>NC_077229.1:18400472-19000472 GCF_027887165.1 Monodelphis domestica | reverse complement strand
TAATCTGAAGGACTTGTCCAGGATCATAAAGTAAGTATTTGAGGAAGGATTAAAAAAATTTTTTTAAATTCAGGCACTAATGAGCACTTTACCTAGGTACCTATAATCACTTATTCCTTTGCTATATCTCCCCTTCCATTCATCCCTGTATTTGTGTACCTCCTAGTCTTTCCCTGTATTGCAGCCCATTGTATATGCTGGTCTTCTGATTGTGTTTATTTCCACATTATTCTTGCTAACATTAATGAGGATGATGGTGGTTTGTCAGTACTTTGAGAATTACAAAGAACTTGCCTAGATGACTTTTTTTTATACCCCCTCTCTTTTTTAAACCCATACCTTCCATCTTAGAATCAATACTGTGTGTTGGTTCCATGGCAAAAAAGTGGTAAGGGCTGGGCAACGGGGGTCAAGTGACTTGTCCAGGACATAAAAATAATAGGCAATGAATTTGATTATTGATTATAAACTGTTTAGATACTTCTCTTCAGAGCCAGGCGCAAGGATACTAATGAGACTCTTGTTATATAAAAATAAAATATCTATTGAAAATATAAGGATAAAAAAGGATTTCTAACTCTAAGGGATTCTAACTCCACCCAAATAAACTCCCTGGTTCCTTAAGGAACCGCTTCTCCTGTTTCCACAGGCTACACTGATCCTTCCTGATATGACTAACTCAAATTTTACAATTCTAAGTAAACTAACACTATTATCCTTATAATTCTTAACTTTGTCTCCAAATTATAAAAATAACAAAGGATACCTGGCTGAGCCTCAGCAAGAACCAAGTTAGGACTCTAAGCCTTATTATACTCAGAGTCTAAACCAAAGACCTGGTCTTTCTTTGATCTTCTCAGAGTTTAAATAATCTAAAAAACAGAAATAGTTACAAGTGTTTCCCAAGTTGGGAAAGGAAAACACTTAGCTCCTTCAGGTTTTTCCTACTTTCCTTCTACCTCAGGCAGTGAGGGAGAGAGAAAAAGATGTTACCTCCTCCAAGCCCTCAGAGAGAAAGACTGACTGCCAACTTCCAGAGACCAACTGCCACACACAGAGAGCAACTGTCATAGAAAAACCATTAGACTTGAAACTTGTAACAGTTAAAATTTAGGGGAGAAAGGGAGACTGAGGCAGGTAGAAATTAGTTTCTCTCTGCAAGGAGTATTATATTTTTTAGAGGTTTATTAAAGGTTAAAGATTAAAGAATATACAAGTAAGAAACATGTGCCTAGGCCATAGGCCTAGACAAAATAACCTCACATCACGCAAGAGACATGCCTGCTCCAAAACGGAAGTCCCAAAAGACCCAAGAGAGAGAGCCTCAAAAGCCTTTGAATCAGCTTAAATCCCTTCTCCATCTTGGCCCAGGTGAGATTACAAGGCATTCTGGGGAAGTGGAGCAAAGGCTGGTGGGGATTGTAGTCCTGTATTCGAGTCTATTTTTTACAAACTGACACTCTGTCTCAGCCTGTTTGAAACTCCAATTCTTTCTCAAGCCAGCTTTTCTACTTCTTATCTCTAAACTAATATAACAAGACTTAATTTCTAATATCATCCTTATAATGTCCCTCCTTTGAGCATATGGAGAGATAAATAATTCCTCCCTTATGCTCACTAGTCTATGTAATTCTAAAGCTATACCTAACTTTATTATTATTATATTTACCCCCCAAAATAGTCTTAATCTTATGCTTATCTTATCCTATTCTTATTGCTAACCTGCACTAGAGATATAAATGAAAGAAAAGAAAATTTCAGTTAAAACAATCAATGAAAACAAACTTGCACAAATGCAAGTGCAAAACATACAATTACATAAATTCAAAATGCAAACTTTTGAAAAACTTTTGAAACAATAAAATACAGTTACAAAAAGGGTTATGTAGCTAGGAAGTGTTTAAGTCCAGTTGGAACCCAGGACCTCCTGTCTCTAATCCTGACTCTCAGTCCACTGAGCCACCTACCTGTCCCCTATAGTAGACTTTTTATTTAAGATCTTTTGTTTTTATATCACATAATGGTATTCTCTTACCCTTCTTCCTCCTAACCCTTCTAGGGAGCATCTCTCACGAATAAGATTTTTTTAACAAAAGAAAGAAAAAAGAGGAAGAAAAAATTCAGTAATATTAATCAACATGCTGAAAAAAATCAGACACCATAGGCAATCCTCCCCACAGGTGGGTCCTTCCTCCTTCTATTTCTGCAAGGAGGGAGAAAGAGAAGACATCTCTCATAGATCTTCCTTGTGGTCAGGTTTTTTCTTTGTAATTTCTCCCATTTAGCTCATTGCTTTATTGTGGTAACTTTCTCTTACATGGAGGTAGCCACTGGTTACATTTTCTTTCTGGCTTTGCTTACTTGACTCTGCATCAGATCATCTAAGTCTTCCCAAGGTTCTCTGAGTTCATCATGCTCATTATTTCTTATAGTATAACAATATTCCATTACATTCAAGTACCACACTTTGCTTGGCCATTCCTCAATCTCAGGGCATCTGCTTGGTTCTGGCCCTCACAAATAGTAAGCCTATAAATATTTTGGAATCAGTTAAGCATTTCTTCTTGCCACTGACTTTGGTACACAAGTGGGATGACCACAGACTCAAATAAATCTTTAGACATTCTCGAGGTATGGCAGAATCTTTTAGGCGCCAGCTCTTTTATTTCATTCTCTCTCAAGAATGGGTGCTCACCAAGTCAGTATGTTATAAGTGTTATACTCAGTGAGTGTGAAATATAGGAAAGCTAGCTAATTCGAACACAGGCCATGATACTTAATTATACTAAATATTCATCTGGCCCTAGCCAATCAAAGTAGAGCATATTTTCAGTCTTACTTATCTGCCTGATGTTTTGCTTTAACTGATCAGAGGAGGAGAAGGTTATATACTGCTCCTAAGTTTCAGTTTCCACAAATCACTTCTTCTCTATCACTTCCTATCTCGTCACTCAGATTTACTTCCCTGACAGGAGTCCGTGCTATCTCTCGTCTTCACAGAACATGCCTAGCAGTGGAATCTCTGGATCAAAAGGCATGGAAATTTTATTCACTTATTTGCATCATTCTAAACTGATTTCCAGAACAGTTATACCAATTCACAGCACCAGATACAATGCTGTGGTACCTGTCTCATTACAACCTTACCCTACTGAAATAAGACTTCTTTTTCTTCTTTTCTTCCTCCTCTTACCTTCTGTTGTAGTGAGAACTCTAAGGCAGAGGGCAAGGACTAGACAATAAGGGTTAAATGAATTTCCCAGGGTTATACAGCTAGGAAGTGTCTGAGGTCAGATTTGAACCCAGGAACTCCCATCTCCAGGCCTGGTACTCTCTCCACAGTGCTACCTAGCTGCCCTTCCGATGTATTCTTCATCTTTTCTTCATCTAGTTGCCCAACCCATCTTCCTAAGTCAGGTCTAACTGTTTCACTCTTCAGAAAACTTCAATGGTCAACTTTTGTCCCTAGGACAAAATAGAAACTCCTGGCATTATCCTAACATTTAAGCTTCTCTCCAGAGCCTCCCACCTACCTTTCCAGGCCTGTTTCATATTACCTCCTTTCTTGAATTCTACACTGCATCCAAACCAAACTATTGGCTGTATGTATCATTTTATTTAATTTGGGTTGGAAAGGGGGAAGGTTGTACATTATGAGGGATGCAGTTAGGAGCACGTTAGAGCTTATGTGGTGTATTTAATAGGCATTTTAAAACAAATCAAGGCCACTTGAAAAAGAAAAAAATAGAAAACAAAAGCCCCAATGTTTTAAGATCAGTCATTTTCATAAGATTACAGAATTAAGAACTGGAAGGTCTTAAAGATGGCAGCTTATGCTCTTTGCGGTGACAAAAATTTGGAAAATGACGGGATGTCCTTCAATTGGGGAATGGCTGAACATATGGTGGTATATGTTAGTGATGGAATACTATTGTGCTAAAAGGAATAATAAAGTGGAAGAATTTCATATGAATTAGAACGACCTCCGGGAATTAATGCAGAGTAAAAGGAGCAGAACCAGGAGAACATTGTACACAGAGATGGATACACTGTGGCACAATCAAATGTAATGGACTTCTCTACTAGCAGCAATGCAATGATCCAGAACAATTCTGAGGGTCTTATGAGAAAGAACACTATCCACATTCAGAGGAAGAACTGTGGGAGTGGAAACACAGAAGAAAAAACTGATTACATGGTTTGATGGGGATATGATTGGGGGTGTAGACTCTAAATGATCACCCTGGTGCAAATAACAATAATATGGAAATAGGTCTTGATCAATGACATGTAAAACCCAGTGGAATTGCATGTTAGCTATGGGAGGGGGTTGGGAGGAAGAGAGGGAAAGAACAAGAATTTGTAACCATGAAAAAAATTCTAAATTAGCTAATTAAATAAAATTGTCCAAAAAAAAAAGATGGCATATTAGTAGCAGCAAAAGATGAAACCAGTCAAACAGTCCTTCAAAACCAATCTTTAAAAAGTACCTCAAAAACAACAGGAGTCAAAAACCAATAGCAAGATAGAGTGAGGGGCTCTCCCACTGAATACAACTTGAAGGGTAGGCAGAGAAAGTTGATTTTCACCAGAAAAAGGGAAACTGGAAGCAAAACTGCACACAGAGGAGTGCTGGACAACCACACACACACACACACACACACACACACACACACACACACACACACCACCAGGTTCCAAGCCTGAGCATAAGCCTACTTCAGGATCCAAGGATCCTGGTTAAACCAAAAAGAGAGCGCCCCACACTTCAGACTCAACCCTTAAAGTCCCAGGCCCTGGCATCACCCTACAGTGAGGCCCAGAAGTCCATAGCACTTGGCCTATTAAAGCCTGCCCTATGGTAAAGACGTAGTCCCAGGAAAAAATAGCTCACAGGAAGCCATCAGCAGAGGAGACATAATCAGCAACTTTCAGAATTCTCAGTCCACAGGCAAAAAAAAGGAGGTAAAATGAGAAATAGAAAAAAAAAACACCCTAATCCTAGAATATTTCTATGGAGAAGAGTGAAGCACAGAGTTAATAGGGGACAGTGAGATCCAAGCAACCATATGCAAAACTTCAAAGAAAAATGGGAATTGGTTTCAGGCACTGGAAGAACTCAAAAAGGAATTGGGAAAGAGAAAAATGGGGGAAAAAATGAAAGTACTGCAAAAAGAAAATAATTGCCTAAAAAGCAAAATTGGTCAACTGAGAAAAGAGGCATAAAAATCATGAAGAAAAGAATTTTCTGAGAAGTAGAATAGATCCAATGAAAAAGGAGATCAAAAAGTTACAGAAGAAAATTAATTCTTTAAAAATTAGAATTGGGCAAATAGAAGCTAACAACTTCACAAGACATCAAGAAACAATAAAATTGGGGGCAACCGGGTGGCTCAGTGGTTTGAGAGTCAGGTCCAGAGACAGGAGGTCTTGGTTTCAAATCTGACCTTGGACACTTCCCAGCTGTATGACCCTGGGCAAGTCACTTAACCCCCATTGCTTAGCCCTTACCACTCTTCTGCCTTAGAACCAATATCCAGTATTGATTCTAAGATGAAAGGTAAGGGTTTTATCAAAATAAATAAATAAATAAAAAGAAACAAACAATAAAATCAAATCAAAAGAATGAAAAAAAAATAGAAGAAAACATGACATATTGCATTGAAAAAACAAGTGATACAGAGAAAGAACTGTGGGAGTAGAAATACAGAAGGAAAACAACTGCTTGATCACATGGTTTGATGGGGATATGATTGGAGATGTAGAATCTAAACTATCACCCTAGTGCAAAGAGTAACAATATTGGAAATAGGTCTTGATCAATGATCATCATGTAAAACCCAGTGAAATTGTTCATTGGCTACAGGAGGGGAGTGGGAGGAGGAGAGGAAAAGAACACGATTCATTTAACTCTGAAAAAATATTCCAAATTAATTAATTAAATAAATCAACTTTAAAAAGAAAAAAAAACTGACCTGGAAAATAGATCCAGAGGAGACAATTTAAAATTTATTGAATTATCTGAAAGTCATGATAAAAAATAAAAGAACTGGAAGGTCTTTAGAAAGCATCTAGCTGAGACTATTATATCAAAAGAATGTTGCAGAAGAGTTTGTCCAGATTTTAAAAGCAAACCTCAGAAGGAACTTTCTCATGGGATAGAGAGAGGTCAGCTAGATAATAGTAAACATCAATGGATTGAGAACATGGTCAATGTCTGGATCTTTTTTTTTTGTCACTAGTTATCTTCATTTAAAAATTTTTGTTTTATCTTTATTTTGTTTTAATAAAAAAATTTACATTTAAGTTTTCCAAATGAAAAAAAAAAGAAAGCATCTAGCTGAAAACCAAAGAGTTTTTTAAACTCCTGGAAAATGGAATCTCTAAGAGAAGTTTGGGTCCCTCCCTAAGGTCACACTAGTATCAGGGACAGGGTTCAAGCACAACCTTGGACTAACTAAACTTCTCTCCAGTTTTACACTTTTTTGTTCTTGTTCAGTCATTTCACTCACATATAACTCTCTGTGACTCCATTTGGGGCAAACCATTCCAATATCCTTGCCAAGAAAACCCCAAAAGGGGTCACAAAGAGTTAGACACAAAACAGCGAATTCCAGGGATACTGAAGTGGTCCTCCAGTTCATTTTACAGATGAGGAAATTGAGGCAAATAGGGTGAAGTGACTTGCCCAGGGTCATACAGCTAGTAAGTATCTGAGGCTGGATTTGAACTCAGGAAAATGAGTCTTCCTAATTCCAAGCCCAATGCTCTATCCACCTAGCTGACCTTTGACTGCTTTTGACTTATTTCTTATATTTTTCCATATTCTTTTATATACTCCCTATTTGTTGTTTCAGTTACATGTATAACAAAGATAGGGCCCAATTGGAGTTCTACTATGTGTGGTTAGGAGTAGGACCAGCCAGGTGGTTTCCAGATTTTTTTGAAATTACAACTAATGTTGCTCTAAATATCTTTTGAACAGAACATTAGGAATTTGTTGATATTTCCTTAAGGGACACTTCCAAAAATGGGATCATGGGGCCAAAGATTATGACTATTTTTCTAATTCTTGAGGCCTCTTATCCTCTATGAAGGTCCAGCATTGATGCTTCATACTAGCTTGAAGTTGAGCTATGTTATTGGAGTCTTACTAACTAGAACGTTGTCAAGAATGGGCTTGACATGAAGTAAGCAGCACCAGGGCACAGTCCTGTACTGTGCACAGTCAGAACAATATTGTTCGATGATCAGCTGTGAAAGCTCTTCTCAGCTATTCTCAGTAATACAATGATCTAAGGGAATTCCAAAGGACTTGTGATGAAAAATGCCTTCTACCTCCAGAGAGAGACTGATGGAATCGGAATGTAAACTGGAGCAGACTATTTTTTGCTCTATTTTCTACATTTTTTCATGCAACTCTTCTTCCACAATATGCCCACTCTGGAAATGTTTTGCATGATAGCACATGTATAACCCAGACTAAATTGCTTAATGTCTCAGGGAGGCGGGAGAAGAGGGAAGGAGAGAATTTGGAACTCAAAATTTTAGGAACGAACATAAAAAATTATCTTTACACATAATTGGGGGAAAAGAAAATATTAGGGGGAATGGACTTGGCGATGGCCTGTGTCAGTTATCAAACAGCCCAGCTAAGGCACGTAGTAGCCCAGCAGATAAAGCTGAGGCTGGACTGAAGGAGAAATGGGGGAGGGGGGACAGCTGAGTGATGTGTACCAGGCACTTCTGGGTGATGGTCACCATTTTTTTCTGTGGAGTGAGTGAGGCAAGAGCATTAGCTAAGAGGGTGGGGGAGGGAGATCCCAGGGGAGGCTGGAGCAGAGAAGAGAAGGTTTGGAACAGCAGCTGAGGAGTGAGAGATGGAATCGATCAGGGAGGCAAGCCATCTCTTCCTGTCTTTTGGGGGCCCCTTTGCTCTCTCCATCAGCTTCTCTGATTCTTTCTAGATCCTATTACTGACTTGGCGATACCTCTCTGTTCAGTCAGTCCCTTGCTTACTGCAATCATCAATAAAAGCTGCCATTTAATAAAGGTATAATAATAGCTAACATTTAGATCATATTTATGGTCTGCAAAGCACTTTTCATATATTATCTCAGAGCCTGGCAGTGTAAGTAGCATTTCTCACATTTTACAGATGAGGAAACTGAGGCCAAAAAAGTTTAAATGATTTGGTACAAGGCATACAGCTAGTGTGGCTGAGAAATGAGATTCTAAATCAGTCCTCCAGATTCCAATCCCAGGACCATCTCTACCATCAATTCTCTAATTGTAAACAATATTGAGGAGGGCTGCTCAGATCCTTACTCCCCTTCCAGCTGCCATATTCCATGTCCAGGACCATTTTCCCTATTGGCCTCTCCCTCTATCTCTCCCCCACCCTCCCTTCTTTCTTTCCTTCCTTCTTTTCCTTCCTCCCTTCCTTCCTTGCTTCCTCCCAACTTTCCTCCTCTCCTCCCTCCTTTCCTTCCTCCTTTCCTTCCTTTCTTCCTTCCTTCCTCCCTTTCTTCCTTCCTTCCTTGCTTCCTCCCAACTTTCCTCCACTCCTCCCTCCCTCCCTCCCTTCCTTCCTTCCTTCCTTCCTTCCTTCCTTCCTTCCTTCCTTCCTTCCTTCCTTCCTTCCTTCCTTCCCCCCTTTATTCCTTCCTTCTGCCCTCCCTCCCTTTATTCCTTCCTTCCTTGCTTCCTCCCAACTTTCCTCTAGTCCTCCCTCCTTTCTTTCCTTCTTTCCTTCTTTCCTTCCTTCCTTCCCTCCTTCCTTCCTTCCTTCTTTCCTTCCTTCCTCTCTCTCTTTCTTTTTTCTTTCTTCCTTTTTTCCTTCTTTCTTTCTTCTTTTTTAAATCCTTACTTTCTATCTTAATAACAACTCTAAGCCTGAAGGACAAGTGCAAGGAAAATGGGGTTAAGTGACTTGCCCAAGGTCACACAGATAGGGAGTGTCTGAGGCTGGCTTTTAAACCCAGATCCTCCTTCCAGGCTACCTAGCTACTCAGCTTGGCCTCCCTTTTGTAGATTGAATGGCCTTTCAAGTCTGTTTTCTTCAGAACCCCCCACTCCCTGGACACAGAGGACTATGAGCTCCCACCTTTTCATTTTCTGTATGACAAATGGTCACTGCCAATTCTGTGCTAGGCTCTGCAAGCTGGTCACGGCAAGCCATGTGAATCTTTCTTTTTAAACAAATGGGTTTTTATTTGTTTATTGTGAACGCAATTGTCGTCAACATGCACAAGCATTTTGGTCTACAAAAATAGAACAAGGAAGTGGTCTCCTAGAGCTGGAATGGATTTTAAAGGTTCTCTCATCCTATTTTTTCATGGTACCAGTGAAGAGACTCGGGCCCAGAGAGGGAGAGCCACAAACCACACAAGTGGCAGGCCCAAGGCTGTAGGTCTAAGCCCAGAGCTGTCCTTCCACCACAAGCTGATAAATGGGCAAGAGAAATGAACAGATAGCTTTTGGATAAAGAAATCAAAGCCGCATATAGGGCCATGAGAAAATGCTCTGAGTCACTACTGATTAGCGAAACGCAAACCAAAACAACTCTGCAGTATCATCTCACATCCATTAAACTGGCTAAAATGACAAATGTTGGCGGGGATGCAGAAAAGTGGGGAAACTCATACACTGTTGGTGGAGCTGTGACCTGATCCAACCATGTTGGAGAACAATTTGGAATTATGCCCAGAGAATTATAAAACTGCGTTATGTCCTCAGACCCAGGAATACCATTGCTAGGTCTGTTTCCCAAGGAGAACAGAGAAGGAGCAAAAGAACCCATATGGCCCAAACTATTTATAGTGGCAAAGAACTGGAAACCGAGGGGATGCCCATCCACTGGGGAATGGCTCAACAAACTGTGGTACATGATTGTGATGGAAAACCAATGCACCGGCAAATTAATTTCTTTAAAACTTGGAAAGAACTACAGGGGATAACGACAAGGGGAATGAGTAGAACCAAGAGAGCGTTCTATCCAGCTCCAGATTTCATATACGAAGTATTCTTCAAAGGAATTGTTCCCCTCCAGAGAAGGAACTGAGAAGTGGAAACACGAAAGACATAAGCTGTGTGTTTCCCTGGGTGATGTCTTCTGTGGTGTAGAAAGAGAAGGGAAAGGATGGGCTGAATAAAAAAAAGAAATCAAAAAAAGAAAACTATGTCTGGAGTTTATGCGCCCCCCCCCCCCCCAGTTGAGGTTCAAGACAGCTGGGTGGCACAATGGATAGAGCACTGGGCCTGGAAAACTTATCCTCATGAGTTCAAATCTAGCCTCAGACACTTATTGGCTGGGTGACCCTGGGTAAAGTCACTTCATCTGTTTGCCTCAGTTTCCTCATCTGTAAAAATGAACTGGGGAAAGAAATGGCAATTCACTCCAATATCCTAGCTATGTGATCCTGGGCAAGTCACTTCACCCTGTTGGCCTCAGTTTCCTCATCTGTAAAAATGAACTGGGGAAGGAAATGGTAAACCATTCTAATATCTTAGCTGTGTGATCCTGGGCAAGTCACTTAACCCTGTTGGCCTCAGTTTCCTCATTTGTAAAAATGAACTGGAGAAGGAAATGGCCAACCATTCCAGTATCTTTGCCAAGAAAACTCCAAATGGGGTCATGGAGAGTCAGACACAATGAAGAAATGATTGAACCACAAACCCACCTCCAGACAGAGAAGGGACGGACTTGGGGTGCAGAAAGAGACAGATATGCATAGGTGTATCTTGATTACAAGGGTTTGATTTTCCTTTTCTTTTTTCTGGTGGGAAGGAGAGGTAGCTCAAAAAAATAAATGCTTGTTTATTGAAAAATTAAATTTTTAAAATTGACTGAGTATGGTCTAGTGACTAGAGTGTTGAACATCGGACCAAGAAGTTCTGGGTTCAAATTCAGCCATAGACACTAGTCGGTTGTGTGACCCTCAGCAAATGATTTTAATCCTCCGTGCCTCAGTTTACTCTGCTGTAAATGATGGCCTCTTGGGTCCTTTCCGATTCTGTTTTGTGACCCTCTGTGGCGAGGTTCCTTCCAGGTCTTCTAAGTCCTAATAAGCCCTCGCAGATGCCAGTTCTTGGTGAGAGCTTGGCCACCTTGGCATCCCCCACAGAGCCTCCTGGCTGCCGTCATTTTTTTCAATGTTCCTGAGGGTCTAAGCAGGTCACCAGATTGGGGAGAGCCCCGCAAGAGGAAGGACCGCAGGGTGCTGGGACCCAAGGCACAGTGATTGTTGAGCGGCCGGTTCAGGGGAGAGAATCCATTTTTTCCATCATTTATAATTGGCTTTTCCACAATAAGCTTGCCCAGAATGCGGGCTGCAGTAGCACCAACCCATTGATGGAGCCCCTACTATATGTGGTCTCTGGGGCAAGTTTCTGGAGGAGATACCAAAGGAGAGAAAAGCTTTGTCCCTCGCCTCACGTAGCATTCGCACACGGCTCCCCTGGGGAATCAGGCCCAGGTCAGAGAGCTCCAGGACAGGTGCCATAGAAATAATACTAAATAACAGTAATAATGAGCATTTCTTAAGCTCCTACGAGGGGCTGGGCACCGAGCCAAGCACTCTACAAATACATCTCATGATATTATTCTCTCGCAAAAATGAATGACATGGAAGAAGGTTTTGCATGATAATCCACATATAACTCAGACCGAATTGCCTGTCCACACCGGGAGTGGGAAGGGAAGAAGGGAGGGAGACTACATGGATCCTACGACTTTAGAAAACTTAGCTGGAAATTTGTTATTGAAATAAAATAAAGATAAAACATAAAAAAAAAACAAATACTGTCTCTTTGGATCTTCACAACCACTCTGGGGGTGGGTGCTGTTATTTTCCCCATTTTACAGATGAGGAAATGAAGGCAAATGGAGGTTAAGTGATTTTCCCATGAGGTTGGATTTGAACTCAGAGCTTCCTTATGTGAGGCCCAATATTCCGTCCATTTCACCACCTGGCTGTCCCTCTCTAAGGCCTGGGAGGAGGGAGTCTTTAGCAGTAGGGGTTCCAGAGCTCCCTCCATTAGAGAGGACTCCATAGAGGACCTGGAGGCTTCATGAAGTTTTGCCTCTGCTAATGCCCTTCATTCCATCCCTTCTTATCCCTTTGGAGGTTCAGCCCTCCCATCATCCCTGCCCTGAGCCTTCAATGTCTCCCTTTCTCCTGGCTCTTCCCCCACCATTGCTGCCTACAAGCAAGACTCTACTGTCCCCTCTTGCTTCTAACCCCAGCTTTACCCCCTTGGCTGCCACTTCTCCTATTTACTCCTCCACCTTCTCAAGGGCTTTCTGGAATGAGTCACCAATGATCCCTTCCTTGTCCAATCCCGTTCTCATCCCTCCATCTTTCTCCATCCCTCTGCAGCATCCACCACTTTGGACCCCACTCTCCTCCCGGAAATACTCTCAGCCTTGCTTTTTCCTAATTCTCTCCCATCTGACTTTTCATCTCCAGCCTCCTTTGCTGGATCATCATTTGTGCCCTCTTCCAGTTGTGGGCATTCCCCAAGCCTCTGCCCTATGCTTCTTCTCGTCTCTTGGTGATGCCATTCATTCCCATAGGCTCAATTACCATGTCTCTACAGATGGTCCCAAGATCTCGCTCTAATCCCTCCCTTGAGCTCCGGCCCCACGTTTCTAATCACGTGTTGGACATTTCCACCAAGAGGTCCCAAAGGCACCGAAATGTCCAAAACAGAACTCCCCCATCATCCTCTCTCCTCCAGTCTTTCCTGTTCTTGTCATGGGTACTGCACTCTTCCTCAGACACTTCCAAGTTGTGTGACCCTGGCAAGTCACCTAACCCCCATTGCTGATCCCTGATCACTCTTCTGCCTTAGAACTAAGAGTATCAATTCTAAGATAAGGTAAAGTTAAAAAAGAGAGAGAGAGGGCAGCTTTTTTCTAATCTTTTGTTAACGATAATTTCATCCTTTAAAATATGGAGGAACATCCAAACTTTTCATGATACAAATAAGGCTTTGATACATAAACCAGGCAGGGACAAATCAGAGAAAGAAATATTAGAGCAATTTCCCTAAGGAAATTGCAGAAATATTAAATAAAATCTTCACAAAGAAGTTACAACAACATATTAAAATGATTATACATGACTAGGCTGGATTTATACCAGTAAGACAGGATTGGTTCAAGATAAGGAAAATTATAAACACAGTTGCCTCAGTTTCCTCATTTGTAAACTTAAATGTAAAAGGAATTGGCAAACTACTCAAGTATCTTTGCCATGAAAACTTCAAATGGGGTTGCAGAGTTGGACACAATTGAAGCAGCAAGAAGACTATATCAATAATAATAATAACCACAAAAATATATCAATATAGCATTTACAAGCTTTTGACATAATCCCACACTTTTCCTTAAAAACACTAGAAAGTATAGGAACAAATGGATCTTTCCTTAATGTAGTGAATAGGAGCTATTTAAAAACAAAAACATTATGTGCAATGGAGAGAAACTAAAGCTCTTGCTAGTAAGGTCAAAGATAAAGCAAAGATGTCCATTTTCCCCACTGATATTTAAAATAAAAGGATAAACATAAGCAAAGAGAAAGCAAAACTATCACTTTTTGAATATATGATGATCTACCTAGAGAACCCAAGAAATCAACCAAAATGAATTAAAAAAGAATCACTTCTATGATATAAAATAAATTCACACAATCATCAATATTTCTGTGTATTAGCAATGATACCCAGCAGGAGGAGATGAAAAGAGAAATTCTGTTAAAAATAACTACAAAATTCTCATAAATGGGAATCTACCAAGACAAACACAGGAATTAAATGAATACAATTACAAAATACTTTTCATGCAAATAAATTCAGATCTAAGTCATTAAAAATATTAATTGCTCATGGATAGGCTGAGCTAATATAATAAAATGACAATTCTACCCAAATGAATTTATTTATTTGGTTCCATACCAATCAAACTACCAAAAACTATTTTATAGAACTAGAAAATATTATAACAAAATTCATCTCAAGGAACAAAAGATCAAAAATATAATGGAAATTAATGAAAAAAAATGTGAAGAAAGGTGAGTTAATAGAACCAGATACCAAACCGTACTATAAAGCAGTAATCATCAAAACAATCTGGTACTGGTTAAGAAATATAATGGCAGATCAATGGAATAGATTAAATGCACAATATACAGGGGTAAATGACCTTAGCATCTAATATTTGATAAACCCAAAGATCCCAACTTTTGGCATAAGAACTCACTATTTGACAAAAACTGCTGGGAAAACTGGAAAACAGTATGGCAGAAACTAGATATAGACCAATATCTCACACCCTATATACCAAGATAAGGTCAATATGGGTATACGATTTAGACATAAAAGGTGATAACATAAATAAATTAAGGAAATATAGACTAGTTCGTCTGTCACATCTATGGAGAAGAGAAGAATTTATGACCAAACAAGGGATAGAGAACATTAGAAGATGTAAAATGAATTATTTAGATTATATTAAATTTAAAAGGTTTTGCACAAACAAAACCAACGTAATCAAAATTAGGAGGAAAACAACAAACTGGGGGAGTGGGGAAATTTTACAGCAAATTTCTCTGATAAGGGTCTCCTTTCTCAAAAATATAGAGAACTAAGTCAAATTTACAATAATACAAGTCATTTACCAATTGACAGACAAGTTGTTTTCAGATGAAGAAATCCAAACAATCAATAATCATATGAAAAAATGTTCTAAATCCTTCTTGTATAGAGAAATACAAATTAAACCAACTCTGAGGTACCACCTCATATCTATCAGATTGGCAAATAAGACAGTAAAGGACAATAATACATGTTGGAGGGAATGTGGCAAAACTGGCACACTAATACTTTGCTGGTGGAATTGTGAACTGATCCAACCATTCTAGAGGGCAATTTGGAACTATGCCCAAAGAACTATAAAACTGTGCATGCCTTTTGATCTTGTAATAGTAGCACTAGGTCTACATCCCAAAGAGATTTAAAAAACGGGGGAGGAAGGACCGATTTGTACAAAAATATTTACTGCAGCTCTTTTTGTGGTGGCAAAGAAAATTAGAAATTGAGGGGTGTGTGCATTCATTGAGGAATGGATGAACAAATTGTGGAACATGTTGGGGATGGAATACTATTGTGCTATGAGAAATTCTGAACAGGATGATTTCAGAAAAAGCTGGGAAGACCTCCATGAACTGATGCAGAGTGAAATAAGCAGAACCAGAACACTGAACACAGTAACTGCAATATGGTAAGATGGTCAACTGTGAAATTAATTCCTCTCAGCAATGCAATGATCTGGGATAATTCTGAAGATTTATGACTAAGAATGCTCTCCACCTCCAGAGAAAGTGAGTCAGATGCAGATCAAAGCATACTATTTTTCACATCAGGGTACTTATGCTTTTATTTCAGGGTTTTGGTTTTATATGAGGTTCTCTTACAACAATGACTAACATGGAAGTGTGTTTTCATGAGTATTAATACGTGTATATCCAGATCACGTTTCTTATCATCTCTAAGAAGGGAGAAGGGAAAGAGGGAGGGAGACAATTTGGATCTTATAATTTCAGAAAATGTATGCTGAAGATTGTTATTACGTGTAATTGGGAAAATAAGATATCTTTGAATAAAAAAGTCTTACATCTAAGATATTGAACAGATTCAAATTTATAAGAAAAAGAGCCATTCTCCAATAGATAAAAGGTCAAAGGATATGAACAGGCAGTTCTCAAATGAAGCTACGTAGTTCAGTGGATAGAGTACTAAGCTTAGAGTTAGGAAAACTGGAGTTCAAATCTGGCCTTAGACACTTACTAGCTATATGACCCTGGGAAAGTCACTTAACCCATTTACCTCAATTTCTTCATCTGTAAAATGAGGACAATAATAGCACCTACCTTGCAGGGCTGTTGTGAAGATCAAATGAGATAATAAATTATAAAGCACTGAGCATAGTGCCTGGCACATAGTAGGTGCTATATAAATGCTAGCTATTATAATTATCAAAAGAATTATTATAAAATTATAATTTATATATTATATATAATTCTATAAAAAGAATTATCAAAATAATCTATAATTATAAAAAGAAATGCAATCTTATTACCAAGCAGATGAAAAAAATGTTCCAAATCACTAATAATTAGAGAAACATAAATTAAAGTAACTCTGAGGTTATACCTTATATCCATCAGATTGGCAAAGATGATCAAGAAAAGGAATATTCCATTGCGTGTTGGCTATGGGAGGGGGGTGGGAGGAGGGGAGGGAAAGAACATGAATCGTAACCATGGGAAAATGTTCTTAATTAATCAATAAAATTAGATTTTAAAAAATAAAAGGAATATTCCAAATATTGATGGAGCTGTAGGAAAACAGGCTTACTCTTGGGGCTTTTGTAGAGTTATAAACTGGCCTAGCCATTCTGGAAAGCAATTTGAAATTGTGCCCCAAAAGTCACTAACCTGTGCATACCCTTTGACCCAGCAATACCACTACTAGATCTGTACCCCAAAGGGATCCAAGATGTACCAAAGATTTCTAGGACCTCTTTTTTGTCATGGCAAAGAATTGGAATGCCCATCCACTGGGGATGGTTGAACAAATTATTGCCTATACAATAAACATTGATTAAGTGCCTATTGTCAGGGACAGTGCCAAACACTTTACAAATTGTATTAGCTAATGAGGTGGGTGGCAGAATTGGGATCCTAAAGGATTTTGACAGGCCAGAGCCCTACGCTAAATCTACTATGGTAAAATCCAATATGGGACTAAGTCAAGATGGCGGAGTGAAAGGAAGCAGTGAGTCTAGCTCTTCTCCCACGCATCCTTGACAAAGATCTAGAGAACACACAAGACTGAATTCTGATAAGAAAGCCAAGAAGAAATCACAGGGAGTGATTTTTTTTCCAGGATGGGGCAGCCTAAGGAGACAGAGAGGTCTGGGGACTTGGGACAAGGGGGCAGGCATGGTGGGAAGCCTTCCAGGGTCCAGGGTCCAGGGCCCAAGAAAAGGCTGAGAAGGGACACCAGAAATATATCTCGGGAGATTCTTGAGCAAGTTCTGGATGCAGGAAGGGTGCCATCTGGCAGCTATGTCATCTCCCAGTGAATGCCAGGTCACAGATCCAAGGAGGAAAGGAGTGGTTGTGAGCATTGTCCTTAGCAAGGAACTAGTTCCAGAAGGAAATGGGGGCTCTGTGGCTCTGATCCCAGGAGCAGAAAACAGTGACCCAAACCAAAAGGGAGCCAGCAATTCAGTTGCTCTGAACCTGGAGAGCCTTCCAGTGGACCAACAGAAATTCAGTCAAGCAGCACTCTGCTGAAACTCCCAAGTAGAAATAATAATAATAATAATAATAACAATAATATTAAACTAACATTATATAAGGCTTACTATACTCCAGGCACTGTTAAGGGCTTACTATCTTAATTTATCCTCCCAACAGCCCTGCAAGGTTGGTGCTATTGTTATCCCCATTTTACAGATGAGGAAACTGAAGCAAAGAGAGGTGAAGTGACTTGCGCAGGGTCATACAGCTAGTATGTCTGAGGCTAGATCTGAACTTGGGTTACCTGACTTCAGGTCCAACATTGAATCCACTGAATCATTTAGCTGCCTCAAACCAATAGACACAAACCTGGGACAGAAACTTGCACAGCTCAGACCAGGAAGCCAGGTTGTACCACTTTGGGAGAGCTGAAAGCCTGCAGGCCTCCCTCTAGCCAGCACAACGGGAGAAACAGAACGACATTAAAAAGACAACTCAGGCTAGACATCCACCTCAGAAGTGTGCAGACCCCGGAACTAATATTAAAACTACATTAACATAATATAATTAATAGTAACTTAAATCTCAAGACTGGAAGGAGTTTTAAAAAAAGGACCCAACCATAAAGAGCTACTATGGTGACAGAGCAGCTCAAAACACAAACACAGAAGAAGAGAATGACTTGAAAACATCTATAAAGTCTCTAATAAAATGCAGTTTGGACACAAGTTCAACAAGATATTCTAGAAAAGCTAGAGAGGGTGCTAAAATTTTCTTTTAAAAATCAAATGAGACCAAGAAAAAATGGGGAAAGCTACAAGTGATGAGGGAGAAAAATATGGAAAAAAAATTAAGAGCATAGAAAAAGAGGTACAAACCCTTACTAAAGAAAATAATTTCTTGAAAATTAGAATTGGTTCAATAGTAGCTAATGATTTCATGAGACATGAAGAAGTAATAAAGTCAAAAGACTGAGAAAAATAAAAGAAAATATGAAAAACCTAATAGAAAAAACTAACTGGAAAATAGATCAAAGAGATATAATGTTAGACTCATTGAAATACTTGAAAGCCACGAACAACAATAAAAAAGAATCTGGATATCACATTTCAAGTATGAATAAAATTACCCAGATATTTTAGAACTGCATGCAAAGTAGAAATTAAAAGAATTTTAAAGTTAACTAAAAAAAAAATGAAAACTCTAAGGAATATTATAGCCCAAATCCAAAGTTCTCAAGTTAAGGGAAAGATACTGCAAGCAACCAGAAAGAATTTAAATACAAATAATCAGGATCACAACTATTACTATAAGGGAATGGAGAATTTGGAATAGAATATTCCAGAAGGAAAAGGATCTATGCTTATAACCAACAAAAACTGAGTAAATTCGTTGGGGTGGGGGGAGAAATGGATCTTTAATGAAATAGAAGATTTTTAAATATTCCTGAAGAAAAGATTAAATCTCGGTAGTAAATTTGAGATTCAATCACAGAACTTGAGAAACATTTAAAAAATGAGTGAGAAATCCCTCAGAACTAAACAAAGTTCAACTGTTTACATTCTTCTATGGGGAGATGACACACGTATCCCTTAGGAACTTTATTGTCACCAGAGTTAGACAGAGGGTCTGGGTATGATACTATTTTGTTTGGATGATCTCAAAAGAAGAATATGTTGGTGAGGAAGAGGAATGCACTGGAGAGAGAGGAAAGAAAAGGAAAAATGCGAAAAACTGTCTCACATAAATAGAGAATACAAGGAAGAATGTATATTGTGGAGGAAGCCATGGAGGAGAATGAATAACACTTGAATCTTACCCTCATGTGAACTTGTTAAAGGAAGGAAGATTCATACACATAGTAGGATACAGAAATTCCTCTTATCCAACAGGGAAATGGGAGGGAAAGGAGTTAAGGGGAAAGGTACAGAGGGTAAGAGGGAAGGCAGATTAAGTAAGCAGTAGTCACAATCAAAACAGACTCATAAAAGGGGGACAGAGTAAAAATGAAGAGAAATAGAAGAGAATAAATTGGAAGCAAATACACAGTTCACAACCATAAGTGTAAATCTGAATGGGGTGTATTCATCCATAAAATAAAGATAGCATAATGAATTAGAAACTAAAATCCAACAATATTTTGTTTACAAGAAATGCACTTGAAACAGAAAAATACACACAAAGTTTTTAAAAAGGAGGCTGGAGCAGAATCTATTATGGATGTTTAAAAAAAAGACATGCATGGCAGTCACGGGGCAGCAATTATGATCTCAAGGCAAAGCAAAAATAAACCTAATTAAGAGAAATAATCAAGAAAATGCATTTTAATGAAAGGTGCCATAGACAATGAATTAATATTATTCTACACTTTTCAAGGAAAAGTTAAATAAGTTATAGAAGGAAATAGTAAGATACCTTAATTTACCTTAAAAAATGTAACCATTAGATAACTAAGAAAGAAATTAAGTAGAGGAATGGAATTCTAGACAAATTAGATATGACAGACCTATGGGGAATAAGGAATGGGAATATAAAGAAGTATACCTATTTTTTAGCTGTGGTTGGCACATTCATAAAAATTGACCATGTGTAAGGCATAAAAGTTTCACAAACAAATGCAGAAAAACAGAAACATTAAATGCATCTTTTTCTGACTGTAATGCAATTAAAAACTGCATTGACTAAAGGGTCTCTGAAGCATAAATTAAAAATTAATTAGAAACCATATAGCAATCCTAAATAATAGATGAGTTAAAGAACAAACAGAAATAATCAATAATTTCATTAAAGATGAGACAACATACCAAAATTTATGGGATAAAGAAAATGCAGTGAAGGAAAGAATGAAGGAAAATAACAATGAATTGAATACACAACTAAAAAAATCTAGAAAACCAATATATTGAAAACCCTCAATTAACACCAAAATAGAAATACTTATAACCAAAGGAGAGATGAACAAAATTTAAATACTAAACTAATAAATAAAACTAGGGGATAATTTTTTAAAAATCCAATAAAACAGATAAGGTATTGGTTTAAAAAAAATTAAGAAGAAAACTAAATGACCAATATAAAAAGCGAAAAGAGTAAATTAACAACCAATAAAGGAAAAATAAAAGGATTTATAGGGAAGTAGTTTACCTAATTATATGCCATTAAACCTGACAATCTAAATAAAATTGATTAATGTTATAAAATGCACATTTCCCAGATGATAGAATAAAAAATAGACTACTTAAATAAACATTATATTACAAAAAGCAATTAAAGGGGCAGTTAGGTGCCTCCTAGTTTGAGAACCAAGCCTAGATATAGAGGTCTTGGGTTCAAATCTGGTCTCAGACACTTTCTAGCTGTGTGACCTTAAGTAAATCACTTAATCCTTCATTACCTAGTCCTTACCACCCTTCTGCCTTGTATTCATTCTAAGATAGAAGGTAATGTTTTGGGGTTTTTTTTTAAGTAATTGAACAAGCCATAAATGAACTTCTTAAGAAAAACAACCCAGGGCCAGATGAACTTACAAATGAATTCTACTGATCATTTAAAGAACAATTAATTCCAATACTATGTAAACTGAAGAAACAGACAAAGAAAGGATTCTATCAAATTCTTTCTATGAAAGAAATATCAGTTTTTGCAGATGAAGTGATGCTTTATTTATTTAACTCTCTAGAGTTAACTAAAAAAATAATCTAAATAATAATAATGTTATCAAAGTTGCAGGATATAAAATAAACTCATATGAATCATCTGTATTTCTGCATATTACCAAGAAAATGCAGTTGGAAGAGAAAGGAAAGAGAAATTCAATTTAAAATAATTACAGATAGTATAAACTATTTGAGAGTATACCTACCAAAAATATACCATAATTATATGAACACAATTTACTCTTCACATCAAGCTAGATCTAAATAATTGAAGAAGTATTCCTTGTTCATGGGCAGGCTGAGCCAATATAATAATAATAATGGCAATACCATCTAAATTAATTTACTTATTCAGTGCCACAACAATCCAATTATGAAAGAATTACTTTGTAGAGCTAGGAAAAAATAATAAAATTTATCTGGAGGAACAAAAGATGAAGAATATCAAAATAATTAATAAAAAAATGGAAAGGAAGCCAATGTAGCACTACTAGTTCTCAAACTACAGTGTAAAACTATATCATCAAAACAACTTGGCACTGGGTAAGAAATGGAGAGGTTGATCAGTGGAACAGATTTCGGAACGCAATATATAGAAGTAAATGAACAGAATAATGTAATTTGGAAAAAATCCAAAGATACCAGCTATTAGAATAAGGATTCATTATTTAATAAAAATTGTTAGGAAAACTAGAAAGTAGTCTGGCAGAAATTAGGAATAAACTAACACTTCACATCATATACCAATATGAGCTCAAAATGGGTATTAGATAGGCATAAAGGATGATATAAGACAATAAATGGGGCATGAAAGAAATTACCTATCAGATTTATGGAAAAGTTCATGACCAAATAAGAGATAAAGAGGATCACAAGATATAAAATATATAATTTTGATTACATGAAATTTAAAAGTTTATGCACAAATAAAATCAATTCAGTAACAATTAGAAGAGAAGAAGGAAACTGGGGTAAACATGTGCAGTAAATGTCTCTATACAAAGGTCTCATTTCTAAGAACTGAGTCAGATTTACAAGAATAAGGACCATTCCCCAAATGCAAAAATGATCAAAGGCTATAAACAGTTTTCAGAGGAAGAAGCTATCAATAACCAAATAAAAATGCTCTAAATCATTAATAATTAGAGAAATAAGAATTAAAATAATTCTGAAGTACAATCTCAATATTCAAAAAATATTCATTTAATACACTGTTGATGGAGCCATGAACTGGTCCGAGCATTCTAGAAAGCAATCTGAAACTATGCCAAAAAACGCTTTTAAACTGTGCATACTCTTTGATCCTGTAGTATAATTAGTAAGACTGAATCCTAAAGAGATCAACAAGGGAAAAAAAGGCTCAGATGTATAAAAATAGTTATAGCAGCTCTTTTTGTGTTGGCAAAGAATCAGAAACTGATGATTCCCCAATCAATTGAGGAATGGCTGAACAAGTTACAGTATATGAATGTGATAGAATATTATTACGCCATAAGAAACAATGAGTGGAATGGTTTCAGAAAAACCTCAGAACATGTAAATGAACTGATGGAAAGTAAAGTAAGCAAAATTAGGAGAACAAATCACAAAGTAACAACAATATCAAAATAATTAGCTTTGAAAAACTTAGTAACTCTGATTGGCATGAAGACCCACCACATTTCCAAAGGATTCATAATGAAATATGCCATCTTCTAGATAGAAAACTGCTGTACTCAGAGTGCAGACTGAAACGTAATTTTTCTTTTCTTTTCTTTTCCTTCCTTCCCTTTCTCTTTCTTTCCTTTCCTTTTCTTTCCTTTCCTTTCCTTTTCTTTTTTCTTTTCTTCCTTCCTTCCTTCCTTCCTTCCTTCCTTCCTTCCTTCCTTTCTCTTTCTTTCTTTCTTTCTTTCTTTCTTTCTTTCTTTCTTTCTTTCTTTCTTTCTTTCTTTCTTTCTTTCTTTCTTTCTTTCTTTCTTTCTTTCTTTCTTTCTTTCTTTCTTTCTTTCTTTCTTTCTTTCTTTCTTTCTTTCTTTCTCCTTCCCTCCCTCCATCCCTTTCTTCCTTCCTTCTTTTTGTACATGGCTAATGCTGGAATTTCTTTTGCACAAGTATATATATTTATATTCAGTTTCGTTTTTCTTTACTTCACCAGAGACAGGTCAGGCAAAGGGGCAAGGAGAAAATTCAAAAGTAAAAAGGAAATAATAAAAAATATTGCAACGACCTCCAGGAATTGATGCAGAGTGAAAGGAGCAGAACCAGGAGAACATTGTACACAGAGATGGATACACTGTGGCACAATCGAATGTAATGGACTTCTCTACTAGTAGCAATGCAATAATCCAGGACAATTCTGAGGGACTTATAAGAAAGAAGCTATCCACAGCCAGAGGAAGAACTGTGGGAGCGGAAACACAGAAGAAAAACAACTGCTTTATCACATGGGTCGGTGGGGATATGATTGGGGATGTAGACTCTAAACGATCACCCTAGTGCAAATATTAATAATATGGAAATAGGTCTGAATTAATGACACATGTAAGTCCATCAAGATGGGGAGGGCCTTGAGTCTAAGTTGAGTTTAGTTGAAGAACCTGGGAACGTTCAAGCCTGGAGAAGAGATGACTCAGGGCCGACATGACAGGGATGTTCAGATATTTAGAAAGAAGGGAGAAGGCTTATTCTGTTGGACCCCAGAGGCCAGAACCAGGAGCTACATGGGGCAGAGTTGCAGGGACAGGGCTTACAAAAAGACCAATTTAGGTTCTGGGATGAGGAAAAACTTCCTAACAATTAGAGTTGCCTGAAGTGCAATAGGGTGCCTCAAGATAGTAGACTTGGGACAGCTAGATGGCTCAGTGGATAGACAGCCAGCCCTGGAGAAGGGAGGTCCTGGGTCCAAATCTGGCTTCAGACACCTCCAGCTGTGTGACATTGGGCAAGTCACTTAACCCCTATTGCCTAGCTGTTAACTGTCCTTCTGCCTTGGAATCAATACTTAGAATATGGATTCCAAGACAGAAGGAAAAGGTTAAAAAAAAACCAACACAACTCTGAGAGGAAATGCTATTAATATCTCTAATTTATAGACAAGGAAATTGAGGATGGGAGAGGTTAACAGAATTGTCCAAGGGTCCCACAGTGAGTGTCTGAAGCTGGACTTGAACTAGGGTCTTCTTGACTCCAGAGCCAGCACTCTATTCACTTGTACCATCCAGTTGGCTCTTACTGACAAGTACGGCCCCATTTCCCATATGTGACTGGGTTCTCTCCTCCTCCAGATCCATGCTAAGCTAGCTCATTACTCCTTGCAACATGGGAACTGTCCCTGCCAGGAGGCACTGTGGTCTCCATCTAGGTCCATGTTGCACTGGGCACTGTCACTTTCACCCTATATTTTCCTGAGTGGCATGACTAGATTCATCTCCCTTTTTTAAATTTACATTTTAAAAACATTTTAACCCCTTACCTTCTGCCTTAAAATCAATACTAAGTTATCAATTCCAAAGCAGAAAGTGGTAAGAGCTAGGTAATTAGGTTTAAGTGACTTGCCCAGGGTCACCCAGCTAAGAAGTGTCTGAGGTCACATTTGAACCCAGGATCTTCCATCTCTGGAGCTGGCTTTCAATCTAGCTGCCCCTAGGCTCACCTCTTGAGCCACCATGGCGAACCCTGAGCAGAGGATTCTATTCCAGCTCTCTAAGGAATCCCTTTTCTAAGAAGATCATGTACAGAACATGTTCCATGTAAGGGTGCCATAAAGACACTCTGAAAAGTCACAGTCTTCAAACTGGATCTGCATTTTCTCCATTCCTTTCTTATGTCTAGACAAGCAACAATCTGACTTTGATTTTGTAGCTTTTGCCAAAATCCCAGTCGTAACTGCTCACACTGAAAATTTAACAATTGGCTCAGAGTTAGTTGGCTCCAACATAACTGCGTCTGCATGCCTGTGGCAAATGTTTCAGGCAAGCTTTTGGTTCCCTATTTTTTACCTTAGAAGGTTAAAGGAATAAAGAGCTTGCAACGTAATATTCCAAATGGCAAAAGATATAGGCTTATAACCAAGAATTATTTATCCTCCCCACACACACACCAAAAACAAACAAACATTGAGTATAATCCTACAGAGAAAAAGAAAATGGACTTTTTTCTTTAACCTTTAGATTCCATCTTAAAATCAATACTAAGTGTAATTTCCAAGACAGAAGAAGAAAATGGATTGTTAATACAGTAGAGATCCACTAAGCAATGTCCACATAAAGACCAAGGCTGTGTAGGAACGTGGGGATACAGATGTGGAAAAAAGAGAACACACAGAAGTAAATACAAGTTCACAATCAGGAAGGACTTTATTGATGAAGTGTCTGATGGGGGATGATGGAAGATGGAATAAGATGAGGTGGAGGGGCTGGGAGTGATTTGTGTTGTCTTAATGATCCTAATAGAAGAAAAGAAGGAGGGAAAAGCTACGTTAGGGGAAGAAAGAGGAGGAAGAAGGGAAGAAACATAATTAACAATTGATGGGACATAAATGGAGATCTATAGAGTGGAGATCCTACGAACATCATTTTGGCCTTCTGAGGTCATTTGGAGAGGGCTTGTCAGACTTGGAGATGTTTTCTTATTCCTCCATGTTGGTTTCTTTGTCTATCACTTTGGACCCATATAAAGGGAAGTGAGCAGAACCAGGAGAACCATCTATATAGTAACAACTTTTGAAAGACTTAAACTCTGGCCAGCGTAGTGATCCACCAGAGGACTGATGATTTAGAATGATGCCCACATCTGGACAGAAAGGTTATCATCATCATTGTAGTCGTTATCATCGTCATCATCTTCAACATGGCGTTAAAGATGGCATTTATATGGGGCTTGAAGATTTGTCTGCAAAAGGGCAGAAGATGGACAGATGGTCTGGAGTTAGGAGGTCCTGGGTTCAAATCTGACCTCAGACATGTCCTAGCTGTGTGACCCTGGGCAAGTCATTTAACCCCCATTGCCTAGCCTTTACCACTCTTCTGCCTTGAAACTGTTACTGAGTATTGATTCTAAGACAGAAGGTAAGGGTTTAAAGGGAAAAAACAAAACAAAACTTATTTGCAAAGCTCTGTACAAACATTAACCCATCCTCACAACAAACTGGAAGATAGGTGATATTACCTTCATTTTACAGATAAAGAAACTGAGGGAGAATGAAGTTAAGTGACTTGCCCAGGGTCTTACAGTTAAAGAAGTATCTGAAGCCAGATTGGAACAAAGTTCTTTGTGACTCCAGTTCCAATGCTCTATCCCCTACACCCCTGGAGGCTGGCCTAGATTACACATAGTTGTAGAAATGGCCAATGAGGAACATGCATTGCTGAACTAGTAATATTTGTGGCAGAGGTTTTGGTTTTCCTTTTTTAACTCCAGGGAGGATGTGGCAGGAGAGAGAAAGGGTTGGTGATATAATCATATGATTATTATATATATTCCATAACATTATCGTTATTTATATTTTAATAGAAATGTAAATAAGTGTGTTTATATATTATCTATAATGATTACATAATCATAACACTTCAGTAGAATTAAATAAAAAAATAAAATTTCATTTTTAGAATCCATTTTTGCCATCTAAAGTCCTTCAGAGCCTGGCCTCTTCCCACTTCTCCAACTTCCTGTGCTTGCCTCCTCTCTAAAAATGCTACAACCCAGGACGCCAGTCTTTCGGCTGCGACTTGAACTCTCCCTAATCCACCCCCCGAGTCTTCATATCCACTATTCCTGTGCCTGTTCTGTTCTATCTCCTTCCTGAGAATCCATGGCTTCCTTTGGGACTCACTCTTCCACTTCTGGTAAGTTCCTTTCCTGCTCTCCCCATCTGTTAAGGTTTTCCCTCTCTGCGGCTTGTGGCTCAGTTGTTTCAGTTGTAGCTAACACTCTGTGACCCCATTTGGGGTTTTAATGGCAAAGATTCTGGAGTGGGTTGCCATTTCCTTTTCCAGCTCACTAGACATATGGGGAAACTGAGGCAAACAGGGTGAAGTCCAGCCCTCTATCCACTGAGGCACCTAGCTGCTAGGTAGTTACTATAGGTAATAATATTTTGGTTTTACAGATGAAAAAACTGAGGCAAACAGGGTTAGGTTACTTGCTCAGGGTCACACAACTAGGAAGAATCTGAGGCTGGATTTGAACTCAGGAAGATGACTCCAGGTCCACTGCTCTACCCTCTGGACCACATTTACTCTTTCTATATCTTCTATGTATCTAGTATTGACATGTCATCTTACCCATTAGAATGTGAGCTCCTGAAGGGCAGGAATGATCTTTTTGGACCCTATAGAGAAGTAGGAGGGGAATAAGAAGGGAGGTGGTGGGAAGGGGAGTAACATAAGGGAGGGGAAAGGGGGTGAGGAACTAAAAGCAAAACACTGGTGTGGAGGGAATGAGTGAAAGGAGAAAGGGCAGGATTAAAAGAGGAAATCAAGTTGGAGGGGGATACACAGATGATAACAGAACTGTAAATGTAAAGGGTACAAACTCACCCATAAAATGGAAGCAGATAGCAGAGTGGATTAAAAACCAGAATCCTACCATATGCTGTTGATGACAAGGAAGGGTCTTTTTGGCTTTCTTTGTATAAGCAGCAGGCAGGACCTTGTCTAGCCTATAGTGAGCACCAAATACTGCTCCCTGATTAGTTCCTTCTTCCTCCAACTCTTCCTGTCTTTGAAGCCCTCTTCTGGGATTTACTACCTGTAGGACCTTAGCCAAGTTACCCTCCAGGCCCAGACCTTGGAGAAGTCTTGAGTGGTCAGAATGGGGCCAATTTTGGATGAAAAAGGAGATACAGGGATGAGTGAAGGAAAGATCCCAGAAGCCAATCAAGGCTACGGGAGCCTGAAGCCAACTAGGACAATTCTTCTGCTTTAGAACCGATACACAGTAGTGATTCTACCACAGAAGATAAGGGGTTATAATGACAATAATAACAACAACAACAACAATTCCTATCTTCTAGGGTTGTTGTGAACTTAAACTGAGGTCATGTTTATAAAGCATTTTGCAAACTTTTAAGCTAGATTTGTATGTGTGTGTGTGTGTGTGTGTGTGTGTGTGTTGGAAAAGGAAAAGGAAAAGCACTTCAGGATCTGCCAAGAAATCCCAAATGGGGCCACCAAGAATTAGATGTGACTGAATAACAAATATATGTATACAACAGTCAGTCAATAAACATTTATTAATCACCCACTCTGCACCAGTCATTGTACTAAGGGCTCCGGGACACAAATATAAGTTAAAAAACAAACAAACAGATATTATCTGTCATCAAGAAGCTTACAACCTAATGGGGGAAGATGACCCACGCACAAGGAAGAGGGTGGGAGAGAGAAGGTACTTGACTGTGGATATGATGGGCAAGTCCAAAAAAGGGGATGGTGTGTCTAGTGGGAAAATTGGGAAAAACCAGTACAGAGCCCCCTCTTTAACTGCCCCCTCTTTAAATAAGGGCCTTGGGCAGCTGGGTGGCTTAGTGGATGGAGTGTCAAATCTGGAGATGGGAAACTGAGTTTAAATCTAACTTTAGATACTTTCTAGCTGTGTGACCCTGGGCAAGTCTGCCCACTCTGTTTGCCTAGCCCTTGCCCTTCTGTCTTAGAGTTGTTAAAAAATAAAAATAAAGGCTCTTTGGTGTCTGGGTGCCACAGAGGCCTATAAAGAATCTCTGGGGGCTCGCTGGGGGCGTCTGCACTTAGTCAGCCCCTTCTGACCTGGATTTGGCTGACTCCTTTTCAGGAGAGATTCTGGAAAATCCCGGTTCCCACCTGGGAGTGTCAGGAAGGCACCCGTCAGCCTCCTTCTTGTCTGGGTTTCTCTCTGCAGGGTTGGCCCGTCACCCCCATTTTTAAAAAGCAAACCTGTGTTGCGCTTGGCCATTAAGCAGAAGCAGGCTGACAGAGTCCCAGCCTTCAGGGGACTGACCCTGGCTAAAAAAGACAACAGACGGTCCAACGGACTCAAAATGGCCAGCCGTTGACTTGAGGGGATGGCGCGATGGAGAGCTTGAAGAGATCTTAGCGATCGGGGGTCCAAAATTCAAATTGTACTGATATGGAAACTGAGTCCCCGGAGGACAAGCCACTTACCCAACATCACCCAGCAAACAGCGCTCTAAGGTGCACCTTTCCTCAACTTCCCTCCAGCCACTCTACAAGTGTGAGGACTTACAGAGAAGGAAACCAAGGCAAGGAGAGGGTAATGCACTGCCCCGTGTCACACCGTATTTATAGCATTTTGGGGTTTTCCAAGCACTTCCTTCACAATCACTATGAAGTAAGTAGTCCAGGCATCATTTCTCCCACTTTACAGATGGGGAAACTGAGGTTCCAAAGGCAAACTCTTCCCCCCGCTGAGCAATGAATCCAGGTACTCCTGAATCCAAATGCGGTAGTCCTTCCATCACACCCCGAATTCCTTTATCTGAATGAGGTGGAGATGAGGGAGGCCAAGACAAACGTCCTCCCTCAGAAGGAACAGAAGGGCAGGCCTGGATGGGCACAAACATGGAGCAGCCAGGCGGCTCCCACGGCGCCGCCATTTCCCCACGTGCAGGGCTCTGGTGATTGGATTTTTCCCCGTCGCTCTTCCCCAGGGGGTCCCGATGGCCATTTGCCTCTGCCCTCTCTCATATGGGGCACCCCGAGAGCCATCTTCTCCTGCCCACGGACAGACGCCTTCTCACAGGGGCCCAGGCGAGGGGGGAGGAAGCACTGAATTCTGTTGCCCGGTGTGCCTGTTGGCTGACTGACTAACAGATGGCTAGAGAGGGACAAAGAATTCCAGCTCCAGACTTGTCTCTCCCTCAGCTTCCCGGTCTTTGTCTCCAAAGCATTACTCGAGGGCCCCGGCAGGGCCAGCCACCAGGGTGGGGTGTCAGGCAGACAGGTGGTTCTTTGGGGGCTCCCAGGCCTCCCCTCTTCCCCCCAGGCCATTGCCCAAGGAATCGCGGCTTGGCAAAGATGACCCGAGCCCTGAGCCTGGGCTTGTTCCGTGGCCTTCTGCCTGGGCTGGGGAGGCCGCCCGGTCTGACCCCATCTTTTACACAGGACGAACCTCAAGTCCCCAAAAGAGTAAGTGACCTTCCCAAAGCCACCGAGGAAGAAAGAGGCAAAGCCCGGGTGCGCGCCTGAGCCCTCGAGCCCCAACGCCACACGCGAGGCCCCCATCCTCCTCCCGAGGGGCTGCCAGGCATGAGGGGCCAGACGGGGAGTGAGGTCAGCAGCCGTCCACACGCTGAGGCCCAAGGGGGCCCTTCGAAGATTCCGCACCGTCCACACAGCCCGTCATCAGCGCCTGATGTTCCGCCATGATGGATGGCTTCGTTTGGGTTCTATTGGCCAGCACGGATGGGGCGGCGTGCTGGAACAGGGGGTGTCAGGGCTGGGAAAGAGCCCAGGACAGCCTCCTAGAAGGAGGGGATAGGGCCCGAGACCACCTGGTCCAGCCGCTTTCCTTTTGCCCACTGACCACCAAGCATGAGAAGATGGGGATGCCTGAGGTCGGGGCTCCTCGGGGCTTGTCCCCAGCTTTTGGGTCTGCTGGCCGGATGGGACCATTCTCTCGCTCTAGGACCCGCATCCTTCGTCTCCGATCCCCAGGAGGCGTGCTTATTTTGGAAATGAATTTTCAGTTTCGTTTTGAGAATTTGGGGAGAAAAGGATGAGTTTAACGGAAGCACAGGGAGGGGCCCGTCCCCGAGCCTGGGGCCCTGAGCGTCCTGATGCCTCCCCCGGCACTACCACATGCCTATGGACTCACCGGGGCTGGGCTGGGCCTGCTCTCAGCCATCCCTCCGCCCTAGCAACCTTCTTTCCAAACTGAAGAACTTGAGGAGGAAGGGCAGGATCCTTCCTGAACCTTGGTCAGCCAGAGCCTCAACGACATCACAGGCATTTATTAGGCACCTACAAGGCTCCAGGCCATGCTCAGAGGCTGGAGATAGAAACCATTCCAGCATCCCAGGGGCCAGCAGTGATGGAGCTAGGCCTGGTTCAGAGCCAAGAGCTGGTGCCCCTAGAACTAGATCTAGGGTTTGTATTGGATTTTAGCAGGGAGGGAAGGAGGGAGGGAGGGAGGGAAGGAGGGAGGGAGGGAAGGAGGGAGGGAGGGAAGGAGGGAGGGAAGGAGGGAGGGAGGGAAGGAGGGAGGGAGGGAAGGAAGGAAGGAAGGAAGGAAGGAAGGAAGGAAGGAAGGAAGGAAGGAAGGAAGGAAGGAAGGAAGGAAGGAAGGAAGGAAGGAAGGAAGGGAGGAAGGAAGAAAGGAGGGAAGGAGAGAGGGAGGGAGGGAAGGAGAGAGGGAGGGAAGGAGGAAGGAAGGGAAGGAGAGAGGGAGGGAAGGGGAGAGGGAGGGAAGAAGGAAGGGAGGAAGGAAGAAAGGAGGGAAGGAGAGAGGGAGGGAGGGAAGGAGAGAGGGAGGGAAGGAGGGAGGGAGGGAGGAAGGGAGGAGGGAAGGGAGGGAAGGAAGGAGGGAGGGAGAGAGGGAGGGAGGGAGGAAGGGAGGGAGGGAAGGAGGGAGGAAGGAAAGAAAGGAGGGAGGGAAGGAAGGAAAGGGAGGGAGGGAGGCAGAAAGTTAGGAGAGAATCAGTTTCCTATTATGTGCCAAGTACTGGGCTATTTTCATCTACTGTCTTCCCCAAACTGCATCAGCTCTAGCACCTGCCTAGTGTTCTGGGTTCCTAACCATCAGGGTTGGTTTTTCAAAGTCACTTTCAGGACTGAGGATGTGAGTTCTAGTCCCACCTATGACACATCCTGGTTGTGCGACTGAGCATGTCACCTCCCCAGGCAGCGCAGTAAGCCTCTAGGGTGCAGAGGACTTGCTGATCTGTACTGGTGAAGGTCTGGTTCCTCCCGGGAGCTCCAGCGACATGACCTGGACATCACAGAAGCCCTCCAGCACCCCATCTCCTCCCTCCACCCTCTTTGCTAGAGCAGATCGGGACAATCAGAGGTGCTGTGATATCTTACGGTTGCCATTGGCCTGGGGCACAGCGAAGGGGAAGAGCTCTCAGCTCTCAGCTCCCAGGCTCCGGTGTTGCCGACAGAAGGCTTTGGCAGTAAATAAGACCCAATGCCATCTGTTGGGACCTGCCCATGGCCTGAGCTCCAAGGAGGGAGGGAGGGGCTGGAGGCCACCACAGGGAGAGAGGCCCAGCCAGCTGTCCACATGGAACCATATGGGTCCAACTAGCTTGTGGAGGTGGGGAGGAGCCCAGGCCCTGGGCTTCTGTCCTCTGAGCACCCCAAACTGCCTGGGGGCTCCCCAAGAGCCCAGGTGCCTCCAGCTGCACCCATCAAGTGGACAGGCCATAGTCCAGAGAATGAACGGGGAAAGAGGAAGTTCCCAAGGGCTCGTGGTCCAGCGAAAGGAAGACACAGAGAAGCGGGTCCCCTGATGTCAATAAGCACTTCTAAGCCCTCACTGTATGCCAACATTTGGCTGTCCAGAGCACCAGGCATGCCTGAGCCCCCTTCCCTGCCCTCCAGGAGCTCAGGGCCTGTCAGGGGAGACACATAAGAGAGAGGAGGGAGAAGGCCACCTCGGGGGACCAGAAGGGGCATCCTGGAGGACGAGATGAGGCGGAGAAGGGAGGGTGTTCCAGGTGAGCTGAGGCAGAGGCCAGCCAAGGAAGAGGCTGTCAGAGATGGAGGGTCGCCTCTCCCACAGGCTGGAGGTGCCGAACTATGAGGAAGGACCGGAGAGGCTGTGAGGGGTTTTGGATCCCAGAGCCAGGATTTCCCATCAATCCTGGAGGTCACAGGGAGCTGGGCTGGGACTCTTGGGAGCTGGAGCCTAGGGCTTCAAAGGGAAAATGTGCTTGCCTTCTAGGGAAGACCCTCTCCTCTACCCTGGACCCATCTTGGCTCTCCCACTGGGGACTCTACTTACTGGGCTTCTCCTGGAAGAGCAGGGCCAGAGAAAGTCTTTCGCAAGAGGATTTCGGGGTGCAGTAGAACCAGGGCTTTGGGGTGTTGGGACCTCTTGAACAGCGGCAGTCCAGCAGAGCTGGCCCCCTCCTCAGAACAGTGGTTTACCACGCATAAACCAAATACATCACACAGGAAACCCAAGGTTAGTGACGACCAAGATGCCAGCTCCTTCCCAGCCACATTTGCGGCCCCCGGATGGCGAGGCCCCGCGGGTTGGGATCGCCGCCAGACACCCAAGCCTCTTGGGGTTCCACTCTACGGAAAGGACTACGGAGAGAGGACGAGGGAACTCGCGCCCCAAAACGACACGAGGAGCACAGGGGGCGTTGCGAGCCGAGCTGCTGGGCCTGAAGCCAGGCCTCCGCCCCCGCCCATCCCCTCAGCCGCTCCCTGCCTCGCTGCGAGCTCCGGACGACCCGGTTCAATAAGCAGACAGAACGGAGAAAGGAACGTACTAACTTTTTAATACAGTCTGATCAGATCAAATCACATCACTCAGCAAAACTGGGTTTATTCAACGCGACATACCAGCGGTACACAGTCTCCGCGGCGACGGCATCTCCCGTCTCGGGGCCCCGGCTACAAACCCAACTTCTACCACCCCAACCAGACTGGCATTTTTTTAAATTTTGCATAAAACTATTTCTTCCATAGACTTGAAACCATCCACTAGCCAAGTTATTATTTATGATACACCTAAAAAAATTTTAATACTAACCCTAATGTGACTGCTGCTTAAAAAGAGCTCTGTATATCACCTGGACTGGCTTTCAGTAGCAACTCACTACAACAGGTCCTAAAAATAATAACAATAATAATAATAATTAGAGAATTAAAACCCGACACAGCAAGTTGAATGGTCAAAGTACCAAAAGATCTGGCTGGGGACGGGGGGTCTCAGAGCCCCCGGCCCAGCGCATCGGAGTCTCCGAAGAGGGTGGCGGCACCGTGGTCTGCTACAGGCTTCCGGATTCGGTCCCAACGGCTGGGAATTGATCGGTGTTTGCGGGTGGGTGGAACTTACTGTGGTTTCTCAGGGGGGAGCGGGGGGGGGGGACGGGGGGAGGGAAGGCCGGGTGGGATCCCTCGGGGAGGCTCCGCCGCCGCCGCCACCACCGCGCTCGCCGCGGCCCCACGTCCCGGCCCTCCTCTGGGCCCCGCGGGCTGCCCCGCGCGGCTTAGGTCTCGGAAGCTACCTCTACAGGGCGTGGGGAGCGGGCGGGAGGCGGGGGAGGCGGGGGCTTAAAAAGGAATAAAAATCTCTCAGCTACAGAACCCAATGACATCATTTTCTTCCTCCTCCACAGCATCTCTCCGGGTCAGCAGACTGACCGTGGGCTGCTTGAGTGGGGACAAGCCTGCCTCACTTGCCCTCCGGCCCCAGCGGCGGCTGGTCGACCTCCGGGTCTACCAAGGACGACGCGAAGGCGGACTGCACGATCTGAAATCCAAAGGACTCCAGCAGGGACATGTTCTGTTGGGGAGAGAAGGGGGAGCCCAGGGCAGGGCCCAGGTCCCCCAGGGGCCCCCCGAGGGCCCGGACATGCACCTTCTGGATGTGTTTGTTCAAGTAGGACTTGGAGCGGAAGAAGCTCCCGCACTCGGGGCAAGGGTACTTCTTCTCCCCATCGGGTTCCATCTTGTTTTTGGGGACGGCCATGTCACAAGAGAAGGAACCGTTGGCGCTCTGTTTCTCCGGGGTCTTGAGGTCACTGGCGTCCGAGAGGTCACCGTAGGAATCAGAGCTCTCAATCGGGTCCTGATGTGAGCATTTCTGGCCTTCTACAAACAGAACAAGACAAAACACAGAGATGAGGCCAGGCTCCTGGAAGGGAGGGGAGGCTCAGACTAGCAAGCATGGGCTGGGACCGGGGGGCGGGGGGCGGGGGGCTGGCCCCGAGGAGGCCTAACCGCTCAGTCCGGGGGCCGGGCACCCGAGACCCCCCAGAGATGCCGCCTTCCTCGCTAGGGCCTTCTCTGCCCGCCGCCTCCGCCTCGTCCCCTCCTCAGCCCGAGGACGGGACGGCAGAGAAATCTACGTCCCCGAAACAACAGCCAACAGACGCGTCCGGGCTGGGCCTCAGAGGCTGCCCGCCTCCAGGACACAGAGCGAGGCCAGCAACCAAGAACCACCATCCGTGGCCTCTCCCAGAGGCTCGGAGCTCCTCTGGACCGGCACGACTTCCTAGCGGGCCGGGATCAGCCTGGACGCCTTGCCAGGCTCTGCTTGCCCACACCTTGGTCTCAAGCAGGCCCCGGGAGAGGAAGAGGCCCAGGCCCCGAGGACGGAGAGCTCCGGGGCGGACCCTGGCGATCGGCTCTCGCCCAGGCCCCGAGGTGGCGAGGAACAGAACCGAGACGCGCCGAGCCAGGCTCTCCGCACTGGCGCCGCCTCTTCTGACCCTGGTCTTCTTGTTCCACATCAGAGGCGCCTGCCCGCCTGCCTGCCTGCCTACATGCCTGGGCAGAGCCCGCCTGCCCGCGGCCCTCCTCTAGCCGTGCCCGGGCTCCTGACCGGCCCCGAGGTCGCCGGGGGCCGCAGAAGGCAGGTGGACAGTCGTGGAGCCCTCAACCCCCCGATGGGAGCGCGGAGCGTGCCATCGACGGGGCAGGGCAGACGGACGAGCTGGCCGAGCCCCAGCTCTCCTCCCAGGCGTCTCTCTCCAGGACGAGCCACAGGGGTGGCTCCCCCTCTCCCCGGGCACCCGAGACGGTCCAGGAGGCCCAGGAAGGGGAGGCTCCGCAGCCCGCGTCTCTGACCTCGCTGCCGGGCCTGTGGGCGGCAGCCCCCCGACTTCTCATGCAGGGGGAGGGGCGCAGGGCCGGCGGACTGGCAGCAGCAGAGTGCGGGCAAGGGCCGGGGGTGTGGGGCCTGGCTGGGGGACCCAAGTAGCCTCACTCCGAACCCCTGGAGGGACCCAGCAGCAGGGCCCCGCCCGGCGGCCGCCCTCCACAGCCCCGCGTCGGCTCCGCCCCTCCTCCCCGCGCCCAGGCAGCGTGCAGGGCAGGGAGTCGCTTGCCTTTGATGCCATAGGTCCTGGCGCAGTGGAACGCTGCTCCCCCACTCGGGATGGGCTCCGGGTGCCTGGAGACCTGGGGAAGGGGAACACCGTGGTGGGTTTTAACATGGACCTTTAAGTAGGAGGCAGAGGAGAAACCTAAACGAGACAAAAGGAGATGAGATCCTGCCACCGGCACCCAGAGACGCCTCTGCTGCTCGTGCTAGCAGGCCCCAGCTAGGCGGGCGAGGCTTCCGGGGCGCCCATCATGACGAGAAAGGAATCCGAGCCAGATTCCTCCAAGAGGGAGCCGGACATGGTGGCATGAAGCCCAAAGGAGACCACACGGGGTGGGGGCAGGCAGCGCCTCTGGGCCCCGAGATGGTTTTTAAGAGGCCAAAGCTTCCTCGCGCTCCCTCACATGCCTTTGGGGAGGACTTTTTACTGCAGCCTCAGGACACAGGGCTGTCCAGGGCCACAGGGACCGCCTCTGTTTCTAGCTCTCTATCCTGGAGGACTCCCACCGAATCCTCATCTAGAAGGGTGAAATGAAGACGGGTCCTTCCACTGCTCACTGTCAGCCACGTGCTTAAAGCCAAAGCAGTGGGGGGAGGGCGATTTCTGCGGCTTCTTGGGCTAATGCTCCTCCCCCTGCGCGCCCTGAGCATCTGCTAAGAGCGGCCCCTAAGGACCACGTCCCTGGCTTTCTCCTGCACTGCTCCAGATTGGGATGGCAGGAAAGTCTAGCCGTCTTTTAAGATTTCCCCCCAGTTTTTGGCAAAAGATGTGAGCGTGGGTAGCATGACAGAGAATAGTGATTCGGTTTACAGACGCTGAATTTTCATTCATTTTTTAAAAAGATCACAAGGCCAAAGGGTTCTGAGGGACAGCCCGATACCCTGGAAAAGCCAGTTATCTGCTCCCAACTGCGAGTGTCGTGTCCTGATGACCCCCCCCCAACAACAGACACTTCCCAGCTGGGTGACCGGTCAGTGACTTCCCTCTCTGGGCCTCGGATGCCTCCACTGAGAAATTGGCATGGCTCAGGCTTCTCTAATGGCAGGAGGGGAGGCCAATCACGCTCGGGGGCAGAGATTGGTCTGAAGGAAAATTCTATTGACGGTGCTGGTGGTCCCTGGACCCTCACAGCATCTCTCTGTGGGCCGTACGTCCCCCGGGGGTCTAGGCTGCTCTGATGGGTTAGAATGAAGCTCTTGGAGGGCCACTAGCCGGGGGGTGAGGCAGAGGCTCAATAAATGGGCAGGAATGCGGCGAAGGGGACCCATGGGAAGAGAGAGCCAGGGTCCTCTGGGCTACAGCAGCTCCCACTCCCCGATGACACAAGAAGAAGATGAATGGCGACGCTGATTGTAAGGAGGAAATATTCCACTGTGTACTTCCACTTGTGGGTGCTTAACAAACACTTGTCAATGGATGGACGGACGGATGGATGGATGGATGGATGGATGGATGGATGGATGGACAGACAGATGGATGGAAGGATGGATGGGTAGATGGCGGGTGGGCAGGGCTCTGGAAACTGCTTCTTCAAGGGCTGGACTAAATTGGTCCTTGTGTGGTAAAATGTTGGGGTTCTCAACAAAGAAACTGAATATGGCGTGACTGATATTTGCTCACTGCTCAGAACGGGGGCTCTTTGAGGGCTGGATAGGATTTTTGTTTTGCCTTTGTTCCTCCTCTCTCTAGGTCCTTGCATGAAGCAGTTACTGGACCGGAAGCTGGTCCATGGCTCTGCGGGCTGCAGGTCCTTGGGCCATGGGGCTGACTGCCTGGCCACGGAGCAGAGGAGAAGGCAGAAAAATGGGAAGGAGAATTTGCCGGGTTTCGGGTCCTTTTTTCTTACTTTTGGGGCTGGCCCCTGAGAAGCAGGGTGTACCCAGCTAAGCACAAAGGAGGCTACGGGGGATCCCGAAAAGCCTTGGCTCCTTCCCCCCACAAAACACAAGGCCACAGGGAGCCCCTTGAAACTATGTCATAAGGGCCTGGTTTTCTTTCCTTTTCCAGTTCCTCGAGTTCTTCTAGATATTAGGAACTCCCTAGCACAAGCAAATGCAACTTCCTGGAGAACGGGGCACTGGGCTGGGCCTGACCGCAGCTAGGAAGGAGGTGGGGACTAAGGCAAAGAAGGCTTCCACTGGGGCATCTCAGGAGCCAAGGGCCTCAAAGCGGAATCCTGGCCTCTTGGCCCATTCTCGGCAGATTCACCCTAATCGAAGGAATCGGGGCAGGGAGGGAACACATGAAGTGGAGTCGACAACGTCCACACACTGGTGGCCAGACCAGGTCGTGACACCCCCCCAACAAGGGCGAACCAACTCCATTCAACACCCACGATTCCCTGTGACGGATTCTTTGCAGGGCCCCTCTGGCGAGGGCAGCAGGAGAGGGGGTGCTGGGACAGGTTCTCTGGCTAGCTGCAATCCCTGGAGAAAGAAATATTCCTTCCTCAGGGCCTGCTGCTGGGCCAGGGACACAACCGCGCTTCCCGGGGGAATTCTGAGCCGCCGAGCCTCATAAAGACCCCGCTCCCCCTTTGCCGTAGCTCTAGACAGCTCGCGTTCTAGACTGGACTAGATGACGGAAGCCCATCCAGCGGGCTTCTAAACCAGACAGCGGCTGCTGGTCATTTTTTTAAGCCCTTGCTTTCTCTTTCAGGAACAAGTCTAAGCCAGAAGGCGCAAGGGGTGACACAGTTAGGAAGCGTCTGAGGTCAGAGTGGAGCCCAAGGCTTCCCTACTCCACACCTGGCTGCCCTTGGTAAATGTTTAACAACCAGCTCTCGCGGGGAAAAAAGAAGTACACACATCTTTCCGTTTAATATGCATTATCAACATTATCTTCGCCACTTTTCAAAGTCTAGACAGACAATAAAACAATAAATCATGGCTGGATTTGGAGCGTTTGGTGATTTCTGAGTTGTAAAGGCTCACGCTGAAGCTGGCCCGGCACACCCTTTTCTTCCCTAATACCCTCTCATGGCTGACTGGAGAGTTCAGGGCTCCACTCTTAAAGGGTTCTTAGGGACTTCCCAGAATCTCAGGAAGGCCTTGAAGGCCATCTCTAGTCCACACTCCCTGCCAACATAAGCAGCAGCTCCTCCCCAAGCCAGGCAGACATCTGGCCCTACTAGAAAGTGTCCTCTGGGGACGACCGCCTGACCAACAGAGCTGGTGGGCGTGTGATCGGGAGCTTCGGTACCCCCTGAACCCCCAGAATGAATGCTGTGGAAATCATTTCCGGCACACACCACTGGCAAAGACAGGCCTGGAACGAGAGCCAACCCACAGCTGTCTTTTACCGTTCTTTGTAACCCCAGACCGTACCAACGCCTGGCACACAGCAGGAGCCTAATAAATGCACTTATTGGCTGTCTAGAATGGCCAGAGTCGGATTATCCTACAAAGTGAGGCTCTACAGCAATTTTTTCTCGAGCTCCCAAATCTCCCTGTACATAGACAGCAGCTTAGAAATGTCTCTGCTGTCCAGAAAGAGCCTCATCTTCTCCCCTCCGCCACGTGCGAACTGCTTGATTCTTTTTCGGCTTCTATACAAGGAACAGGCCTAGAATCATCGTTCTAGGGAAAGAGCTTTGCAAACTTTGAAGTGCTAATACTTCGAATGTCATTTTTCTTCTTGATTAAGAATTGGGCCGCGTCTTCTCCCTCTCACTTCCCAGGATGGGTCTGCTCAGAGTTGATTTTTCTTCTGGTGCCCTGGAGAAATGGGGCCACCATCCTCCAGGGCGGAGGCCCCGCTCCAAAGGTGGCCCCTTGTTTCTGAATCATTTATCCCAATGACTAAGTCACGTTATTCTTTTGACAAGCTCTGGGGGAAGAGAACCATGAAAATCTTGTAAAATGCCTAGTGCTTCCATCAGCTTAACTCAAGGTCCATTTCCAATCTGTTGGGTTTCTCCCATGATCTGTAGGCTTTACTCTGTGGTCTTCACTGTCCAGGCTCGAGTCCGTTAATGAGGTTCCATGGGGTCTCTGTCCTGGAGACGGTAGCTGGGATTCCCCAATTCACCCAGGAGGACCAGCTCCCTCTTTCACTGGCCTCCACCAAGTTCAGCAAGTGGTAGGAGCCTCAACAAAGGAAGAGTGTTGTTGAAATGCTGCCTGATAAGTTTACTTGTCCAGGTCAGAAGTGATGCTAGGCACCAGCTGACGGAAAGGGTTGGAAGTCCCATTTGCTCAATGTGCCAGACTTGATGCCAAGCCACATTTGGCCTCTACGTATCACCCAGTTGGCCGGCCTGCCACCCTCTGCCTCCACCCCCCACTCCCATCCCATCCAATAACTGAGGCTCTCCTCATTTAATGGAAAAGCTCCATTTGCAATCAGCTCTACTCAGGTTCTCATGGTAGAGGCATCTGAAGAAAAGCATGCGACCTCTAGAAGCCAGTGAAGCGAATCCTAGATTTCCCAAGCTGTGGCTGCCCCGTCACTGGGACGTCTTACAATGCCCGAGACCTCGGCCTGTGTACGAGTCAGTAGACTACCTGCGCCCCTTCATGAGGGCTGTTACTATGACGCCACTTCACACCTGCTGAATCGCTAGAAACGTCCTAGATATTTCTGCCAAGGATCACAAGGAGAATTTACTTAAGAGCCTGCCAGAAGTCACACCCTCTCCCACAACAACAACAACGATGATGATGATGATATCTTATTTGTAGAGCCCTTTAGAGTACGCAAAGTCTGCTTTCAAATCCGTACCGTTCTTTGCTCCCACAACAAGGTAGTGAGGATAATCTGAGGCAGGCTGGCCAGGTATTATTAGCCCCATTTTACAGATGAGGAAACTGAATTTCAGAAGGGACTTGTCCAAAGCCATGTATCAAGTGAATGGCGGAGCCAACGCGAGAACCCAGATCTCCTGAGCCCGTAAGCCAGTGCTCTCCACACCCCCCTCACTGGACATTGCCAAGCCTACCACTTTTAAAACATGCTGCAGCCTGTGGACATGCCCCGTGGAAAGAAAACATCCCAAGCTCCGCTCTGTCTGTTCTACCTTTAGGGGCTCCAAAACCTGGTAGCATCCCCATGGCCAACACAAAGAGCTGCCCTTTCAGCATCTTGCAACACAACTGGTCCCCATAGTCACTTTGGATTCTTTCAGGTAGCTCCTCTCCCAAATTACCCAACAACCGACAGAGACAGTTGGGAAATTGAACCTTCAAGCTCAACTGTGCCAGCATGACTGGGGCGGCTTAGCTGAGGCCTCTGCCTCTATTTTTGGCCTGCCCACCACCCCACCAAAAGTATTCTTGCCCACCCTGGGCATGTTTCCATCAGAATTCTGTGAGGTAAATGGCTATCCAGAGAGATGAAAATTAAATCAGCTCGAATGGGTTTGGGGCCTTAAGAAATCGTTTACAAGTGACTTGGGTGGGACGTGGGACCCAGCTGAGCCTGACTGTCCCAAAGGTCAGATGGCTGTTGCAGTGAGACTTAATAATAATACCTCTTGTCTTACAGAGATGGCTTCCTTCTTATACCAGTATGAGGCAAAGTAGGAGAGTAAATAGGACCATCCTCAAAAGAGGTTTCTGGATAACTAAGAAGCCACTGTGACTAGGATTCACGAGCTCTCATTAAAGAACTCGATGGATTCTTCTCTAATGTCTTACACCCCAAAGTCTTTGCCATTCCAAACTCCCTAGATCTCTGGCTGGTAGGTCCTTTGGTGCCAGCGTGTTAGCAAGAAGAAAACTCAGAGCCTACTACCACTGGGAGGACTGAGTGATCTCAGAGTATTCATTGACTGCCAGGCAACTTGCTAGTTCAGTGGCATCTGCAAAATGCATATGTCCTGCCACCTAGAGCACACAAATGAACTGGCATCTTTAGAGCTTTGATTTCATCTGTTCAGTTCCCCAACACTCCCTAAAAAGACATAAGGAACCATGTCTGGAGAGAGACGCCACTCCCTCCCCACCCTTAGCCCTTTGGGTTGGCCCCCAACACCAAGTGAGCAAGCATCAGCAAGAAGTAAAAGCCAGGCCATGCCTGTAGGGTTTGGAGATGTGCACTATCCAGTGGGAAGGGAATGTAGCATCTGGGGAGGCCAGGGATGTGGGGAGATGCTGGCGCCATGAACCCTGACTCAAACACCCGTGCTCACCACCACCCGGTAGGATGCCAGACAACAGGAAGATTACCTCGGTTACATATACTGCAGAAGTTGCTTGGTCCTTCGCTGTGTTTCTTCAAGTGATCTGCCATATACGCTGCCCGCAAGTACTTCCCACACACCTGGCAGGGTACCTTGTCTTCATGGCAGGCCAGGTGGGAGCGCAGGCGGTCACGGGTGGCAAAGGAAGCGTTACAGGTCTGTGGGTGGCAAAGAGAATCAGGGTGAGTTCCCATCTCATCTCCCCAAAGGAAAGGACTCCTGGTTCCTGGGGAGACGCTAAACTTCTGAGTGTTTGCAGATGGCTTGGCTGGGACCCAGATGAGACTATCTCAAAAGTCAGATGGGTATTGCAGTTAGAGCGATTTGTTTCGCAGACACAACTTCCTTCTTAAACCAGTAAGAGGCAAGGTAGAAGGGTGACTAAGAACCATCCTTACAGCCAGGACTCAACCAACCAATCCCTGGAATCAATGAGTACTTATTAAACACCTTCAGGCACCCTGGGGCATTCACTTACAAAGAAGTTAACAATCTCTATGGGCAATACATTCGAAACCAGGAAAAGATTCAAGTCTTTCCAGGGATCCAGAATAATCAAGTGACCCTGAGCAAGTAACATCTCCACTCGGCGTCCTTAGGCCTATAGCTTTTCTAAGACTTTAAATTGCAACGTTAATCAATCAATCAATCAACATTTATTAAGCACTTACTTTGTGCCAGGCACTGTGCTAAGTGCTGGGGATACAGAAAAGCAAAAGACGGTCGGCCCTCAAGAAACTTACAGTACACTATCCAGTGGGGGAGACAGAATGCAAACAAATACATACAAATCAGGCTATATGAAGGATAAATAGGAAATAATGAACAGAGGGAAGGGAAGGTATTAGGAAGACTTCCTGTAGGAGGTGGGATTTTAGATGAGACTTTAAAGGAAGCCAGAGACCCACAGTTGAAGGGGAGAAGGTGGAGTGTTCCAGGCATGGGGGACAGCCAGAGAAAACACCTAGGAGGCACACTGATAAGAGGGAAATTTCCTCAAAGCTCCTACAGGATGGGGAGGGAAAAAAGCCCTCCTAATTGACTGGGTCCCTGAGATTCCATTTCAAAGAGGCTCCCAAACTGCCTCCCCATCTGTCAGTCTACTCTGGGTAGAGAAGGCCCACCTTTCTGTATCCCCACCAGGAACTGGGCTGGCCCAAGTCACCTGGCTGCTAACAGACTCAGGCTGCTCATCTACTTCCCAGGGCAGATGGGAGAATCCAATAAGATCACTTCTCAAACCTTAAGGCACTATGTAAGAGCTAGATAGTTGTTGTGGTTACAAAAGCTCTTGAGAGACCACATCATGATGGGTAAAAAAGCTGGTCCTAGGAGCCAGGAAGATCTGGGTTTCGGTCCTATCCTTGACATCTTAGCTGTGTGACTCTGGGTAAGTCTCTTAACCTCTAAAGCGTCCATCTACATTGGCCAAGAAAGGGAGTTTCCTCTACAGGTCCAGTGCTTGTCCCTGGACAAGTTGTTGTCAAATTCTTCTTAATTCTGAATCAAAATACAAACCAGAGTCCGGACTTCCCCTAACGAGTAAATGCATAAGGTTTTTGAACAATTCGTCAGTGGCCTAGCCTCGATGAAGCACCTGTGCCTGGCCCTGCACTAAGTACTTTACAAAAAGGATCACCTTGGATCTTCCCGCTAACTTTAGGATCATTCCCATTTGATGGATGAGGAAACAGGCCGACAGAGGTAAAGTGACTTAGATCACTGTGTAGCAGTAGACTTGGTCTAAAGCCAAATCTGAACTCGGCTCTTCCTGATGCCAGGCCCAGCGCACTAACCCTGAGCCACCAAGCTGCAGAGCTCAGCTAGGTCACATCTAAGTGAATTTGAGGGGAAGAGGCTTATTAGCCTAGTGTAGGCCGGGTTCCCTTTCTGCTTGCTTCCTATTAAGCAAAGACCTCAGAAGGAGCAATGAAATCCCATGAGCTTGTCCTTATGGACCACAGGGAACCCTATGGGGCGATGGAAGAAAGACCTTGATAGAACTCCAGCTCACGCCATGAAATGACGAGATTCCGATTCCATGGGAATTATTAGCCCAGGAAAGGAGACACTTTAAGTGCACCTGAGACTAAGCAGCTAAAGCCCTCCTTCCCCAAAATCATCTATCAAATATTCACTCATTCACCCAACAAGCAATTATTAAGCACCTACTGTATGAAGTGTGCTATGATCTGCCTGAGATAGAGAGAGACAGGGTCTAGACCTGTGCTTCAAATCCAATGTTGAAGAAAAGCAGGAAACCAAATAACTCTGATACCAGAAAGTGAAATAAAAATAAACACTGTATAACACCTACTCTGTGCCAGGCATGTATTAAGTATCAGGGACTTTATAATATTATCTCATTTGATTCCCCACAACAATCCTGCAAGGTAGGTACTATTATCCCCTTTGAGGCAGTCCTAGGTAACGTGACTTGCTCCTGGTCACCCAAGTTTTGTTGTTGTTCAGCTGTATCCAACTCTTGGTGACCCTATGGACTTGCCCACAGATTTTTGTGGCAAAGACACTGGAGTAGTTTGCCATTTCTTTTTCCAATCTGTCCCTATTTAACAAATGAGAAACTGAGGCAAACAGGGGTTAAGTGACTTGCCCAGGATCACACAGCTAGCAAATGTCTAAGATCAAATTTGAATTCAGGTCATCCTATTAACTGACAGTGATGGGGATAGATACAAGTAGATGGGGTCTAAGCACAATGTCCTGAGAAATTTGGGAAGGGAATCCAGGGAGACTTTCTGGCATATGAGTTGGGTTTTGGAGGAGGAGGGGCAGGTTTCAAATCCTTCACAGAGCCCTTGCTAGTGGGATGCCCTTGGATAAGTCAAGAAAGGGCTCCCTCTAGGCCTCTGCTCTTCTATTCCAAGAGAGTGTTGGATTTGCAGAACTCTAAAGCCATGAATGATCCTCTGAAATGAGGGATGTGAAATCAGGCTGAAAAGGCAAGTAAGAGCCAGATTAACTGAACAAGAGATAGTGAGGATCATGGGAAATAAAAGGATAATTTTGATTAAATTAAAAAGGTTTTGCCTAAACAAAACCAATGTCACCAAAATTAGAAGGAAAATAGGTAACTGGGAAAAAAAGATATTTGCAGACAAATTTCTTTAATAAAGGTCTCATTTCTCAAATACATAGGGAACTGACTTAAATTTATAAAAATAAGAGCCATTCTCCAACTGACAGATAGTCAAAGGATATGTACTGTGGTTTTCAGAAGAAATCAAGACTATCCTATCTATATTAATTTACTTATTCAGTGCCACACTAATCAAGCTACCAAAAAACTATTTTATAGAACCAGAAAAAAATAACAACAAAATTCATCTGGAAGAACAAGAGATCAAGAATATCAAGGGAACTGATAAAAAAAAAGTGAAGGACAGTGGTCTAACAGCACCAGATCTTAAAACTGTACTATAAAGTAGTCATCATCAAAACAAACTGATATTGGCTAAGAAATGGAAGGGTAGATCAATGGAATAGACTATCGGTAAATAACCTCAGCAATCTAGTGTTTGATAAACCCAAAGATCCCAGCTTTGGGGATAAGAACTCCCTCTATGACAAAACCTGCTGGGAAAATTGGAAAACAGAATGGCAAAAATTAGGTTTAGATCAATATCTCACACCCTGTACCAAAATAGGGTCAAGATGGGTATATGATTTAGACATAAAGAGTGATGTTTTAAGTAAATTAGGGGAATACAGAATAGATTACCTGTTAGATCTGAGAAGAATTTATGACCAAACAAAAGAAAAAGAACACCACAAGATGTAAAATGAATAATTTTGATTATATTAAATTTAAAAGATTTTATACAAACAAAACCAACATAACCAAGATTAGAAAGAAGCAACAAATTGGGGGAAAATTTTTATAACAAATTTTTCTCTGATGAAGGTCTCTTTTCCAAATACATAAAGAACTTAAGTCAAACTTATAAGAATCCAAGTCATTGCCCAAATGATAGTCAAAGGATATGTAGAGGGAGTTTTCAGATGAAGAAATCAAAGCTATCAATAATCATATGAAAAAGTGTTCTAAATCCCTCTTGATTAGAGAAATACAAATTAAGACAACTCTGAGGTACCCCCTTATACCTATCAGATTGACCAATAGGACAATAAAGGAAAATGATGAATGTTGGAGGGGATGTGGCAAAACTAGGACACTAATACATTGCTGGTGGAGTTGTGAACTGATCCAATCATTCTGGAGGGCAATTTAGAATGATGCACAAATGGCTATAAAACAATGCATACATTTTGATCCAGTAATATCACTATTAGGTCTCTATTCCAATGAGATTCAAAAAAATGGGAAAGGACCTGTTTGAACAAAAATATTTATAGCTGCTCTTTTTGTGGTGGCCAAGAATTAGAAAGTAAAGGGATGTCTTTCAATTGGGGAATGGTTGAACAAATTGTAGTTCATGATGGCGATGTAACACTACTGTGTTGGAGGATTTTAGGAAGAGCTGGAAAGACCTCCATGAACTGATGCACACTGAAACAAGCAGATCCAGGAAAACATCGTACACAGAAACAGCAATGCTGTGGAACAATCAATTGTGATAGACTTTGCTACTAACAGCAATATGATGGTCCAGGACGATTCTGAGGGACTTATTACAAAGAATGCTGTCTACCTCCAGAGAAAGAAGTGTTGGAGTAGGAATGCAGATGATAACATATGATTTATCACTTGTCTACCTGGTATATGTTTTGGAGTTTTGGTTTTATAAGATTATTCATGTGAATAATAGGGAAAACATGTTTTGCATGATAATTCATATAGAACCCAGACTGAACTGTTTGCCAGCTCTTGGGAGGAGGAGAGGGAAGAAGGGAGGAAGACCATTTGGATTCTGTAACTTTGGAAAACTCATGTGGAAATTTGTTATTAAAAGAAAAAAAATAAAAAATAAACATTATCGACAACCCCATGAAAAAAGTGCTCTAAATTGCTACTGGATTAGAGAAAAGCAAAGTTAAACAACTCTGAGATACCTCCTCCCACTGATCAGAAACGACAAATGCTGGAAGGGATGTGGGAAAAAAGGGATGCTAATGCATTGTTGGTGGAGCTGTGAATGGATCCAAGCCATTCTGGAGAGAAATTGAGAATTATGTCTAAAGGGCTATAAAACTGGGCATACTCTTTAACCCAGCAATACCACTACTGGGTCTGGATCCCAAAGAGAATTTTTAAAATGAGAAATGACCTATCTGTACAAAAATATTAATGGCAGCCTTTTCTGTGGTGGCAAAGAGTTGGAAATTGCAGGGAAGCCCATCCATTGGGGAATAGCTAAACAAATGGTGGTAGGTGACTGTGATGGAATCCTACACTAAGAACAGGTGAGCTTCAGAAAAACCTGAGAAGACTTAGATGAACTGATGCACCGAGATGGGCCGACCAGGAGACAGTAACAGCAATATCCTACAACAATCAACCCGGAATGGCTTAGCCACTCTGGTCAAGCCAACGAGCAAAGCCAATTCAGAAGGACTCCTAGTGAAAAAGGCATCTGCTTTCAGAGAACTGATGGAGTCCGAGGGCGGGCTGCAGCAATTTTTTCACTTCCTTGCTTCTTTCTTTGGCAACATGGCTAACAAGGAAATAAATTTGGTGTCACTTCACATGTATAATGGCTATCCTATGGCTTGCCTTCTCAATCCTTGGGGGTAGAGGGGAGGGAGGGAGAGAATTTAGAACTGAAGAAATTTTTTAATGAAAGTTAAAAAATTGTTATTCCGTGTAATTAGGAAATTTTTTAAATTCCATTTAAAGGATGAATTTTAAAAATAAAAAATACTCGCTTAAGGGGCTCTGAATGCCAGGGTCAGAAGTGTATAGCCCTAATGACATCAGGCTATGGAATGATACAGCTTGAGCCTTCGTTACATTCTCCTGACTTTAGACACCCAGAAATAATCTTCTACACAGGCATTGGGCTCCCCGACCCTTAAGCTACCAGTGTGATCTTATCTGATTCTCCTCACCCTCCCGAGGCCTTTGGAGCAGGCTTATCCTAGCTTTACAGCCGAGGAAACTGAGGCTTGGAGATTTGTGTCCAGACTCCTCCTTCAAGCGGAAACGTCGGTCACCCACAAACCATCGGTCACCAGCGCCCTCTCCCCAAGGCAGCCCCCTCCCTGCCTGCTCTCGAAAAACACGCAGGAGGGCCGGAAAGGGCCCCGGGCACGTCACGTGAGCCCCACTGCCGAGCTTGCTGCTCTGCTCGGGCCAATACTCGGCAGGCACTCGGAGACGGAAGGGGAGGCTTTAAGGGAACTTGGGAAGGCTTCAGACCGTTTACTGCTGACCATCAGGGAGCAGCGCCCATCCGAGCTCCAGAGGGCAGGAGGCAGAGGCCGAGTGTCTGCCCCACGTGGCGCTGGGAAGGGAATACGAGGCTCCAGAAAGCATGGAGTCCCCCCCTCAGGCCACCCACTCATCGGGATCTCGCCTGATCACTTCAAGACGACGGTCAGCTCTCCCTCGTCCCCTTCCCGGGCCAGACGGCGAATCCCCAACCGGCCTGGCTTCTCTCCCTCCTCACTAATCCCTTCTGGGCCGGCCGGGCCTCTCCCCATGCCAGTCAGCCACTGGGCACTCGGGGAAGGGAAGCCCCATTTAGCTTTTACCCAAGCAAACATCCTTTGAAAAGCCCGTCGGTTGAGGCAGACGTAAGTCCTACCCTAACGTGGCGCCCCGAAGTGATCATCGTGCCTTTGTGTGAAGCCCTTCAAGGACGGGGAGCTCAGCCCCTGCTGAGACTTCTGACAGAGCCCGGCTCCCCTGCCCCCGGACTCCTGGTTCCCCAATCTGGGGCCAAGAAAAGCGAGTCTCATCATTCTTCAGCCGCTTCTCCAAAACACAGGACGTGCCTGGAGACGGGCAGGCCGGCCACCAGATCTGACTATTGGAGTCTCCCTCACACCTCGGCCCAGACCGGAAGCTCTCCTCCGAGAAGCTGACGGTGGGGCTTCGGCCCGGGGAAAGGACAGGTTCGGAGTTCGAGCCCGGGAAGGGAATTTGGAGGTCATCCGGGCCTCCCTTTATCGAGGAGGAAGCCAGAAACCCCCCGGAATCGCTCCGGGCACCCACAACCGGATGGCAGCAACGCCTGGGAGAGAGGCCGGCCGCGTGATCCAAGAGAAAGGAGAGACGGCGGGAGGCGGGAGGGCCGCTCTGGAGAAGGCCGGGGCCGCCAGCCGAGCCCCCGAGAACCAAACAGGCCTTCCCGGGCACAGAGCCCGGGCACACGGCTCTTGGGGCCTGGGGCTGGCGCCCGGCTGCCCTGCCCACGTAGCCTGCCCCGCTGAGGGGAGAAGTCCCGGCAGGACGCGGGTCCTTCTGGGGCCAGAGCTCTGGGCCGAGTCCTCGGGAGGACGAGGCGGGGAGAGGCAGGGCACCCTCCGCCAGCCAGTCAGGCGCGATCAGAGCGGCCGCGGGAGCTGGCAGCCCTCGTGACTGTCCCCCAGACCCACGTCCCCCTCTAGAGCTTTCAAGGGGCGGCACGGCAGGCCGTGTTCTCTCGGGCCGAGGCCCGCCATCGGCCCCGGCTTACGGACGAGGTGAGGAAGGGGGCACGACTTGCCCAGAGCCACGCAACGAGGAAGTCGGTCTGGAACCTCCGGACGGGAAGCTCAGTCCTGCCCCAAGATCTCCTGAAGGCTCCCCACTCCTCTGCTCATCCCATGCCCGGGAGCCTGGGGAGTAGGCCGGGGGCTCTCCTAGGAGGGAATGGCCCCGAGCACCGGAGGAGTGCCTCAGAGCCCCAAGGATCGTGGAAACATCTGGGCAAACCTCTTTATTTTATAGAGGGCAAAAGGGAGCCCCAGAGAGGGGAGATGATCCAGCCTGGCCTCAGGCGGCACGAGGCAAAGTCAGGATTTGAATCCAAGTCCCCAGCTCCTCCTACATGACCAATGGTGCCTCAAGGACCGAGCCAACACGGGCAAGGGCAGGGCTATACGCCAACACCCAGGCCTGGGGGGTCTATACACGCCCATGGAGAGAGGGAGGGCCAACGTGCAGAGCCCGTGGGTCCGTGCCAGGCCCTGGGTCCAGCTTCTCGCCCATCTAAAGCCCTGGCCCGAGCCCTGAGCCGGGCGCCCCAATGGACAGCAATGCACCATGGACAGCCCAGGGGGAGGGGAATCCTGGCAGCGCCACTGGGCAGCCGCTCTCCTCTCAGCACTCTCTCCCGGCTCCTTCCATCTCTTCCTTCATCGCTCTGCGGGCTTCAGGCTCTTTCTTGACAAGCGAGGCCCTTGGGACACTCCCAGAAGGCTCTACAGACATTTCATCTCACGGCCCGTGAGGAAAGGGGGTCGGGGGCTCCCGAGACCCCTCGCCCAGAGCAGCGGCCCCTGCTCGCAACAACAGAGCCAGCGCGCTTCAGAGGCGCCACCTGAACTCGGGTCTTCCGGAATCCAAGTGGACCATCTTTCCGCCGGACCCAGGAAGGGGGTGCCCTGGGGATGGATCTCTTCCGTGGTCCCGGAGCCCCGAGGAAGCGGCCCGGGCCTCAGGCTAGCCGTCTCCCCGAGGGGCCCAGGCCTGATGCCCGAGCAAACAGCCCTGGCCAGAACCAACTGGCGGGCATCCGGCGGGCACCGGAGTGTGTGTGCACGTGTGCTCGCGGCTTCGGACGGAGGCGGGAGGCGGAGGGCGAGGGGGAGCGAGGCCCGTCGGGGGACCACCGACACCAGACACAAAACACACCAAGGCTTCGCTGTTCGAATGAAAACTTTATCATGGATGGATTCCATTGCGGGAGGCCAGCAGGCCTGGCGGGGAGGGCCGGGACCCTACGCACGTCTACCACGCTCGGAGCCGGTTAACCGGCTTCCACGAGGGTCTGAGGAAGCCAGAGATGAAAGGGGGACCCCGGAGGAAGGGGGCAGCTGCTGCCCCGAAGGAGGCCGGACCGATGGAGGAGACGGCTAGCCAGTGTGGGGCCTCTTGCTGGCCCCCGGGGAGGGAGGACCTCCAGAGCAGCTCGCGCTGCCCGGGGAGCTGCGAAATGGTCCGGGTGCCCAGAGGACCATCAGTCCCCATCGCCACTGGTCAAGAGTCCAAGGAGGGAGAGGCCGTGCCAACGGACCGACTGAAAGAGCAAGGCCTTGCCTGGGCCCCGAAGCCTCCCCCTGGCCCTGGGAAGGGGGCCCCGTGGGGGGCTGTCCCCCAAGCCAAGAAGCCCTGGGATGGGGACAAACCATCCCACCCAGGAAGAGGCTAAGGAGAGAGAAGCGGGGCAGCTCTGGGGCCGGGGCAGGGCGAGCTCCCCGGGCAGCCAGGCCGACGCTGACTGTCCGGGGGCTCCCTCTCCCCGGCCCAGAAAACCGCCCCAAAGGGAGGGCAGGTTACCCCACAGGCCACTGGGCAAAGGCCCGATTCCCCTCGGGGGTGGTCCAGCCCTGCCTCAAGTAGCCGGGCGGAGCGGAGCAGAAGAGGTGGCTGCCGGAGTGTGCTGGGCCCACATTATCAAGGGTCTGGAAGGATTTTTTTAAAGAAAGGGAAAAGGCGGTATCAGGAACAGGGTGGGCCGACCTCCACAAAGCAGGCTGGGCAAAGTCCCATGAGGCCAGGTCGCTAGGCAGAGTTTCCAGGGGCGGCAGGCCGCTGCTGCTCCCTCCCCACACCTGGAAGAGGGCAGAAAGCGCAGGTTACCCCCGGCCACCAGGCGCAACGCCCCGAGCCCCGAGCCCCCCTCTGGAGGCGCAGCCATGGGGCCTAGCGAGCCGGGGTCTGCTTGGGACAAGCGTCGGAGCGGGGAGGGAGGCAGCGCGCACGTCGGCTCCTGTCCCCCGCCCCCAAAGGGGGCCTCGGGGAGCCACGCTCCATCCAAAGGCTCTCCCGGGGAGGGGCGTCCTGAGGGGGCCCTCATCGAGGGGCCTCCACGCTTTCTTCCCTCTCTGCAGCGGAGACCCCAGAAGCCCAAAGGGAAGGGGACGATTCGGTGGTCCCCGAGGCCCTGGGCTAGGGGTCAACCCTCCGAGATTTAGCCTCAAAACTCGAGGACGAAAGTCCTCATCCTGCCTCCGGCCACTGCCACTAGGAGGCGCTAGACCAGACGAGAACCTGCGCAGCGGCCTCCTCCCTGGCTGAAGAAGCCAAGGGCAAAGGAAGACAGTGGACAGAGTGTGGCTGGCAGCATCCTTCGGGAAGGGAGGACTCGGGGAAGCAGGGCTGCAGGGCCACAGGCGCACTGACCCCAGAACACGTCACCACAGACCAGCCATTCTGTCTCTGGACCTCGGCCTCTTCAGAGAGCCAAATGGGGCCCAGGACCTCCGGCCACCTACCTGTCGGGCTGCTGTGAGGAAGGGTCCTAGCCACCTGAAAGCACTTGAAAGAAGACATTGAGGCCGGCGGCCCCCTAGGCCTAGAGAAAGGCAAGCAGGACCCCAGGCTCTACGGGGGAAGGACAGAGGCTCCAGGACCCCCAGGCTCTACGGGGGAAGGACAGAGAGAGGCTCCAGGACCCCCAGGCTCTACAGGGGCAGGACAGAGGCTCCAGGACCCCCAGGCTCTACGGGGGATAGACAGAGGCTCCAGGACCCCCAGGCTCTATGGGGGAAGGACAGAGGCTCCAGGACCCCCAGGCTCTACGGGGGATAGACAGAGGCTCCAGGACCCCCAGGCTCTACGGGGGAAGGACAGAGAGAGGCTCCAGGACCCCCAGGCTCTATGGGGGAAGGACAGAGGCTCCAGGACCCCCAGGCTCTACGGGGGATAGACAGAGGCTCCAGGACCCCCAGGCTCTATGGGGGAAGGACAGAGGCTCCAGGACCCCCAGGCTCTACGGGGGATAGACAGAGGCTCCAGGACCCCCAGGCTCTATGGGGGAAGGACAGAGGCTCCAGGACCCCCAGGCTCTACGGAGGATAGACAGAGGCTCCAGGACCCCCAGGCTCTACGGGGGATAGACAGAGGCTCCAGGACCCCAGGCTCTACGGGGGAAGGACAGAGGCTCCAGGACCCCCAGGCTCTACAGAGGATGGACAGAGAGAGGCTCCAGGACCCCCAGGCTCTACGGAGGATAGACAGAGGCTCCAGGACCCCCAGGCTCTACGGAGGACAGACAGAGAGAGGCTCCAGGACCCCCAGGCTCTACGGGGGAAGGACAGAGGCTCCAGGACCCCCAGGCTCTACGGAGGACAGACAGAGAGAGGCTCCAGGACCCCCAGGCTCTATGAGGGATGGAAAGAGAACCAGAGGCTCCAAGACCCCCAGGCTCTACGGAGGATGGCCAGAGGACTAGGGGTTCCAGGAACCCCAGGCTCTACGGGGGATGAAAAGAGGACCAGAGGCTCCAAGACCCCCAGGTTCTATGGAGGATGGACAGAGGACTAGAGGCTCCAGGACCCCCAGGCTCTAAGGTGGATAGACAAAGGACCAGAGGCTCCAGGACCCCCAGGTTCTACAGAGGATGGACAGAGGACTAGGGGTTCCAAGACCCCCAGGTTCTACAGAGGATGGACAGAGGACTAGGGGTTCCAAGACCCCCAGGTTCTACGGAGGATGGACAGAGGACTAGGGGTTCCAGGACAGAGGATGGACAGAGGACTAGAGGCTCCAGGACCCCCAGGCTCTAAGGTGGATAGACAAAGGACCAGAGGCTCCAGGACCCCCCCAGGTTCTACGGAGGATGGACAGAGGACTAGGGGTTCCAGGACCCCCCCAGGTTCTACGGAGGATGGACAGAGGACCAGAGGCTCCAGGACCCCCCAGGTTCTACGGAGGATGGACAGAGGACCAGAGGCTCCAGGACCCCCAAGTTCTATGGAGGATGGACAGAGGACCAGAGGCTCCAGGACCCCCCAGGTTCTACGGAGGATGGACAGAGGACCAGAGGCTCCAGGACCCCCCAGGTTCTACGGAGGATGGACAGAGGACTAGGGGTTCCAGGACCCCCAGGTTCTACGGAGGATGGACAGAGGACTAGAGGCTCCAGGACCCCCAGGCTCTAAGGAGGATGGACAGAGGACTAGAGGCTCCAGGACCCCCCAGGTTCTACGGAGGATGGACAGAGGACTAGGGGTTCTAGGACCCCCAGGTTCTACGGAGGATGGACAGAGGACTAGAGGCTCCAGGACCCCCAGGCTCTAAGGAGGATGGGCAGAGGACTAGAGGCTCCAGGACCCCCCAGGTTCTACGGAGGATGGACAGAGGACTAGGGGTTCTAGGACCCCCAGGTTCTACGGAGGATGGACAGAGGACCAGAGGCTCCAGGACCCCCCAGGTTCTACGGAGGATGGACAGAGGACCAGAGGCTCCAGGACCCCCAAGTTCTATGGAGGATGGACAGAGGACCAGAGGCTCCAGGACCCCCCAGGTTCTACGGAGGATGGACAGAGGACCAGAGGCTCCAGGACCCCCCAGGTTCTACGGAGGATGGACAGAGGACTAGGGGTTCCAGGACCCCCAGGTTCTACGGAGGATGGACAGAGGACTAGAGGCTCCAGGACCCCCAGGCTCTAAGGAGGATGGACAGAGGACTAGAGGCTCCAGGACCCCCCAGGTTCTACGGAGGATGGACAGAGGACTAGGGGTTCTAGGACCCCCAGGTTCTACGGAGGATGGACAGAGGACCAGAGGCTCCAGGACCCCCAGGCTCTAAGAAGGATGGACAGAGGACCAGAGGCTCCAGGACCCCCAGGCTCTAAGGAGGATGGACAAAGGACCAGAGGCTCCAGGACCCCCAGGCTCTAAGGAGGATGGACAGAGGACCAGAGGCTCCAGGACCCCCAGGCTCTAAGGAGGATGGACAGAGGACCAGAGGCTCTGAAGGACGGGCTTCCCCTTCCTCCATTCGCCTGCCTACACTCGCAGAGCAGAAAGCAGGCAGCGGGGGGAGCGGGCAGGGGGAAGAGATCCAACAATCTGCTAACACAGAGCCGGGGTGTGGGGGCCTTCAGGGACCCATTGTTCCGAGCCATCCCTCTGTGCCACGGATGACTGAAGCGCTGGCTGGCCTGGGGACGCCGGGAGGAAGGGGCCAAGCGGCAGAGCGGAGCCCGACCAAGCAGCTGAGGCAGGGCTGGGGGAGGCGGAGCCCCGAAGGTGGCGGCAGCGACAGAGGTCGGAGGGAGAGTCGAGGCGTGCAAAGCGTCTGCCAGCTGGACGGATGGATGGCTGCCCCCGCGGCCCCCCGCCCCACGCACACACGCAACCACTGGCTCCAGGCCCGCCTGACGGCGCCCCCTCTCCTCCCCAGCCCCGAGCCCCGGCCCCCCACGGGCCCTACCTGACATTTGTGCGGCCTCTCCGAGGTGTGCACCTGCTTAATGTGCCCATTCAGATGGTCTGGCCTGCAAAGGAAGGAGAAACAAAGACTTTCAAAGGGGCCCCTGGAGAAGGAGGGACGGGTGGCGGGACCCTTCCCGGCAGCCCCACAGCCCAGCCCAGCCGGGCTCCAAGGGAGGAGGAGGCCCCCGGCTTCCCTGTCCCTGGGGCCAGCCAGGGCTTCAGAAGGGGGCAGGGCACACCGGCTGGAATTTCTCCTGGGGGGAGCCTCCCCCCCCAGTCCCCCATCCCAGGGTAAAGCAGCTCTGGACGCAGGGCTCCCCTCCCCCACTCCCTGGGGACCCAGCAGAGCAGAGCAGGGCAGAGCAGGGAGCCTTAATGGCCCAGCGGAGTGGTTAAACCTGCTGTCTGGTGAGGCAGGTGGGCAGGGGCCTCGCAACCGGTAAGACTGGTTCGAGGGCAGCGGGAACAGCAGCCTGCTTCCTGCTCCCCCGCCGGGCCCCTCTCGGAGGCCCCCCAGTCCCCAGGGCTCCGCCCCGCCCCCCCCCAGCACAGGGTTCCTCACCCCCATGGCCAGGAGGCCGGGGCTGGGCAGAGCTCGGGCACCCAGGCCATGGTTTCAGCAGTAAGCTCAGCTTGTGGCAGGGCGGCTATGGGGCCAGCCCTGGGGGTGTGAGGGACCCCCAAGGCCCTGGAGCCCAGCAGAAGGGAGCTGAGCCCCCCCGCCCTCGCCTGCCCTGAAACCAGGGCTGTGTCCAGGCAGAGCCAGCCCCTCCCCCTGGAAGGGCCCCAAGCAGGCTAGACACACAAAGGGCTTTCAGAGAGGCATGGAGGGGCCTGGCTCAGGGGCGGAAGGGCCCCCCCAAGGCCAGGGCACGGCCAGGCTTACCTGGAGAAGCCTTTCCCGCAGCTCTGGCAGATGTAGGGCTTGCCCACGGAGCCGTCGTGCGAGCGGACGTGATAGGACATCCGGTCTTTCCGCTTGAAGCGCAGGCCGCACACGGGGCAGGAGTAGGGCTTCTCCCCGGAGTGGGACAGCTTATGCCGGTTCAGGTGGTACACGTCTCGGAAGATCTTGCCGCAGATCTCGCAGGCCACCTGCTTCCGCGTCCGGCTCCTCTTGCGGGGGCCGTCGGGGTCCTCGGGGATGGGCAGCCCGTTCTCGCCCACCCTCTGCGGCGGGATGTCTATGTAGCCCAGCTGCAGGCTGGTGACCCCGTGCTGGGCCTCATGCTGCCGAAGGCGGTTGGCATCGGTGAACACCTTCCCACAGAGGCCGCACGGGAGGATGCCCGCCTCTCGGAGACCCCCCGGGGATCCGAACATCATGGAGTCCAGCAGGTTGGCTTTCCTGGGCCGGCCTCGGCCCCGCTTGCCAGTCAGGGGTGGGGCGCTGCTGCCCACGTTCTGGAAAGGGGAGGTCAGCAGCTGTGGAGAAAGAGGGCCGGCCACCATAGGCAGGCGGTCAACCCCTGGCAAAACGGGCAGGGAGGCCTGGCCCGCGATGGCGGCTCCTGCGGCCCTGGCGGCCTCGTCCTCCGGCTGCATGCTGCCCGCGATGCCGTTGCCATTGGGCCCCAGGCCGGCCCCATTGGTCATGTCCAAGGGGAAGCCCAGATCTGTGGCTCCCGGGGGGCGGAAGAGCATGATGTCGGCTCTGGCCGGGGGCACCAGGATCTGTACGTTGGACTGCTTGATGACCTCCTGGCAGATCTCGATGACAGAGCGCATAAGCAGGAACTTGGCGGCTGTCATGAGTTCGGGGAAGCTTTCCAGGCGCACCACAATTCGGGAAGTGTAGGCGAAGTCCAGGATGTCCCCAAAGACCTTGGAGCTGATCGTGTGCATCTCCAGCTCCCGGCTGGGCCCGGCACCCGCAGGCCCCGGGCCCCCAGCAGCCCCGGTCACGTCTTGTGGGCCCCCTGCGTCCGGGCCTCCGGGCCCGCCCTCGGCCAGCTGCGCACTGAACACGGACTCGAAGTACTCGCTGCAGGCCGCCAGAACCGCGCGATGCGCCGGAAAGCTCTCGTCCCCCACGCGCAGAAGCACGTCGCAGAAGCGGCCACCATTCTTGCGCTGCTGGTTCAGATTGTGCAGCATCTCCGTGCTGTGGCGGCTCACCTGGTACGTGTAGCAGCCGGACGAGGGCCCTGGGGCACCGCCAGCCCCGGCCCCGCTACCTGCGCCAGCCCCGCAGGACGCCGCCGCCGCCGCCGCCGCTGCATCCCCACTGACCCGCTCCATGGCTGCAGGCAGGCGGGCGGGCAGGCACGAGTGACCAGTGGATGGGAGCTGCTGCTGCTGCACGTGCGAGAGGGCGGGCGCTTCTACACCTGGCGGGCCGCCTCTCCCGCCCACATGCCCGCTGGGAGACTGCTGCTGCTGCTGTTGCTACTGTTGCTGCTGCTGCTGCTGCTTGGATGCTTCCCTATTTCCCTCCTGGCTGTCTGTAGTCCGCTCAGCTTTGCTCTGGGGGCACCCAGGTGACTGGCTGCCTGGCGGGCCTGGCCAGGGGCTGGTTGGGCCCCTCCAGCCGGCAGGGGGCGCCGGCGCGCGGCTGCCGAGAGCGAGGAGCGCGCGCTCCTTGGCCCGGGCCGCTGCCGCCGCAGCCACCGCCGCCACCGCCGCGGGGGGCGCGCGCGCCGGGGCTTCTGCTGCCGCTGCTGGGGCCGCTGCTGCCTGGGCCTCCCCGCGAGATGCGGTGGCCGCGGCTGCTGCAAAGCCAGGAAGAGACGGGCGGGCGGGCGGAGGAGGCGGAGGCGGACGGAACAAAAGGCCGCGGTGAAGGGAGCCGAGCTGAGCCCGGCCCGGCGGGATGGGCGCGCGCCTCGGAGGCCGGGCCGGGGCCGAGGCCTGCGCTGCTGCGGGGGCTGCGGGCGGCGCGGGGCCGCGAGGCGGAGGCGGCCGGCGGCCTTGGCCTGCAGGCGGCGGGCGGCGGGCGGGCGCTGCACCGCCGCGCGGCGCGGCGCGACTCGGCTCCGCTCGGCTCGACTTGGCCTAACCTGGCCCGGCGCGGCGCGGCTCCGCTCCCGCTGCGGCTGAGCTCCGGCTCGGCTCGCGGTGTGTTCGGAGCGGCGGCGGCGGAGGAAAGATGGCAGCGGCTGCACTTCCTTTTGCACTTTCACCCCTGGGGGGGAGGAGAAGGAGGGGGCGATACCAACAACACCCCCCCGCCCGCCGGCCCGGCCCCCCCGGCCCGCGCCGCCGCCGCTGCCGCCGCCGCCCCCTGCCCGGCCGCGCTGCCGCCGCCCGCACGTGGCCGCCGCCCGCAGCCTCCCGCAGCCTCCCGGGCCCGCAAAGTTTGCACTTTCTTTGTGCGGCCCCGGCCCCCCGCCCCCGCAGCTGCCGCCGTCGCCGCCGAGGATGCGCGGCCCCCCCTCCCCTCCCCCCGGGCCGCCCCCCCCCGCCGCCGCTTCCTGCCCCCCCGCCCGGCCGCCTCCGCCAATGCCAGGCGGCCCCCGCCCAGCCCCCCTCCCCTCTCTCCTCCCCTCCCCCCGCGCGGGGGCGGGGGGCTGCAGCCCGGCCCCCCCGGCCCGATGCAAACGAGCCTCTGCCGAGCCAGCGAACCAGCGAGCCAGCTCGACTCCCACCAGCCAGCCGGGCTCGGCCGGGAGGGGGCTGCAGCCCCCGGCCCCGGCCGGAGAATGGTCGGACCCCCGCCCCCCAGGCCCTGCGCCAGAGTCGAGGGGGGGCGCCGCTGCGGTTGCCCGCCCCCCATCTCGAGTACCCCCCCCCGGCCCGGGCTGGGGACAGGGGCCCCCCTAGCCCCTCTTTCTTTTCTCTTTTCGGGGGGAGCGGGCGGGGGAGAGAAAAACCCCAAAGAAGCTGCAGTTTGACAGTTGGGCACGGAAGGGAAGCCCCCGGGCACCGGCGGCAGCCCTGAGGCCCGGGCCCTGCGCTCCGGGAGGTCCCCAGCACCCAAAATGCACGCGGCGGCAAAACTTTTGCCCGATTCCGAACTAAACACTTCCATTTGAAAAGCGGGGGGCTGGAAAAGCATTCTGGGTATTAGCATGCAAATGAAGCGAGCCAACTTCCAACTTTACTGCGGATCCCAAATGCCGAATTTACTATAACACGCAAAAGCCACATGCTCCCCACCACGATCGGCCTGCGCCTGCAGCTGGCACTCCCAGCCCACTGGCTCCCTGGCTGGGGAGGGTGGGGCCCTGGAACAAAGGGGGAGCACCGGCAAGCTCGCAGCTCCTCCCGCCTGGGGTCCCTTCCACCGCTCTGGCAGTCCCTGGCTCAGTGGGTCCCGGGAGACTCCCCAGGGACTGTTCTAGAGCCTGCCCGACCTAGAAGGAGATTTCAGACGGACAGAACCTCCTGGGCTGGCTCGAGAGAGCAGAGACCCCAGAGCTCACTCCTTACATGCTTCTCGGGGGAGAAAGGCCACAAGGAGTGGTGGGTAGCGATAGACCCCTCAAACCAGGGAGCCCCTGGGCAGCCTAACGCCTCAGTGCTGGTCTAGACGGCTAGGGGACCCATGCTGGCAAAACATCAGTTTGGTCCAAAGCCATCCCCCTCCCAGGTGCTGAGGATGAAGAGCTGGCGCTCCTCGGTTCCACTCGCCTGGCATTTATCCCATTATTTATGCTGGCCTTCCTCCTTTCAGAGCTCCCCTCTGCTATCTATCCCCAGGTGGCTAGTTCCCGGGGCACCTTCTACCGAGGAAGGCCCTTCTGGGCCGGGTCCCCCTGCAGTAGCCACCCCTAAATGCTCTCCGAGGAAGGAAACCCCCTGAGGACAGGCGCAGCTCCCTTTGCCTCTATTCCCAGCCCTGGAGGCTGCCTGGGCCCCTCTGGGAGCCTTCTCCCACTGCCCCTGCACACTTGGCTCCCAGTGGCCACTTAATAAGTGCTCATTGATTGGAGCCCAGAGACCTGGCCATAGGACAGCCAGTTGGAAGAAGTGGGATGGTTCAGCTATTAAAGAGAAAACTTGGAAGGGACTTGGGGGTTATGGGCGAGGCAAGCACTGGGCGGCTGGCACTTGCAGGAGGAATTAAGCTTGTTATGCTGAACCCCTGAAGGAAGGAATTGAGGAAAAGCAGATTTCTGATTGGCTGGTAGCCCACCAAATGGGGGGTCTCCAAACTCAGGCTGGGAGGCTATGGAAGAGATTCTGGTTTGGGTTCAAGGAGATGACACTGAGGGTCCTTCCCATTGGGTCACTGTCCACCGTCCAAGGGTCTGGCTCCATACTTTCCCCTTCTGTCCAGCAGCTTGGCAACCCCACCCTGTCTCCACCCTGTGGCCCAAAGATCTGAGGCAAGGAGCCAACTAGCATTCTTTAGAATCAGGATCCCAAGTAGGTATGTTGGATAATAATAGCAGCTGAAAGCTATGGAACATTTTAAGGATTAAAAAACCCTTTTCATTTGAGCTCATCAACCTTGAGAGGTAGATGTTACTATTCCTGTTTTACATATCAGGAAACTGAGGCAGGTTAAGTGACTTAAGCACCACCTAGCTAGGAAGTATCTGAGGCAGGATTTGAACTCATGTCTTTCAGTCTCCTGGCCATCTAGCTGCACCCCTAGACATAGAATGACATGGAATCAGAGTTAGACATTTTAGACTGGAAGACTATCTTAAACTGGGACCCCTGGGAGAATCCCTTCTGTAATATCCTCAACAAGGGGTCATCTAGATTTTGCTTGAAAACTTCTACTGATGGGGAGCTCACTACCACAGCAGCCTGTTCCACTATTGGACAGCTGTACCCATTGGCAAGTTGTCCTAATATCAAGCCTGTATCTGCCTCTGCAATTTATATACATTGATTCCGGTTCTCTCTGGAGACATTTTTCTTCTCTCCCTTCAAAAATGTCAAGATCTCTCTCTCTCTGGTTTCTTCAAATGGCCTTCCTGGCCACGGATCTTAGTTGCCTTCCTCGGGGGTCCTTCTAGCTCAATGATGTTCTAAACAAGGGTTCAACCCAATCCCGTAGATGTCATCTGACCAGGAAGAGCGTCTAGTCAGGGCTATCATCTCCCTCCTGTGTAACCGACCCAAGGCTCATACGCGAATATCAAGGGGAAGCAGATTCCCCTCATTATGCCTCAGAGCCAAGGATAGATTGTTTGGAAAATAATCATATTAAAAACAAAAATGTGGGAAACTTCATGATTATAGCATCGGTCACAGAAAAACAAAACAACAAGAAGCCTTTTGGCCAGGGACAAGGCACACTAAGAACCCTACAAAGTATAGGCACAGGATCTTGTTCTAGCCTAAGAAGCTGGCCTCATATGCAGTGGGCACATACTAGAAGCCTTCCAAAGAAGGACAGGGGTAAAGGTAAATACTTCTGGAGCCATTAGACAGTTTCAGAAATTCTCCGGAAAGCAACAAAACCAAGACACATAGACCAAGGGAAGATACAACGATCCCCGTTGACTGATGCAGAAGTTTAAAAAAAAAAAAAAGCTATTTGAGGTAATCAGTTCAATAAGCAGCAGAAAATAAAACGAGGCTCTCAAGCATTTGAAGAATTGCTGTAGACAGAGGAATGATTCTTTTTTTTTTTTTTTGGTCCATTCTTCTTGGCCCCTGAAACAAAGGTGAGAAGCTGCTGTGGAAAAGTTAAATGAGGTGTGGTGTCAGGAAAACCTTCCCAACCATGAGAACTGTTCCAAAATGGAATGGGGAGGCTGCTCAGAATTCCTCAGAAAGGGAGGTCCTTAAGTGAAGGCAGGATGACCACTTTGGGAGATGGAGAAAGAATTCTTTTTCAGGTATCAATTGGACGCTTCAAGCTGGAGAGACATCTTAACGCCTCATACCTGAGTGAAGGGCCCTCCTATAAATATCCTCAACAAGGGTCTTTGCTGGAAGACTTCCCATGGCAACCTCTACTTCCAGAAAGCTCTGCTCATTAGCTATTGGATTAGATGACCCCTGACCTCTCCCTTCAGTGCAGAATGGTCAAGGTCACCCAGCTAGTAAGTAATGGAGCTGGTTCTCTCCTCCACGTCTGCAGATATCAATTTGAATTCTTTTGCCACAGGGCACCTTAGAGATTCCTTGGAAACACCATTAATGCTTTCTGGATATAAAGGACCATTTTCTAAGGTCACTTGATTGGTATTTTTTTCCCTGGAATCTCACCACCAGTGTTTTTCTTTTCTAGGAAGCATTTTGTTATCCATTCAAAATGTCAGGAAATGTTTTTCTTCCTTCCTTTCATCCTTCCATATTTCTTTTTTCTTTCTTTATTCTCTCCCTCCCTCCTTTCTTCCTTTCTTTCTTTTCCTTTCTTCTATCCCTCCCTCCTTCTCTTTCTCTCCCTTCCTCTCTCCCTCCCTCTCTTCCTCCTTCTCCCTCTCTCTCCTTTGTCCTTCCTATTTGACCAAACTGGGTTCAAATTATTCCTTGTAAACTTAGCACCTATGTGGCCCTATGCTGTCATTTAATCTCTGTCATCTTTGGTTTCCATTTCTATAAGAGGAATGATAGTCAGGGGCATTGGGGTGGTTCAGTGGATTGAAAGCCAGGCCCAGAGATGGGAGGTCCTGGGCTCAAATCTGGCCTCAGACACTTTCCAGCTGTGTGACCCTGGGCAAGTCACAACCCCGATTGCCCAGCCCTTACCGCTCTTCTGCCTTGGAACAAAAACATAGTATTGATTCTAAGATGGGAGGTAAAGATTTTATTTTAAAAAAAGGAATAATAGTCATTCTAACACTTTGCTTCTAAGGTTCTTATAGAGATCATATAAGATAATGTGTGTCACGTGCTTTACAAACTTTAAAGTACCAGGCCAATTTCAGATGAACTTCATTATCTTTTTTTTTTGTTTAATGTTTACCTTGTGTCTTAGTATCAATTCTAATAAAGCAAGAGCTAGGCAATGGCAGAGAGGGGTAGGTTTGGGGTTAGGTGACTTGCCTAGGGTCACATAGCTAGGAAATGTCTGAGGCCAGAATGAAACCCAAATCTTCCTGACTCCAGACTTGGTCCTCTATCCACTGTGCTACCTGGCTACCCCTCCATTATCTTTTACAAACTATATATTTTATTTTTTTTAATTAATTTAGACTATTTTTCCATGGATACATGAATCATGTTCTTTCCCTCCCCCCTCCCATAGCCAATGCACAATTCCACTGGGTTATACATGTGTCACTGATTAAGACCTATTTTCATATTATTGATATTTGCACTAGGGTGATCCCTTAGAGTCTACATCCCCATTCATGTCCCCATCAACCTATGTCATCATGTTTTTCTTCTGTGTTTCTGCTCCCACAGTTCTTTCTCTGGACGTGGATAGCATCTTTCTCATAAGTCCCTCAGAATTGTCCTGGTCATTGTTTTGCTACTACTAGAGAAGTCCATGACATTCAATTGTGCCACAGTGTATCAGTCTCTGTGTACAATATTCTCCTGGTTCTGCTCCTCTCACTCTGCATTAGTTCCTGGAGGTCGTTCCAGTTCACATGGAATCCCTCCAGTTCATTATTCCTTTTTGCACAATAGTATTCCATCACCAACATATACCACATTTGTTCAGCCATTCCCCAACTGAAGGGCATCCCCTCATTTTCCAATTTTTTGCCACCACAAAGAGTACAGACAAATTTTATATTTTAACTGAAAAGATATAGCAAGAATGGTAATAAAACATCCCCCTCTCCCAGTCTATGGGCACACTTCCCCTCAAACATTTGAAGTCACTGGGGAGAGTGAACTCAAATTTAGGGTATAATTAGGTAATGATAAACATGTATAGTCAAGGGGATGCCTCGCAACTCCTGTTTAGTAGAGGCCCTTCTCCCCCTTTATGGGGACCTCCTAGGCATCTGCCCATAGGTACAATTCCCTTTTGGGCTCTGAACATCAAGGCCTTTCTAGAATCCATAACTGATTCACTCCATCATGAAGATTCATGGTCTTTGAAGCCATCTCCATTCTTGCGGTGACTTTCCACATTGTCTATAGGTACTTCCTCTGTTGTTGAATATTATTATCACTTCCAATGGACTCTGCCAGCACCTACTGTGTGCTGGTGGCACCTCTCAGAGATTTTTTGACCTTTTAAAATTCACAAGGGAATTAATCCAACCTTTCTGGAGAATAATACTTTGGAATTATACCCAAAGAGCTATAAAACTTTGTATATCTCTTGACCCAGGAATACTAGGTTTGTATGCCAAAGATACCAAAGAAACAAGAAAAGGACCTGCTTGTACAAAACTATTTACAGCAGCTCTTTTTGTGGTAGCAAAAAATTGGAAATTGAGAGTATTCCCATCCCTTGGGGAATGGCTGAACAAGTTGTAGCATCTGGTTGTAAAGGAATACTATTGTGACAAGTGGTGAGATTTCAGAAAAATCAGGAGGACTTCCATAAACTGATGCAAAATGAAGTGAGTGAAACTAGAACATTGTACTCAGTAACAGCAATATTGTACAATGAAATATTGTGCATGACTTAGATATTCTCAGGATTCCAGTGACTCCAGACAATTCCAAAGGACCAATGACAAAAAGTACATCCACCTTGAAAGAGAGAACTGGTGAATTTGGAAAACAGATCGAAACAGGCTTTTTTCTTTGCCTTTATGTTTCTTGCTTTTTAATGTTTTGAGTTTTTTGGCAAAATATCTGATATGGAAATATATTTTGCAAGACTTGACAAGTATAACTGATATATTGCTTGCCTTCTCAGTGCGTGGGAGAGGGGTAGGAGGGTAGGAGAGAATTTGGAACTCAAAAAAATTTTAAATGAATTTTTAAAATAAAATTTTCAAATAAAGTTCACAAGGTCACACAATCTGGTCAGTTCTATTTCTGAAAGACTCGGATGCATAAAAGAAAGGAGAACTTGAAACCGAACAGCCATGTGCTTATAGATGCTTGATGACCAGGTGAGAGATAAATTATCCCCCTTTCCCTTGCCCCGCCACTCACATCAGTTTTTACTTCAATTGATGCCTGGGAAGAAAAGAGTGAAAAATGACCACTTATTCCTTTTGCATCCAAACTCATTTCTATCTCAGCCTCCTGAGTTATCTGTTCTTCTCCACAAACAATTAGAAGATGTCATCAGTGTTATACACAGCAAAACTGAATGTAATCATACAAAAGAAAATGGATCTTTAATAAAAATACATGACTTTTTCAAGCAGGCCTGATAAAAAGACCACTGCTACATAGAAACTTTGAAGCACAAACACAGGCATCAAGAGAAACACAAAAAGACAAACATGAACAATCAATCATAAGAGACTAAACAAGAATTACATGCTCACTTTCTAATATGGAGAAACAATAAAAATCTTCCCTTTTAACAATCATCATCAGGGATCACAGAATCTAATTAGACAAGGATCAAGTGGTTCTATTAAGTCTTACTGATCTTAAGAGGCAAAGGAAGGGGAAGGGGAATATATCAGGTGGGAAAGGAAAGGAAGATTGGGGAAACTACCTCACATAATCAGGGTGTGACTGCATGTAAACAAGGAAGAAGGAAGGAAGGGAGCTGCTGACACTTAAAATTCACTCTTTTGAAGTGATCAAAGGAGTTAAAAACATATACATCCTTGGGTACAGAAATACATTTCACTTAACAGGGAAATGGGCAAGAGAAGAGAGGTGAGAATTAGAGGGAGAACAAATTAAGAAAAAGATTAGTCTTAAGCAAAGCAAATTCTAAAGATATACAAAAATATTTATAGTTCTTTTTGAGGTGTCAAAGAATTGGAACTTGAAGGGCTGATCAATTGGGAAATGGATGAACAAGTTATGGCATGTGAACTTGATAGAATACTATTATACTAATAAGGAATAATGAAGTGATGGTGGAGTAGAGAAACACTTAGCAAAGTTCTTCCAAATTCTAATCTATACAACTCTAAAATAAAACCTCAGATTAAATTCTGGTGAGGCAGAACCAACAAAAGTTCAAGTAAAACAATTTTCCAGCCCAAGAAAACTTATGAAGTTGACAGGAAAGATCTATCTCACCAGGGTGGTAGTCAGGCCTGGAGCGTAATACCAGCAGCAGAACTTGGAAAGTGCTGCATTGGTGGCAGCAACAGCTTTGGGAGCTCTCTTGTATGGTGTTGATTCAGACAACTGGTCTGGAGGAAACTGAAGGAAACTCTTTGCTGGCACTGGATACATGACTCTGTTGCATTGCCCATACATAGCCCTGGATCACAGTCACGGGGGCAAAAGGAGTGATAGTACTTGCAGGTGCAAAAAAGAAGGGGTCCTGCTTATGGTTGCAGGGCACAGAGGAGTACCTATGGTTGCTCACAGGGAAGTGGAGACCCTGGTCTCAATTCTAAGTCAGTGGAGAGCACTAATAATTGCAACCAGAGGAATAGAGAGGATCTTGTGACAGTTTCAAGGGCAGGAGGATTCTTGGTCTTGTGGCAATAGGGGAACAAAATAAAGACCAGAGCACAGAAAAGGAAAGCAATACCATGTTGTATGCACTGAAAATCTACAGATTTTTGGAGATATCTCTGAAAATAGCAGCATGAAAATCCTGAAACTTGGGGCAATGACTTCTCCAACTCCAGAAGCAGAACCCACCTTTAACTTTAAGTTTAAAGTCAAAAGGAAAAATCAATACACAAACTCAGAAAACACAATGTCAAAACAGCTACATGTAAAGCCTGAAAGAAAACTACAAGCTCAATAAGAATTCCTGGAAGAGATCTAAAAGGAGTTGAAAATTCAAATAAGAGAGGAAGAGGGAAAATTGGGGAAAGAAATGAAAGTGATGTCAAAAAATTATGAAGTGATAATCAATAGCTTGATGAATGAGGCACAAAAAAATTAAAGAAAGAATATAACACCTTAAAAAACAGAATTGGCCAAATGGGAAAATAGACACAAATCCACTGAACAGAAAAATGCCTTAAAAAGCAGAACTGGCCAAATGGAAAAAGAGATATAAAAACTCTCTGAAGAAAATAATTAATTGAAAATTATAATTGGGCAAGTGGAAATTAATAATTCTATGAGACACAAAAAAAAATAAAGCATGATCAAAAGGATTAAAAATTAGAAGAAAATATGAAATATCTCACTGGAAAAAACAACTGACCTGGGAAACAGATCAAGCAGAGATAATTTAAGAATTATTGGACTACTTGAAAGCCATTATCAAAAAAGGAGTCCAGAAATGACTGTCTGATTTTTGCATTTCTATCAGCTATGCTTAGTACAGTGCTAGGCACTTGAGGGGTATTTACCAAACAATTTGCATTCATCTTTCATGGTACAAACAACACACCATGAATGTCAAAGAAGAAACTGTCTGGACAAGGGGTCCTACTCAGAGCTAAATAGTGATAGATTCCCAGGTTTATCCCATGCCAAATAAAGCAGATGTTTATTGCCTGGGGGGAAAAAGAGCTTAGGTACCATCTTCCAAGAAATTGTAAAGGAAAAATGCCTTGAAATCTAAGAATCAGAGGGTTAAGTAGAAATTGAAAAATTCATTGATAACCTCCCTAAATGAGATCCCAAAATGAGAACTCTGTGGAATATTATAGCCAAATTCCAGAGCTCCCAGGTCAAGAAGAAAATATTGCAAGTAGCCAGAAATAGCAGTTAAAGTATCATGGAGTCATAGTCAGCATCACATATATTTTTTTTAATTTGAAAATTTTTTATTTAATTAATTTAGAATATTTTTCCATGGTTACAAGATTCATGCTCTTCCCCCCCCCCCTTCCATCTTCCTTCTGTAGCTGACACACAATTCCACTGGGTTTTACATATGTCATTGATCAAGACCTATTTCCATATTATTAATATTTGCACTAGGGTAATCATTTAGAGTCTACATCCCTAATCATATCCCCATCGACACATGTGATCAAGCAGTTGTTTTTCTTCTGTGTTTCTGCTCCCATAGTTCTTTCTCTGGATGTGGATAGTGTTCTTTCTCATAAGTCCCTCAAAATTGTCCTGGATCATTGCATTTCTACTAGTAGAGAAGTCCATTACATTTGATTGTACCACAGTGTATCAGTCTCTGTGTGTAAGATTCTCCTAGTTCTGCTCTTTTCATTCTGCATCAATTCCTGGAGCTCATTCCAGTACACATGGAATTCCTCCAGTTCATTATTCCTTTGAGCACAATAGTATTCCATCACCAACATATACTACAATTTGTTCAGCCATTCCCCAATTGAAGGACATCCACTCATTTTCCAATTTTTTGCCACCACACAGAGTGCAGCTATAAATGTTTTTGTACAAGTCTTTTTCCTTATGACCTCTTTGGGGTATAAACCCAATAGTGCTATCACTGGATCAAAGGGCAGGCATTCTTTTAACTCCCTTTGGGCATAGTTCCAAATGGTTGTATCAAATCACAACTCCAGCAGCAATGTATTAATGTCCTAATTTTGCCACATCCCCTCCAACATTTATTACTTTTCTTTGCTGTCATGATAGCCAATCTGGTAGGGGTGAGGTGGTACCTCAGAGTTCTTTTGATTTGCATTTCTCTGATTATAAGAGATTTGGAACACTTTTTCATTTGCTTATTGATAGTTTTGATTTATTTATCTGAAAATTGCCTATTCATGTCCCTTTCCCATTTATCAATTGGGGAATGGCTTGATGTTTTTGTACAATTGATTTAGCTCCTTATAAATTTGAGTAATTAGACCTTTGTCAGAGGTTTTTGTTATAAACATTTTTCCCAATTTGTTGCTTCCCTTCTAATTTTGGTTGCTTTGGTTTTGGTTGTATAAAACCTTTTTAATTTAATGTAATCAAAATTATTTATTTTACATTTTGTAATATTTTCTAACTCTTGCTTGGCCTTAAAATCTTTCCATTCCCAAAGATCTGACAGGTATACTATTCTATGTTCACCTAATTTACTTATAGTTTCCTCCTTTATATTCAAGTTATTTGCCCATTCTGAATTTATCTTGGTGTAGGGTATGAGATGTTGATCTAAACCTAATCTTTCCCATAATGTTTTCCAATTTTCCCAGAAGTTTTTGTCAAATAGTAGATTTTTTGTCCTAAAAGCTGGGATCTTTGGGTTTATCATAGACTATCTTGCTGAGGTCAGTATCACATATATTTTAATAGCTTCCACGTTAAAGAATTGGGGGCTTGAAATATGTTGTTCCAAAAGGCAAAAGACCTAGGATAGTAACCAAAAGTAATCTCTCCAGCAAAACTGAGTATAATCCTTCAAGGGGACAAAAATAGATAATTTAATGAAACAGCAAACTTCTAAGCATTCCTGATGAAAAGACCAGAGTCAGAGAAAAAATTTGACTTTCAAATACAAGACTCAAGAGAAACATAAAAGGTAAACATGAAAGAAAAATCATAAGGGAATTAATAAAGTTAAAATGTTTGCATTCCTTAACATGCCTAGTTGGCTATAGAAACCTACTTTACCCTATAGGGAAGAAGGAGGGGAGGGAGAATAAGAGAAAGGGGAACAGACAAAAGGGAAGGTGAAATGGGAGAATGATGATCAGAAGCAAAACATTTGTGAATAGAGAAATGCTGAAAGGAGACAAAGAGAAGGATAAATAGGGGGAAATAATATGGAAGAAAACAGAGTTAGTAGTCATTACTGTGAATATGAATGGGATGAACTCACCCATAAAACTGAAGAGGATAGCAAAGTGGATTAAAAACCAGAATCCCACAATATGGTATCTACAAGAAATACATTGAAAGCAAGGAGATACATACAGAGTAAAGATAAGGGGATGGAGCAGAATCTATTATGCTTCAGCTAAAGTAAAAAAATAAAAGCAGGGGTAGCAATCAGGATCTCAGAAAAAGTAAAAATAAAAAACTGAACTAAGTAAAAGAGATAAAGAAATTACATCTTGATAAAAGATACTACAGACAATGAAGTAATATAAATACTAAACATACATGCACCAAATGGCTTAGCATCCAACTTCCTAAATGAAAAGGGAGTAAAAGGAGGAAAGAAATAGTAACAGTATATTAACAGATAAACTTAACCTTCCCCTCATAGAACTAGATAAATCCAACCAAAAAATTAACAAGCAAGAAGTTAGGGTAGTAAATAGGCTTTTAGAAAGTTTGATATGATAGAATTCTAGGGGGAAATGAATGGGAATGGGGAAAAGTATACTTTTTTCTTAGCAATATATGGCACCTTTACAAAAATTGAGCATATATGCAAGACTGGCCAAATGCAGAAGAAGAAGAAGAAGAAGAAGAAGAAGAAGAAGAAGAAGAAGAAGAAGAAGAAGAAGAAGAAGAAGAAGAAGAAGAAGAAGAAGAAGAAGAAGAAGAAGAAGAAGAAGAAGAAGAAGAAGAAGAAGAAGAAGAAGAAGAAGAAGAAGAAGAAGAAGAAGAAGAAGAAGAAGAAGAAGAAGAAGAAGGAGAAGGAGAAGGAGAAGGAGAAGGAGAAGGAGAAGGAGAAGGAGAAGGAGAAGGAGAAGGAGAAGGAGAAGGAGAAGGAGAAGAAGAAGAAGAAGAAGAAGAAGAAGAAGAAGAAGAAGAAGAAGAAGAAGAAGGAGGAGGAGGAGGAGGAGGAGGAGGAGGAGAAGGAGAAGAAGGAGAAGGAGAAGGAGAAGGAGAAGGAGAAGGAGAAGGAGAAGGAGAAGAAGAAATAAAAATACTCCCTTTTCAGACCATAAAACAATAAAAATTACATTCAGCAAAGGCTGCAGAAAGAAAGACCACAATCGATTGGAAACTAAATAATCTTATCCTATAGAAAAGTAGGACAAAGAACAAATCATAGAAACAATCAGTCATTTCATTAAAGAGAATGACAAAAAGGAAACATACCAAAGTTTATGGGATGCAACCAAAGCAGTACAGTGATCCCTCACCTATTGTGAGAGTTACATTTCAGAGACTCCCACAATAGGTGAAAATCCACCAAATAGGAACATTGCATTTATTTTATTATTATATATATATTAAGATTTTATAAACCCTCCTCTCCTATAAATCTTTTCCACACTCTTATTAACCTACAGTCACTGAGTCAATTAGCACCCAGGATACAGAACATAGTATTGTGGTTGGTCGCCTTTCATTCCATCAGTCAATAGTGAGCTGTGTACAATCTCATGTTCACAAATTTTCACAATCAAACATCAACTTGGGAATTCTGAAAATCAAAGAAGTTAATAAAATTGATAGTAAGAAAACCATTTAATTCAAAAATAAGACAAAGATCTGGTTTTATGGGGGGGGACACAACAAAATAGATAAACAATTGGTTAATTTAATTTTTTTAAAAGAGGTAAATCAAACTATCAGTATCAAAAATGAAAAAGGAGAATTCACAACCAATGAAGAAAAAATTAAAACAATAATTAGGAGTTATTTTGCCCAACTATATGCCAATAAATCTGACAATTTGGAATTAAATAGATGAATGTTTCTTAAAAGTTTACATTCCTAAAGACCTTCATGAAATGAGGTGGAGCATCATAAGCAGAACCAAGAGAACATTATGCACAGAGTAACATTGTGGGACAATCAAAGGTAATTGACTTTGCTATTAATAGCAGTGCAATGATCCAGGACAATTCTAAGGGACTTAGGAGAAAGAACGCTATCCACATCCTAAGAAAGAACTGTGGGAGTAGAAGTCTAGTAGAAAACATATGATTTATCACTTGTTCATTTGGGTGTGTGATTAGGGATTTTAGTTTTAAAAGATCACTCTTTTACAAAAATAAATAATATGGAAATAGATTTTGAGGGATAATACCTATAAAACCCAGTGGAATTGCTTGTCAACTCTAGGAGGGGGAAGGAAGAGGAGACAGAGAGAACATGAATCATGTAACCATGGAAAAAAATTTTAATAAATTTTTTTTTAAGTTTACAATCCTAAATAGGCAGATGACAAATATCATTCTTAAGAACTTTTTCATTATCAGGGTAGTTAGAAAGAGTATATATAAATAGAGGATATAGGTGTGAGATGACCATGGTGGGACATTAAAAAAAATCAAATTACAAAGGGACAACTAAGCAATTTAGTAGATAAAGAGCAAGAACTAGAAATAAGAAGTCCTGAATTCAAATGTGGCTTCAGACCCTGGGCAAGTCATTTCACTCCATTTGCCTAGCCTTTACCACTCTTTTGCCTTGGAACCAAAGCTTAGTATCAATTCTAATACATAAGGTAAGGGGTTTTTTTTAATAAATGAATGAAATGAAATGAAGAGGTGAAAAAAAAAGAAATGTACTGAGAGAAAGCAAAGGGCAGGGGAAGCATAGGAAATTATTTCACATAAAAGAGGCACTAAAGAAAGTTTTCACAAGGGAGTGGAAAATTGAAGGAGGGGGCAATGCTTATACCCTACTCTCATCAGAATTTAGAGGGAATAATCTACACACTCAATATAGCATAGAAATCTATTTTACTCTATTGAGAAATAGGAAGGAAAGGAATTAAAAGGAGAGAGACTTAACAAAAGAGAGAGTGGATTAAGGGAGGTAATGATCAAAAACAAAGGAGGAACACAGTAAAAAGACTGTAAGATAAATGGAAAAAATAGGATGGAGGTAAATAGTCAGTTAATAATCATAACTGTGAATGTGAATGGAATAAACACACATAAAATTGAAACAGAAAGAAGAATAGATTTAAAACCAAAACACAACAAAATATTGTTTATAGGAAACACTCTTGAAAGAGAGTTAAAATAAGGAGCTGGAACAGAATCTACTTGATTTAGGTGAAGTTTAAAAAAAAAAGGTGGGGTAGCAATCATGATCTCAGACAAAGCAAAAGTAAAAATAGACTTAATTTCAATAGATGAGCATTTGCTGAAAGGTACCACAGATAGCAAAGTAATATCTGTAGTAAACATATGCACCGAAAGGCACAGCATCCAAATTCTTAAAGGAAAAATCAAATGAGTTTACAAGAGGAAAGAGACAATAAAATAAACTCATGGGGACCTCAACTTTGCCTTTTCAGTATTTGGTAAATTGAACCAAAAAATAAATAGGACAGATTTTAAAGAGATAAATAGAATTTTAGAAGAGTTTGATATGTTAGACCTCTGGAGAAAATTGAACAGGAATCAAAAGAAGCATTCCTTTTTCTCAGTTTTATATGGCATCTTCATAAAAATTGACCATGTTATTAGGATATAAACACTTTATAACCAAATGCTGGGAAAAAAAACAGAAATATTAAATTCATCCTTTTTAGACCATAATGCAATAAAAATTATATTCAATAAAGAGCCATGGAAACAGATTAAAAGTTAATTTGAGAGACAGCTAGGTGGTTCAGTGGATAGAGAGGCAAGTCTAGAGACAGAAGATTCTGGGTTCCAATCTGGCCACAGACACTTCCTAGCTATGTGACCTTGAGCAAGTAACTTACCCCTCATTACCTAGCCCTAACTGCTTTTCTGCCTTAGAACCAATACACAATATTGCTTCTAAGATGGAAGATAAAGGTTGTTTTTATTTAAGTTAATTGGAAACTAAATAATCTAATTTTAAAGAATAAGTGAGTTAAAAAACAAATCATAGAAACAACCAATCATTTAATTAAAGAGAATGACAATGAGAATTCAACATACCAAAATTTATAGGATGCAGTCAAAGCAGTACTTAGGAAGAAAATTTATATCTTTAATTACTTACATCAATAAAATAGAGAAAAAGCAGATCAGTGAATTGAGCATGCAGTTAAAAAAAACTAGAAAAAGAACAAATTAAAAATCCTCAATTAAACAACAAATTGGACATATTGAAAATCAAAGGAGAGTTTAATAAATTCAAATTGAGAAAACCATTGAACTAATAAATAAGACAAAGAACTGGTTTTATGAAAAAATAATAAAATCACTAAACAGTTGTTTATTTTGTTTTTTTAAAGAAAACCAAATTACCAGTATTAAATATCAAAAAGGTAAATTCAGCATCAATGAAGATAAAATTAAAGCAATTATTAGGAATTATTTTGCCCAACTATATGCCAATAAATCTGACAAAGTGAAATGGATGCATATTTATAAAAATAAAAATTGTCCAGATTAGTAGAAGAGGAAATAGGATGCTTAAATGACTCTATATTATTAAAAGAAATTGAATAAGCCATAAATGAGCTCCCTATGAAAAAATTCCCAGAACCTTGTGGATTCACAAGTGAATCTGACCAAACATTTAAAGAACAATAAATTTCAATGCTATATAAACTATTTGGGAAAATAGGTAAAGAAGGAGTCCTTCTAGGAACTGTGAACCAGGAAGAGTGAAAACAGAAAGAAAAACTATAGATCAATTTCCAAATACTGATGCAAATTTTTTATTTATTTTTTGTTTTAATTTTTTAAATGTTTAATTTTAAAATATTTTTTCCATGGTTATATGATTCATGTTGTCTTCCTCCCCTCTTTCCTCATACCTGCTGGAGTTGACAAACAATTGATGCAAAAATGTTAAATAAAATTTATTAGAAAGTAGATTATAGCAATATGTCACTAAGATCATATACTTTGACCAGTCAGATTTATACTGGTTCAATATTAGAAAAACAATCAACACAACTGACCACATCGATAACAAAACCAGCAAAAAATCGTATGATTATCACAATAGAGACAGAAAAAGCATCTGACAAAATACAATATCCATTCTTCTTAAAAACACCGAAAACATAGGAATGAATAGAGCTTTCCTTAAGATAAATGATATCTACCTAAAGCCATGAGCAACAATGACCTTTAATGGGGTAAGTTGGAAGCCTTATTTCTAGTAAGATGGGCGACAAGAACGAGGATGCCCATTCTCCCCACTATTATTCAATATTGCCTAGAAATGCCAGCTATAGCAATTAGACAAGAAAAAGAAATGGAAGGAATTAGAATAGGCAATGAGGAAACGAAACTTTCACTCTTTTCAGATCATGTGATGGTATACATAAAGAACCTACTCAAAAAATGGAAATATCAACAACTTCAGCAAAGTTGCAGATATAAATTAAACCCTCAAAAGTCATCCCATTTTCACATATTACCAACAAAGTCCAGTAGCAAACGATAGAGAAATTCTGTTTAAAGCTGCAGATGAGTCTACCTGCTGAGACAAACCCAGGAACTATATAAACACAATTGCAAATACTTTTTACACAAATAAAATCACATCTAAACAACTGGAGAAATAGTCATTGTTTATGGATAGGTTGAGCCAATACAAGGAAAATGGCAATTCTGCCTAAATTCATTGACTTCTCCTGTGCCATATATCAATCAAAAAGTTGTTCTATAGATGTAGAAAAAATAATAACAAAATTCATCTGGAAAAACAAAAGGTCAAGAATATCAAGGGAACCAAAAGGGGGGATGAGGAATAGGAAGGAAGGTGGCTTAGCAGTACTAGGAGTCATCAAATTATTTAAATACTTGCTATGTGTCAGACACTCTTTAGTGCTAGGGACACAAAGCTAGGAGTGTCCCACAGGTGCACAGAAATTCTGAGGGTCCTTGAGAGTATCTAATAAATAGACTTCTCCCATTCCCACAGATTCTTACCTTTGCTCTAATTCTGCTCTTCATAGAATGTTAGAATGTTAGAATGTGAGCTCCTTGAGGTGGGGCATTTAAAAAAAAAAACTCTTCCCTTCTGTCTTAGAATCAAGATTGGATATTGGTTCTAAGGTAGAAGAGTGGTAAGGGCTAGGCAATGGGAGTCAAGTGACTTGCCCAGGATCACACAGCTAGGAAGTATCTGATGCCAGATTTGAACCCAGGACCTCCCATCTCTGGGTCTGACTCTCAATCCACTGAGCTATCTAGCTGCCCCCAAAGTGGGGCATTTTGTTTTGTTTTGGCTTTGCATCCTCAGCACCTAGCATAGTGTCTGGAACATATTTGGATGCATATATGGCCATTATCCATGCCTATCCATTCTGTGTAATTCTTGGCTGTGCCTTTCCAGCTGATGGAACCACAGTGCATAGATTGTTGGACCTGTAGTCAGCAAAACCTGAGTTCAAATCCACTCTCAGATTTTTACTAGCTCTGTGACCCTGGACAAGTCATTTAACTTCTTTTTGCTTCAGTTTCCTCAGCTATAAATAAGGATAACAATACCATCTATCTCTCAAACTGATGGTCAGGATCAAACAACATTCAATGAATCCTAAATCCAAAAATGAATCCTATAATGATTTATTTGTAAAGATCTTAGCATAGTGCCTAGCATATATTAAGCACTTAAAAATCCTTCTTTCCTTCCTTCCATCCATCTCTCCTTCCTTCTTTTCTCCCTTCCTCCCTTCTTTCCTCCCTTCCTCCCTCCCTTCTTTCTTCCCTTCCTCCTTCCTTCCTTCCTTCCATCCCTCCTTCCTTCCTTCCTCCCTCCGTCCTTACTTCCTTTATTCCCTTTCTCCTTCCTTCCTCCCTCCCTCCTTTCCTTCCTTCCTTCCTTCCTTCCTTCTTTCCTCCTTTCCTCCTTCCTTCCTCCCTTCCTCCCTTTCTTCCTTCTTTCTTCCCTTCCTTCCTCCCTCCCTTCTTTCTTCCCTTCCTCCTTCTTTTCTCCCTTCCTCCTTCCTTCCTTCCTACCTCCCTTCTTTCCTCCCTTCCTCCCTTCCTTCCTTCCTTCCTTCCTCCATCCCATCTTTCTTCCCTTCCTCCCTTCTTTCTTTCCTTCCTTTCTTCCTTTCCTTCCTTCTTCCTTCCTTCCTTCTTTCCTTCCTTCCTTCCTTTCTTCCTTCCTTCCTTCCTTCCTTCCTTATTTCCTTCCCTCCCTCCTTCAAGCTTTAAATTCTAGTTTCCCCATGACTGTTGAAATAGAGATATTACTGAAAGACCAAAGAACCTTAGATGTTAGTTCTAGCTCTCTTGAAAAATTGTGTGGATAATAGAACTGGAAACAGAGAAAAAAGTGTTCTGCATTGATTAGCAACATTGATTGGCAAGCCCCCTAGCATGAACTTAAGGGAGGAAGGAAGAAGGAAGGAAAGAAAAAGGGAAGGAAAATAGTGTCCATCCTTCTTTCCTTTCCTCCCTCCCTCCTTCCTTCCTTCCATTCTTTCTCCTTCTTTTCCTTCCTTTAGTCCTTCTTTCTTTCCCTTCTTGTTTCCTTCCCTCCTTCCTTCTTTTCTTAAGTTTGCCAAAGGAAGCCCACCAACAAGGTAGGTGTGTTTAATCCGCGGTGCTAGTCAATCAATGCTGGGCACTTTTTCTGTTTCTAGCTCTTTCATTCACAGAATTTCTCAAGCAAAATTAGAACTAGTCTCTAGGGTTCTTTGGTCTTTCAGCAATATCTCCATTTAAAGATTCTAAAGATCCTAGAATTTAAAGCTAGAACAGACCTAAAAGGTCACATAGCCAACACCCTTGCCCTCAATTGACAGAGAAAGAAAATGAAATTCAACAGGGGTTCTATCGCCTTGCCCAAGGTGGCACAGTTCCAATCCGGCTCCTCTAATTCCTCTTCCAAGACTTTTCCCACAACACCCTTCAAAATCATTTCCCAAACCCCAGATGGCCCCATTCCTTCTGTTGCTCTTCCACTATTCTCCACTAATGCCAACCCTCCCCATAAGCACACATCATTTCTTCTAATTAATGTATTCACTTAACAAAGACTTATTAAGCGTCTTTTATATTTCTTTTTCAGCCATTTTTCTGTTGTATCTGAGTCTTTGTGACCCCACTTGGGGTGTTCTTTTTTTTTTTCATTAAAATTTTTTTTAAATAAACCCTTACCTTCCATCCTGGAACCAATACTGTGTATTGGTTCCAAGGCAGAAGAGTGGTAAGGGCTAGGCAATGGGGGTCAAGTGACTTGTCTAGGGTCACACAGCTGGGAAGTGTCTGAGGTCAAATTTGAACCCAGGACCTCCCATTTCTAGGCCTGGCTCTCAATTCACTGAGCTACCCAGCTGTCCCCACTTGTGGGGTGCTCTTGGCAATGTTTGGAGTGGTTTGCTAGTTTCTACTCCAGTCCATGTTACAGATGAGGAAACTGAGGCAAATAAGTGCCTTGTCCAGGTGTTGTGCGGTTCAGAGTATGAATCCGTGGGGTTCGGGAAGGATACCTTTTACAAGAATGCAAGACTCTGAAACTTGGCTTAAAAATAAAGAGAAATTTATTAGTTTCGAAAGTAATGTTGAATCTGACCAGGAGGAACAGCATGGGTGGAAGACTCCCAGAATGCCTCCAGGGTGTCAACTCAGAAATAACCCAGAACTACTAAAGTAGTCAGAAAAATCACTAATTTGTTTTTGATTTAGAAATTTTATTTAATTAATTTCAAATATTTTTCCATGGTTACATGATTCATGTTCTCCCCCCCCCCATAGCCAACGAGCAATTCCACGTGTGTCATTGATCCAGATCCATTTCTATATTGATATTTGCCAATCCTATCCCCATTGACCAAGAACTCACTCTTTAATTAAGGAAAGGAGTTTAGTGCTAGAACTTAGACATCCTCAAAGAGACAGTGCTACAAGCCCATGCAGAGTCCCCAGACTCAGGCAGCACTAACAAAAGAATTTGGGGAACTTATATACCTTTTGGGAAACTGAGGGAAATAGGATTGATTAACATTACCATAGCTACAAGGAAATGGGATACAAGGAGGCTTGGGAAAGGAATCCTAGCTAGAGGCTAGGGCGCCTACTTTACAATGGATGGTCCCTGCCCAGGGGTTGGTCTTCTTGGGAACTGGCTGGGACAATGGGGAAAGCTTCTAAGATCAAAGGAAATTTAGCATTTGTTCAGCCCCACCTAAGTGGGATTGTCATTTCCCTTAGGGTCCATTATTCAGTCTGAAACTTCTAGCCTGAGATTCCCCTCAGAGTGGATTCTCAGGGGATCCGAGACAAGCTTTGGGGTCTCCAATTTACAAGCTAGTCCTAAAACTTGGGGTTCACCAGATCTTACTGGAGTACAAATTTAGGGTTTCTAGATCCCACATTAACAACTGTGCCACTTAGCTGCCCTATTTTTTATGCTAGACTCAGGAGATAATAAAGAGAAAAATGAGAGGAAAAACCAAGTCCTACCTTCAAGCAGCTTATATCCTACAAATTAAAGTGCTAAGAACAATAAACGTATGTAATTTGAAGAGAAATAACAGTGACAATTAGGAAAAATCTTCCTGAAAGAGTTGGCATCTTATTTGAGCCTTGAAGGAAAGTAGGATTCTAATTGGCAGAAGTGAGAAGAGAATGTATTCTAGCTGGGAGATAGCCTAGGAAAGGCACAGGAATAAAGATGTGGAATGACTGGCACTTGGGATAGCAAGAGGGTCAATTTGATTGGAGTTTAGAGCCCAAGAGGGGAGAAATAAATCCTGAAAGGCAGGCTGGAGTCAGCCTGGGATGGGTTTTAAGCAGGGTTTTTATCCTAGAGGACAGAGGGAGCTACTGAAACTTCTTGAACAAGGAAGCAGCATGCTTGAGGAAGGATCTTGTGTTTCAGGAAGATTATTTTGGCAGCTGTGTGGATGAATCAGGAAGAAGAAAGACTGGAGACTATTGTGATAGCCCAGGAGGACAGCCAGAACAAGAGCTGGTCTCTCAATGATAGTGGAAAAAATTCTAGATTCCACGATATTTCTTCCCCTCCAGTCAAAAAACATAGAGCCCCTGCAAAGTATTAACAGACACCAACCATGTATCATGTGCACACATTATATGTGTGCTGAGAAGGATACTCGGCATACAAGGCTCAGACACAAAATATCCATGTGGAGTAAACTCTACACACACTGTCATTTGCTTGGCATCTTGCCCAAGATACAGCCTGCAACCCAGTGCCAGAGAAGGACAGTAGAGAAGTGAGTGATGACTGAGAACAGTGACATCCTTACTTATGCTCCCTCAAGGCAGCACAAATTCATGAAGTCAAAGGCTCAGCAATTCCAGCATTTCTGCTATGGGTGCCTACCATTTCTGTATGTTTTGTCTTCCTCATAGCTGGGGTTTATATGACACTTGAAGGTTTACAAAACACTTTATACATCATTGGGGGAAAAAAATTCTTTCCTTTGGAGCTTTTACCCTAAAAATGGGGCAAAACTCAGAATGAGAAAATCCAAAGGAATTTTTTTAAACTGTCTTAGAATCAATCCTGTGTATTAGTTCCAAGGCAGAAGAGTGGAAAAGGTTAGGCAATGGGGGTTAAGTGACTTGCCCAGGGTCACACAGCTAAGAAGTGCCTAGGCACATTATTTCTTTTTAAAAACCCTCACCTTCCATCTTAGAATCAATCCTGTGTAGTGGTTCCAAGGCAGAAGAGTGGTAAGAGCTAAGCAATGGGGGTTAAGTGACTTGCCAAAGGAATTTATTAAAAATATCAAGGTAGCAACACATTGATGGGCTGATCACCTCATTTAATCCTCCCAACACCTACAGGTGCTATTACACACACACACACACACACACACACACACACACACACACACACACACTCATTTAATGGGTGAGAAAAGTGAGAAATGAAGTGACTTGCCCAAGGTCATCCTACCAGTCAATGCTAGAGGGAGGTCTTCCTGACCTGGGTTCTAATGCCCTATCTCTGGTACCACCTAGATGCATCTACTGGTACCAGACACTATTCCAAGCATGGAAGATACAAAGACAAAAAGCGTCCCTCAAGGAGTTTATATTCTACAGTGAGAAAACCATATGTACGCAGATGAGGAGGTCTGAAATATTAAAGAAATACAAAGTGATTCAGAGGAGAGGGGAATTAGACTATTGACTGTGAGGGAGATGCAATCTGTGTCTTCCTATAAGAAGTATCTCTTTAAGCTTTGTAAAGGATTAGCCTTGCAAAAAGCAAGATGCAAAAGATCCCACTGGGCCATGACAGGCCAACATTCCAAAGTTCCCAGGAGGGGAGGAACAGAACACCGAGGATGGCAGTTGGTGGACTCTGGTTGAGAGAGAGACTGCTTTGGCTATAGCAGTCAAGATACCCAGAGGGTAGCTGTTTGGTATTTCTGGGGTGGACTCAGAAAAGCCATTGGTTCCTTCTCTTTGGCTGTCTTGATATTTCTTCCTGTTCCTACTGCTGATGCTATAGATAGAGAAAGTGGATTTCTACTGGTGCTGGTGACATCTCTCTGAGACTGCTGTCTGGAGCAAAGAAGGACTCTTGGTTGTGAGATTTCTTTGGGCCCCTTTGTCTTTGCCCCTACAAATCCCTCTCTAACTTTAATTACTCTTTTAATTAGTTAGTTTAGGATAATTTAGAAAGTTTAAGAGTTTTAATATCCATGGTGGGATTAGAAGTAAGGTAGTCCCTGATTCCCTTCCCTTCCCTCCTCCTTTAAGTTAAATAAACTTTTATTTTGTGTATATATGGCTTGTTTTAAGCCTCCTATCACAGCCGGGCCCCCAATATTGTTAGGAGCCTGGGTAGGCTAGCATTTCCCCTTAAGACCTTTTAGAATAAGAATATCCCTCTTCTCTAAGAACAAAACCTTTGGCCGGTCCACTTTAAATTGCAAAGACCTAGAGGGCTTGAGTGGTTTCCTGGAGACAAGAAGTCTCCATCTGATGGGAAGTCACAACTCAGTGAGTCCCTTATCTCTGGAAGGTATCAAAGAAGGTTCATGTCCCCTTTGCATATGTATACCTTGTTAAAGCTTTGAACTTATGGTTCTTCCACCTCTAACCTGGAGGTCATTGTTCAGATGCCTGGAGTCTTACTGGAACAAAGGATGGAAGGAGGGAGTTTGGAGGGTGGGATGGGGTAGGGGTGGAGTTTCTATGATTAGAAACCCTATAAATTGGTACCCTGCGCTCAATACACTGGCATTCCCTAAGCATCCAAAGCAGATAGTGCCCTTCTTTCATGAAAGAATGAACTGCTGGCTTGTACTTTGGTGGTAGGTCCACTGTTCAAGACCCTGTTCCACACAACTGGGAGGATCAGAAGAAGACTCATGGCATCCCCCAGCTCTGAAGGGGGTTTCAGGTCAGGAAAAACTTACTAACATTTGTTTCTTTATCTGGAGCTGTCCCAAAGTGGTATGGGCTGCCTCAGGGCTCTCAGGCTCCCCTGTCCCCATGGGTCTGCAGATAATCCCCCTTGGGGGATTCTGATCCAGGTGGCCTCTGAGGGCCCTCCAGTCTCCAGATTCCAGGAATTCTCCGATTCGTGGCTTTTGGCACAGGGAGGCTTTCTCATTTTTGAAATGGGGCTCAGAAGAGTTCTTGTGCTGCCTACTTCACAGCATTGGGGGAAGAGGTGGCGCACATGTAAGCCCCCAAACAACTATGGAAACATTAATATTGCTCTCATTTTCTCTGGTACCTGTGATCTCTGTCCTTCGGGCAGGTTAGTGGTACGCTTGAATTTGGAGGGGCTTATCTTGTGTCCTACAGGCATGGGGATGGCCCCCAAGTCCTGGTAATGTCCTCAGCTCTCAGTTCATCTTCACTTGAATCTTGGGCTCAGACCACTTCCCAGAGATCAGCTCTGGAACTGGCCACCTGAATGCCACCTGGGTCCTTCCCTATTCTGATGCTCTAGTTCCTTTGGTCCTCTGACTCCTGTCACTGTAGGAAGTAAGAGGTTTCAGGAGGTCCTCGGGTTCTTTCCAGAGCTCTTCTTTAGCCTAGAAGATCTCCTGGCTTCTTAAAGAACTGATAGGGTCGGGGCAGCTAAGCAGCTCAGTGGATGGAGAGCCAGGCCTGAAGATGGGAGGTTCTGGGTTCAAATGTGGCCTCAGATACTTCCTAGGTGTGTGACCTTGGGCAAGTCACTTAAGCCTAATTGCCCAGTTCTTCTTGGGACCAGTACTTAGTACTGATTCTAAGGCAGAAGGTAAAGCCTTAAAAAAAAAATAAAGAATTGAGAGGTTGGCCCTTTCCTTCTCTAATAGGAGTAGGAATAGCTAATATAATAATAGCTAACATATATATATATATATATATATATATATATATATATATATATATATAAAATTTTAAAACTTATAAGCCTCATATATCTGATCTCCTTTGATTCTCACAATCTCCCTGGGAAGTAGGTTGGCCCTAATTATGATTCCCATTTTACAGTTGAAGAAACTGAAGCAAAGAGTGTTTAAAGCGACTTTCCCAGGGTCACACAGCTAGTGTCTGATGCCAGATTTGAACTCAAGTCTTCGATATTTCAGCTGCCTTCTTCCCCCTTGACCCATTGATGAATTGCTTCTGGAACCTCCATTTTGAGGAAAGACCCACATCAGCCACGTGGTACTCTCTGGACTTCACCATCATGTCATGGTGTCTTCCCTGTTCTGCTCCCCCATTCTCCTTTTTGGCTCCCTCTTATGTATTATCTTCCCCATTAGAATGCTGTTGCCTTATTAACTTCCTGGTTCCATGCAGGGACTCTTAACTACCCTAGGGCCCAGCATCCTTCATAAATTATCTCTTACTTGATCCTCAAGTTAGTTAGCTCTGGGAGTTTGCTGTTCTCTTTGGATTTCTCCCATAATCCTCTAGGGTCTTTATTCATACTTGGCATCCCTCAGGCCTTTGTTTGCTCTGCTGGGTCAAATGCCCTTTGCCAATCAACAGCAAACCCAGCAGCATTTTGCTTTGCTTCCTTTTCTTAGTTATCTGTGTGACCAAGAAATGGAAAAACGCATCCAGCCACCTACAGGCTCCCCTCCCAGGCTGGCTGGTCACCTACCCAGGTCTTCAGCACACACATCCTCCAGTCCTTGTCACCTCGAATCTGGGCCCAATAATCAACCAGTAGGGCCTTTGCTTCTCCAAAGGCAGGACCACTGACTGCTACATCCATCCACTCACCATCCTTCTGATGCTCAAGCTCCCTCTCTTGGCCCCATTCCCCTTCCTCCTTGAGAGCGTCAACCTAGAAGAACACAGAACCACTAAAGTAGTTAAGAAAGAACATGTCATTAATCAGGACAAGACAGACAAAGCCACCACACAGAGCCAACGCTCTGGGACTCTGGGAACAACGTCTCTGGGAAAACACACCGCCGAAGGAGCAAGAGAACTTGGGGTCTTATAGACCTTTGGGGGAATTAAGGACAGAAAACACATACTGACTGGTTACAAGCAGACCTGAGAAAGAGATGATAGCCAGAGACGGGGGTACCAGGAAGTAGTTTATGATACAGTGGGAGAAACTTCCAAGACAAAAAGGATGATTGAGATTTGAGTATTTCTATGACTCCTATTCAGGATACTTAATGGATGTTTGGTGGTCCATTGGTGAGTCTAAGACTAGGTCAGTCTGGGAATTCCCTTAAGGCAAATTCCCAAGGGACAGAGACAAATTTAGGGGTTCTATAAACCCAGTTGACAAGGGTAAGGACTATTTATTTCTGTTTTGATCTCAGCACATGGCCTGGCACAGAATTAACACTTCTCAAATCCTTTTTCACTCACTATTTCAATCATTACTCATTCATTTATTTATTTAAGAACCCTTATCCCTTCCATCTTAGAATCAATACTGTGCATTGGTTCCTAGGCAGAAGAACAGTAGGGACTAGGAAATGGGGATTAAGTGATTTGCCCAGGGTCACACAGCTAGGAAATGGCTGAGGCCAGATTTGAACCCATGTCCCCACTCAACCTTGACTTACTCATTTCTGTAGTCTGCCTTAGAGAGTAGTTCACAGAAGTTTGTGCATTCTCTTCTGCTGCCTTTACCAAGTATGCCCTCCATGTATGCATAAATCAGAGAATCATGGATAATGAACTAGAAGGGCTCTCAGGCTTTCTGACCCAATCCTTTCATTTTACAGATGAGGAGACCGAGGCCCAAAGAAGTCTCCTGGTTATTACTCCTAGTTTAGCTGAGCAGAACAAGTCTATTCCCTTTTCCAAATAGAGGTCCTTCTGATATTTGAATCATTATTGACAAATATCTCCAAAGAACTTGCCAAGCACAGTTGAGGGGAGACAAATGGAGGGAAAAAAGGCCTGATTCTTTCCCATCTCCTCTCTCCCCACTTCCCTCCTTTTCTATGGCTCCACTGGAGTCATTCAGAGCTATTCCCTTTGCCTCCTTTTGGCGCCATCTTGCCAATGCCCTCCCTACCCCACCCAGACTTGCCTAGACAGTGGTAATGACATTATTAAAGTTGATAAACCTAATGAGGAAGGAGGTAAATAGGCAGCAACGTCAGCAAGAGTCAGAATAGAGAAGAAGGAATGGATTGGGGAGTATTGGGTACAAAACACCCAGGAATTGGTGGAAAGGAATTATGATTGATCCTTGTTTGACTAGGTTGTAGGTAAGAGATTCAAGAAGAAATTAGAGTGGAGACAGCTGGGTAGCTCTGTGGATTTAGAGTTAAGCCTAGAAACAGGAGGTCCTGCCTGGGTTCAAATCTGACCTCAGATACTTCCCAGCTGTGTGACCCTGGGCAAGTCACTTGACCCCCCATAGCCTAGCTCTTACAACTCTTCTGCCTTAGAACCAATACATAGTATTGATTCTAAGACAAGAAAGTAATGGTTAAAAAAAAAGAAAGAAAGAAATTAGAAGGCATTGAACTGTCACTGATGCAGGGCCCAGAATAGAAGAGACTGGAAGTCTAATTCTAGGAGAGCCATGATGACATGTGCCTTGAAGAGGCTTTGGAGCTTGTGTAGACACTCCGTGCCTGGTCCTAGCCTTTAATTGAAGTTGTTGAGCCTTGCCCCCTCCCTCCTTCTTGGTAGGGCTCTCTCTTGCATTGACTCTTTCACTGATGGATTCCAGACAATTACTATAAAGGGAAAGGTCTCCACCCACTCTCTAAGGCCAATAAGTGTCCCCTTGAAAAGAGGCCCCTATCCTTTGCCCTGGCTATTTGTCCTTTTGTTTAGGGGGCAGGAGCTGGAGGTTATGACCCTGTGAATCTCTAAAGGTCATAAGATTGGAACTGAGCTGTCCAGAAATCTGGGAGTTGAGTCCATGCTGGGTTTCCCCCCCAGATCACCACTGATTCCTAAAGGAATGAGGAGTGGCCTTTGGGACCAGGCTCAGTGGTACCTGAAAAGAAGTCGTGCCACATTTGATGTGAACTTGGTGTGGCCAAAAAACTAGAAACTATTCATTATGAACTCATTCTCATCAGAGGCTAAGGAGGTCTACGGGAGAATACACTCATATCTTTGAAGTTAATATCCCTTTAAAAAAGGGAATTGTTTCTGAGAGGTCCTGGTCATTAGCAGTCCTACAGCTGGCTGGGATTCAAGCTGATAGCATTAGAAAAGATACCCCCAATTCCTTAGGGATTGCCCAAGAACCCTGAGTAGCCAAAATGACTCTGGGACAATGAGGCCATACTTGCCAATGTTAGGGTTATGGTTGGACTGAATATTTGAGAGTTGGTCACCAGGGATTTAATTACTAACTCCCAATGAATTAATCAAGTCAGAATGGCTTTTATTTGGTAGTTTATTTACAAATAGAGGGAAGAAATTAAGGAAATGAGAGAGAGAGAGAGAGAGAGAGAGAGAGAGAGAGAGAGAGATTGATGCTCTAACCTGCTCTGAACCAGGCAGGAATTCAGAGGCCCCAGCAAGGCAGAGGAGGGGGCCAGAGGATTAAATTTAACACAGCTTCCTGCCACAAGGCCTCCTCCAAGATGAGGGACTTCTCCAGAGGCTAGTATCTCCAGAAAGTCAAGGAAAGGGAGTCTGCCTTTTCACTCACCACATGACAGTCCAAGGGGAAGCAGTCTGAGACCTCAAGCCCAAGCTCCTCCATGGTCAAGTTTCAAGGAGAAGACCCTTTCACAGTAAGTGACCATGAAATTTAAATGCAGTTCTTTGCATCACTTCCTGTGCCTTACATGTATCAAAGGTGGCTTAAACGTGGCTTTGGCCTGCCCAAGAGGCAGTCAGTTGTTTCTGATTTGTCACTTGCTAGCACAAGTGGGTCATAGACCTTCCCACACACACAATTAATCCTTAGTTGGGGTGTATACATTCCTGGTTGCTAAAATTCTAAAGAATAAGCAGGGTGGAGTTCATATCAATTTCACAATCCCCCCTGATGATGATTGGGAGACTAGTCTCCCCAACTGATTACTTAAAATAATCATCTTGTACCTCTAAAATCTTCTAACTATGGGTGCACACAAAATTTTACCCTCCAAGAGGAAACTACAGTAGTTAGAGATAAAAGGGAACTAGAAGAGAGAAAAAGCAAAACCAATGTTTTGCTGGGTGCATTGACAAAAACCAAAAGGCACAGTCCCTTTTGGCATACAATTGTACATTCAAAACAAATGCTCAACCCCCTTCAGTTCAATCAACCACACCCCAAAGTTCATTCTGGATCTTCTTGATGCAGTGTAGGTTTTGCAGGCATCTTTCTGGAAACAGTTCATTCTCTGGATTTTAGGAGTTAGCAAGCTGCTTTCCTTGAAGATTTTTTCTCAAACAAAATTTTAAATCTCAGATTTTTATGAAAATACAATCCCCCCTGAAGAGTGTGTTGAGAAACTCCCAATTCACTACTCTTGCATTTTTAAATGTTCTTTTTTCTTCTTCTTTTGGATACTTTATTTGTTCCCCAATCACATAGAAAAACTATTTGTAACATTTGTTTGTTTTTAAATTTTGAATCTCAAATTCATTCTCTCTCTCTCTCTTTCCCTTCCCAAACCTATGCTGAGATGGTAAGCAATCTGATAAATATTCTACATGTATAAGGAATATTTTTACATGTGCTAAACATGCTCCCTTCAGCTAAGAAGCATCTCATAGCCCAGGGCTCCACAAGGACTCTGGCTTCAATAGATTGGTTCCAATCCTAGAGCTGATCCTTCAAGAACAGTTTTTCTTTGACTCTGCTCTTCCACCTGAAGATCCAGAAAAATATTCTATCTAAATCTTAACTTACATCAAGGTTTTCCCACATATGTTCCCAACATTCTCACGGGTATTCAAGATACAGTATAAATATTTGATATGAAAGAGCATTTATTTTACTCTACAGAGAATGTATAAGATGCCAAGATTCGCAGGAGTCCATGAGCAAACACAGAAACATAAAACATTTTTTAAAATAATATTTTAGAAAGCTAGGTGGCTCAGTGAATAAAGAGCTAGGTCTAGAGATGGAGGTCCCAAGTTCAGATCTCACCTCAGATTCTTCCTAGCTATGTGACCCTGGGCAAGTTACTTAACTTCCTTTACCTAGCCCTTAGTGCTCTTCTGCCTTGGAACCAATACACAGTATTGATTCTAAGACAGAAGGTAAGGATTTTTAAAAAGAACTGTACCATACAAATATAGACTATGATTGCTACTACGAGAACCATCAAGTTATCGTAGTTGGTCATCATATAATATTTCTGTTTCTGTATATACTGTTTTCCTGATTCTGCTCACATCACTTTGCATCAGTTCGTGTAAATCTTTCCAGGATTTTCTGAAAATATCCTGCCTAATAGTATTCCATTAAAAACATATACTAGAACTCACTCAGTCATTGCCCAATTGATGGACATCCTCTCCCTTTCCAATTCTTTGCCACTACAAAAAGAGCTGCTTAAATATTCTTATACATATAGGTCCTTTTCCTTTTTGTTTTTTAATCATTTCTAAATGTCCAGAAAATTAAAGGGATACATCCTCCATGTTTGTTTTCTTTTTCTACATATGTTCCCCCCATGAGGTCCCTCTCCCACCATGCTGTGCTAATCTGTAGGACAGTGTATACTTCTCCATGGGCAAGCTTGTTGTGGGGAGACTATCCTTTCCCATCTTTTTCATGGAGGTCTGGAAGTCCAAATTTCAAGGGCAGTGAAAGAAAGGAAAAAAATGATGGACACCATAGCATATAGATCAAGATCCTCCCTTATCTCATTTGGAAATTTCCTTCACCAAAGCAATCCAGAATTTACCAAAACCTCAAATCAATGATTGATTATTAATACTGATGATCACTTCTCTCCATTGTGACAAGGAAATCACTTAAAAGACTGATATATATTAATTTAAGGTCGCCAAGGAATTCAGCTATGTAATTCCTAAATGAAACTCAAGTCAGCAGTCAACCTTTTATGGAGTTTTTAATTACAAACAGGAGGAAGAAAGGTATGAGAGAGAGAGAGAGAGAGAGAGAGAGAGAGAGAGAGAGAGAGAGAGAAAGGGGAGAGAAGGGAATAGGGCTTAAATACCTCCTCTGTTTAGGCTGGGCCAAAAGGCCCAAGCCCTTAGATAGCTGAGGCAAAGAAAAGAGATCAGTCCCTATCACTCACGTGACCAAAATGGAGAAACAGTCTCAGGGGGCCTCCACCTTCAGCTTCCTTCAGAGCAAGCTTCTCAGAGCACAACCTCTCAGAGCAAAACCTCTCCAACCACCCTCTCTCAGTCCTCCGACCCTACTATCTTTTAGGAAACCATCCAAGTTCCCTCCCCTCAGTTCTCACATCTACCAATCACTGTCCATGTCTTCCCTGTGCCAATGGTGGCTCTAGCTTAACCCAGGACCGCCTAGAGGTCTGTGGCTTTGCACATGTATGTTGAAGGTCATATTCTCAAATAATTAAGTCTTGATCCTTTGCTACAGCCCTTCCTAAATCCTGTTACCCTGAGTAGGGTGGAGATTGGAATAATTAAATTTTGATCTATGCTGCAGCCCTTTCCATTGTTCAGCAAAAGGTTTCTGTCCTAAAGTAATCTTAAGAAGGGAGGAGAAGGAACCTCCCATGCCAATGGGGTTCACATTCCAATAGACTATCAGTAAGAAATTTTCCAAGTATGAAATTTCCCAATGGTGAAATTTCCAACATTTATAAGTCTAAGAAATTTTAAGGTTTACACCATCCTCAAATTAGGGGCAGGGATAGTGAGTAAGTAAGTAAAATCTTGTATACCTGATATATCAGAAAGGTGCTCTACCAGCCTCCCCAAGTCCAATGCAAAGGAAAACAGAAATTCAATTTGCTAAGAAGGTAAGGTGGTGGCAAAGAGATCTCAGTCTTGGAATTTTGCTTGGGATTGAAGTCAAACTCTCTGGTCTCTAGTTTATTGATTCCATTTACTTCCCTGTTTTGGAAATTGAGACATTTGTCTAAGCTCAAGCCTACCGTATCAGCCTCTGTCTTCATAATCTTGTCATTCGAAGATGACTAATGTCAACTTAATTATCACCTCTGCCTGTTCTTCTAGTACCCAGCAATGTAGTATATATGTTTCCACACACGTGTGTGTGTACATACACTCACACATGTCTATATAGGTTGTCTCCTTGGAGCCTTTGGGGAGGTACCTCTGAAATCATCCATTTCTCTCTATAGAAAACTTTGATTCCTGCCTGGAGGAGAGCAGGAGAAAGAGCCAAGAGGCTGGCCACATCATTCTCCTTTGAGAGAACGGGGTATTGTCCTGGAATTATATCTATCTCCCCATCCCCACTCCAATATTGCTGGTCTGGAGAAATGATTCAAGTGACTTTTCTGCTTACTCTTCCTTAAAGAGGAAGAGGTGCCCCAAATTTATATTCACCAATTTGACCCCTAATCAATATGAATTACATAAAAGACCATCACAAATAGTGAATAATGAATAAACCCTTTAATCCAAGCAAGTAACAAACAGAAATCAGAGACATTATACAAATTAGATGATATCAGAAAATGCTTAGAGTGAATGAAATCTCTCACAGGGAGTGAGATATCTAAGATCAGTCAAGAGAGAAAGGCCCCAGTCTCACCTAAGGGTCAACTCTCCAAAATCTCTAGGGAAGCAAGCTAGAAATTGGACATGTTGAAGACATTTTCACTGGCTGGCTGTTCTGTCCAGGATTCGCTCCCTCCTCATCTGTCTCTTGGCTTCCTTCAAATCTCAGCTAAGATTCCACTTTCTATAGAAATCACTTCCTGTTCTCCCTTAATTCTAGAGACTAAACAAAAACTTCATATAATTATAATTACCAAGCAACATTTCACTGAAAGAAGTACAGAAAGCAATTATTGGGAGTGGTTTTGCCCAATTGGATACTAAAAAAACCTGCATGAAATAGATGAATATTTACAAAAATATCAACCACCCATATTAATAGAAGAAGTAAAATACATAAATAACCCTATCTTGGGGGGGGGGACTGAATAATCTATCAATGAGCTACTTAAATAATCACCAGGACCAGATGATTCCCAAGAGAATTCTACCAAATATCCAAAGTATACTTAATTCTAAAAATATATAAACAGTTTGGAAAAAGAGGCAAAGAGAGTCCTAATGAATTCCTTTTATAATACAAATTGGGTGCCAATACCTAAACCAGAAAAAAGAAAAGTAGAACAATTTCCCGAATGAATTTGCAAAAATAAATAAATATATTTTATCTAAGTAAAATGTTAAAATAAATAAATTATCTAAATAAAATATTAGTAAGGAGATTACAACTATGTGTCACAAAGATCATATACTATGACCAGGTAGGATTTATACCAAAAATGCAGAGCTAGTTCAATATTAGGAAAATTATTAGCTTAATTGACCAAACCATTAACAGAATCAACAAAAATTCATATGATTATCTCAATTTATGCAGAAAAAGCTTTTGACAAAACATAACACTGATTTCTATTTTAAAGAAACACTAGAAAGTGGGAATAAATGGAGCTTTCCTTAAAATTATAAGTAGCATCTATTTGTAATGGGAATAACCTAGAAGCCTTCCCAAGGAGATCATGGGTGAGGAAGAATGTCCATTATCAAAACTATTATTCAATAGTGTTCTAAAAATGCTAAATATAGCAATAAGATTTTTTAAAATTGAAGGAATTAGAATAGGCAATGAGAAAATAAAACTATCACTCTTTGCAAACATTATGATATGATGATATAGAGAGACTCTTAGAGAATCAACTTAAAAATAGTTGATATAATTAACTTCAGTAAAGTTATGTAAAAATTAAAATTAAACCTCAATAATAAAAATTATATATTTTAAGGGATTTATTAATGATCATTAGAATCAACGAATAAAGAGGATACAAATTAAAGACCACGTGCCCATGACTGATTAACCCATTTAAAATCCCTGCGCTTAGCTTACCACTGCCACCATGCTGGCTAAAGTATGTAATGACAGGAAGTCAGTGGGCTCCTGGGAAATGTAGTTCTTTTTGGGGGTAACAGATTTTCAATTACACATGCCCCCCTGAGATGCATAGAAAACTGGTCTCTCCAATGGATCTTGTAAACATAGCCAACTTTTAAATTACAATAATTTGGGGATAAAAGAAAAAAGAACAAACTCATGAATGCTAGGTGCCTTGACAAAGTTGGGAGAAGTCCCCTTTGACATAAGAGTATACATACAAAACAAATGCATTCAACCCCACACAGTTCAAATCACCACATCCCAAAGTTGACTCAGGAGCAGCGTGTTGTCTTTGAAGGCATCTTCATGGTGCCTTCTCCAAATAGTTCACTTTCTGGATTTAGAGAGGTAGCATGTTTCTTAAACTAAAATTACTCTCAAAAAGAATTTAAACTTTGCATTTTAGAATAATAGTACAGTTATAAGACATAAAAATAATCCCACATAAATAATTGGCATTTCTATATTTTACCATTAAAGTCCAGCAGCAAGAGCTAAAAAGAGAAATTCCATTTAAACTAACTGCAGAAAATAGAAAATACTCATACCTGCCAATACAAACCCAGGAAACAATTATAAAACTTTATCATACAAATAAAGTCAAATCTAAACAACTGGAGATATATTAAATTTAATTAAATTTAAAATTTTTTAAAAATTTAAATTAAATAAATGGTTAAGCTGAGACAAAATAATAAAAATGACAATTCTATCTAAATTAATTTGCTTATTCAGTACCATATCTATCAAACTTCCAAAAATATTTTACAGAATTAGAAAAATAATAACAAAATTCTTCTTGAAGAACAAAAAGTTGAGAATATCAAGGGAATCAATAAAAAATCTGAAGGAATGTAGCTTAGCAGTATCAGATCTCAAAATGTATTACAAAGCAATAATCATAAAAATAATCTGGGTACTGGCTAAGAAATAGAGTAATAGATCAATGATTACATATCACTGTACATATATCAGGTACATAATACATAATAGTAAATAACTGTTTTGAGGACAAGAAGTCACTATTTGACAGAAATCACTGGAAAAATTGGAGAGCAGTTTGGCAGGAACTAGCTATAGACCAACATCTCATATCATATGCCGAGATAAGGTCAAAACGAGTACATGATTTAGACATACAGGATGATAAGCAAGTTAGGAAAGCATGGAATAATTTGCCTGCCAGATTTATGGACATCAGAAGAATTTATGACCCAAGAAGAAATAGAGAGAATTACAAGTTGTAAAATGGACAATTTTGATAATATCACTGTTTACTTGGACATAATACAGAACTACTAAAGTGATCAGAAAAATCAAGTCTTTAATCAGGAAAGACATAGGTCCAGGAATCAGCAGCTATCACAGAGCCCAGTGCCAAAAACTACTCAGGGTCAACACCCTGGGGCTCCGCAGATGTATCCCTGGGAGAATGGACCATGCTAGATGATTTCTCCAAAGAACTTGGGAAACATATACCTTTTGGGGAACTAAGGACAGCGAAGTATGATTGATTGGCATTACCATGGTTACAAGGAAATGAGAAGTGGAAGACAGGATTTTCTGGGAGAGGCAGATGCTTTACAATGGATACAAAAGAGAAGGGTCCAGCCAAGGAGAGGACTTTGATACAATGGTTGAAACTACTAAGACAAAAAGGCTACTTAACATTTGATTTAAGTCAACTTAGGGTCTATAGTTCTGTCTGAAATGGGTAAGTCTGGGACTTCCCTCAGGGTGAATTCTCAGGGGACAGGGACAGACTTGGGGGTCTCCAGATTTCAAGTTGACATCACATTTTAAAAAAAGCAAAAACAATGCAGCTGAGATTAAAAAAGAAAGCAGAAAAATAGACAAATGGGAAAAATGTTTATATAAAGTATCTTTCACAAAGGTCTTATTTTTCAAATATATAGAAAACTGAGTCAAATTTATAAGAATATATCATTTCCCAATTGATAAATGGTCAAAGGATATGAATAGGCAGTTTTTAGAAAAGCTATCTATAGTTATAAAAAAAATTCAATCTATTGATTACAGAAATGTATATTAAAATAACTCTGATGTACCATCTCACACCCAAGAGATTGGCTGGGATGACCTTGTTTGATGGAACACCCAAATTTACCTTTGTCCCTTGGGAACTTGTCTTCAAGGAATTCCAAGACTGACCTTAGTCTTAGACTGAACAATGGACCATTAAGTACACCTGAAATGGGGTGATAGAGATACTCAAACCTTAAGTACCCTTTCTGTCTTCTTAGCTACTCTTAAGGCCACTCCCTGGTACCCCAGTCTAGAGCTACAACCTCTTTTCCAAGCTCCCTATTAACCAGTCAGTGTGTCTTTCCTTCATTCCCCAGAGTGTATATAGAACCCTAAGTTCTTCGGTTTATTGGAAAATCTCCTTTGAGATGCATTTTCTGGGGGACAGTGTTCCCAGAGTCCCAGAGCTTGTCTCTGATTGATATCTTGGGTTTGACTCTGTATGGTGGCCGTTAGAGCACTGCCTTTCTTGTCCTGATTAAGGACTTGTTCTTTCTAACTACTTTGGGGTTCTGTGTTTTTCAAGGTTGACAGCTAATATGACAGAAAAGGAATATGATGAATGTTTGAGAGAATGTGGAAAAATTGGGACATTAATGAGCTGGTGGTGGAGTTATGAACTAATTCAACCATTCTGGAGAGTACTCTGAAAAGCAATTTGGAATTATTACCAAAAGGCTATCAAACTAAGAACACTATCCACATCCAGAGAAAGAACTGTGGGAGCGGAAACACAGAAGAAAAACAACTGCTTGATCACATGGGTCGATGGGGATAGGATTGGGAATGTAGACTCTAAGAGATCACCCTGGTGCAAATATTAATAATATGGAAATAGGTCTTAATCAATGACATATATAAAACCCAGTGGAATTGCTCATTGGTTCTGGGAGGGGGTGGGAGGAGGGGAGAGGAAGAACATGAATAGTGTAACCATGGAAAAATATTCTAAATTAATTAATTAAATACAATTTTTCAATCCCCCCCAAAAAAGGCTATCAAATCATGCATACCCTTTGACTCAGCAATACTACTACTAGGTCTATCTCCCAAAAAGATCAAAGGAAAAGGAAAAGGACCCATATGTACAAAAATATTCATAGCAGTTCTTTTTGTGTAAAAATTGGTAACTCAGAGAATGTCCAATCATTAGAGAATAACTGAACAAGTTGTGATATATGATTGTGATGGAATACACTTGTGCTATAAGAAATAATGTACAGGGGGGCAGCTGGATAGTTCAGTGTATTGAGAGCCAGGCCTAGAGATGGGAGGTCCTAGGTTCAAATCTGATCTCAGACACTTCCCAGCTGTGTGACCCTGGGCAAGTCACTTGACCCCCATTGCCTAGCCCTTACCACTCTTCTGCCTTGGAGCCAATACACAGTATTGACTCCAAGAAGGAAGGTAAGGGTTTAAAAAAAAAAGAAATGATGCACAGGAGGATTTCAGAAAAACAGCAAGATTTACATGAACTGACACAAAGTGAAATAAGCAGAACCAAAAGAACACCGTACCTAGTAACAGCAATATTGCATGACGATCAACTGTGAACAACTTAGATATTCTCAGCAATACAATGATTATAGACAATTACAAAGGATTTATGATGAAATGCTGAAAGAATGAAAGAATGAAAGAAAAAAATCTGACAAAGAACTGATGGCATCTGAATGCATATTTAAGCATACTTTTAAAATTTTATTATTCTTGTGTTTTTCAATCTGTATTTTCTTTTTTTATTTATTTAGAAATTTTTTCCATGGTTCCATGATTCATGATTTTTCCCACCCCTTTTCTCTCCCCCCTCCTGGAGCTGACAAGCAATTCCACTGGGTTATACTGTATTTTGTTTTTTAACATGGCTAATATGGAAATGTTTTACATGGGTGTGTGTGTGTATATATATCTATCTATATATCTATCTATCTATATATATATATATATATAACTAGAGATGGGGAAAATTTGGAACTCAAAATTTTAAAGTAGAATGTCCAAATTTTTTGTTTACATGTAAATTTTAAAAATTACATGTAAACAAAATACAGGTCATAGGATCATAGATTTAGAACTGAAATGAACTTCAGAAGACAGTTTATCCTTCATTTTATAGGTATGGAAACTGAGGCCCAGGGAAATGAAGGGATCATAAGTAGAATGTCAATGGCTATGTCCATGGTCTAGAAGTAAATTTATCAAATCAATAGATCAAGACAGAGGGGAATGAGAAGGAACTCTATCAACTCTCTCTTACTTTTGTATCTTGATATTTGCTTATTTAATGTCATTGGCCCCATCACAATGTAAATTTCGAGGGAAGGGGCTTTTTTATTTTGTCACCAACACCTCATACAATGCCTGGGACACAACAGTTGGTTGTTGTCGTTCATACTGGAAGAGGACCAAAATGACATCACTATGTCTTTTGACTAGTGCATAAATTCGATTTAAGTGAAGCAGTTGCACAAAGTCATCAGCTTCATTCTCTCTTCCAGAGACATTTTAGTCCAGAGTCAGGACAAAAGTTAGGATGACTGGTGATAACCTGGGATGCAGTAGGTGACCCTGACTTCTTCCATGGTTGTCCAAGTTCTACAATGTCTGTTTCATCTGACTTCGTGGCCTTTGGAACAAATTGTTCTCCTATACCCATTCCAACCAGGAAAAGGCTTCACATAGTTGGTGTAGACATCCCCCTAATTCACTAATGGGTTTGAGTCCTGTAGACTACCCTTAACTGGTAGAGTCCACTTGCCAAGACAGTTTACTGACTATGCATGCTACAGCTTCTTGGAACCACAGGTGAAGGTTTGGAAACAGGTGGACACCAAGGGTGGATGAGGAGGCATGAAAAGGGCTTGGCAAGCTCTTAAAACAGAGGGACTGGTTCTCCCTGGGCTGCTAGGTGGCACCATATTGCACATAACACTGGCTCTCCGACCAAAGGAGTTCATACCCCTTGAACACCTAGTTTGAGCTGCTGTAGGGCTAAGTCCTCAAGTTCACTCTTCATTTCTCAATACCAAGCTAACTGAAAAATCAAACTCCCATACTTCTAGCAGGTAGCTCTCCTGACCTTCCAAAACCCCAAGAATATAGTCCCCCAAATACTATACCTAAAATGAGAAAACACCAAGACAGGCAAAGAACCAAGGTCTTGCAGAGGTCCAACCAAGAGGGAGGCTAGGGTCAATTGTCTCCAGTTCTGGCTTTGCAACTTCCTTCAAAGGAGCAGCTGTCCATTTCATGGTTAACAGACCAGAACCAGTTATAAGATGTACACATATGCTCCCTAGTCTCTCCAATGTGCTTCCATTATATATCACCAAGATTGTCAAGGAAGCAGGACTCTATGCTTCTTCCATGAGGGAACTTCCATCAGTGTATATGATTATGGGAAATGGGCCCACTGGCCAGTCCCTGTTGCCATTAGTGTTACCAGATATCAGCTTAAAGTCGTCATAATAAAAACTGTCACTTTCTGTGATGGGGGGAAAAAAGGAGAGAAAAACAGATGACTGTGAATTGGTAAATAACTAAACAAATCATGTCCCATGAGTGTATTGGAATATTTCCTTTTCTATAACAGGAAGGAGTTGAGTCAGATGGTCTCTCAGGACCCTTTTAGGTCTAGATTCATGACCCTGTAATCATTTTCCATAAGAAATGATGACTGTAAGAAGCATGAACAAGACCTATGGTGTGAGGCAAAGTGAAGGTAGCAGAACCAAGAAAACAATAGACAGGATGACTACAGGAATGTAAACGTGAAAGACAACATCAGAGCCACAACTAAATGCTGAGAAATTCTAAGGACCAAGTTTGACCCCAAAAAGGAGATATGATGCGATGCCTCCCCCACTTCTTTGGAGTTCACTGCATAGAACTGTATACGTCAGACATGTTGGATATGTTGTTTAGTTTTGCTAAGCTTTTTCCTCCTCTTTATGTTTTTATGATAAGGGAAAGTTCTCTGGAAGGGGAAGGGAGATAGATAAATGAGGAAATGAAGGTCACATGAAAGCAAAAGATATCAATAAAAATTATTCAAAACCAAAAAAGTAATAGCTGATATTTATGTAATATTTTAATGTTTTCAAAGCATTTTACATATATTTTTTCATTTGGTTCTAATAACAGAACTGTGAGGTAGTTGCCCATTTTACAAAGGAGATAGCTCAGTGTAGATTGAAAATAAGTATTTGAAGGAGGATTTGAACCCAAATATTTCTGATTCCAAAAATGTGAGATAGGGCAACTAGATGGTGCAATGTATACAGCACCAGGCCTGGAGTCAGAAAGACTCATCTTTCTGAGTTCAAATCTAGCCTTAGACATTTACGAGCTATATGACCCTGGGTGAGTCACCTGGCCCCATTGGCCTCAGTTTCTGCATCTGTAAAATGAGTTGGAGAAAGAAATGACCAACCACTCCCATCTCTTCACCAAGAATTGGATATGACTGAAATGACTGAAAAATAACAACAAAATCCCTGATTCAAGGTCCAGTGCTTCATCCACTATACCTCACTGGGTCACATGGTAGTAGGTCTAAGTATCATCATCTGACTATCATAGAAAAAGAAGAAAATAATGAGATGGTTATAATTGGCAACGAACCCAAAGCTATCAAAGAGAAGCCTGTAGCTGGCTGTTAAGAGACTCACTGGCATCCTAAAATCAAAGCTCAACCAGAAGGGCACATTTAAAGCAAATAAGGCAGAAGCAATACCAGTTTTAACTCGCATTTCCAGATCTGTAAAATAGACCACAACAAGTTTGGAAAGTATCCCAACTAAAGCCATAAAACACTAATGAAGCACAGAACCCACCACCTCACATCAGCTATTGAAAGAGTAACACTTCCTTCCCCAAAGGAAGAAGAGGATTGGTATCCATTTTTAGAGCCTGTGAAATACAGGTCAAAAATCTTCAGAAATACGTTTGAAATAAGCAGACATCACTTCACTGAGGCAGGATTAAAAAGATAAAAACCAGTTAGGGGAGATATAAATCTTGAAATTTCTCAGACTTGTGAATGTTAAAAATTTCCACATTTGAGGAATCCTCCATTGGAACAAATTCCCTACTGGAAACATTCCCCATTTTGATGTGAGAACTCGCCAGGATCAGAAATGGGAGGACTTCTACTCCACCCGTACTTAAGACTGCTTTAGGGGAGAAAACTCCTTGCTAAACAATGAAAGTACTTGGACCCATGCTTATAAAAATAAGGCAAGGAGTTCTTTGAGCAATGCCTGTTTTTTAGAATTGATACAATGGGATGCTAGGTACCTAAAAGGGTCGGGCAAGTTTTCTTTTAATGAGATTAATCGACTCAGCTGTGTTTTCTCTGGCTCAGATATACTGAGGGGATTAGTCGACAGCATTTTCTCTGGTTCAGACTTACTGAGGAGGTTAGTCGACTTAGCAGGAATTCAGATGGGCTGTCTTTTAGAAAACATCTACGGTGATTGGTAGATGGAAGAACTTAGGGGAGGTGACATAGGAAAAAACCTCCTATATAAGAAAAGGAATCTCTTGAGCAAGGGATCCTTGGAAGCTTGGAGAGGCTCGGAGATCCTTGGATATAGATCCTTTTGGAGAAGGCCCTTTGAAGATCTCTTGAGAAGAAGTCCCTTGGGAGGCTGACTCTGGCTGGAAGTCCCTCTGGGGAGACTCTGTTCCCCAGACACCCTTGCTTAAGACAAATCTTGTGGTGAGTGATGAAAAACTGACTGATTCTCTCTCTCTTAAGACTTAGGTCTAGGCCATGTTGGTTTAAGGCCCTTCATACTTATACTTTTTTTTCTCTCTCTCTCCTTCTTTGATTGCTCATTGTATTATTAATTAAAATCTCTATAAAACCCAGTTGACTTGGGAATATTCATAATTGGGAATATATTCCCTGGCGACCACCTTATATTTGATTTAAAACAAGACACTGTAGTAAAACATATTTTCTGTGGTCACAATTTACTCACCCACTCTTATATCTAGCATAATTTATATCTTCCATTCTTTTAACTGCCACAGTTTATGGCAGAACAACTATTTTAAATATCACAGAGAGGGAAAGAATTTGGAATTCAAAATTAAAAAAAAAAAGAATGTTAAAAATAGTAAGTAGGTGGCTAACAGGTACTCACCATCAGATTTGCCAAGTGCAACCCCAAACAGCCCACAACAGTAAACCAAGAGCTGACTTTTGTCAATACTAAGCAATACTAAGGTTTTCTTTTTTTGGTAGTAAAGAATGAAAAACAAAAGTGTTCCTCAATTAAGAACTAGACAAACAGGGGGCAGCTGGGTAGCTCAGTGGATTGAGAGCCAGGCCTAGAGATGGGAGGTCCTGGGTTCAAATCTGGCCTCAGACACTTCCCAGCTGTGTAACCCTGGGCAAGTCACTTAACCCCCATTGCCTAGCCCTTATCACTCTTCTGCATTGGAACTGATACACAGTATTGATTCCAAGACAGAAGGTGAGGGTTTATTTTTCAAAAAATAATAAAAGAACTGGATAAACAAAGTGAATACTTTGGATTACTCATCACTTACCCATACTGTGATTTTGATCATGTGACCTCCCAGGGTCTCAGTTGCCTCTTCTATTAGTAGTCTCTTCTGCATATTTAGTCATAGTCTTCTTTTTGATGCTTCATGCTCAGTGCTTGTTAGTAGTATTAATATCTTGTTCTTTTTATTTTTTTTATTAAGATCAAACAACAATTATTTCTATGACTATGAGCTGAAATGATCTCTGGATGGAGACTATGAAAGGACAAAGATCTAAGAAGGAAATCAAAAACTCTTTATGGGTGATATATGCATGAATCCCACTCATTATACTGGACATGAGAAGATTTATTTCTCATACAGTGAATTATTTCTATTTCTGGGTTTTGAATTGAGACGTAGATTTGTTCTCCCTATCTCTATCCCTAGCAAATTCAAGGAATACTCCCACCCTAGAATGTCTCCCATCAATACTGTGTATCGGTTCCAAGGCAGAAGAGTGGTCAGGGTTAGGCAATGGGGGTCAAGTGACTTGCCCAGGGTCACACAGCTGAGAAGTGTCTGAGGCCAAATTTGATCCTGTCTCTAGACCTGGCTCTCAATCCACTGAGCTACCCAGCTGCCCCCCCCCTCCCCGATTGTATTTAATGATCAATTCTAGCTCAATTTTTTGGTCTTTGATCACTAAGGGAGATCATCAATCAATTAATTTATTGATTATTACTAGCCTGATCAACAAATTTATTTTCTTACCCAAAACTCAGTCCCTCAGAATTTTCATTTATTACAGACAAAAGGCTGAGTCTGAAGATGTTTTCAAAGAAATGATGTTTGTTATATGATGGCAATTCAGAAATCACCAGAAATTACAGAAAAGTTACCTTTAAAGGATCCAGACCAAGTGATCAATGTAGATTATTCAAGCAAACACTAGAAACTCTACCCCACATCACTTGAGACTGTTGAAAATTTAGCCCGATATGTTCTGGAAACCATGACACTGCTTCTAGCTCATTACTCACCCTGACATAAATCTTGATCCACCATCCCCCACCGACAGCAAGGATGATTCTATCCTGAGATTTCTTCTTCAAGCTTCACTTTGGACATTATTTACTATATCCCAGAAACCTCTTCATTCTAGAAGCTGACTCCATTTCTAGAAATCACACATTGGAAGTACCTTCCACCCCTTCAGTCTCTCCTTCTTACTGGCTGACTCCTTCCAGAATTAAAGCATTATACATTAGAAGCTCATTATTTTTCATGGGTTGGCAGATGTATATCACAAATACAAAGTTAATGTGGGAGCGGAAACACAGAAAAAAAACAACTGCTCGATCACATGGGTCATAAGTGATCACCCTAATGCATGACATAGAAATGGGTCTTGATCAATGACACATGTAAAAACCAGTGGAATTGCATATCTGCTATTGGGGGTGGTGGGGAGAAGGGGAGGTAAACAACATGATTCTTGTAACCAAGGAAAAATATTCTAAATTAACTAATTAAATAAAATTTTCAAAAAACAAATACAGAGTTAAAAATATCCTGGAGAATACAGCCAGTAAGCCATATTGGAATTAAACCATTATCACAAAAAAACTGAACCATTGCTCATAACCAGTGTCACCCAGATGTGACATTGATTTGTAAAAACTTAAGAACAATATTTTTCACATGTAGTGAGTATATTCTACTTCATCCTCCAAAAATAAGGCTAATTATATCTACTCCTCAGGGTGCAAGCCTGTTTTCTAATACCATTGACCGGAGCCCCTATTGTTTTCATCTCCTTCCCCACATGTGAAATGTCAATTCCCCAATTCCACTTAACATGAATTGCCCTTTATTTTTTATTGGAAAATTTTTAATTAATTAATTAATTTAGAATATTTTTCAATGGTTATTAGATTCACATTCTTCTCCTCCCCTCCCCTATCCCCTTCTATAGCTAACAAGCAGTTCCACTGGGTTATACATGTGTCACTGATCAAGGCCTATTTCCCTATTATTGATATTTGCACTAAGGTGATCATTTAGAGTCTACATCCCCAGTCATATCCCCCTCGACCCATGTGATCAAGCAGTTGTTTTTCTTCTGTGTTTCCGCTCCCACAGTTCTTCCTCTGGATGTGGATAGTGTTCTTTCTCATAATTCCCTCTGAATTGTCCTGGATCGTTGCATTGCTGCTAGTAAAGAAGTCCATTACATTCAATTGTGCCACAGTGTATCAGTGTATTTGTTCTCCATATCCCTATCCCTATCCCTAGCAAATTCAAGGAATACTCCTGCCCTAGAATATCTCCCATGTGTATAATATTCTCCTAGCTCTGCTCCTCTCACTCTGCATCACTTCCTGGAGGTTGTTCCAGTCTCCATAGAATCCCTTCAGTTCATCATTCCTTTGAGTATTCCATCACCAACATATACCACAGTTTGTTCAGCCATTCCCCAATTGAAGGGCATCCCCTCATTTTCCAATTTTTGGCCACCACAAAGAGCTCAGCTATGAATGATTTTATACAAGTCTTTATGAATTGTCCTTTAGAAAAAGACTGACGCCAAAGATAGAACAAGAACAAAAGGACAAACATTTCTTCCCAGTACCTCAAGGGGTACTCTTTCCCCTTTCTGTCTGGGGGAGGGAACTCAAGCTTGGTCCCAACAAGTTCATGTATGTATGTTCAGTGACTGCTGAATAAGTCCTCAACTCAGTTGTCACCAGGATGGGTCCCAAAGGTCATGCATGAAGTTCACTCCTAATCTCGGAGGCACTGATGCTGAACTTGCTGTAAAACCTAGATTCTGGGGTCCTTAGATACCTGGATACTCAGAAAAAGGGGGCCAGAAGGCTTACTCTCTTCCCTTTTTGAAACTTAAAAGCTCAGAGTCTACAATCCTTTAACTGAAACAGAAAAGAATACAGAATAGAGGCAAAGGACTAAATCCTGTTTCATGGGGCCATTTTTTAAGCCTTGGTAGGGAGGAGGCCTAAGGGCTCTCTGGACTCTGTTAACAAAGAAACCAAATCAAGGGAGCAACCAAAGAGATATATATGGCCAAAGCTCAGAGTGGGAGGAGAATAGTTAAGAGTTTGAAGGGATAGTATGGTCTAGTGAAAATTCTTTAATTATGGAAAATACCTGGGCATGAAAAGAAGGAACCAGTAAGTGGAAAGACACTGAAGTTTTGAGAGAGGGAGGTTGATTGATTTTTCAATTTGCTGGAGAAAACTCAACAAGAGTCAAGAGGACAACAGGGGAACCATGGAAGTTAATATGATCTTGGGCAGCTCTAAGAAAGGCATCACATCTACAAATTAGCAGTCTGTCATAGTTAAACCCCATAGAGCATGCTGTGGTCATTTCTCAGTGCCACATTTTAGGGACATTGACAAGATGGAGAGGGTTCAAGGAAAGCTAACTGGGATGGGGAAGTGATATGAGCTTAAGTAATATGAAGATAGGTTGAAGGAACTGGATATTTTTTTTTACTTAGTGAAATCTTAAGGAACTACTATACACTGTATTGGTATATTTTAAGAGCTTTGTACATAGAAGAAGAAACATGTATTTTCTGCTTGGTGCAAAGAGCAGATTTAAAAGCAGAGACAAAGTACAAAATACGTTGGAAAATTTCAGCAAAATATTAGATTCTTTGAAGAATAGCATCACTCCTTCAGAATGGAAAAGTGAAGAGAATAAGCAATAGTAGAATAGCCAATGCTGGTTTTTTAATGGTAAAATTAGAAACAAATTCCAAAGCGACAGAACTAGAAAAAGAGCTTAGCAAAAGAAACCAAGAATTATTAGTTCTCAGAAAAATACAAAGAAACAAGGAGTTTGAACACTACGTTCCACAAAATGAAGCAAGAAAACTGCCCCAAACTCTTGGAGACAAAAGGCATTGAACATTTATAAAATCCATAGTATTTCTTTCAAACAAACAAACAAAAAAAAAAACCCTACCATCTGTCTTAGTATTAATAAAAGGAGCAAGGACTAGGCAATAAGGATTAAGTGACTTGCCCAACATCACACAGCTAGGAAGTGACATTTGAACCCAGGCCTGGTACTCTATTATGATACCTACCTGCCCCAAATCCACATCATTTCAACAAAGAGAATCTCTAACTTCAATTCTGAAAAGTAGTCTTCATGTTGCAAAGTTCTAATGACAAAAAGATAATCTTGCAAGCAGCCAAGAGGAAACACTCAAAATCTAAACAAAGAATAATCTGAATTATGTATATGAACCAATTAACAAACATTTATGAAGTGTCTGCTATATGTCAAGCAATCGACTATTACTCTATGAGAACAGAACAAGAAATACGAGGCTTAAAAAAGAGTTTAACAAAAAGCAAAGGCAATCAGCCTGTACTCCAAGATTAACTATCTTTCAAAATGGAGCCTATACCACCATAAGGAAAAATGCTTCTTCAGTGATGTTAGAAACTTTGATTTTTTTATTAATGAGAGGATTGTAGAAGAAATAAAATAAGCAGAGGGACAGGAAGTGTTTTGTTAAATTGTGGTGATCTTAAAAGAGCAAAGGAAGAGGGAGAAAATGCTATACTAGGACAAGAAAAGGGGAGAAAAGGTAGAAGGGAACTAGGGCGCACAAGTAGAAGTGTATACAAATGAGAAGAGATTTGGGGGGTCAGGCATCATTTGAATCTCATTTTTACCTGAACTGGGAAAAAGAGGGTAGAAGGCACAAACACATTCATAGACACATTTATAAAGAGTTTGGCGTAGGGGCAGCTAGCTGTCTTGGTGGATTGAGAGCCAGGCCCAGAGAAGGAGGTCCTGGGTTCAAATATGACTTTAGACACATCCTGGCTGTGTGACCCTGGGCTAGTCACTTGACCCCCATTGCCTAGCCCTTACCACTCTTCCGCCTTAGCACCAATACACAGTATTTTTTTAATTGAAAATTTTTATTTAATTAATTAATTTTGAATATTTTTCCATGGTTCCATGATTCATGTTCTTCTCCCTCTCCCCATACACAGTATTGATTCTAAGACAGATGATAAGGATTAAAAAAAAAAAAGAATTTGCTGTAGAAATACATTTAGTCCAATAGAGGAACAGGAGGGGACAGAGGTTGAGGCCAGGTGATGAAGGACTTTAACAATGAAAGAGAGGAGTTGACATTTCATCCTTGGGGCAATAGGGAGCTGCTAAAGTTAAGTAAGTTGAGGAATGAAAGGAGATCATTTCAGCAGGGATGTGTCATAAGAGACCAGACATATCGAGTTTAAGACGACTCTGGGAACTTACTAAACATGTTCTATATTGAGCACGATAAAGAAAAATTATACTTAGTAGAAGGTTTTGAAGAAAGGAACAAGAGCCACCAAGATCTCATTTGGGTCCTGAATTTAAAGGAGTCATTCTGAGCCTACCGGCACCACAGAGCAGTGACCAGTATTGGATAGGATGGCCAAGCATGCCGTCTCATCAGGAAGGAGCCAGATGTTAGCAAGTGCCGGAAGATGGAAGGAGTGAGAAGGGGAAAGGTTTAAGATGAAAGCAGCTTTATTCATCATGGACCAGGCATTGCAGAGAGCGAAGTAAAAGGGACAGGCAGATCTGAAATGGCCCTCCGATGACTGAATGGGATGAGACAAGAAGGAATGGCGCCAGGAACCAGGATTCCAGACCAGTCCATGGAGCTGAGGAAGCTCTAGGACTAAGATGCTGAGAGGCAGATGTCCCCAAATGGGACCAATCACTCAGCCTTTCAGGCCCCCAAACAGGAGCCAGCTTGAATCAGTAGAGGTAGAGGGAGAACCTACTCAGAAGTCCCTACACCAGATCCAGTGAATAGAATGTCAGGTCTGCCATCAGGAAGAGCTCAGTTCAAGCTTGGCCTCAAACATTTACTAGCCCTGTGACCCTAGTTCAGTTTCTTTACATTTAAATTCTTCCAACAAATTTAAATTTAAATTCTCCCAACGATGGGGATAATAATAGCACCTACCTCCTGGGATTATTGTGACAATCAAATGGGATATTTGTAAAGTGAGTACCAAAGTATCTGACACATAGTAGATTCCATACAAATGCCTATTCTTCTCTCTTTCTCCTCTTATCTCTTATGATTTTTGTAAAACCCCAAGAAGTAGGTATTATTGGGGACAGCTGGGTGGCTGGATAGAGAGCCAGGCCTAGAGATGGGAGGTCCCAGGTTCAAATCTGGCCTCAGACACTTCCTAGCTGTGTGACCCTGGGCAAGTCACTTAACCCCCATTGCCTAACCTTTACCCTTCTGCTGCCTTGGAACCAATACCAAGTATTGATTCTAAGACAGAAGGGAAGGTTGTTGTTTTTTTTTTAGTAGGTATTATTGTTATTCCAACTTTACAGATAAGAAGACTGAGGCTGTGGGAAGTTAAAGGGCTTGCCCAGGGTCACCTAGCTAAAGTTGCTTTTCTTCAGATGAGCAATCAGTCAAGGATGGAGATGTTATTTCCTACTGGTCCAGCCTCTCTGACCCCAGTTAGGCACACTGTCTGATTCTGGTCCAATGAGAATTACAATGATTCTGATGAATTCACGTGAATGAAGAAAATGGACTTTGTGAATTTTTTGGACAGTACAGACATTGTTGGGGTTCTGCATACCAAGAACCTCCCCACTTAAAACCTACATGAATATCCAGTCTCTCAGATGACCAAGATCAGGTTGGGGGGAGAGGGAGGGAAGCAGTGAGGGGAAAAAGGAAGTGAGAAAGCAATCCTGCCTCCCTCTAGTGCAATTCTCCCTCTGATGTTTGGTTCTAAGTCCTGACCTGGAATCCAAACCCAGAGCAGTCCTTCCTTCAGAGGCAAGGCTGGCCAGGAAAGCATTGGCCTTCTCCAGGGGGCAGTGTCTCAGCTTGGCTGCTAGGGAGCAGGAGGGTGTAGGCATCTGGCTACCCAGGGATTAAAGAATGGGGCCAGGGGAATTCCGAGCAGGGCTGCTCCAGATGCCTGGCGCCCCTGACCATCCAAGCTGCTCGCCTTACTATCAAAGGAAACAAAGCCAGCCTTCTTCCAGGTCTGTCAGAGAAGGCAGAGCCTAATGGCGCCCTCAGCCAAGTCAGCAAATACTCCAGAGGCATGTCAGAAGAGCCCGAGGATGGGAATTGATCTGATTTTTTAAACCATCTTTAATCAATTCCTCCGCCCAGTCGAGCAAGATCTCCTTCCCCACTCTCTTCTCCATTACTGCCAATGCAGTATCAGAGCGCCATCTTTGAAAATGGCAGGATTGTCAGAGACCAGAAACAGGAAAATCCTGGGCCTTTTCCATTGGACCAGTAATTAGATTTCTCTCGCCAGCTTAAAAAGGAGGAGAGGTTTTCCTTTCGGTCCTCTTTGGCCTAATGCTCATTTCCCTGCTTCATGTTTCAGCTAAAGTGCAATTTTCTCCTTCCAGCTCTTTAAAAGGAAGCCTTTCCCTCAGTTAGTGGGCCCAGCTGGAGGCTGGGGCCAGACATGGCATCCCCAGGGTGGGATCCATCAAAGCTGATTGGGTTAATGGAAGGAGCACTGAAGCTGGAGTCAAAGGGCAAAAATTGGAAAACTGGCTTTGCAATATTAATGTGAGCCTGGGAGCATGACTTGGTTTCTTCAGCTGTAAAATGGGCATATTTTTAGTACTACCCCTCTCAAATATTATAGTAAGAGTGGGGATCGCAGAATCAATGAATCCATCAGCTAATTACCTCACCCCACCTGAAGTATCTAACGGATGCTGCTCCTGGATACATTAACTAGATAAGAATACTTTTATTAAGTCAAACAAACAAGCTAAGACTTTAGAAGAAGTCCTTGATTCATTCAAAAGTCCTTACAAGTCAATAGATGAAATAGTGACATTGAGACAGTGATAATAGGTACCATAGTGTACTGAGTTTGGGGCTAGAGCCAGAGAGTCATCTTCCCAGGTTCAAATTCACCCTTCTTACTAGCTATGTGACCCTAGGCAAGTCACTTCACTCTCTTGGCTTCAGTTTCCTCATCCATAAAATGAGCTAAAGAAGGAAATGGAAGAACATTCCAGTATCCTTGTCAAGAAAACCCCAAATGGAGTCACAGAGTCGGACGTGACAAAAAACAACTTTGAATTGTTTGGATTTGGAGTTGTTCCTCAGCATCCTTTCCTTGACCCCAGAACTGTAATAATTACCAGCAGTGTCTGAACCAAGAGCTGAGAGCCACTGAGAAAAGGCAGCTTCAAGACTCTGCCAAGAACCCAGGGAGAAATCTAGATCTTTCCTCAGGGGAACTTTTTGAGTATCCTCACAAAGGAGAAAAAAGGACTTCCAGAAACCAAGAGCTTTGCCCACATGCTCTCATTTGCCTGGATGACCCGATGGAAGAAGATATCACAGAATTTGGGGGCAGCTTTTGTACCAACTATTCCTTTGATGTATTTAGAAAATACACCTTTGTAAAAGCTAATTAGGTCTGGCTGACTAATTGATGAGAGAGCTCATGCTCTGACTCATTGGAAGACCATTCATACATACTCCCTCCTCCTAGCCCTTCTACCTTAGAGCCCCTAAGAGGATGGAGTGGCCCGAGTGCTAGTGGAGGTTGGGACAGCAGACCCTGAATCTATAAAATGCCTTTATTGGCTCCTGTGGAAAAGTAGGATTTTATTCCTTGAACCCTCCCTCTTGTCTCCAGAAGCCTTTCCCAGTATATCATACCATCCTTCTGATGATTGAACTCAGGACCTTCAGGTTTTGAGGCTGACTATCTACTGTGCTAAAGCTACTCAGCTTGGGCTTAGCCTCCACCTCAAGCGCATTGTCATTTATTTTAGGGTCTATTATTCAGTCTGAAACTGTTAGTCTGAGATTCCATTCAGGGTGGATTCTCACGGAACAGGAAACGAGTACAAATTTTAGGGTCTCCAACTTAAAAGCTAGTCCTAAAACTTGGGGTTCATCAGATCTTACTAGACTATAAGTTTGGGGGTTCTAGATTCCATGTTGACACAGGGAAACAACAAACTGGGAAACATTTTTATAACAAATATCTCTGATAAAGGTCTCATTTTTCAAATTTATAGGGAACAAAGTCAAATTTATAAGAATCCAAGTCATTCCCCAATTGATAAATGGTCAAAGGATAGGAACCAACAGTTTTTAGAAGAAATCAAAGCCATCAATAATCATATGAAATATTCTAAATCCCTCTTGATTGGAGAAATGTAAATTAAAACAATGCTGTGGTACCACTCACACCTATCAGATTGGCCCATATGGCAGTAAGGGGCAAATGTTGGAGGGGATGTGGCAAAATCGGGGCACTAATGCATTGTTGGTGGAGTTGTGAACTGATCCATCCATTCTGGAAGGCAATTCAGAACTAAGCCCAAAGGTTATAAAACTGTGCATACCCTTTGATCCAGTAATACCACTCCTGGGTCTGGATCCCAAAGAGAACATAAAAAAAGGGAAAGGACTTACTTGTACAAATATATTTATAGCAGCCCTTTTTTTGGGGGGGGTGGTAAATAATTGGAAACTAAAGTGATGTCCATCCATTGGGGAATGGCTGGACAAATTGTGGTATATGATGGTGATGGAACACTATTGTGTCCTATAAGAAATGATGAGCAGGATGATTTCAGAAGAAGCTGAAAAGATCTGCAGGAACTGAGGCAGAGCCAAATAAGCAGAAGGAGGAGAACCCTGTACACAGTGGCAATACTGGGCCACGATGATCTCGGAAAACTTGGCTCCACTCAGTAAAGATCTGGGACAATTGGGAAAGACTAATGGGGGGAAGGCTCTCCAGCCCCAGAGAAAGAACTGTGAGAATCTTCTTTCATATCATCATATTGATGGTTGTATTTGGGATGTTTGATTATGTATGATTTTGCTCTTACAACGATGCAATGGCCAAAATGGAAATGTGTTTTGCAGGGCAATAAAAATACATTTAAAAAAGAAGCTTGAACCACTGGATCTCCCCAGAAAAAAATGTGCACATCACTTATTTTTAGGTTTCATTTTCTCCATCACTTTCTTGAATCCAGAAAATCGACAAAACAAAAGATCAAGATTGGATTGGTAGCACTTGCCAATTTCCAAGGTAGAAATGCTCAAGCTAAAAATTTAACAATCAGTTTTTAGGAGACTAAAGGAACTGAGATTTTTGAGGCTATAGGAGAGGGGCAGCCAGATGGTTCAAATCTGGCCTCAGACACTTCGGAGCTGTGTGATTCTGGGCAAGTCACTTGGTGAGGTGCACTCTTTTTGCCTTGACTTTGGAACTGAATCAGTTCTAACACAGAAGGTAAAGGATTTTTTTTTTTTTACGACAGCATTAATTACATATAAAATAAATACACAGAAGGGGGAATCAATTGGGGGGGGGGGGCAGGGCGGTTGCGGAAAATGGCCCTGAGCTAAATAATCTGGAGAGCCGAGGAACTGGCCCGGAAAGGAGGAGGCACGGCATTCTAGGATAGGTAAAAGAACAGAAGTGGGAGATGGTAGGTTTGGAATATCACCTCATTTGATACTCCGCACAACCGGGAGGTAGGGGCTATTCTCATCCCCATTTTACAGATGAGAAAATTTAGGCAGGCACGTCCGAGTGCTCGGCGCCCCCGTCTGTGTGCTGGAGTGCGTGGTTGTGTAGGAGAGTAGTTGGGCCTCAGTGTCTTCTTCGGTCCCTTGCAGATCTAGAGTTAGGATCCTAGGATATGGATACATGGGGAAGGCGAGTCAATGCGCGAGTGTAGAGGGAGGAAGATCCTGCGGAACGCCTCAGCAACAAGACGCTCTCCGAAGCCCAGAGTCGCCTACGAAGCAGGGGGAGGGAACAGAGGCAGAGGGGGCAGGGCTTCTTTTTTCCCTCCTTCGCTACTTCCCAGCAGCCCTCTGATTCCGCTCTCGTCCTTGCGCTGCGGTGCTCTCGCGACGTTTGCCGGGGCCGGGACTGCGCCTGAGCTCGCGCCTGCGCAGAGGGACGTGCAGTCTCGCGGTGCTCTAGCTCAGGCCTGGGGCAGCGGCGACGCCGGCAGCTGGAACTGGGAGACCGGGCCGGTCAAGACCGGGAGCGGCGGCACCATGAGCGGAACCTTAGCCAAAATCGCCGAGATCGAAGCCGAGGTAACGAGGAAGGGACCCGCCTTCTCCCCGCGGGGCCGGAGCCGGAGTCGGAACCGGGGCTACTTCTCCGGTGACCCGGGAGGGCCCAGGGGGTGGGGAGGTATGATTTTGGCCGCTGCGTCCCGGGGGGGGGCTCCGACTAGGGGCGGCCTTGCTCAGTGATACGGAGGGCTCTGTGTGCGCCCATGCCTCCGCAGTCGGGGCGCGCCGGGCTGTAGCTGGGGCAACGGGGATCTGGCCACCGTGAAGAAAGGGGGTCCTCCTCACTCCTGCTTCCGCCTCTTCTCCTAGATGGCTCGGACTCAGAAGAACAAGGCCACGGCGCACCACCTGGGGTTACTCAAGGCTCGGCTCGCCAAGCTGCGCCGCGAGCTCATCACCCCCAAAGGCGGCGGCGGCGGGGGGCCCGGAGAAGGTGCGGTATGGGGTAATGGATCGGGAAGGGGGCACGAGTGTCACGGCTCTTATGCATTAGACCATTTCCTTCCATCCCAGAATCACTACTGGATATTGGTTCCAAGACAGAAGAGTGGAAAGGGCTAGGCAGTTACGTGACTTGTCCAGGGTCACCCAGCTAGGAAGTGTCTGAGACCAGAGTTGACACCTACGACCTCCTATCTCTGGGCTCTTTCCACTGAGCGGCCCAGCTGCCCTTTAGAGTCAGTTCTAGGCAGGGGGGCCTTGGCAGCCAGAGGTGCTTGGAGGAACTTAGTGCTGAAATGTTGGTTGGTGTTTTAGGTTTTGATGTGGCCAAGACTGGCGATGCCCGCATTGGATTTGTGGGGTTCCCGTCAGTGGGGAAGTCCACGCTGCTCAGTAATCTGGCTGGGGTGTACTCTGAAGTGGCTGCCTATGAGTTCACCACCCTGACCACTGTGCCAGGAGTCATCAGGTACAAAGGAGCCAAGATCCAGGTGAGCTAACAAACTTTAGTGAGAAGATGGGGAGCCTGGGTTCCAGGAAGGGAGAATGCCCATTGTGCTAGCTGCCTCTCAGGCTAGGGGATCTGAGGAGGTCCCAGATAGGAGAGGAGAGGTGGCTTTGTACCCTGAAGCCTTTTAGACAGGGAAGCATGAGCAATGTTCTGGAGTTCACTTCTGGCCAGACTTTGGGGAAGCCTTAGAAAGGTGCTGAATGACACTGCTTGGGGCTTGGGTTCAAAAGAGGATACAGAACCCCTTGAATGCACCAAATGAATACTGTGGGGGAGGAAGAGTTCAATTAGGGAGGCCTTTTGGCAGTGAAGGTTTTGAGGAAGACAGAGGCAGAACAGCTCCTGAGCACCCTGAGAGAGATCCAGTTAAAGTGAAGGCTGACTGAGGAAGAATGGAGCAGAGTGGATACCCCCAGGACCAGGCACTATGTTCGATTTGACCATATCCTTCTGCTTCCAGTAGCTTGGTCTTAAATCCAGTGTTAATGATTGTATTCCATTCAGTCTTTGCTGAGGGTTAGGCATTGGAGAAAGAAAAGGAACCCAGTGTTCCTGCCCTCAGGGAACTTATCTTCTTCCTAAATCCAGCTAAGTCCTATAGGTGAGTTGAGGAGGGAGCATGAACACCTGGGATAGAGAAAGGCTCCCATGGGAATCGCATTCTCATTTGGTGTCTTTGGAGTTAGCCAACAAGCATTTCTTTAGGACCCATTCAGTGCCAGGCTCTTAACTTCTCGAAGGAGATCAACACCGATGGGGGGGATGGTTAGCAACCGAGGAATCAGGGAAAACCTCTTGAAGGAAAAATTGAAGGTCTAGTTTCCGGTGGTTGTGGCCCAGGAGAGATGTGAGAGATGTGGAGGGAGCGAATCAGCAAAAATGAGTGAGAAGGAGATTTGTCAGCGGGCCTGGGAAGAGGAGCAGTGGGAGTCCTGGGGGAAAGGGAATGAGCTCTGTTTGGGACCCTTGGGGTTTAAGATGCCTGCGGACATCCAGGTGGAGATAGCAAAGCAGTGGAGGGCAGAGTCTCAGGCCTACAAAAGTTGATTTGGGAGATGTTTGCATGGAGATGACAGCCAAGTCCCAGGGCTTTACTCTTGCATGGAAACTTTGGCCAGATCCCTGCCTTCTGAGCCAATGGTCTCTGCTGAGGTCAGCTGAGCATCCACACTGAGTCTGTTGAATTGAGTTCAGCCAAGGTTTGGAAAAGGCTGGGGATGAAGATTCCACAGAATCTGGTGTTGGCTGCTCAGCTCAAATAGGGCATAGTGCATGGTGATACCTGAAGACAGACGCACCTTTTTCACTCCGGGGAAGGGTGAGGTGGCACAAGATTAGCCCATTGACGGGGCAGATAGTTTGGTGATGGCAGAATCCCCCTCTGGCCTCCTCAGTAATAATGAAAGCTAATGCCTAAACATGGCTAATTGACATGAATAATCTATGTCATATTGTTTGTCTTTTCCAGGGGTGGGAGGGAAGGAGAAAAATTGAAACTTGAAATTTTTAAAAAAGAATATTTTAAAAAATTTCACATGGAATTGGGAAATATTTTTAATTTTTTTTGAAAAGTGCTGCATGGAGCCCTCGAGGCCTGCAGAATGCTTTGCATATTATAAGCCTCTCCCAAACTCTGGGAGAGAAACACCACCTGCATCATCCCGTGTGACGATGAGAACAACAGAGCTGAAACTCCCAAGTTCTATGACTTGGCCCTTCTGATGCTAGTGAATGACAGGGGTGCCCCACAAATAGTTGAGGCCACTGGTGGTGCCCCTCTCCTCCTAGCGTCCTTTCTCAGGTGCACTAATATGAGAATGTGCCATCATTGAGGATGCCTCTGTCTGCATGGTGTAGACAGTGCCAGGCAGACTGCTCAGCACAGAGAATTCCGGCATTAAATGGATCGCAGGTCTAAGTCTGTGCTATCCCACATTGAAGGTTCCAGAGTCTGTTCTTTGACTCGGTTATTGTATTCTTTTGGTGGCTTCAGCACATGATTCTCTGTTTCTCTGACATCTTTGTATAATGATGTATTTGTCAATAGTCAGCTCCATACTTGGTTCAGCCCCAAGCCAACCGTTGGGCATGTGCCTTGTGTACAGCTTTTGGATCTCAAAAGCAGTCCTAGAAAAGAGGACCAGTAAGAAAGACAGACAGGCACAGAGACACACACAAAAACACAGTTGCTTGTTCCATCCGGCCCCTTCTGTTCATCCTTTGCTTTTTGCTCCTTCCTTGGGGCAGCTCCTAGATCTCCCAGGGATCATCGAAGGTGCCAAAGATGGGAAGGGCCGAGGCCGTCAAGTCATTGCAGGTATGTGAAAAAGCCAGCCTGCAGGAATGCATTTGTTTGAGTTTAGATTATGCCTTGAGCTCAGTGCTGAGGCAGAGGGCCCTTGTGGTGGTCAGGTGGCCTTGGCCAAGTCACCTTTCTCTCTGAGCCTCGCTCTCCTCACCTAGAATCTGTGAGGAAACTCTTGTAGTGCTGACACCAGAATCCTGGGGGTTCAGAACAGTTGTGTGCCTAAACCTCTTTGCCTCTGGGGGCCTCAGTTTCCCTTAGAAAACAAAGGCTCTTCCCCTAATCTCCCAGCAAACCTGTGGCAGAGTTGTCAATCCCCTTTAAGTACTTAAGAGGAACAGGCACAGTGGTGTGTCCCCAAGGCATAAAGCGCCTATCATTGGAATGCTCGGCTTGTGCCAGTGACTCCTCAGGTCCTTGCATGTGCCTTCAGGGTGTTCTGCAGACAGACTGGGTCAGAAGCTGCTGGCTGGACAGCACGACTTAGACGGAGCAGGGCTTCCTTGGAGCTTGTAGCTCTGCTGAGTCAGTACAAGCCAGAGGCAGCGTGCTCCCCTCCTGTGTGCCAGTAGGCCCACATTCCACACAAGAAGAGGGGCATGGTGTTAGGGCCTTCCTCCTGAGCCTTGGATGCCCACAGTGGAGAAATGCCAGGGTTCAACAACCTTTGTCCCTCTGTGCCTCAGTTTTCTCATCTGTAAAATGGGATGATAATCCTCTAAGAAAGGCTTCCCAAGGCTTTGTGAGGCTCATGTGAGAGACAGTACAGTGCCCTGTACTGTCAGTCATAGGGTTAGGTTACCAGCACTCCTTGTTGGCCATTGCCCTGCTTCAGTGGGATGCTTTTTTGATGCAGGGAGCCCCTTGCCAGGCCCGTGTTCTCCTAGTATAGACCTGTCTTAGAGGGCTGCCTTGGGTATGAAGAGGAGCTCTCACTGAGAGAGTATTCTTGTCTTACTGACTCGAAGTGAGGAGCAGGATTCCTGGTTATTTGGGCCTCCTGGCTCACCAAGGTTCCAGGTCGGTGGGGGGTCTCGATCTGGCAAGGGGAGGGAGTGTACTGGAGCAACAGCAGGCTCTTCTCTTGCATTCTTCAGTGGCACGGACCTGTAATTTAATTCTGATTGTTCTGGATGTGCTGAAGCCGCTGGGACACAAGAAGATCATCGAGAATGAGCTCGAGGGCTTTGGGATCCGCTTAAACAGCAAGCCCCCCAACATAGGCTTTAAGAAGAAGGACAAAGGAGGCATCAACCTCACGGCCACGGTGAGTCCTGCTGACTCTGCCTGGGTGGCAGCAGCATCTCCCTTCCTGGACCGGTCTTGTGGTCCCCAATTGTTGGGGGTGGGGAATTCCCTCTCCTCAGCTGAGTTGCCGCTTCTTCCATGAAGCTTTTCGTGATTCCATCTGCCATCCCTGGTGCTCCCCTCTCTCTGCCAGTATCACTTTGCATTGACTTTCCTGTGGGTGGGCTCCTTTCCTATACTGAGCAGAGTATAGGCTTGGCTTTGTTCTCTATGCCTTACACAGTAGGAATTTGGTAAATGCTTGTCTTTCTTTTCACCCCTCACCTTCTATCTTAGAATCAATACTGTGTATCAGTTCCAAGGCAGATGAGCAATGAGGGCCAGGCAATGGGAGTTAAGTGACTTGCTCAGGGTCACATAGCTAGAAAGTATCTAAGGGTGGATTTGAACCCGGAATCTCCCATCTCTAGGCCTAGCTTTCTATCCACTGAGCCATTTTCTGTCCCAGCTCGCTAAGGCTCTGAAAGTGCTCAGAAACCTTCCCACCTATTCTTAGGGCCTCAGAGCTTTCTCATACAGTTGATAACAGTTGGGAATGCCATCGCCTTCCTCTCCTTTCCTTCTTTTCCATCAGGGATGCTTCTTTGTCTTATAAACCTTATTAATTCCCAAAATGTCCCAGATGTCAGGCTGGGATTAGAAATCTCGGGGGCAGATTCTTCCCCCCAGTTAGTGCTTTCTCAAGTTCTCCCAGTTGTACTGATTTTGTTCACAAAAACGCCTTTCAAATTAATATAATCAACGAGAGGGTTTATATTTTGTGGTAGTTTCCAGCCTTTGTGCCCCAAGCCGGGTTGTAAAAGAGACTTTTATCCGTCTTTCTCTGGTTTCTTAAACGATGTGACCTTTTCCCTCACATCCAGTTTTGTTGTGGCCTTTGGGGTTGGTTTTGAAGGATTTCGTACGTGATTCCAAGAAGGTGGAACACTGTTTTTTGAAAAAAGCTTTTAAAAACAGAGTGCTGTGAGTTAGTGTACTGAGTTGGTCTGAACTTTTTTATTTATTTTGGTTATTTTAAACCCTTTACCTTCCATCTTAGAATCAATACTGTGTATTGGTTCCAGGGCAGAAGAACAGTAAAAGCTAGGCAGTCGGGTTAAGTGACTCGCCCAGGGTTACACAGCTGGAAAGTAAGTGTCTGAGGCCACATTTGAACTTTTGTTTTTTAAAGGTTCAATTTTTTCATTTTATCCCAGTTAATTTGTCCACCACTATTGCTTTTTTACTATTAAGAAAAGGACTTCTAAAAACAAAAATGTAGAACCTCAGAGAGCTTCTGGGAAGCTTTTAGCATGTGGGGAGAGGCTATTAATATTTTTTAATTAATAAATATTTATTTTCTCCCCTTCCCACCTTCCTTCTCTACCCAAAAGGAAAAAAAAAAGTTAAACAGAGCCCTTATAATTCGCATAGTTAAGCGAGACAAATCTCTACACTGAATTTGTTCCCCCAAAGTGCATTTCCTCCTGCGTAGTGATCTCCTTCAGGAGATCAAACTGGACTTTTCATTAAGTGGGAGCAGGCCCCCTATGGTTGCCCCGGGAGAGGATAGGGGCAGGGACAGGATGCCTTACCTCTGCTCAGCGTACCCTCTTGGTCTGCCCAGTGCCCTCAGAGTGAGCTCGATGCTGACACCGTGAAGAGTATCCTGGCAGAGTACAAAATCCACAACGCTGATGTGACCCTGCGCAGCGACGCCACGGCCGACGACCTCATTGATGTGGTGGAAGGCAACAGGTGCTGACCGAGGGGCTCAGAAAGGCTGGAGCTGCCGCTGGGATTGCTCTTCCTCAAGCCTTTGTGGGCTTCAGGTTATCCTTTATCAGGATCAAGGGAGCTCATGAGCCACTTCTAAACTGGAGGGAGGTTTCTAGTAGCGGAAGACCATCGAGATCTGCCCCTTTCCAAAGTCTTATCACTGCCAAGGACAAAGATGGCATGCTAGTCAGATTTGGAAACTGTGTGATGTTCGAGGGCATTTGGTGGCTCAGTAGATAGAGAGCCAAACCTGGACATGGAAGGTCCTGGGGTCAAATCTGGCCTCAGCCACTTCCTGGCTGTGGGATGCTGCGGAAGTCACTTAACCCCCATTTCCTAGGCCTTACTGCTCTTCTCCCTTAGACTTGTTACTAAGACAGTAGGTATTGGCCTAAGGAAGAAAGAAAGAAAGTGACCCTAAGCTCCAAAGGAAGGCAGAGGCCAGATCCAGAGCCAGCTCCTGAGTCAGCCTTATCTTCGAGGGAGAGGAAGTGCTCTTCCTTGGGAGAGTTGCCCTTTGTAGGCCTGTGCTTGAAGACCCTCAGTGAAGGGGGCTCACTGACACCTGGGGCAACCGGCCAGTGCCATTCCTGAACACCTTCTCCGGGCTGGGCACTGTGCTGAGTTTTGTCCAAAAGGTTTCCTGACTTCAGGCCCAAGTCTGCCTCTTTGAGCTCCGTTTCTGGCCTCTGGGGTCAAGCCAGATAAGTGTTTTCCCTGTCTCATGACCAGGCGGCTCTCCTCCCCTCTAAGCTTTCTTTCTCCAAATTCCACCTCCCAGACCTTTCCAGCACTCCTTCTGGGACAGGATCTTGGGGCCATTAGCCTTCCTCCTTCCTAGAAACATCCCTTTTTTTAAAAAAAATTATTTTTAAGTATTTTTTCCAAGATTACAGGATTCGTGCTGTCTCCCTCTCTTCTTCCTTCCCCCCTCCAGAGCTGACAAGCCATTCCACTGGGTTATAGCAATATCCTTCTTAGAACAGACCACCCCCATTGGAACAAGACACCAAGTAGTGGCTGACCAGGGCTGAGGATGGAGGACTTTCCTCTCTCTCCTGGAGCCCAAGATCTCATTGGCTTTCTTGGATTCCTTTTCCCTCTGCTGACAGTGCTTCACAGCCCCCATATTTTTCAAACAAACTACTCTCTAGTTAGCTGTTCCTTGTTTTATACTTGGGACATTAAAGCTTTGAACCCAGGGGTAAACCCTTTACATTTATCCTTATCAAATGAAGTCAGGCCCAATACACCTCCAACTCTAGTGGGTCGTGCTGAGAGAGCATTGGGCTGATTCTAATAAAATAGGACTCAGTTGGCCTAAATATGTCAAATCACAACACATTCAAACAGTCCACTTTGCAAGGCCAAAATGGGGCAGTCCCATTTCACCTGTGATTTGTTTGGAGAGCATCAGGGGTTTTACAGCAGGGGAATAGGGCAGCCAGAAAAGCCAGTGGGATCATGGGCTGCCTTGAGAGGCGTGATCTCAGGGAAATTCTGCCCTGGCCCGGCCACATTGGCACAGTTTAGTGATAGCCACATTTTATTTTATTTTCCCCCCCATTTGAATAAGTTTATTTAGTCAATTTAGAACATTATTCCCTGGTTACAATAATCACATTGTTTCCCTCCCTCCCCTCCACTCACTCTTCCCACAGCCAACACACACTTTCATTGGGTATTACTTGTGTCCTTGATCAGAACCTATTTCTATGTTGATGTTTGCACTAGGATGTTCATTTAGAGTCTTCATCCCCAACCATATCCCTTCGACCCATGTATTCGAGCAGTTGTTTTTCTTCGGTGTTTTTACTCCCGCAGTGTTTCCTCTGAATATGGATAGTGGTTTTTCTAGTAGATTCCTCCAAGTTGTTCAGGATTACTGCATTGCCACTAATGGAGAAGTCCATTACGTTCGATTATACCACAGTGTATTAGTCTCTGTGTACAATGTTCTCCTGGTTCTGCTCCTCTCGCTCTGCATCACTTCCTGGAGGTTGTTCCAGTCTCCATGGAACTCCTCCACTTAATTATTCCTTTGAGCACAATAGTATTCCATCACCAACATATACCACAGTTTGTTCAGCCATTCCCCAGTTGATGGGCATCCCCTCGTTTTCTAGTTTTTGGCCACCACAAAGAGCGCAGGATAGCCACATTTTAGAAGTATCCATGTGGGGGCCACCAGAACAGTGAAGGGCCTCGCATCCGGGCCTGTGAGTTCATGGGAAGAACTGTAAGGAAGGAGGACAAGGCAGTTGGCTTTGAGTCCCTGAAAAGCTGTCCGCATAGAAAGCGCTTTACATTCTCTCAGGGCCCAAAGAGCAGAACTAAGACCAGAGGGTGGACATCGCAAGGAGGCAGATTGAGGTTTAGCATCGGGGGAACATTTCCTGGCAGTGAGAGTTACTCCCAAGGGGATTGGCGGCTTTGTTAGGTAGGGAGCTCCCTGTCATCGGAGGTCTTCGAGCGGGAGCTGGCTAGGGATGTGGCAGAAGGTACTCTGGGACCAAACGGCCTTCCCAACCCTTGGATTCTGTGATTCTCCATGAGATAATCTCTGCCTCTCGGTCTCCCCCATCCACACCATGGCATTGGGCAGTTCTGTTCCTTGATTTCCCCTTCTCTCAGTGTCACCTGAGAAGTGTTGGCTGCCTTATCCAGCTCACTATGTTGGGCTCTCTTTGTTCTCAGAGTTGGGGGAGAGGGTTCCTACAGGACCTGGCTGGGATCCCCAAGACTGAGCTGTTGGTGCTCAGGGCTCCATTGAGGTTACGTAGTCCTCATATCTGATGTTCCTGTAGCCTTTTTTTTAACCCTCACCTTCCATCCTAGAACCTATTCTGTGTATCGGTTCCAAAGCAGAAGAGCAATAAGGTCTGGGCAATGGGGGTTAAGTGACTTGTCCAGGGTCACACAGCTAGGAAGTGCCTGAGGCCAGATGGGAACCCAGGACCTCCTAACTCTGAGCCTGGCTCTCCATCCACTGAGAGACCCAGCTGCCCCCTATTCCTGTAGCCTTTAATATGTGCAGTGTGGCCCATGTGTGACTCAGTGAAGGCCACCCAGCCCATTGGCGGCCTCTGCCTGAGCCCAGCTCTCCTCTCCCAGGACCTCCATGTCTCTTGGCTCCAGTTACCTCATGAGGAGGTTCTTGCTTGTGGCCAGAAGGAGGGGAGGGCGCTCGTCCCCGGGCCTGGACGGCCTCCCCTAATGTTCTATTGCCTCCTCGCCTCAGAGTTTACATCCCTTGTATCTACGTGCTGAACAAGATCGACCAGATCTCCATCGAGGAGCTGGACATCATCTATAAGGTGCCGCACTGTGTGCCCATCTCTGCTCACCACCGCTGGAATTTTGATGACCTGCTCGAGAGAATCTGGGACTACCTGCGCCTAGTGAGGATGTAAGTCTGTCCTGCAGCTCTTTAGCCCTCCCCGTCTCCAGGGGGCACCGGCTAATCTCTGCTCCCTGTGTCCTAGCTACACCAAGCCCAAGGGGCAGCTGCCAGACTACACCTCCCCAGTGGTGCTGCCTGACTCCCGGACCACAGTGGAGGATTTCTGTATGAAGATCCATAAAAACCTCATCAAAGAATTCAAGTAGTGAGTCCTGGGCAGGGCTGGGCGGGAGCCCCTGGGGATGGGCTCCAGGGAGGTGGCTTGTGGCAGACCAGCACCCACAGGATGGGAGGCTTGGGGTGGTCATTGGCTCTCGCTTTCCGGTGCGTGGGGCCTGCTGGTCTGCAGATCCCGCGATCTCTAGTTCCCAGCAGTCTCTCTGAGGTAGCAGAGGGTGGGCACTTTCTGAGCTCTGCAGTTAGTGGCAGGCCTGGTCAGGGAATGTGCCCACAGTGACATGGGTGGGCTAGAGGGCAGGAGGAGACCTAGCAGGGTTGGGAGTCAGGAGACGACTTCCCTTCCTGAGCCTCATCTTCCTCGTCTGTAAAATGGGGACTGCGGCCCCGAACGTCATACTATCCATAGTACTGCTTGCCCGCGGTTTACAGCGGAGGCACCCCACAGCCCCAGAATGTGAGAGTCCAGAGCTCGAGGGGAGCTTCATTTCTCAGAGGAGGCCCCGAGGCCAGAAAAATCAGACAACTTTTCCAGGGTTTCACAGGGAGAAAGCGGGAGCCTGGGTTGTCCTGACTCCGGCCGGTGCCCCTTTCTAAGAAGCCACAGCAGCACACACCGTTCGGTTGTTTCAGGCCTGCAGCCCACAGTACTTCCTTCCTTTCACCCTCAGACTCCAGGGGGCTCCCGCCAGCTCAGAATTGAGGAAGCCAAGGCTGGGCAGTCATTCCACTTGCCCTGGGCTCCAGGGTGCCTCATGGTTTCTGACTCTGGGGATGCCGAAAGCCAGGGCCAAGGCCCCCGGTAATCCTCCTCTCTCTCTCTCCTAGTGCGCTGGTCTGGGGTCTGTCTGTGAAGCACAACCCTCAGAAGGTGGGGAAAGACCACACGTTGGAAGACGAGGACGTCATTCAGATCGTCAAGAAGTGAAGTGGCCTCTGGTGCTGTTGCTGCCACCGCCGCTGCCAAGGAGAAGGCCTGAACCCTACGCCCCCAGGGCCACCCTGGGCTCAGGAGCAGAAAGCAGGAGGGCACTTGCTGAGCCTCCTTTCCTTAGCCTGTCATTCGCTGATGGAACTACATAAAGAGTCCAGCTGGCTGGTGGCTCTCGGGGTGTGTGCCTCTGTTTGTGTGGGCCGGCGAGTCTGGGCCTGGGCTGCTGGCTGGTCACTCCTGGCACGTTGGGGATGGGAGCAGGAGGGAGCTTTGGTCAAGGAGAGGAAGTGGCTGGAAACAGGGATGGTTGATGGCTGGCCTTTCTGCATAGGCCACTTCATCTCTGGCTTGGCTCTGTGCCCTTCCTCTAAGCACAGGTGCCATCGAGAGCGGGGCACCCACTGAGATCCCCGACGGGTATTCCTGGAAGTAGGGAGGCTCTCTGTAAGAGACTGCTGGGGCTGGGGTCCAGCCTTGGCAGCGAGACAGCCATCCAATCACTCAGAGGAGGGACCCCTTTGAAAAACCAGAGGCCTGGCATCTGAAGCTGGCCCATACCCATGGCCATGCTGTTGAGGAGTGCCCAGAAGTGCCCTTTCCTGGTTTCTTCCAGTCTCCCTTTTTCCTTCTTACCCTTGAGTTGCTCGTTTTCCTCTGACAACCCTGTTTCCCCTATCTGTGCCTGGGGCTCCCTGGGCATTGCTTTGGTCAGCAGCAGCACTAACAAGGCAGCCAACCCCACAACTTGAGCCAATAGCTTTTCTCCCCGAGGGGCCAGTTCTCGGTTGATTGCCCAAAGTTCTTTCAGGTTGGAGATCAGAAGACTTGGTGTTTTCTGAGGTTGCTTTCCAAACCCTCGGGAGCCCTGACGACTCCTGGGAGGAGAGGGGGACAGTGTCTTGGGCCACTGTGCCACCAGGGAAGAGAACTTGGGTCAGCACCAAGGGGACTTAAGCCCAGCACCCTTATAGTCATTGCCAGCCATGGCCCCCAAGGGAAGAAGAGTGAGTGGTCAGGCCAAAGGAAGGAGATTCTCCCAGACTCCAGGCTCCATGTTGGATTATGTCACTGCCCCTGTCCTGTCATCCACTCGTGCTCACTTGCCAAAGATGAGGAAGGACAAACTTTTACCAGGTGCCCACTGTGTGCCAGGCACTGTGCTAAGTACTTTGCAAATACTCTCATTGGAGATGCTTTCTCCAATTCAGCAGAGCACCAAGGCCAGCCTCTGCCACAGCCGGGCCTTGCCCTCTGAGAGTCTTCTCAGGTTGACAGGCCTTCAGTGGAGGACAGGATCCCAGGAGTGAGCATGGTCTGAGGCCTGAGGGGGAAATGCCAATCATTCTTGGACCAGCCCAGCCCCACACCAGTGGGCTTGAAGCTGCCATTCTAGAGCAACAAGGGCTAGGCAATGGGGATTAAATGGCTTGCCCAGGGTCAAAAAGCTAGGAAATAGCTGTGGTCAAATTTGAACCCAGAACCTCCTGCCTCCAGGTCTGGCATCCATCCACTGAGCCACTAGCTGCCCAACCCACCAGGATGACTGGCAGTTCCTTCCACACTGATCCTTTGGTCTCAGTGCACTGAGACTGGATTGGTATGGCCAGAGGCTAGCCTAGAGGAGGAGGGAGTCAGGATGTGGGGGGCTGCAGGGTGGTATATGTAAAAGGGCTATGATTAGTCCTGAGTCACTGGGAATGTCGTGTTAACATGGTGGAAAGGAAGGGCAGAGAGGTGGAGTCATGGAATTCTGAAATAAGTCTTAAAGCTATCCCAGCCAATCCCTTTCCATGGGAAGAATTGGGCTTGGAGCCCTTGGATGGGGAGGGCAATGAATGGGACAGTGATGCTTCAGGTAACTGGGTCAGGCAGGGCTTTTCTCTGCCAGTGAAAGACTGGTAAAGTTATCACTGGACCATATGAGGCAGAAGGGCCCACTGTGGTAGAGCCTTGGCATGGAGCTGCCTCCTCTCAGGACCTTTTCATCAACTCACTTCAGTCAATACCAAAGACCTTTGTGCAGATGATAGCACTGGGAGCTGAGAAAGGGCCAGGGCGCTCCCCGCCTCACAGAAGCTGTGCCTGGGAAACAATTCACGATAAATACATTGGAGAGGGCAATAGCTTCCTGTGGGAAATGGGCCTTTGAGCTGGACTTAAAAGGAAGGACTAAAATGAGATGAAATGGTAGAGGAAACAGTGATGGGGGCACCTGATGGCAGCTTATGGCTTTTAGAAATAGTCTGATGAATGGGGAAGAGGGTCAAAGATACTTAGACCTATTGGAGCCAGCAGTGTCCTTGAGCCTGGCTCTGGGGTCCTGCCTGGATTAGGCCTTCCTCAGTCTAGGCCACTGCCTGACCCTACCTTGAGGTCCTGCTGTGGTAGTTCTTGTCTCTGAGCACCTGGAAATGACCTTTCTACAGGCTCTGCCCAAGCATGGGGAGATGCTGTCTTGTCACAGGCATCAGTTCTTTCAGGTGTCCATTTCCAGGGTCCAAACCTGCTAGTGGTATACCACAACTTTATGATACCACCGTCTCCCACCCCAAGCACTTGTCCATTGGCCTTTGGTTCCCTACAGTTTATTTCTTCAGAGATAGCCTTGTCCCACCATGCAGAGCCCGCCAGCATCAGTAGAATGTTGCTGTTGAAAGGGTCAGTTGAGTGGTTTTTCAGTCGTGACCAACTCTTCCTGGTCCCATTTGGGGTTTTCTTGGCAAAGATCCTGGAATAGTTTGCCATTTTCTTCTCCAGTTCATTTTATAAATCAGGAAACTGAGGTAAAGGAGTTAATTGACTTGCCCAGGGTCTCATAGTTAGTGTCTGAGTCCAGATCTGAATTCAGGAAGAGGCCAACCAGCTGTGAAAAGCATAGGGTTTTCTGTTAGACAACAGCTCAAGATGGTGGAAATCCTTACACAATTCAGCCTGTTCTTTTTCTCCTTCACTCGAGATCGAGTTCATTATTTATCTATAGCGGCTGTCTGGCCACATGTACCCATGGTCTAATGCAGTGGCCCGATTGCCTAGTCTGAACAATAGTCATTCTTCATCCCGGAAAAGGCCCTCCAGGCTAAGCGGGCTGATGCTGTCACCACAACCCTAACCAAGAACAGGAGACGACCTCGACCTCACCTTCCATGATGGTGGCGAGTAACGACCACAGTGACCTCTGTGATCGCCTCCGCCTGGGAATCTAGCATCCTCCCAACCTGTGCCCAGGGCCAGGAGAACTCTAAGGCAGCCCTTTCCTCTGGAGTCAAACATGCAAAGGACGTTGAAGAGCCAATGGGATTGGCTCATCCATTCCATCTTCCGTCAGTGGTGTGACTGGACAGACCTGCCTGTGCCCTTCTCTGGGTTCACGTGGGATCCTCGACGTGTCACTCATTGCCATGAATGTTTCGGAGGAAGAGCTAAGCATGCCGTCCAGCTACCCAGCACCGATCCTGGGGACGTTGACAGCTTTTTGGCTTTTCCCCTCAGTGCCTTTCGATGTGGCCAGCCTCCAGGATGAGTTTCCAGTGTGTGCCCCATGGTCTAGCCTCACTGGCCTTTCTTTTAACGTCCATCTGGAGTTTTTTAGGCCAGACGTTTTCCCGTTCTCCCCAGCGAGGAAAATAAGTCTCCAGGGAAGGGGCGGCACACCTTGCCATATTCTCAAATAATTAAATCTTGAGTTTGCTACAGCCCTTCCTAATCTTGTTACACTGAGTAGGGTGGAGAATGTAGTTTCCAAGACCTGATTCTGTTATTCCAAGTATCTCAATTGTTATTGATCAGGAAATAGTTAAATCCAATCTTCTAAAGAATGGTCTGAATAGGGTGGAGTAGTTTTGAAATTCACAATGTGTGACCTTGGACAAGTCACTTAACCCCCATTGCCTAGCACTTAATGCTCTTCTGCCTTGGAATCAATATACAGTATTGATTGAAAGACAGAAGGGAAAGGTTTTAGAGACAAAAACAAAAACAATGCAGGGATTTCATGGTATAGTAGATGGGTCCCTGGGTGCCATCCACCTTCTGACCCTGCCCTTGGAGTAGCCATGCAATGTAGGGTATCGTAGAACACGAGAATGACATCCATCGAGGCCCACTGGAGGCAGCACAGTGTGGTGGGCATGGAGTTGGGTCATCTTGGGTTGAAATCCTTCCTCAAGACAAGACTTCTCTGTGCCTCAGTTTCCACAGGAATGTGAGGGAGCTGGACTCCATGGCCGCTGGGGCCCCACCAGCTCCTCTGAGCTTTTTCTTGACCACTAGTGAAGGGAAAGCCCCCACCTGCCCTCCCATGCCGGGGTGGTTCTCCTGGTTACTCGGTGTTTCCATCAAGTCTAAATCTCCCTTGCAAATAGGCCTTCCTCAGGACCTCTGCAGACCAAATCATCTGTGGTTGTGAAGCCCTGGATCTCCCTTTCGCCTCGCCCTTCCTCTCCCCTCCTCTTTTGGACGTTGATGTTCCTGGTAACGTTTCCAGATTAAAGTCCATCTTAGCGGATGGGGCTATCGCTCTGGGTTGGGTTCGCTTCTGTGGCCACCTTAGCTGTCCCTCCTGGCTTTTTGGACTTCGGGTAAACATGGTGGCCATGCAGACACAGGACGCTTCCTCTCCTCACCGCCTGCTGATACTGACGCCCTCAAAAGGCCAAAAAAGCCAAATTCATATGTACGGATGGATTTGGGCTTCTCCTCCTGCAGGTTCCAAGACACTCATGGAAATGGGGAAGGGCTCTGTGGCTAAGGAGGAGGTCTTTGGGGCCCTCCTGAGAACCTCTTCTGAGAGGCTGCATTGCCACCAAAGCCCAACCTTATGCAGGATGATCCTTTTTGGAGGAACTTGGTCACATCCTCTGCTGAAATCCCAGTCGTTTGTCATCTCTGGATGGACTTGGCGGGTGGCGGGACACTTTCCGCGTCCGAGCGGTGGGATGGGGGTCCTTGTCCTCCCTCCCTTCGAGGAGAGCGTCACAGTGCGAGGACAGGAAGGAGCCAGAGCCGGGATGACCCGGGTCCAGGCTGACCTCAGACGCCCCACTTAACGCCAGTGGCCTGGGCCTCGCCTCTTGCTTTCTGGCCCTCCTTCGGAATTGATTCTAAGACAGAGTCAACAAAACAGAACCAAACAGACACAGGGGATGTGCAGGCGTCCGAGCGGACAGGGGTGAAGGAGGAGGAAGCGGGAATGAGATCCACGGCCAGCTCCGGCCATGTCACCCAGGATGTGGAAAGCTCTGCGGGCTCAGAGGAGCGTCTGCTGCAAGAAAGGAGACATTTTGACCAAAGGGTGAAATTTAATTACTCAGCAAGACCAATTCTTCTCTGCGAGCCCCGCCATCCTGCGTTGGCTCCAAGGCCCGCGTTTGGAGTCCTCCAACATTTATCTGTGGGAATAACCTGAGTGGGGAGAGGAGGCTGAGGAAATGGGAGAATCACAGTGACTCAAAGGCAGAAGTGGGAACACGTGGGGAGTAACGCGAACTCCGAGGAGATACGAGGGACGAGAGAATAGGTGGGGAGTACCAACCCCCTGATACTCCTAGACAAGGAAGTCTGCTTTGGGGGCGACGTGGCTAGGAAAGGGGGGGTCACACCGCCCTGGTGCCTCCTATCGCAATAGGAAGCACTGGGGCGACCGCGTCGCTATGAAAGAGATAGTGAAGCAAGAGAGGAAGCGGAGAGGAAGGAGCAGGGGGAGAGAGGAAGAGAGAGGCAGAGTCGAGGAGGAACAGAGGGAGAAGGGGAGAGAGCTAGGAAGAGGCTACTGAAGGCCTGGTAAGTCTAAGGAAGGGTGTTTCGCGCTTGTCCCCAGTATTTATTGAAGGGTTTAGGAATGTGGGTCAACGAATACGGATTTAACATTGGTTGAATCGACAATGAGGAGATCAAAGAGGGGGATTAACCCAACATGCACACTGCACATGAGAGCAGTCCCAGCCTGGCAAGGCTGTTAACAGGCGCTTTGCAAATGAAAGTACTCCGAGCGAGGCCGACCCGTGTCTGGTAATGCAATATCGATACATCAATCACACGTCCCAGATGCCAACGTGCCTGGTGTGTTACAGCTTGGCCTGGCGTCTCCCTCGCCCTGGGCCGGCCTTTTGGGGTTGCGCTCCACAGGTCCGAGTCAGTGTAAGAGTTGGCAGTGCCACAAGGTGTTTCTCTGTATGTCGGGGTACACGTCCAAGCCTCCCCCCCCCCATCCCTGGTTCTTGCCAACGGCGTGTCCGTTTCATCGCCTGGCAAAGATCCCCCATTCAGAAGACCAACGATTCATGTGGAGAGGCCTGAGGGGCAGAGCAGGGAGGAGGCCCCAGATTGCCGGCTGATCGGCGGACGGATGCCTTCGCGGCTCCGCAGGCCCTCAGACGGCAGACGGGGGTCGGCCTCCAGGGCCCTCTCCAGCCCCGCAGAACCCGGCCAACACTGGGCCCTCCGCTGGGCCTGGCCTCCAGGCTAACAGGAGGAGGGCATTGCTGTGGAGGGTCCAGAAGAGGCTGCCGGGCCCCAGCTCCCCGGACAGCGCCAGCACCTCTTGGGGGCTCCCGCAGGATCCTCCCTGCGATAAGCGATGCCTCCCCATCCTCCATAGCTTGGCCCGCTCCTCCGGTCTGGCTCGGCACAAGGCTGGCCGCCCCATTGGGAAGGAGTGAGGCCGAGGGTGAATCAGCCTGCTGGTCAACCCTCAGAGCTTCAGGCCTTCACAGGAGATGGGCAAGGGGTGGCGGCAGCCCGAGCAGCTCCAGGCTGTGTGGCCCAGCCCAGTCCCTGCACCTCTGGCCGACGCCGGCCGCTCTCTTGTCTGGGAGCCGGCGCGCGCCTCATTCTACGACAGAGCCGCAGATGTTGGCACCCCTCCCTGCGTGCCGCCTGTGCTGCTTCCTGGGGAGAGGGGGGGGTTCCCCCAGCACCCCGATATCAGCCAGAGGTGTCGGGCCGGGATGTGAGTGCCAGGCAGGGGCGACTCTCAAGGGCTGGGCTGGCCACTCTCCACGAGAGACGTGTGTGTGTGTGTGTGTGTGTGTGTGTGTGTATGGCTTCCCTGGACACAACTGGCCTCCCCTCCCCCCTCCTCCCCCCACACCCCTCTGCAGTTGGTCCTGGGGGTGGCCGGTGGTTTGCTGTCCTGGGAGAAGCCGTGGCTGCATGGCCGGAGCCCTGAGCTTGGCCTTCCGTCCTCGCTCAGCCCAGAGAGCCTTCGTGTGGTTCTGCCGAGGCCCAACGGTTCCGCCAGGTTCTTGAGCGGGCCTCTAGCCTCCCCAGTTCCTGGAGGGCACCCGGGCTCGGCCTGGTCACCTCAGGCCTCGGTGCTCTCTGCAAAATAGGAGCCCTCGTCGCCCGGGGCTCGCCGCTCCTGGAAGGGGCGGCTGCTTCGGGCCGAGGGAGCCGGGAGTCCAGACGCCGCAGGGTCAGCCGGTGGCGAAGGGGCCTGCCGGGGGCAGAGGCAGCAGGGCCGCCGTCCTCAGGCCCCTCTGAAGGGCCGCTGCAGTCATGGGAGGGAGGGAGGGACCATCCTTGTCCCCAGTGGCTCCGGGCAGCAGGAGGCTCAGGCCTCAAGGAGTGAGGCAGGGCCGGTCCCTTCCCCTGCCCAGCGCTGACCGCTCCTGCGCCTCAGAGGTGGCCAGCGAGGACCCTGCAGAGAGAAGGCGCCAGGGAAGGACCCCACGCCCAGGAGGCGGGAGCTCGGACCCCAGGCCTGCCCGCTTGCCCGCCAGAGTTGGCCCAGGAGGGCCTTGGCAGGGGAACGCGCTCCTGAGGAAAACCCAGCGGCCTGCTCGGACAGGGGAAGGCCTCGGGGAGCTCCCAAACAAAGCCTGGAGGCTGGGTTCGAGGGGAAGGAGAGGCAGCTGGGAAAGGCCCCGGCCCAGCTCAGGGTTCTTGGCCCTGCCACAGAGGCCCGCACAGGCCCAGCCCTGACCGGCCCCGGGCTGGCAGCCTGTCTAGAAAGAGCCGAAGCCCAAGAGCAGAGGCCGGGACCTGCGAGGCCCCCAGCATCGGCTCCCCCCGTGGTGTGGAGGAACCAGGCAGCAGCGGCGCCACAGCCCCGGCCCCGGCCCCGAGAAGGGGGAACAGCGCTCGGGGACCCCCCAAGTCTCCTGCCTCTTCTCCCCTTGCCCCCCCCCGCCCCGAGGCTCTGGGTCCCTCCTATACCATCAGGGCTGTGACTCGCCCCATCACACAGGTCCGCTGCCTCCGGCCCGGCTGCCCTCCTGGAGGCTCTTTCAACCCTTCCCTCCCCGTTAGATCCTCGGGGTCAGCGCCTGGCAGTGGGGATGAAATGACTTGGCGAGGGTCACACCCAGGACCCCCTTCCTGCTTCCAGGCCTGGCTCTCCATCCACCGAGCCACCCACCTGACCCCCTTGAGGCTTTCTTCACGCCGAGTCAGTCAAGCGACATTTATTAAGCATCTATGGCACGCCGGGCAGAGGCCAAAAAGGGCAAAGCCAGGGGGCGCTCCCGAGGAGGCGGCACCAGACCAAGATCAGCCAACAGGCTGTAGGCAGGAGGAGGAAGAAAGAAGCCACAGAGGAAGGGGCCGGAATGAAGAGGGATTGCCACAGGCTTCCTGGAGGAGGGAGCGCCTTCCTGGCAGTGGCGCAGCCAGAGAATGCTTATAGTCGGAGAGGGAGGATCTGTCTGAGGAACAGCCAGGAGGTGGGAGCGCTCACCTCTATGAGTCAGAAAGACAGAAGGACGGCCTTTTTCTCTATTTTGCATCCTTTGTGGGTACTTAGCGTGCCTGTACACAGGCGGAGCTCAATAAATGCTTATGGGGCCTGGGCACCTCCCACTCGCCCTCCTGGGGTCGGGATTCTTTAGTATTATTTTTAATGCCTCACCTTCCATCTTAGGATTAATACTGGGTATGCATTCTGAGGCAGAAGAGTGGTCAGGGCTGACACTGGGGGTCAAGTGACTAGCCCAGGGTCACCCAGCCAGGAGATATCTGAGGTCACATTGGAACCCAGGACCTCCCGTCTCTCCATCCTGAGCCACCCCATCTTTAGTCTTTCTACAGGAGTCCCACCACCTTGGAGGCAGAGCGGGCGTCTGCCGCCATCTACCTCTGGGCAGTGAGTGGCCCAGGGTCAAGCTGGTTAGACAGACCAGGGAGTGGACCCAGCCCAGGCTCCGGGGCACCATCTTTCCTCGGTGGGGGAAGCCTCCCAGGAGATGCCGCCGCTGTAGCCGGAGAGCATGGACCGGGCCCTCGAGGGCCATCTCCCTCTGCCGCACTGGGCCAGCTGTTGCTCCCGCTCCTGCGGAGACCTCCCCAGTCATTCCCAAAAGACCTCGGTCCACCCCGATGGCTCTGTGAGGTGACAATGGTCCGAAGGGACGTCGGCCGGAAGACCTCGGCAGTGAAGTGCGCCCCAGCCCGCAGCCTCCTGCACATTCTGGGCACAAAGCGAGCGGGGGGGGGGGGGAGGGACCCCAAAATGGCCCCCAACCATCCTCTGTGACGAGCAGCGGACACCACAAGCTGGTCGAATTGGCTTTATTTACAGACAATGAGGAAAACGACCTTACACAGGAGCTTGGAGACAGCACGGCACGCGGGGCTCAGTGGCACATTCCTCTACAGGGCTAGTTCTGCTTCGAATGCTAAAAAGGGGCCAGGGTCCTGCCCTCGGGAGACGTCCCCAGGCACCCCCTCCTTCCCTGGGGCCAGTCCTGACTTGATTCTTGGCTGGAGACTCGGGAGGTGGGGCCGGGGGCTGAAGGCAGATGTCATCCATTCCTCTTCTCTGTCACTGTCCTCGAAGTCAGTGGGAGGCGCCCCCAGCAGGCTTTCATCCTCGGGGTCCCTGTAACAAAGGGGCTCCCCCTTCCCTCCCCAGAGTGTGAGCTGGTGCCATCCACGGCATCCCCAGCTGGCTGAGGCTGACCCAAACAGACGGGGAGGAGAGGAGGCAGGGCTACTTCATTCATTCCACTCACACGCTTGGCATATGCAACTTTAATCAAACAAAGGAAAAAAGAGGGGAAAAACCCAAGGAAGAAAGTCCTGGATGTACATGAAATGAAAGTTCCCGAGTGCAGACACAACAAAGCTTAACGGAGGAATCTGGCTACTTTTATGTACAGCTGAAGTTCCAAAAAAGCCATCCTGTCGGTATGTACAAAAGTGGTTTATACACAAGTCTGTACATGAGGGTCTATACATTTATTTCTGCAGAAGAAACCCTTAGGTGCCACCTCTCAGCGAGGTCACCTGCACTTCATTCATTCACATATCTTACAAAAAAACAAAAACAAAGACAAAAGGGCTCTGGAGAGGCTGGAGGCGAGGCCAGGCCACCTACCCTCCGATCTCGAGGGGCTCCTCTCCCCAGCCACGCTGGCTCGCCAAAGGTTCTCGGAAAGCGGGGCAGAGAGCGCCCCCAACCAGCCCCCCAGCCAGCCCCAGCTGGGGAGCAGCCGGTCCTGCTGGAGCCCCGGCCAAGAGCCCAGGTGCTCCTGGCGCCTGCCGCCCCTTCCTCGCTCGGCTTCACTGCCTATACTCCAGCTCATCCACGCTGATGACTTTGGAGGGCATCGAGGGCAGGGGCTGCTGCAGCACGTCTGAGCCGAACCACTTGGCCAAGCCCACAGGGGAGGTGCTCCTCTGGCTGGGGCGGTGCTCCAGCTGTGGGGGAATGTGGGGCAGGCCCGGCCGGCCCGACAGGTTCTGGGGGGGCGTCTGGACACCAATGGCTGTTCCCTGTGAGCCAGAGCCCGGGGGATGGAGGACTGTGGAGACAAAGAGTTGGCCGTGAGGGGGTGGGCGCAGCCTCGGGAACAGCGTCAAGGCCGGGCCTAAATTGGGGGACGTGCACCCTGTGTGGGGGGATCAAACACAATGACACAACAATTCACCACAGGGTCTCCAATGACCAGGTTATCTACAATCTACATAATTCAGAGACAATCCAGGGAGAACTGGTCTAACCGGGGCCAATCCTCTCCTGGCTGGACCCCACCCCCTCAAGGGGCTAGGAAGAGCTCCTCGTCGTTGGGGACCAGGGGTGCAGGGTTCCTCCGGAGGGAGCCGCTGCATCAGAAGGCCTCTGAGGTCCCTTCCTACTGTCCATCTAGCTGGATGTAGGGCAGGGAACCTCGAGAAATGCTAACCCGGGAGCATCGCAGGCAGCTCCTTCCCAGCTAACGAGAATCAATGGTGGCCCTCAAAGCTGTGCTCCTTGCACGCTACCCCACCCCCCCAGCCCCCCAGACACGGGGTGTCTCCTGTACCTACCTGACCGCTGCAGCTGCTGCTGCATCACCGCGAGCTGCAGGGGGGTCCCCGAGCGAGGGGTCAAGAGAGGGTGACTGGCTGCAGGGAGGGGGTAAAAGGGTTGCCCCAGGAGAGGGCCAGAGATTCCCTGCAAATGAGACAAGTCCATCCCAGGAGGAAGCATACCTGCCGGAGGAAGGGAAAACCAGCCTTTGGTGAATTAAGAAGTAACTCTTTGGGGCATCCTCAGCACCACTCACTGACGACAGCAGTCAGGAGGGAAAGAACGTGCTTTAGCCTTTTCCCTAAACCCTTACCTTCTGTTTTAGAATTGATAGAGCACCGATTCCAAGGCAGAAGAATGATGAAGGTTAGCAATAGGGGTTAAGTGACTTGCAGGTCTGCAGTCACATTTGAACCCAGGACCTCCCATCTCTAGGCCTGGCTCACTGAACCACTTAGCTGTCCCCACCCCAAGCCTTTTTTGAGGGCAAAGTCCCCAAAACCTGGCCTAGAGAGCCATGTCTAAAATCTTGAGATTAGAGAATGCTTTTGGTCAACCAAGTAATCTTGGCAAACCCAAGAGTTGAAACCATTATCTGGTCAAATGCCCCATTTTACTGAAGTTCTGCCTCGTCCAGGGTCGCAGGGCTATTAACGGGCAGGGGCAGAACGCCAACTTGAGTTTCCTGACCACAAAGGATGCCAGATGCAGGACTGGTCAGGAGCCCCCCCTTACAATGGGGGAAACGAGGAGCAAGTCCCCAAAGAGGGAGCAAACAGTGAAGGGTAGACTCAGTGTCTTCTACATGGGGTGCTTGGCTCAGTGCCGGGAATCATTCCGCGCCCGGCTCCCACACGAGAGAACTCACCGGCTTGAAGCAGCGTTGGGAGATGCTGAGGATGGACCCCCTGGGCCAGCATCCTTTGGACCAGTCCCGGGTGAAACTGATGAGCAGGCCGAACAATTGGAACATGGGAGACAAGCGGGACCTGGTGGACAGGACGTAGGAAAGGTGCCCCTGGCACTGGGGAGGCCAGGGTGGGAGTCTTTCTGCCTGCTGCCTTAGGCCGATAGTCCTGTTCTTTGGTGTAGCGGCTGGCCTGGGACAGGGGGGTGGAAGATGCAGATCGCTGCAGCGTGGAGAGTTTCGGGTTCATGGTAGGGGAAGTGTCTCGGTCAGAATTCGCCATGGAACTCAACAGAAGGCTCTCTGTAACGATGCAATACTCTCCGTTACCACCCTGGTGGCCGAGACCCCCCTTCCTGAACCAGCCAGCTGTTCGTGGAACAGTGACTCGGCAGCAAGCACGGCCGCACACTGCCCTGGAGCTCAGCAGTCCTTCAAGGGAGGCCCAACCACATGAGCGTCAAGGCCCCGCAATGGGCGCTAGGGCTCAAGTCCAGTTCCTCCGCAGGCTACAGTGGCTCAGGTCGCGGCTCCTCTTTAAGCTGTGACCTGCCCCTCTTGTCCCCCCAAGCCCCGGCACAGGAGAACCATGCTGAAGGAACGCCACAACGCCCAGGCCCCCTCCCTTCCCTGCAGTTTCCCTGACAAGCTGCCGCAGCACCCCCCCCCCCCCAGCCCTTCGGCTCTCGTCTTCTCTCTCATCTTGGGAGCCTGGCCGCCACGTGGTCACCCCGCGAGGCCATTCCAATTTAAGAGGAGGTCCAGAGGGCTACCTAACATGGTCTGATCTAGCACCTTCATGATCCCAAGGCTACAGATCTAGAACTGCTATTGAGGATGACCTTCATTTTGGAAATAGAAATGAGATGAAGGGAAATCAGTACCTTCCCATTAGGGTAAGTAAACAGTGGGTGTTTTTCCCAGGCTCCTCTCCTAACTTAGGACCGCCCACTCAATAAGGATCTTCCCAGCCCAGGAAGAACACTAAGTGCCTTCCAGCAATGTCCCCATTAGATGGGCAAGTTCTTTCGTGAACAATGGTTCCCTTTTCCTCTCAGCAGCTAAAGGCTCTTGGTCAATGACATCCAAGTGACGACTCTCCAGACCTGCACAGGACGACCCTAGCGAAGGCCGGGGATCCTCTCAACCCACCCATTCACCTAGATGAGTGGTGGGCAGCACCCTCGGGTGGGGGCCTGCCTTCAGACCCCCGTTCAGTACCTTCATTTGCCCTCTGGCCTTCTTCTTTCCCATCACTGGCTGGTTTTCCAGAAATAGGGTCTTCTTTGTTCTTCTCTTTGCTTTCATACATCCTGCGGATCACTGAGGTAGGAGTGAAGGAAGGAGATAGCTACAAACAAAAGCAACCAGGATTAAATACCAAACCTGTGACTGCCCAAGTCCTAGATGGGACTCGCCCTAGTCTCCCACAGCAACCTGTCTGAGCTAGACAGAGGCCATAGGCCAGGCTGGCTTTCCCAGGCGCTCTGACCCTGGAAGGTCCTAGGTGTTCTGTCCCCTCCCAATTTTTCTCCCTCAGGGAGGCTGTGGGGAGGAAAAGCCCCACAGCCCAAGACAAAGGCTACATTCACTCCATCATGCCAGTTTCCAGGGCATATCCTGCATCAAAAAGAAGATCAAAGACCTGAACAGGTGAGGACTATTTAGCCCAGCCCACTCTTTTAAAGAAGTAGAAACTGAGGGCCAGGAGGATGATGGAATTTGCTGAAGCCCAATGGATTTTCTTATGTGAAGTCATCAAAGGCAACCTATTGAATGTCAGTTAAAACAAACCTGAGAATAGTCTGCAACAAAGGACAAAAGGTCATGCAGGGCACTGTCTGGCTAGGAAGGTGCATCTCCTAGGCTCCCTAGAGATACCATACCTGTTCTTGCTCCACATTGCTCTGGAAAAGATTCTGTGGACAGACAGCTGGGTGGTACAGCAGATAGGGGGATCCAGGCCTGGAGTTCAAATCTGGCCTCAGATACTTCCTAGCTGTGTGACCCTGGGCAAGTCATTTATTCCTGTTTGCTTAGCCCTTGCCCTTCTGTTACTAAGACAGAAGATAAGGGTTAATTTTTTTAAATTAAAAAATATATATGCATATATATTCTGAGGGTCTTCTTGGAGAGAGCCCACATTAGGCCATTTGTTTGTTCATCTTTAATGTTTCTCCTTCCCTTCTGTCCAGAAGGATAGCTAAGTCAGCCACCTACCTTCTTCTCCCCCTTTCTCTAGGCTCCCAAGTGGCTCAATGTACCTTCTACTGTATCATTTGCCCCTCAGTCCTACGAAGGTATAAGCTCCTCGGGGACAGAGATAGTCCCTTTAAAATTCCACCCCGCCCAGGAGAAAAGAGGGGAGGGGGCGCTCTTCATGCAAGGGGACACCAATGTACATAGGAATTTGGTCTAATATGACCCACAATAAATCTAAATCAGAAAACCGAGCCAAGTCCTGTCTCTTCAATCACAGCCATGTACCACACAGGTCATCTACTAGAACAAAGTGGGCGACAAAATGGTGCAAGGACCAGCTTGGCTCCATTTGGTCAAGCTTATCACCAGGCTAGCCTCAGGATGATGAAATATTTGGCCACAGAAATACTGAAAGACCATCGGGTACAATCTGCATCTGGGAAGAGAGTAGCTAGACCCAGCACTTTGAGTATGAAAGTCCATTGACAAGAAAGAGCCCTATCCATGGCCTTCCAGAAACTCCAAGGTGCAAACACCTATCCTTCACTATGCCTAAATCCAACAATAATGACATATCCCGCCACGTTCCCTGCAAGAAAGGTCTTGCAACAGCTTGGGAGAGCCCATGGAGGGACGGAGAGTTAAGAATGTTCAAGGAAACACTTTTGCAAATGGCCAACGTGGAAAATTTGTTTTGCTTGACTCTTCACATGGGGGGAGAGGGAGAGAGCGAGATTCTTTTCAATTAGAGAAGGGAGAGTAAATAATGCCTAGTAATTAAAAAAAACTTAGAAAATAGGGCTGCCAGGAGAAGACAACATTTGGGTATTTGAACAAGGTTTTGTGTTTGGAAGACAGGCGTGGAGGCTCCTGAAGCAGGATCATGGACACATATGTCTTTTCCACCTTCTTTGGTCCTATTCTCCATCAACCTATAGTCTCCTCATTCTCACTAGGGCAAGATGAGCCCTGGTTTTGAGGACTGGCACGTGAACTCTGAGACCTCCACAGTTGGAGTTGAGGAGAACAAATGTAGACAAGAAGAGCTAAAGCTGCAAGTCCAGAACACCCACAGCTCAACTCACCATGCTGGTGACAGCAGCAGTGGGAGCAGGAGATGCTGAATTCCCACGATGCACAGGGGCTGGCGACTTGGCCACACGCTGCTGCCTGTCAACAAAGGGTAGTCAATTAGTGAGACCAGACCAACTACAAGGTAACAAGAGCCCCAGCAATGGCAAGGAAGCTTGAGGACCCTTGGATGGGTGGTTGTTCTCACCCATATACTGCCTCCGACCCAGGGCAAAGTTCATCTGTAAAATGGGACAACCAAAGACCACATGGCCTGAGGGCTCATCAGTATCAGGGAGTACATCTCAGTGACACTGCCCTTTGGAGCATCTTGCATGGCTGGGCCCCCTTGCTTTATTCTGGTTCTGTATTGCCCTTTAAAGACCAAAACTGATCTCAGCTAGGAGCTGGCCCCAGCAGATCTGCCTTGCCCCATCTCACTTAGCTCCTATACTGCTGAGGAGATTATGACTAGTCGGGAGACCACTAGGGCAGCTGGGCAGAAGGCCCAGTCTCCCTGCACCCACAGCAATACTACAAACACCCTTGAGCCTTTTCTTCCTTTCCTCACCATCACTCATCACCCAGAGTAGTCTACACTGACCGATTCCATGTCTTCAACATCAGCTTGTTCCACACACATCTGGAATCAGGGTCTGATGGCTACAAGTGTGAGTTCTTCCTCAGTATGGTCCTACTATAGCCTTCCTGAGTCTTCACTCCTCTCTTTGACCCTACTGTTTACTCTTTCTTCCCTTCTCTCAGTCAAACCTCTTCTTTCCAAAGTGACCAGCAACAACAATAGCCAATTCCAAGGACATCTTTCTCAGGGTTCTTCCTTCTTAACTGTGAAGATTCCAACTTGTTATCCACAGGGTCTCTTTGATGCTTGCTCTCCTCCAAGCTTTTATATCTAATTTGTCTGTCCACTCCTCAGCCTCCTTTACTGGTGCATCACCCATAATGACCCCCTAACTTGGGTGTTTCCCAAGACCCTATCCCAGAGCCTTCTTTTCTCTGGGTTAACTTCATGCCATGGGTTTACCTATTATCTCCATAAATATGAATCAGGGATCTCCCTACATCCGGCCCAAATGTCTTCCCCAGGCTTACTGTACATTTCATATCATGTCCTCCAAACTCAATGTATCCAAAACAGACCAAAGCCCAGCCCTTTTCCAAAGGTAGGCGCCATCTCTCTCAAGGCTCCTGTCAGGTTCGGTAACTTGGTGTCACCAATGACACTTTTCTCCCACTCCAGACATATCCAAATAGGTGCCACATCTTTTTACCTCTCCACCTCCTACCAAGGCACCATCTTAGCTCAAGTTGCTTCATCTCTAGCCTTGGCCAAGGCAGAGGCCACACGTCTCACTACCACCAATCCATTTCCCATACACTCCTCCTTGAGGAATTTTCCAAAAGGACAACCTTCCCATTACTCTAAGAAATCAAGTGGTTTCCTATTGCCTGGAGGAGAAAACATCAACAAGCTGCTCTGGCTTTCAGTTCCTTTTCAACCTAGTCTTGCTCCCTCTCTTATCCATTATTCTCCTGTTTCGTGGTCTTAGAATCCAGCACTTTGTGCCAGCTATCCCCCAGTTCTGGGCAGGGCTTCCTGCCCACTGCCACCCTCCCTACTTTGTATGGAGGAAATGAAACAACTTCCTCCCCCTGGAAAAAACAAACCCCAAAGGCTCCCTAGGAGTAGAGGGTGTTTCATTTTGTATTCCCAGGTTCTGGCATGCTGGAGGCACATCATAAAAGCCTGTTGACCAATTTGTTAGTGCCTACACATACTCTACTTCTAGTCTTCACCTGCTGAAGCAGACGAGTCAGAACCTGGCTTTCCATCTTATCTCTGCCCTGGATTAAACATTCTATTTAATTAATTTTTATTTTAAAATATTTTCCTATGTTTATATGATCCATTTTATTTCCCTCCCCTCTTCCACATCATTCATTTTTGGTATAGAACGATCTTTTAAAGCCTAAACCCCAAATCACATACCCATATATACATGTGATATCACGTTTTTCTTTTGCATTCTTTCCCACTAGACCTTCAGGAGTGTCCTGGCTTGTTGCATTGTTACTAGTAGCAAAGTCCATTACAATTGATTGTTCCACAGTGTCTTACTTTCTGTGTACAATGTTCTCCTGCTTCTGCTCCTTTCACTCTGCATCAGTTCAATGAGGTTCTCCCAGTTCACATGGAATCCCTCCAGTTCATCATTCCTTATAACACAATAGTATTCCATCACCATCAGTTACCACAATCTATTCAGCCATTCCCCAACTGAGGGACACGTCCTCATTTTCCAATTTTTTGCCACCAGAGTACAGCTATGAATATTTTTGTACAAATACTTTTCTTTATTATCTCTTTGGGGTATAAACCCAGCAGTGGTATGGCTGGATCAAACGGTATTACATGACTAGACATTCTATTGAGTTTTTCAGGCTTTTATTTCCTCTCTTTTAAAATGAGACGGCTGTAGCCCTCCAATTGTGGAATGGCTGAACAAATTGTGTTATCTGATGGTGATAGAATACTATTGTGCTCAAAGGAATAATAAACTGGAGGGATTCCATAGGAACTGGAACAACCTCCAGGATGTGATGCAGAGCAAAAGGAGCAGAACCAGGAGAACATTGTACAGAGACCGATACACTGTGGTACAATTGAATGTAATGGACTTCTCTAGTAGCAGCAATGCAATGTTCCAGGACAATTCTGAGAGACTTATGAGAAAGAACACTATCCACATTCAGAGAAAGAACTGTGGGAGCAGAAACACAGAAGAAAAACAACTGTTTGATTACATGGGTCAAGGGGGATATGACTGGGGATGTAGACTCTAAATGATCAGCCTAGTGCAAATATCAACAACATGGAAATAGGTTCTGATCAAGGACACATGTAAAACCCAATGGAATTGCATGTCAGCTATGGGAAGGGGTGCAGGGAGGGGTGGGAGGGAAAGAATATGATTCTTGTAACCAAGGAATAATGTTCTACTAAATTGACTAAATAAAATTTTCAAAAAATAAAATAAAATAAAATGAGACAACTGTAGAACATGGCTTTTAGGATTCCTTTCCAGTTCTCCCTCTTCAGGCACTCTAGAAGAGCTGTCATCTCAAACTTCAAGTCTTCTCTCCTTAAATGTTCACAACCCTCTTATTCCTTCTGATCCTATTTTTACTACCTTTTGTCAGACTCGTGTCCACTGCATTTATGCATTCCTGCCTGTAAGCTCAAGGCCCACTTTGTGTCTGTCCCCAGTGCCTAGTCAAAGTTAAAGCACCCTAAAGAGAAATATCCACTCATACAAGGAAAGTCTAGCTCATGTGCAGATGAGGTGCTTCTATTTCTCCCAAAGCACACCACATGGAGGGGTATCACACTCATTTTCTAACCTTGTCTCCAGACAAATTAGAGAAGTCACAGCTCCCCAGGGCAGTCTAAGGTTCCAGGCTCTTGAGGGTTCTTTTCTCAACTTCTCTGTATCCCAGGACACTATTCACCACTACTCCCCCTTCTTGCTTTTTTCCTCCTGCCTGTCTTATCTCTTTCTTTTCACTCTCTTGGTTCCTCACCCACATCAAGTCACCTCATTATGGTCTCCAGGCCTCTGCCCTCTATGCTATTTTCCTGAAGGATTCCTGTGGATCCAATTCTCTCTGCAGAGGAATCTAAGACCCATTGAGGATCTTCTAAGATTTTGGGGTACCCTGTACTCCTGCTCAGTTTCAGTCTCACATCAATAGCTGCCTTTTGGACACCCCCCATACCTCCTTTCCTAGAGGGAACTTGAAATCAAGGTGCCCAAGACAGAACTCATTCTATCTGCACCCAAGCTGTTCTCTCTTCTGAACTTACTCATCACTGTGGAGGCTGCCAACAGTCATCCTTGACCCTCCACCACAAAATTACTATCAGATTTTGCCATTGCCACCTCTACTCATCATCTCTCACCTGGGCTGTCTAACTGGAATCCCTGGCTCCAGCCTCTCTCTCTCTCTCTCTCTCTCTCTCTAGTAGAGTCTAGACCTCTAAAGCTTAGGTTTGCCCGTGACCATCATTAAAGAGCTGACTGAGCTTCCCTTTCCCAGCTCAATCCTTGTCACCTCTCCTGTGTTATACTTCTTTTCACCAGCTCCCCTGCTGTTCCTCTAAAACCATGCCATTTGCTATCTCCATGGCTGAGATATCCTCCCTCTTCTAATCACTGGCTTTCAAAACTCTGCTCTCCAGTCTTTCCTTCCACAGATGGCTTTTCCCAGCCTTCCCCTCAGGCATGATCTTTCATCTACTCTGTATTCATCTTGTATGTCTGGTTACTGACATGTTTTCTCCCTTTTGGAATGGCCCCTCCTTGAGGGCAGGGGCTTTTTCTTGCTTTTCTAAGCCCAGCACTAGTTAAGTACTTGGGGCCATTTGGGTGCAAGATCTGGAAGGAGTTCCCAGAAGCCACATTCTTCCTCTAACGAGTGGCTCTGCCTCCAAGCCACACATGGCAAGGGTGACTGATGAACACAAGCAGCTGAATGTCAAGGCATTCTATCAACTGTCTCAAACCCAACAGGAAGAGAATGGACCACTCTAGAAGTGAAGGTGGGTGGCTGAAACAGTCCCTTGAGGGGGTTTTCCAGCTGAGAAACAGTCCAAAGAAAGACTGTGCAAGGTATCAAAAGGCCATGACAAGTCCTCATATTCTGAGAAGCACTTTGAGATCGCAATTATGATTCTCCATTGTATGGAAAAAACATACTGTGGCTCCAAGATTGTACCTTGAGTCTGACTGTTGAAATTCTGACATGTCTACTGACGGACACAACTAACTCCAGAAAAGAAACAACCTGAGACAAAAGATCAGAAGCCAATGTCCAGGAGTAGGAGGGTGCTAATGATAGTTATTCCAGAGTCACCCAGACCCTTGCCAGGGCTTAGAGGGGTTTAAGGCCATTACTGAGCTAGAAAAAGGCAGCAGACTCAAGCCTGGCATTCAGGGCTTTGACTTTTTTTCTTACCTGGTCGTCTCCTCCTCTTTAGTTCTGGCTAAACCAAATGACTGATTAACCCCTTGAATGGATTCTGCTTGTTCAAAGTTCCTCTCTATTCTGCTGTCACTTCTTATGCTGAGAATGTATCTCTTCTTCCAGTGCCTGGCTTGAATGTCTATCCTTCTGAGCTGGCAAGGCCACACCAGTGTCCCCTTCCCCCAAAGCCTGCCACAAAGCCCTTCCTTCCTAACTCCCCAAACAATAGCTCTTGGCTCCTACCACATTAGGGACCACAACTTATTTTCTTTGTCTTCCAACAGCAGCACAGAGCTCTGCCCAAGAGCAAGCAACACTTAGTGGCTTCCTTTAACCTTTGGCAAGCCTTCCAAAGTCTCCAGCCCCCTTCTTCTGGCTTACATGCTGCCCGCACCCACACCCTGAATCCCCTTTTCTTAACTCTCCAGGAAGTTCTCCCAGACCACCCCAGCTTGACAGACTCTTCCCCTTCCACAACCTAGAGTTGATGAGTCTAGACTTTTATGTGGATGCTTCCCCCACTAGAAAGCAAGCTCCTTGAGGGCAGGGACACTTTCCTTTTGTTAATGTGCTTAGACCTAGAGTATTAAAAAAAGGCATAAAAACCCAAGTGTACACAAGAACCTGATCAGCTAGCATCTAGGAAGCACCTGCAAGCCAGGCACGGGGCTAAATACTGAGGGTACAGGGACAACGAAAGAGCCAATCCCTAATCCATAATGTGCTCATTTCCACATAGGCCCGTAAAGACGCACCTGTTCCTAAAGCCATCTCTGCTTTTGTCCATTTGGGGTTTGCCGAAGCCAGGTTGGTAAAAGCTGGCTGCTGCCTGCATGGCTACCTCATGAGGCAGGTTGAGTCCCTCCAAGGCAGGGTGCTGCAGCTCCAGCTGGCTCATCTGCTCAAGGAGAGACAAGAGGGTCAGCAAATAATGGCCTCCACATTCAAAGATGTCCTTTCCCCAGCTCCCACTCCCTAAACTTCTGGGCTTAACACTGTGAAAATGGCCCCACACCATGTGTGAAGACAATCTTTATTAAAGACAGTGTTCTGGATTTAGCACAAATACAACCTCAATTAACCACAATTCTATAAATCCTTTGAAGTTGGAAGGGGGAGGGATGGACACAATAGGAATATTTGAATCCTGATTTAAATGTTGCCACTGACCCCGACATCCCCCAAGAGGCAAGAATTCAAGGCCAAAAAGCCACCTGTCTCTCAAAGACCTCAATCTGACCTGGGCAGCAACAGGACTCATCGATTTGCGCATTCCATGAAATGGATCTCCAAGCAACTGCTGAGAACTGGGTCCAAAACCTGTATAGGACATCAGGAACAGGTCAGGAAGAGGATGAATTCTGTGCCAACTTCATGGTATGGGTACGACAGACTCTACACCTGACCCCTGACCATCAAAAACTGTCCTCAAGCCAAAAGTCACTTCTCCTTGGGTTCTGAACTTTTCTCTTCTCTGCCAGAAAGGAGGAACACAATGGAAAGATATGAAGAAGGGTGTGGAGGGATAAGGGGGAAGGGCACCTTGCTACCAGCTATAGGCATGTTCCCGAGAGTCACTGCCTAATGGACAGGCAGAAAGCTACAGTGCCAGGGGGAAATTGGACCAGCAGAGGCAGAAAAGAATCATCTCACCTTAGGCAATACAATGAATCTAAGAACTTCCCCAAGGCAAAGGTCTGTGGGATGACTTTTCAAACTGTCTTCTACCAAAGTCTTGCCCGGGATTTATTTTGTCTCAGTATTTATGTACTTGTCTTTCCCACAGGACATAAGCTCCCTGAGGGCAGAAAAGCCTAGTTCCCTCTCCCTTCTGGTGCAAAGGACATTGGGCAGCTTTCTTCTCTGGAATCTAGCTCCCTCTGAAGGTGGGTGAGTAGCAGATGACCACAACCAGGAATCCTGGTACCCCAAATCCCCCTGCCCCACAAAGGTCTGTTTTGTTCCTCCTCTTGCCTGGGGAAGATTCATTTCCCAGGGGCATTTGCATATATGCTTCTGAGGGAGGAAGGCTCTAAGGGCTGATGTGGGACAAAGAATAAATAACCATTTAGTAGTAGTTTAATGGAAGATTCAGGTGTCTAGCAAGGATTTAACCATGATGACTTCTTCAAGACTAATTCTACAAGAGGAGCTCTAAAAAGATGACTAAGGTTATGTCTAGCCCTAAAAAGCTTGGATTCTAAATTCAGTAGAAGATAGAGAAAAGGAGGCTTGAGGCAGCCAATGTGACAGGACAGTGAGGCTACGATAGAACAGAAAAAGAAAGAGGGCTGAATCCTGGCTCTGATGCTTCTTGGCTGCTGGACAGTCAGCGGGTCCCTGTATCTCTAAATCTTAATGTCCTTGTCTGTCAAATGGCCGACCTTTCTCTCCTAGACAAGATTCCTCATGTGCTGGTGAGAGAGGGTCCTGGGCAAGCCTCAAATCCTTACAAACACATTATTGAGCTCAAATCCAAATCCTTGTTGTGGCGCCTGACCTGCCTCCTCCTAAGCAGCCCTGGCTCATTCATCTCTCTACTCTGGGGCATGCTTGCCCAGATGAAATAAATGTATACAGAGAAGTCTACTTACCAATGGGTGAGGGTATCCTAGGGCGCAAGTAGTCTGCAGAGGCTGCTCGAGTTGGAAACACCTGTGAAATGGGAGGAGAGGGGGCTCTCTGGCCCAGCAAGGATGCTGTTGGTTCCAGACTCCCCATAAGGCCACTCAGGAGATGAGAAGAAGCAGGTCTTGTAACTGGTGGACCCAGAAGCTCCTGGAGGGGAAGGAGACCTGAGTAATGACCACTATTGGCTTCTTTCTCCTAAAGTTTGTGCACCAGCATGTACATACACCACAGTTGGCTGAATGCCCAAGAAGCACTTCCCCCCAACTTGCTTGGGGAAAAAAAAAAATCAAGGCCCTTATGAATACATTTCCCAACGGACACGAAAATGATGAGACTTGCCCCGACGTAGCTGGCCACATTGTCCTTGGCACACTCTATCCAAGAAGGGAGACTTTGGCCCAGAAGGCCACAGTCCCTGGAAGACTAACTACTACACAAGAGGAGAGCAGCCTCTGCAAGTCAGTTCAATAACCTCTCCCTCCCCAGAAAGGGCATGAAGCAGCAGGGATGTCTGTCCAACAGAGTCAGCCCCAAGTGATATCCAAGTCTCTGGCGATTCATATTTTAGGAGCTTAGTATGGGAGAGGAAAAAAGCCTCCTCAAAGAGTCTTCTATATTCAAATATTCATTTTTTCTCCTTTCAGTTTAACCAAGTGAGAGCAGCCCAGGAAAACCAAGTTCATTTACAAGAAGAGATACAAACTTAAGCCTCAGAAGAAGAGAAGTACCTGTAAGATGTTCTTAGGGAGAGGTTGCCCGGGAATCTCAGCATGGGACATCAAATGGCTTTCAAGGTTTCGCTAAAATTCAGAGGAAAATGTCATTTAACTTTGGTGCACATCATTAATTCTTGGGTTAAAAGTCCAGGAAGATGAGAAAAACATCACTGCCTAGTTCCCACACCCAGAGACTCCCCCAAAGGAGTAGGGGCACACACCTGAGGTGACCCAAGCTTTCCTGCTTCCGAGAAAGTGGAAGGGAAGGGAATGTCTGACCTAACATTAACATGCCCCTGGCCATCACTTGTCGCACGCAGGCTCTAGTGCCGCGCCCCCCATTATCCCCCTTTGTCATTAGCTCAGATGGCAATATTAGAACCAGACCAGCATGGTAGACTAACAAGAAAACGAGCATTTGAGCCTGTATATCCAGTTAGCCAAGTGCGGTCATATTTCAAAGAGAACTACAAGTGACAAACATAAATATACTCAGCCCATGGCCTGGAATAGCTACTCTGGCCCTACTTCATCTGCTCACTAAAATCTACTTACCTCACAAGCCCAGTCCAAAGCTTCCTGTGTCTCCTCCCTGCTATTCAGACCAAATCTCCTGGCACTCTTGCTCTCCTCAGCCTTTACCCATGCCTCTCCTGGGCACTTATATTTCAGTACCTATTACAGTAATCAACATGTCTTGACCCTCCTATAAGAAAGACTAAGCCAAGTACAGCTTTGTATGCCTACAGGGCCCAGTCCTCTGTCCACTTGAAATGTTTATTGGACAGAAGTTCTTGTCTCCTTCATTTCTCTAAAGCTAAATGAAGAGTACTTCACTGGAGCCTCCTGAGCCTCTTCTTTTCAGTTATTAAGCCCAGATAAATTATAGTTCCACCCACACTCCAACATGTGAGGGAAAAAGCAATGGAGAAAGTCCCAAGCTCTTTAGGACTCCCAAGAATTCCTGTGTGGACTTGGAGAGGCTTGATCAGGCCAACTGGTATAAGCAGCAAGTGAAGCACTGTCAGCTCTTAGTGGGGTCCTTCTTGCTGGATTCTCCAATCATGTTGTGCCTGGTCTATAGTTGTTAGGACCATCTATAAGTCTGGCTGCTTTTCCTGTTGATTTAGGGCCCAGATTCAAGCACAAATTATTTCAATAAAAGGTCTAATAAAAGGTCAGATTAGGCTAAGTGGTCAAGAAAAGGACAATATTATGCTAGGCTTGTAACCGCTCTCAAGATCAACAGTTCAAACCTGAAGCTGATTCCAACAGATTTCTACCTATACAAAATAAAGTTGAACTCTAGATATAAAGAGCATACCCTACTACAAGGAAACAAATCCAGAACTTTTAAAATGTCCTATGACAGTACGAAAGTTCCAAAAAGCTATTTATTTTCCATTCTTTCCCCCAAGCCCCACCCCTTAGGTAGAGCTCAATTGGAACTCCCATTTGTATCATCCTTGGAGAAAAGGAAAGCATGAAGGATTTGAGACAGCTTGGTGGTATAATGGATAGAGTGCCAGACCTGGAGTCAAGAAGACCTGTGTTGAAATCCAGCAACAGACACTGTGTGACAAGTGGGCAAATCATTTAATCCCTGCCTTGGTTTCATCTTCAAAATAACAGCACCCACTTTCCAGGGTGGTCAAGAGGATCAGCTGTGAATAACTGGCAAATGCTTAGCATGATCCCTGGCATATGGTCAAGCGTGATGTAAATGTTAGTAATTATCATTATCATCATCGCCTATAATTGATTTTGGTTTGTACACCAGGAAACAGAAACTCCCAATAAGACTCTGATACAGGCAAACTCAGCACTCCATACAACATCAGATGCAAATATTCTTTCTTTTTACAGATCAAGCCAGACAGAGGCACTATTCTAGTCCAAATGTCTCCAAGACACATGGTCTTCAGAAGTGCTACGGGTCTCTTCCCCCAAGCCATTCCCAAGAGGGAGCACAAAGCAAGAGTAGCTGAAAGCCACCTCTTCCCTCGGCCCTAGCTTCTCAGGCAATCCAGTTCCAGCAGGAGCTCTTGAAAAGTCTGTGAACTTATTTAGTTTGCTTTGTCACCCTCTGTACTTTATTTTACACATTTAAACCCATGATTCTAAGAGGGGTCAAAGGCCTTTTAAAGGGTCCAGGACCCAGCAGAAGTGAGGAGCCCCTGCTCTACCCAACAATAAGCACAGAGATATTTTATAGCCCACAGAATGGGGAATTGGGATGCTCTTGGGTCTAAGCTTAGAGGTCCAAGGTCCAGACCCTAGTTCTGCCACATAATACCCTCTATGGTCCAAAGCACCTCACCTTGCCTCTCCAGGGTAGACTCAATAACCTCTCAGGTCCATGCCAGCCCTTCATCTAAATGTTAGTCCCTGGGTCATCACACATCTTGTGAACTTTTCTGGGATGCTCTCTTCAGAAAGATGGTCTCCAAGATCTAAGGCCATTGGGAGAGCAACATTTTATGTTCAGAAGAGAGGAGCAACACCCAGAGAATTCTCCTATCAAGAAGGAAAATGAGGAAGAGAAAATGCCATGACTTGGAAGCCTCCTAGTAGTATGGTTGACCATGAGGAGCTCCCATTTATGGATACATCTAAGTTACTTCACAGCCAACTGAGAGAGAGAGGGCATGAAGGCAGCACTGCCACATCTTCAAAGGGGACAGAGTATTCCCTAATGGGATTAGCCTTCTTTTCAGAAGGTAAGCACGGTGAAAAGCAAGTACTTATATCAGGCCCTTATAAGAGGACCAGGGAAGAAATCTGCTAACAGCAGTTTCTATCGTGTAGATTTTCAGGCTCCCCACTAACAATAACATCAAGGGGTGACAATCTCTTGGCCACATTCTCTCTACCACACCCCCTCTCATAACTGAAGCAGCTAGAATGAGATGGCTTCCATCCAACTGACAGCTTCATCATGTGAGTGTTGGAAATTTTGGAAGTCTGGAATCAAACCATTTTTGCATACTGACTAAAAACAGGAACACACTGTCATTTCTCAACTACACCTGAGAGGAAACAAATCACTAGGCAAGGCATTTCCTTTCAGTGCCCACTGTTAGCCTGCTAGAACTTCTGAGGGGGCAGCCCTGACTGCACCCAATGTTTCCATCACCTGAGTTCTAGGAGGCCAAGGAGCTTCCTGCCCAAGATGGCAGCCAGGCTTTGCTGGCATGACACAGCACTTCAACAATATCAGGCAGGCAACAGTGGTTAATGCAAAAGGTAAAACTTAGCCTGAAGTTTCGTTATCTTCCCCACCTTGTTCCCTTTCCTCAGAAGCCCTGAGGTCTCCTGTCATGCTGCCTGCCTTCTCCAGGTAGTGAAGAACGGTAACGAGAGCACTGGATCTGGTGTCCAAGGACCCACCGAGACTTCAATTTCAGTCTCTGCTGCTTCCATCTGGGAGACTTGGGTCAAGCATTTCTCCTCCCAAGGCCTCAGGTTTTCCATTTGGGATAAGGGAAGCTGGCCAAGATGGCCTATGGCAATGGCCCAATGGCCTTGAATCTCATACTAGTTCTGATTCCATGCCTGAAACCCACAGTTTTGTACAGTGGTTAGCACTCAAGGTAACATTAATCCACTGGCTTGCTAATTCTCTGCTCCAAATACAAATGGTGAAGTCAGGATTTCTGTGTTGTCCTCTAAAGACGGATTCAGGTTTCACAAACTTCACTCACACCAGAGATACAATCATGAACACACACAGTTGTTGTCAATGAAGGAAGCAGTATTTTCCCCCACCAAACATTAAGTAAACACAAGTAGAACATTTAAGAATTCAGTGATTCTAGACCAAGACAGTGAGGTTAGCCTCACATGGTCAATGAGAGGAAAAGCAGAGTGTGAATAAACCGAGAAGGAAGAAAAATGGTCAGAGAAGAATTCACCTTATATAATATTCTACTGCAAATGAATTAAAATCTACCTGAAAGTCAGATTCCCAATTCTTCCTCCAGAGTCCCTATAAGGAGAGTCTTAGGTCCACTAGGGCCATCAAAATGACAAGCATGTGTAAAGACACCCAGCTCAGCAGAGCTGAGGATGCTTTGGCTTTGTAGCGGTGGCGAGCCCAATAACTCAACCCATACCAAGAATGTCCACTGTACTCCAGATCCCAGGTTTTGAATCCATTTATTAAGACTTGGGGAGAGGAGTAGCATCTTGTGTGTACTACTTACATTGACTTTGGGCTGGGATGGCAGAGTGCCACTGGCCTTCATGGTGCTCACGAGCTTGTTAAAGGCAGACATGTCACCGTCTTTTGTGAGCGGCCGGGAGCTGGCCACGGCACTCAGGGCCTCCTCTGCACGCTCAGCCAGGAAGGGTGGGCCACTCTTCCCTTGCTGGTCTACTCTCAGGCCCTTGAGCCCAGCTTCCACCTCTTCCACCGAAAGCACAACCCCTGTATGCGCTAAAGAGGGAGAAAGAAAAATGCAACTTCTAGGCCACTTGCCAAGTGCTCAGTATGGGTTCTCTCACATAGGCTCCCCACACCAGTGAACATAGGTTACATGGGAAAGTGGGCAACCCCAAGGCAACGGGTTCTGCTTCTCCCTGTTGTCAAAAACACTAATGGGGCAAGCCTCCTCACAAAAATCTCACCCTCAAGGGGAACAGGACAAGGGAGGCCAGTCTTGGATGTATCTTCCAAGATCTCAAGATTTTAAAGAATCAGGACTAGGAACCACATGACAGTTTAGATTTGTCTGTGGAAGAGAAGGGTGTGTTTTATATACGTTTAAATTCAAAACAGTCTCTCTGGGTCCAACGTCCACTGGTTATGGATGAGTCAATTGAGTCTCCAGTGCCATCTTTAGCTAGAGCTCTGCTCCTTCCTTAGCCCAGCCATGCCTGGTCTATCTCTGGGGTCACATGGTTTTTTTTTTAACCCTTTACTTTGTGCCATAGAATCAATATTAAATATCAGTTCTAAGGGAGAGGAGAGGTAAGGGCTAGGCAGTGGGAGTTAAGTGACTTGCCAGGGTCATCCAACTAGGAAGTATCTGATGCCAGAACCTAGGACCACCTGTCTTCCAGGTCTCACACTCTAATCACTGAGCCAACTAGCTGCTCCTTTAGGTTATTTCTGATTAAAGCATTCCTCCCCTCTACCTAAGGGCTATGTTGCCATCTGCGTATTCCCCTGTGAAACCTAGCACAGTGCTTCTTTGGGTGAGGGCAGCAGTAACAGTCTCAGAAGTGGCATCCCTCCACCCTGGCCCTTCTCCTCCTCTAGGCTACTCACAGCTTTCTTTCAGCTTTTCCTTGTTGGCAGAAAGGTTGGAGAGGAGGGGCTTTAGGTCCACTTTGGCCTTCTGAAGCATTTCTAGAATGTCCACCTTGTTTTCTGCATGGTCTTCTAATGGGATAGGAGCAAAGTAATTTCCTGAGTTCTGGCCTGGGGATAGAATTGCTTGTTCCAAACCTGGAAGAACAAAGATAAGGAGGCTGGATCAGCAGCAGAACAGAGACAAACACCAGCATCTATGGGTAGGGGTAGGGGTGAGGGATGACAGTGGGTTTGAAGAGATGAAGAAGTTTGCTTCCAAATAAGGAGATGGCAACCCTCCCAGAGGCCTGAAGGCAGGGTATGCAACTGATCCCCAAAGCCCCACAATAGAGCCACTGATATCCAATCCCAAATGATGATGGCTTACACAAGAGCAGGGTCACACATGCCATGTTACCTGCAAGTCTCTCCAATTCCTCATGAGGTGTTGACCCAAGGCTGCTGGATCGACTTCCTGATCGACTAGGATTGGAAAACCACCTACTAAATCTGCTGGCAGAGACGGAACCTTCTCCGAGAACATCTTCTATCATCTAAACAAAAGAACAACACTTTTAAAGAACTGTCTTAATGAAGGAGTAGGATTGTTAGATTTAGATGAGAAAGGGACACTTACTTTTTTTTAACTCCCGCCAGAACTGAGGACTGCCTGGGAGCATCTTTTGAACAACCTACTTTTCTTCCCCAGAAGCTGCCTCATTTTTGTGCAGCTCCCACGTGGACACACTAAGCCACCAACTTTTTAAATTGTATGAAGTCTCCAGGTCATGCAATAGTGATTTTTTTCCCCATCCTCTGTCCCATTGGGTAATCCACGCTCTAAGCATTTATTCTGGTGAAGCTATTTAGGAACATCAGGACAAATACAAGGACAAATATCCAGGTGCCAAGCTACTGACACCCTTCAGGCAACCAACCTGTCCTGCAACACTGGCTCTGACCTCAAGGGTCAGAAACAGGTCCAGCCTGAAAGCAGGCCAACAAAGGTTATGACATCAAAGCTTTACAACTCCACCACCAGTTTAGGAGCCCAAAGATGGATGGATGGGAAGGCTAAATGCCTGCCATTCCAGTTAATTATTTTAAGCAGAACACCCTGATGCAAAGGTAACTTGCACAATGACTCAAGGTGCCCCATATGCTCAGTCTTTGTTTAAATCGAGGTGGCTCAAATAAAGCATGGCAACAGGTGGAAGCTGTTCCTTAGTAAAAAAGTGTTCCCTCCTGGTGAGGGCTTTCCAAGTTGACAAGGAAGAGCTAATAGCTGGGCAAACTAGAAACCAGCTTTGGGTCTAGAGGAACAGATATTACACTGTGTACTGCAATTATCTCCAAATGAAAATCAAAGGAGGAAAATGGAAGGAGCTGCCTTTCAAACCAATGATTATGGGGAATACTCTTAATAGGCAAATCTTAAAAAACTTTTGTAGAAATGAGATAAATGTGGCCAGAAAGACAAGAGAAGTCTTCAAACATCTCAGAGAGAGCCGACACCTACCTAACATGAGGAATTTACAAACAGACTTCTAAGAAGGATTCCAACAGATAAATGGTCAAAGGCCATGCATGGCTCTTGGGACAAATGGTCAAGCCACATAAGAAAATGTTCTAAGTCACTAGTAAGAGAAAACCAGCCTGGAGTTTCATCTCACACCCTAACAGGCCAAGATGACAAAAGATAGAACTATTCAATGTGCAACAGTCTCTGGGAAAGAAGGAAAACAAAGACATAACAAGGGAACTGTGAAGTGGTCCAATCATTCTGGAAGTAAATTTGGAAAGTAAGTAAAATCACTAAATTGTTTAGACACTCTTAAGTCCAGCAATCCCATTACTGGGTCCACTGACTCAAGGAGGTCACTGAATAAAGGTCTCATATAAGAAATTATTTCACCGAAGCAAGTTTTGGAAGATAGTAAAACAATAAGCATCAATGGGGGGGGGGGGGGGGGGGGGGGAGAATGACTGGATAGATCTGATATGTGATGGTCCTGGATCATCGTACCATTACAAGCAACAAATATGAAGTCAGAAAAAACTCAGGGACATTTACATGAACTGATGCAAAAGGAAGTAGCATATGCAACAATATGAAGGAAAAGGAGGCGATTGCAAAATTCAGATCAATACCGTTTCAATTTCAATCAACTCTAAAAGGAGTCAAGGGGGCAAACAAATCACAGCCATCCGCTGCTGCAAGGCAAGATGAAGAAATCCGTTTTCTTTCATGGTAGCCTTCATCATGAAAGAGGAGGCTGGTATTGGGAAATGAAAGTATTATAAAGAGGCCCCTTTTATTCCCCTTTCTCCCCTTCAGAAGAACAATTCAGATGTTTTCTAAAACTTGGACACAAAACTTGCTGGTCACAAATTAATTCATGAATGGCACTGAAGTTTCCAAACTGACCTTTAATATCCAGTCTCCCTGGGAAATACGGCTAGAGGATCTAAATTAAATGCTGCTTTACGGTTTTTAACTAAAAAAAGAAACTCCCTCCCACGTTTGGCAGATTTTCACCCTTCATATGACTTGAGTAAACTGAACAGACAGTTGTTACCATAGTCAGTGACTAATCCGTAAGGCCAGAAAATACATCTTTAGATCCTGGATTATGCAATATCATTCCTCAAAAACTTGTGAATGTACATTTCAGCCACCTTTCTCCTTACTATAATAAAAAGTAGATTCTTTTCCCCTCTCTAAAGCTGCTCATAACAATTCAGATTTTTGCATGTATAGACTTTTAACTTAGAATTCTGACCTAGCGCCGCCTTTTTACCTTATAATTAAAATCTAATACTGAACTACATGCCACTTTTCAGAAGTAAAGTTTTCCAAAAGTGTCACAACTCCAGGATCTCAGTGGTCCCCAAGGATGATGGTGAAGGTAAGTAGGGTTGTGGCTGCCCACTCCAGATGCAGCAGTATCAGCAGTAGTCATTCTTATAGCACTTCACGAATACTATTCCAATGGATTTTCCTAATACTTCTGAGAGGGCTAGTGCTAGAATCAACCTCACTGAGATAAGGAGGCTGAGGGAGGTTTGGTGACTTGTCCAGGGTCATACAGCTAACAAGAATAAAAAAGCTATTACTAGCTAGTAGCATGTCTATAGTGTTTTAGGGCTGGCGATATGCTTTATGGATATTCTCATTTGATCCTCACAATAATCTTCCCAAGTACGTGCTAGTAGTTCCCATTTTACAGAAAAGGAAACTGAGGCCCAGAAGGGCTACCAAATGACTTGCCCAGTGTCACACAGCTGTTGGTGTATGAGGCAGAATTTGAACTCTGGTCTACTTTACCCCAAGTCTAGCACTGGATATATCACCCAGCTACCAAGTACCCGTGGGCTCCAGTTGATTCTTTGGTCTCTTCATTGTTTTAATGAGGAGCATAATAATCAAAAGGGAAGGAGGAATCTAGTTGGTTCCCTAAATAGATTAAACTGACTGGCCCACTTAACTGCCCTGAAGCAGGGCCTCTAAGAGGTTCACTCTTCTCAATGAGACCCATCACTGACCTATCATCCCTTGAGCTTCAGTGAAGCCTCTGACCAGCAGAATACTATTACCCAGGAAACCTTATAGCCCCAGATGCAGAACAGAAAAGCAGGTTTCAGGTCAGTCCTGGAAAGCACCTGGCAGCCAAAGCTTGCGCACTCTCTCGCCAACCTTCACCCTCCTCCCCACTCCTGCCACAACTCTATCCATGTTCCTGCCCTGTGGCACCCACAGAAGACTAACCCTCACTGGATCAGTGTCAGAAGATGTCCTGTTTCACAATTCTGAGTAGATGATACTGACAAATAAATGAGGAATGATTCTTAGGATTTCACGCTGTTTCTTAAAAGGGGAGAAAAGCCCACTTTTTTTTTTAACCCTTACCTTTTGTCTTAGAATCAATATTGTGTACTAGTTCCAAGGCAGAGGAGTCGTAAGGGTTAGGCAATGGGGGTTAAGTTGTCCAGGGTCACACAGCTAGGAAGTGTCTGAGGCCAGATGTGAACTCAGGACCACTCATCTCTAGGTGTGGCTCTCAAACCACTGAGCCACCTAACTGCCCTGGCAAGGCCCACCTCTTATAGCTAAGTTCTTTGCTGATTTATGTTGGTTTATATACAATTTCTTTTCTACTGTTTGCAGAATCATCTGAGATGTGTTTAGCCCTCTTGCAGTTCCCTACAAGCACACTTGGCCCTCTGTCTGAGGCTCTGGTGCTAACATAGCTATTGTGGTCTATAAAGTCACACCTCAAAAACCTCCCAAATGAAAGCTTACTCTCAGGCAGTCCTGTCAAGTCTCTTTCCTGGTCTGGCCAAGTGGGGGTGGGAATATGTTTTCTGAGGAGTTTTCTAGGAGGCAAGAATGCCAAGAATAAGCTCCTTTCCCCATCTGTAACAGCCTGTGCAGCCTCTTCTTCCAAGTCACAACAAGGAGGGAAAAGGGACCCCCATGTGATGGGAAAAGAAAGGAACCTAAAAAAAGCCACAAGGGATCCATATCTAGGAAACAAGACAAGTAGCTACTCTTTTGAGGACAATTGTCAAAGGACAGTTGTTGCTGGGTTGTGTGACAGTTTTCAGTTTTAAGTAGTTTTAGTTTAGCTACAAGAGAATTGCTTTCACCTCCAGAAATTTTGTTTGAAAGCTATCTATTATTCAAGTGGAAAAAGGACTAGCGGATTGAAACAGATTCAGGGGGGACTTCCGGTCAAGATGGCGGCTTAGAGAAAGCTAAAGTTCAGATCTCCAGAAACAGATTCAGATAATCTCTCTTCAATTTGGAGTGACCTCCAATGATGTGGTTGACAGTGCCTCTGGGTCTGAAGAAAGTAAGTGACTGTGCTAGAAGGGCCCTTCTGCTCTCACCAAGGCTATGCTCCCACAGGCTCAACTAGGTATGCTATTCCATCACTCCTATATAATGGCCAAGTGTTAGGCTCTAGAAGAACCCTGTGGAGGAGGCAAGGGTTGTTTTTAGTGTAAGGAAATGAAAAGGAGGAACGGAGACAAGTGATTTTTGTGAAAAACAAACCAAAAAACCCCCAAAAACAAACCAAAAAAACCCTCCCCAAAACACCTTATAAAGGATACAAGCAGAAAAAGATGATTGGCATCATGCATAAGCAATGAGTTTGACAGAAGCATAAGGCTCCCCGTTACAGGCCTGAACATTCATTTAGCTAATTGGCATTCAAGGCCCTCCCATAATTTAGTCTCACACCTCCTCCTCATAGCTCTTTAAGAGACTGCACACTTCAGCTCAACTGGCCTGGTTCTCCATAGCCCTCACTTCCTGCCCAATGTCTTGTTCATATATCTGGAATCTACCTGCTTGAATTTCTACCTCCTCATAAGTCTCGTGGCATCCTACATGGTATGTGTCTTATTCCTTCCACCTAACTCAAATGCCCTGGAGATAGGGACCATGGATTACCTAAGCCACGCTCTTCTGAAAGGCCACCATGAAGCTAACCGACAATGCTCTTCTGAAGGTCTTGGGGCTTAGGGTTATATGGATGTGACCATCACCCCATAGAACTAACTTGGGTCTGCTGTACACAAGCACCCTCAAGATTAAATGAGGTGGATACCTATCGGCCATGGGAAGACTCAATAATTAAGGGAGCATTGTGCACAAAGTACTAGGCTTGGCGTCAGGAAGGCCCAAGTTCAAGACACTTGTGGGACTCTGGGCAATTTGAGGATCAAATTAGACCCCATCCATAAATCACTCTCTACATGTTGGCTATCATACATGTTTATAATGGAATATTACTGTGCCAGAGAAAAGGATGACCAAGGATATGGAGCATGGGAGGCCCTATAAGAACTGTGGTGGCAACTGCTGGGTCTGTACCCCAAAGAGACAATGGACAAAAAGACTTGTACAAAAATATTCATAGCTGCGCTCTTTGTGGTGGCCCAAAACTGGAAAACGAGGGGATGCCCATCAATTGGGGAATGGCTGAACAAACTGTGGTATATGTTGGTGATGGAGTACTATTGTGCTAAAAGGAATAATAAAGTGGAGAAGTTCCATGGAGACTGGAACAACCTCCAGGAAGTGATGCAGAGCGAGAGGAGCAGAACCAGGAGAACATTGTACACAGAGACTAATACACTGTGGTATAATCGAACGTAATGGACTTCTCCATTAGGGGCGGTGCAATGTCCCTGAACAACTTGCAGGGATCCAGGAGAAAAAGACACCATTCATAAGCAAAGGATAAACTATGGGAGTGGAAACACCGAGGAAAAGCAACTGCCTGAATACAGAGGTTGAGGGGACATGACAGAGGACAGACTCTAAATGAACACTCTAGTGCAAATACTATCAACAAAGCAATGGGTTCAAATCAAGAAAACATCTAATGCCCAGTGGACTTACGCGTCGGCTATGGGGGGTGGGGGGGGAGGAAAATAAAATGATCTTTAACGAATAAAAAAAAAAAAAAGAACTGTGGTGGCAAGCAGAACCAGAAAACATGTCCAATGACAGCCATAAATATAAACAAAACAAAAACTGATTCTAATGATCCAATTGAGCTCTAAAGAGGAAAAACAAAACTTGTCTCCCCTTTCTGGTGGGGGTAAAGTACTATGGGTGCAGAGTGCTATCAGGGTCAGCCGGTTTCTTCCTCCTCTTTTTTTTTTATTCTGTTTCAGGGAGAGAAGTGGGGAGGGAGGTATTTGGAAATGAAGGTGAGAAAAACAGAAGACAAACACAAACCTTCCCCTCCTAAGGGGAGCTAACTTCTAAGTCTGTGCATCACTTAATAGTCACCATTGTTTCTTCTAGTCATGAGTCCTCATTGGAGATGTCCCAGCCCAACACTGACATGGCTGTCTTTTCCCTAACCCTGTTGGCTCTAGGTAACTAGGTTCAGAGAGAGTTCCTGGTTAGCCAGGATATCCCTAGAATGTACCTGCCTCAGGAAGCATTGACTGTACTACAGAGTCACAAAACAAAGATGTTTTTGCAAATAGACACTGGCCAAAGAACAGGTGAGTGATGGAGACGATTCCCTGAATATGCTCATGACTGCATCATTCCATTCCTTTCTTTTCCCTAGCAGAGGGTGAGTAATCTATCAAGTTTTGTCAAGAGGCATGGGGATGGAGAGCAAGCACCCAGGGAATCCATACTCCTTGGAGCCACACACAGTCATCAATCTCCCCCAAATCTAGGCTCCTTGCATCCTTAGATCATCATCTAGGTCGACAGGATTCTCTTGCTTTGGGCTAGAACAAACTATCCACCTACAGAAGGCCAGATGCCAACCACAAACCGCTCCATACAAAAACAATCCAAACAGGCCTGGTCTGACAGCACTGAAAACTTGGAGTCTATTGCTTTGCATATGTATCACAGTAAGCATAAATGCTTCCAAAGACCAAATGAAGCAACAGCGGAACCAAAAGAAAAAGCATAACAGAAGTGTGGGTGAGGCCAAGAGGGGGGACATCCTCCAAATGCTAGCCCAGCGCTTCCCAAAAGGGAACACTCTCAGCCGTGAGCATCCCAGTGGGGCTTGTCAAGGTTGGGTGAGGGGGGAGAGGGCCAATAAGAGTTAAGCCAAAGCCCCTCCACATGATACTGGCAGGATAGAATTTCAATGGCACAAACATCCCCAGGGTACCCCTTACTGGCAAGCATGCAGAACACCAGGGCTCCAAGGAAGATGGTTTGGGAAATGCTGCACCAGACAGACCACATCCATATTATCAAAAACATATTTCACAAGGGCTCAAAGAGAATGCGTTACCACATGACTGCAGCCACGTGTGTTGGTTCACTCACCGAGGCCAGGCCTGGCACCTTATCAAGGTTAAAGAACTCATTAAAATCAAATTCTCCTGGCGACTGTTCAGGCAGCACTGCTTCCCTGGGCACTTCCTGATCTGCAGCGGGCTCCTGGGCAAGAATGACCTCCACTTCATCCTCTTCTGCAACGCCTCCATTGTATTCTGAAACTATTCCTTAAGGCAAAACCACGAGGACAAGAATCAGATCTAATCACTGTTGTGCAGCTTACTCAACATTCACAGCTTTGGTACTACTGCACAAGGAGCAACAGGTGGGCCACAGGAGGCCCAAGGCCCTTAAAGTCTAAAGCTTGAGGCCCTGGCCAGCCCTCCGGCAGTTGTGGCTCACCTCCCCTAGGGCCAGCCCAGGGGCCTATTCCCATCTGCCCCCAGGGTTGTCATCATTTACAAAGCGGTTGGAAAGCAGACTTGGCTGTGCCTTCTCTCTTTCTACACTACCAGAAAACTTGAATTCCAGATTTAGCATCCTATGGACTCCGGCCAGCCAAAGATGGCGCATGGGTCAATTTCCAGTATTTCTCATCTATACAAATTTAAGCAAGAATTCGAGGAAGTCAGAACCGTAATCTTTGGACTTCATTATAAACGGGCGTGTAAAGACATAAGCCACAGATCAAGTCAACTTTAAGTCATTGCAAGACTTAGCACTATCATCTCTACAAAGAAGACTGAATAGCTGGAAAAACCCCATTTCGGTATTTTCTAGCCATCACCATGTACTCACTAACCTGATTATAACTAGTTAAGAATTATCCCTCCAAGCTATTAGAACATGGAAGGCTTCCTCCCTACCCAGGATAGTCTCTGGACATTTGACCCCAGAGGCTTTTGGGGAGCCAGGGAGAACACTGACCCATCACTTCCAAATGAATCCACTCCATTTACAATTCGGCATCATTAGTGCTCGAATAAAATAGTCACTGGGAAACAAGTCCTCGGGCCTTGGTTAAGATGGACCATGATCCCCTTTGCCATATCTGCCCGGCACAAAGGGACATGGGCCTCCCCATCACAAGACAGCACCATAGGAAGTTCAAAAGTTGCCTTCTTCCCCAGACAGGTTCAAACCCTGACCAACTGGATGAATTCTTTGGCCCCACAATCAACAATGCAGATTTTATCCACTTGCAAAAATAAAAAAGCAGCTCACATTTCTATAGCATGTTGCACTGTACAAAGTACATTCCTCAACAATCACTGAACTAGGCATAAATATTATGCTCATCTCCCAGGAGTACAGCTGGCAGCCTGGGGTCAAGTGCTTCTCCACAGAGCCCTGGGGGAGAGGGAGAGCAAACACCAGTCCCCTTTTATTAGGCAGTGTGAGAATAACTTGCCCAGGGTCCCAGAGCTCATCAGAAAGGCCAAGTGTACCCCATTCATCCTCTTAAGTCAAAAGAGTCACTGCACAGAGACAGGCTAGCTAAGACCTGAGCCTAAGACTTCCAACTCTAAATCCTGTGTTCCTTCTGCTGTCAGGCCCGTCCCATCTTCTTTTAACTGTTTCCCCAAGATAATGATTTCATAGGGTCAGGGAGGACTGACAGAGGTAGATAGGCAGTCAGATGGGGGCAGGCAGGCAATGTCAGGGTTTGGAGACATTCCCAGTGAGCAGGTGTGTTGTATTTGTTATGGAGGGGAGGGGACCCACTCCCTCCCTCATCCCTTTGTACATTGGAGGGGGTGAAAACAGAAGTCAAGAAAGAAACTTGGTTGCTTTTTAGTTACTTAAGAAAAAGATAATAGCCTCAGAATAGTAGCAATTAATCTAACTAGTGGTTTTTTTTGTCTACAGCTTCTCTTCTTTTATGAGACAGTGAGGCTGATGATTTTACAGCTAGACAAGCGGCTTTGTTCTTGTTACAACCTGCTGCTTAAAACAAAAAAACTTTTCAGAAAAGTCTGTGTGTGAGATTTCTGGCCCAGCTTGATCTCGCCTAGAAAGCAGCCATGGTGTGAAGCTCAACCATATGTAAGAGTCATTTGTTCTGAGAGGACAAATACAAGCCCAGGAGGCTGTCAGAATTTCCATCATTGAAGATTTTCCCTAGGATGGACTGTGAAGGCCACAGACCAGTATGGAAACTGTTACTGGTCACGACAGAGATGGACAGTCTCACTTCCAATACATGCGGGACAGTGTTGTCTAATGAGTTCTGTCTTTAACATTTAACTAGTAGGTGAAGCACAGACAATTATTAAAGAAAAAAGTCTCCAACTCATTGGAAGATTATACTGCGATTCACTGGTGGTTTCTCCTTTCCAAACATTGCTGACATGGTCTGAGACCAAGAAGAGAACGTGGCAAAGTCTTATTTTAGTAGTCTAGCGCTTCTCAAGTTTGCCTAGAAATAATTAGTAATCAATGAAGGAGAAAAAAATCAAGCATATGCTGGTAGAGAATATTGCTAATTAAGGATACAAAAAGGCCAAGAGTCCCCCTTTCCCCCAAAGTTACTGCTGACCACCATTTCTCTAGCCACCCAATTTTATTAGATTTTCTCTATCCAAATTCCATTAGACACCTATCATCAACCAAATATTAAAACAGCACAACACACTAATGCATAGAAAAAAGCTAATTGTTTAGCCTGGGACCTGTGAGAGGCAAAAGAAGTGTGGGCATTGGGAGAAGATTCCTATGTTCTCCTGAGAGAATCAGGCAAGATTTAGAAGGGAAGGAGATTTTTAAAGAGGATTTGTGCATGTGAGACTGTCAGAGGTAGAATAACTGAGCTGTAAACAACTAAGGGAGAAACAAATGATAGCCAATTCCCCTTTCCCAAGAAGGGAGAAAAGGAGGGTGACAGAGGTCAGCCCATTTCCCACACCCAGTTGTTTGGCTACTGTCTTGAAGGAATGGGCTGGAGCAGGTCTCAGGGCAGATGAGAAAAAACAAGGGGCACTAACTGGCAGTAACTTGTCTTTATAGACTAGACATTCAAGCCTTGGGTATTCATTGCCTGGAGGTGGCCCATATGGTAAACCTTTCAGCTGCTTAGGAAGATCATCTGCTAGTTTAGCAGTCATTCTGCCAATATGCAGACCTTGGTTCTTGTCTCAGCAGGCAAGGTAGGCTATAGCCCTCTCCTCAACTGGAGCCCAAGTTTCCTTCACTATAAATTAGGAGATTAGACATCTTTGTGAAGCCCTTCAGAGCTTTCCATGCTCCTCAAACTGATCTAAGGTCCTTTAAAACTCTGGGTTCCAAAGAGACTATACTGAAGCTGTATGACTAGGGTCCAAAAATATTAAAATCGAGTTTAAAGAGCACTAGGAGACCCAGGTTTCCTTCCTCTACGTGGCAGAATAGGGAGCATCAGTAGTGTGACAAAGGGCTCTTCCTTACAGTGTCCAGAAATCAATCAAATATAAAATGCAGGAGAGCATCAGATCAGAGGCACCCTAGTTCTAAGATACAGATGGCACAGCAATCTTGGAGCTGACAAGATCAATCCAGGAAACGAGAAGTAGCAGAATAGTATGCTTCTTCCCTAAAGAAATCCTGGTCTTTGATTCAAATTCTCATCTCTCATTCAGTGTTAAGACTTTTGATGAAGGTTTCAGAATGCTATAAAATGAGGAATGGTTTCATGGATTCACGGACAGTGAAAAGAACACCCATCCCTAAACCCCCCAAGGGGTGGGAAGCCCCAGCTATCATCTTTTTCCAATACTTGTACACATTTCCACATCATTGGTGATTCCTACTGTGACCATGGATACACACTAGGAATGTTACAGGAGAGATTCCTTTCATGTGTGGGTTAGACTAGATAAGATTGAGGTCTTTGCTATGTGGTCTATGATTGTGGCCAAAGGTAGGGGCTCAAAGCCTGGCTTTGGGCAAGTCATTTCCCTTAAACTATGACACGACAGCCCAGAAGAGAAGCCACAGGATAGCCAATAGCAGAGCCTTTGAAGTGGGTCATCTAGCCCGCCACCATTTTTCACAAGGGGCAGGCAGTAAAGGCTCAGAGTGTCTATTTATCAAGATCACTCACAGTGTAAGCAGCATTTAGACCTCGTGACTCTCCAATGGGAGTGTCCTTTGGCCAATAGAGGAAGGTCATACTGCTGGCTGGAGATAAGAGTGGTTCCAAAGAAACTACCACCACAGAGTTCTAACACAGTCCTATCAGCTCACCTGGGGGCAGGCACCTTGTCAGCTAATTTCTGAAATGGTACTGAATGGTTTTCCAAAATCTGAATGTTCCCTTTTCCAGGCTGCCCATCCTCAAGCCCTTATTCAGGAGAAGCAAGGCCAAAGACTCCAAGTTCCCTTCACTAAACAAAGAGCTTTGAGAATCTTAAGCTCTCCCAGCTTTTCTTGTTGACAGCACTTTAAGGCTTATGATACATACGTGTGGTGAGGGAGTCAATCTAAGCTTCCCTGCACCTCTGACAAGGGAACTGACCTTCCTTCACAGACATGGCACGTCGCCGCGTTCTTTTTCTCCCTTTGTGATCTTCTTCCAGAATTTTGTCATCAAAGCCAGTGAGCTCAATGGTTTCAGACTGACTTGTGGGTCCAGCTGAAAACCACTCTGGCTCTTCTTCTGTATAGGAATCATTTCTTCTGCGCTCTCCAAATATACGTTTGCTGTCACCAAACTCTCTCTAAAAAAGCAGATTAGAGAACTAAGCTATTACAGTGACCAAACAAGATAAATGCCTATCAGGGCAAAAGAAAGACTGATTCCCTCTCCTCCTTCCAGTCTCCCCAGCCCTGGCCCACACGTTTAAAGTAGTTTCTGACCCCAAGATTGCAATAGGAGGTCAGAGTTAAGTAGCAAGTGATCCCTAGGCCCCTAGAGCATGCTAAGGACTGGATGAGATGAAAAAACACACCCGGAAACGCTTGTCCTTATAATCTCTCTCCCGATCTCTTGAGTCTCTACAGTCCCTTAAGTCTTTGTCCCCACTTCGGTGGTCTTTGTAAGAGATGATCCTCCCACTGCCGATCCTACGACCTCCAATCATTCGAACACCATCATTGTCCTTTTCCAATGGGCTCCCTGATCTGCGGGAGCTGACAGAGGTTGTGACATGACAGCCCCCTCCAAAACTGCGCCTCTGGGGACTTAGAACAACGTCTAAATCATCTTCTTTAACCCGCTCTCTTGGATCTGTAAAAAGGGGAAAAAAAGAGTCAACAGTGTGACCTTCCTCTCTTGGCCAAGGGCACTCTCTGTGGTACTTTTTATAGAGGGAAGCAGAACTATAGTCAGTCAAAAAAGTTGAGACGTGTATACCACCCATTAAAAAAAAAAAGATGGCACAAGTTCTTCTTTTCTTTCCAAGAATATACTTTAGAAAAATGATTTGTTTTCATCATTAGTCTCCACAAAACAATCAACAGAGGCAAATAACAAACATGGTAGAATTGTTAAGGATCAAACCAGTTCTAGTCTCTTTGGTGTCTACTTTTGCTGACAGATATTTGCTTCAGCTAGCTAAGGAAAGAAAGCCTCTCTGCCGTGCCCAGGGCACTAACAAATTATTTTTTTAGAGATGGCATTACCTTGAATACCTCTTTTCTAGCTTAGAGGAAGCAAGGATTTGGAACAAGACTTTGAACACCTGTCTCCTGTCAAGCAAAACTAAATCCTTCATTAACACCATCTACTGAGCATTGTGAAATGTTTAGAAAGCAGATTTGATTCATTTGTCACAGTTTTAATGTAGGTGGAAGACACCTTTTCCAAATTTCAAGTTCCATGTTGTAAATTTTACTTCAAGTTACATATTACATTCATCTCTCATTTATCCATGTCAAAGAAGAGCATCATTGGTAGCAGGAAAACAAAGGCCCAGACTGACTTGTTGAGTTGGACCAGGGCCAAGGTCCAATTCCCTACAACTCCTCCTCCTCTAGGACTAAAGCTTGAACCTAGAAACCTAGAAGCCAAACTTGGCCTCCAAGTTGCAGGAATGATTCACACAGGACAGACTAGTTTCCCAAATCAGAAAAAAAAGAAAGCCCAGAGGCCATAACCTTGCCAAGGACCCTGTCCATTGATTTCAGGGGGTCTGTAAACCTGGATGAGGAAAACAGTTCTATCTTGATTTTTATTAACTTCAAATGAACTTGGGCACTTCCTCCAATTATTCATCAACATGACCTTGGAGAAGGAAGGGGTTTGAAGGCTTCCCAAGGCTTTCACTAAAGGGCTTCATAAGCCAAAAAAGGTAAGGATTCCCTATTTAAAAAAATACCAGGTGGAAAGAAGTCTCCAGTTGTAATACTCTAAAGGGATCTGTGGTCTCAAGGAGGCTACTTCAGAACACGGCATTGTCCCTATGAGCGAGGCCTCTGGCCATTGCTTGGCCAACAGCCTCTTACCTGCTGTCCTTCGCATCAGAGGAGGTCGCTCCAAGTCCAGCTCTTTCTTGAAGCTTTCTACTGGAGAACTTCTCCCTGAGCTTGGGTAAAGAGATGCATGCCACTTCTCAGGATCCCAGACGCCATCGCTACAGATCAAGAGAAAACATTAATCACACACTGAGTAAAGGCAGGCTGACTGTGAACCCTCCACCAAACAAGCTGGTCTACAATGACCTTAGCCTTTGTCTATAAACAAGTTTAAGTGAATACTAGAACAGGAAAGGACAGTGAAAGGAATAGTGGCATCTCCCCATCCTCCCCTAATACACAAAACATGCCAAATGATGGCTGGCCCAGTAGTTTGGCTTTGCTGTCATAGTTGTTTCACTGCTGTTCCTCTTACCCAGTTCTTTTAAGTTCTTGGCCATCTTGCCCCTAGCCAGAGCAACCCAAAGAATTCTGAGGTCCCCTCCCACCCAAGCAGCCTCCCCTTCCTCCAAAGGCCACAAGGAAATCTCACAGTCAAGCTAATATCTAAGTCATCTATGATTTGTCTGCTCAGGCATTCCCTCTTCCAACACCGAGAGTGTATCTTTACTAAGTAGGTAGTGAAAATCATCACACCCCCACCCAAACCCTGTGAGGTCACTAATAATAAGTGACAGCTCACATCCTAGTTTAAGGTTTCATTGGAGTCCAGGATAAAGAAAAGGCCATGCCACTACTTTAAAAGCCCTGATGAACTCTGTAAAGCAAAATGGGCTGCCAACAGGTCCGGTGACAGACTGATAATAGTTAGAAAGGCATTAGTACTAATGGTTAGCACTTTCCCATTTTACAGATGAGGAAATTAAGGCTGAAAGAAATTTATTAACTTGGCCAAATAATAAGTAGCTGAGGCTAGATTTTAACTCAGTCTCCCTAACTTCAGCTCCAGCACTCTCTCTCTTCTAGGTAGCTCCCTAGCTGCGCAGGTCTAAATCTAGAGAGACAAACTACCTAATACTCAACTTCCAGAAGTTAGATTTGGTACAAAGTAGAAAAATGAAGGTTTTCACTGGAGCCTGCTTGTCTATCAGTGGTGAAGAGAAAATTTAGACCCTTAGCAATCAGCCACTGAAAGAAAGCAAGGTGTTGTTCCTCAGTTCTGTTCTTGATGAAGACAAGGGAGTGACACTGAAGCACCCAGGGACTTCCCTATAAGCCACAGGTAAAGGAAACAGAACGTGAGCTATTGAAGCTTTCAGTAATTACTGCCAATAGAGGGAGGTGTAGGGACACTATTTATGTATAAAAACCTAAAATAAGAGGGCTGTGTCTAAATGGCACACATTAGATACAGGGGTAGATAAAAAGTTGTCACAAAGTTGGTAAGAAAGAGAAATGAAGAGAGTGACAGAGACAAAGAGGGTAAGAAACAGGCAGAGAGACAAGAGATAGAAACAAATGGACAAGTAAGGAGGTTGCAGATTCAATATCCATTTTTAAAAATTACAAAGATCTCTTATGGTGAACAGAATACAGAGTCCTAATACAGCAAATCCTCCTTTTGCCCCCAAAATAGAAATATAAAGTTACTGCTAAATTGACAATTATAGCAGGAAAATATGTGACATTAAAATGGTAAACATACCTGTCATATTTCTCAGAAAGGCACGAAGGCCTCTGTTTAGAGTGAGGACGTTCTTTAATGTCCAAAAGTTCCTCCTGGAAAAAAGGAATTAAAATTTGTTGCTCTGAATTTCGTTTATGAAGACACATTACCAGAAAATTCATCTAGTTATAGTTGCATCATTCCCGAATGTTACCCTTACAAATATTTAAATGTAACTGATGAGACAGAACAAATGGCATGAGAAGAGAAATAAGCTGACTCTCAGAAGGGCCAATCTGTTTCTGATGAACATGCCCATGCCTCCTCCTCTCTACAGGGCAAAGATCATCTTTCAGTGACACAGAAACTATTAATGGCAAGGAAGCTCCACCACCAAAAAAAGATGCCAACTAATACAATTTAAAAGCAGCACCATTTAAAGAAACAATTTTGTTTGCTGGTTAATGCTATGTCACCAACAAAGACTTTTTAAAAGAGTAGATACATTTGAAGGAATCCTGAAATTTGCCGGGGGGGGGGGGGGGGGGGGGGGGAGACCAAATCCCACTGAGAACCTCTCCTTAGTGGCAACCCATTTCCCCATACTAAAAGTATGTAAGTTTATTTCAAGAAAGGGGGTACAAGATTCTTGCTGAGAGTTACTGCCATCAATCACATTTGAGGTGTGGAAAACACCCAGGAAGCTGCCGTATGGTTTAGGATGTAGAATGCCAAGCCTGGTCTATGATCTCAGTCCTTTAAGTCTGATATTTCTGTTGACTACACTACAACAAAATCAGCTCACGGTGAATGGATGAGAACACCTGACTGGTTGTACAGATGATTGTTAAATGAGCTACCTCATTTTATTGGAGAGCCAAGCCAAGGCTCCATCTCTCTTCTAAGAATACCTCCAGCCCTTCCCCACAAAGCCAGTAGCCAAGGGTCGTCATTTCTACCTCTACACACCTTGAAGGCACCCTTCCCCACTTCCCCATTCATGACAGCCAACCTGAACCAGCAATGGCCTACCAAGCTCTTCTGGGCCCAGGGAGCCCCCTTTCAAGACAGCTTCTCCACAAGTGGCAAAGTCAAGTCCAAGTGACCTGCTCAATAAGCTTTGGTGGCTCCCCATTGCAGCCAGGATAAAATTCAGGCTCTCACTGTAAGCAATGAAAGCCCTTCCTTGGCCAGCCCACCCCTCATTGACAACATCTCAGCCACCCTCTCTGGGCTTTTAGAGGCCATCCCTTCACCTTAAGAAAGTTAATTTTTGGAGAATATCTCTTCTCTTTTCTCCCTGTGTATATACAGACAGCAGAAGTTAAGCTCCTTGAGAATAGGGCCTGTTAGGTTTTTGTCCAGGTATATCCAGAATCTAGCCCAGGAGTTGGTGGTATCCACTGGCTATTTAAGAAATGCTGATCGATTATGACCCAAGGAGACTATTGAGAGGCTCTCCAGGGGTCTGAAAGGGAATCAAAAGGCTAAATTACCTGCTTACCTCAGGAGATTGCACTTTGAGATCTTAAAAAGAAAAGTTTAAACAGATTCAACGTAGAAAACCTTATAAAAACAAGGGAAAACAATGTTTCTATAATGCCATGTGCCCAGCACTGTGCCATTTATAACTCCATAATCCTTGCCATCATGACTAAGTTAATTTAGCCAAGACAACTGTTTGCAATGCATTTGGCTTACTAAACAAAAGAGATCCACCCTTGGTGCCCCAGATCTCAAATATAGGCAGGACAAGTGAATCTGGCCCCAGCTCATCACTAACTAGATACACCTGGGCAAGTCAAGCATGCTGCTGCCACTGCAGCACCCTTCCTCTTCTGCCCCACCATCCCCACAGTGAAACAAGGAATTGGTCCCTGGTGATCTAAGTTCCTTCCCAGAACTCAGGTTTTAAGAGTCCTCAGAAATATCCTGTTAATAATTCCAATTTACAGACCAGTGAAGTGCCTGGAGAGTTTGAAGAAACTCCAGTTGCTTAGGGCTATTGGAAAAGGTCAAGACCAAGCTCAGGACCCCTCAAGTCCAGTCCAACATTCTTCAAATCACACAATCTAGCTGGTCACATAACAGGCTGATCCCCAAAGGCCTGAGAGACAAAACAACTTACAGAGCAACCTTCAAGCAAGACCACATTTTATAGGCAAGAACAGCTTCCATGTCTCATTGAGTAAATGATGTTCCCTTGGTGGTGACTAAAGTTCCTGCTCACAAAAACTGACCCAAATTCTCTCTGGAGAAAAATGAAAGGAGTCGACTCTGTTCCATTTCACAGATAACTGTGAGCAAACATTTTATCTGGGAAAAATGAAACATTCTAATTTTAGTTTGTTAATGCCCACTAAATCCAGGCACAGAAAAAAATTTCAAGTTAGTAAAAGTGTTTACCTTTCTATTATTCTGAAGTGAGTAGTGGTAGTGTCATTTGCTAATTTGTGAATTGAGATTAGAAGCCTCTCTACCATACATCACATGAGACATACCAGAGAGGGGCAATCAAGCACTAGGAAAATGCATGTTAGCTAAGGTTTACAAGACATTAATGAAAACTCACTTGAGTCTTACCACAAACCTGAGAGGTTGGTACTATATTGGCAGATGAATAAACAGAAGCTTAAAGAGGATAATAGGTGCCTTCAGTGTCAGAGGGTCTGATTAAGAATGAGGATCTCAATAATTAGAGAAATGCAAATCAAAACAATCGAGGTACTACCTCACACCTAGCTGATTGGCCAATATGGCACCAAAGGAAAGTAATGAATGCTGGAGGGGATGTGGCAAAATTGGGACACTAAAGCATTGCTGGTGGAGTTGTGAATTGATCCAACCATTCTGGAAAGCAATTTGGAACTATGCCCAAAGGGCGCTAAAAGACTGCCTGCCCTTTGATCCAGCCATTGCACCGCTGGGTTTGTACCCCAAAGAGATCATAAGGAAAAAGACCTATATAAGAATATTCATAGCTGCACTCTTTGTGGTGGCAAAAAAATTGGAAAATGAGGGGCTGCCCTTCAATTAGAGAATGGCTGAACAAACTGATATCTGATGGGGATGGAATACTATTGTGCTCAAAGGAATGATGAACTGGAGGGATTCCATGTGAACTGAAATAGCCTCCAGGAATTGATGAATAGTAAAAGGAGCAGAACCAGGAGAACACTGTACACAGAGACTGATACACTGTGGCACAACTGAATGTAATGGACTTCTCTAGTAGCAGCAATGATCCAGGACAATTCTGAGGGGCTTATGGAGAAAGATGCTATCCACAGCCAGAGGAAGAAATGTGGAAGTAGAAACACAGAAGACAAACATTTGTTTGATGGGGATATGATCGGGGAGGTAGTGATTTGCAATCACTCTATTGCAAATATTAATATTATAGAAATAGGTCTTGATCAACGATACATGTAAAATCTAGTTGAATTGCTCATTGGCTATGGGAGGGGGAGGGAAGGAAAAGAATATGAATCATGTAACCATGGAAAAATACTTCAAATTAATTTATTAAATAATTTTTAAAAAATGAGGATCCCAGCTGGGCTGGAGGTCTTTGGGACTGCTCTCCTCAGTTATCCACCTTACTTGGGCTCCATGGCACTCATGAAGACTCTTCAAGAAGCTAATAGAATGAACAATGTAGCCTAAAGTCTCTGGCCAAACTATACCAATGACTGATCTCACTGGCCTCCCAATGCCCTGGGGTGAGTCTCTGCTTCAAACCTAGAGAGGTTTGGCAGGGGTGAAATAGAGGCACTACCTGGCACCTGATTCTTGGGAAGGATTCTAAGAATAGCATGAAGAATGCAGGATGGGAGTGAGGGGGGGGGGGGGAATCAACTGAGGCTCACTCTGTAAAGGCAAGATAAAGTTAAGCTTTAGAGGTTCTCTTGGAAGAATTCAATCCACCCAGTTGTATCCTAATTCCTAGTTGAGAACAAGAGTGCTTTAGTTGAGGGCATACGAACACTCCTTTTGCCACTTTCATCTCTAAACAGGAGGACTACTCTTTGTCCTGACGTTCTCCAGTCAAGACATCTCTGGCGCTTTTAAAAACCAGTGCCAAAGAAGCACACTGGAGATGGATAAGTTCTATTAGCACCCAATCATGCCAGAGGGATCATTCAAGAAAAGGTGCCAAAGATGCCGCAGAAAAGGACCTCTCTATTCACAAAGATTTAGGAATGAGCACACACACCAACTAAATGGACATGCCTGTTATGCACAACCTGTACTTTAAGTAGCGAGTGTCATGGATGGACCTGTGTTCTAGAAAAATCACTGGGGGGTTGTTTAATTTTTGATATATATCTTCTTTCCCAACATGATTAAGATGGAAACATGTTTTTGCATGATTTCACATTTTCCAGTGACTATCACCTTCAGGATGATAAAATACAGAATCTTTTGGTGTCCAAAATCTTAGAAAATTTAGCAGCAACCCCCCCTCCTTACACTATGTATTCTACTTCCACCATTAACATTAGCCTCCTGGCTGTCTCATGAACATGGTATTCCATCTCCTGATTCCTGGCATGTTCTCTGGCTGCCCCCATGCCTAGAATGTTTCCCTCCTCATCTCTGCCTCCTGGTTTCCTTCAAGTCCTAGCTTCTATAGGAAGTCTTTGGTGATCCCCTTTAATTCCAGGGCCTTTCTCCTGATGATTATCTCCAGTTTATCCTGTCTATTGCTCCTGTCCACTGTTCTTTGCATGCTGTCTTCCCCTTTAGACAACGAGTTCCTCAAGGGCAGAACTATCTTTTACATCTCTCTGTATTCTCAGCAAAGTGTTCAGCACAAAGGGCTTAATAAATATTTACTAAGGTTTCTTCCAAAAAAGTGAACCCAGTATTCAAATTTACAAAGAGCTAAATCAATTGCACAAAAAAATCAAGCCATTCTCCAATTGATAAATGGGCAAGGGACATGAATAGGCAGTTTTCAGTTAAAGAAATCAAAACTATTAATAAGCACATGAAAAAGTGTTTAAATCTCTGATAATCAGAGAGATGCAAATCGAAACAACTCTGAGGTATCACCTCACACCTAGCAGATTGGCTAACATGACAGCAAAGGAAAGTAATGAATGCTGGAAGGGAAGTGGCAAAGTTGGGATATTAATGCATTGCTGGTGGAGCTGTGAATTGATCCAACCATTCTGGAGGGCAATAAAAGACTGCTACCTTTTGACCCAGCCATAGTATTGCTGGGTTTGTACCCCAAAGAGATAAGGAAAAAGACTTGTGCAAGAATATTCATAGCTGCGCTCTTTGTGGTGGCAAAAAACTGGAAAACGAGGGGATGCCATTCAATGGGGGAAAGGCTGAACACATTGTGGTATCTGTTGGTGATGGAATATTATTGTGCTCAAAGGAATAATAAAGTGGAGGAATTCCATGTGAATTGGAACAACCTCCAGGAAGTGATGCAGAGCGAAAGGAGCAGAGCCAGGAGAACATTGTACACAGAGACTGATACACTGTGGTCCAATTGTATGTAACGGACTTCTCCATTAGTGGCAATGCAGTGATCCTGAACAACCTGCAGGGATCTATGAGAAAGAACACTATCCACAAGCAGAGGACAAATTGTGGGAACAAAAACACCGAAGGAAGGCAATTGCTCAACTACAGTGGCCGAGGGGATATGATTGGGGATGGAGACTCTAAATGAGCATCCTAGTGCAAATATCAACAACATGGAAATGGGTTTGGAAAAAGGGCACATATGTGATACCCAGTGGAATTGCGCATCGGCTATCATGGCTATGGAGGGGTGGCGGGAGGGAGGAAAAGAAAATGATTTTTGTATTCAATGAATAATGTTTGAAATTGACCAAATAAAATAATGTAAAATAAAATAAAATTGAATCCAAGTTCTGGAATTCTTTAACAAAACACTCACTAGAGGATAAATTGGATTGTTCTATTTGTTTAATAGCTACAAATCTAAAGAACAAAGACAAAAGCTCTTTTTAAAACCGTTCACAAAGCACTTTCCTCACAACCACCTAAGAATGAGAGAATGAGTCTATCAGGAAGCTGGATTGTCCACAGCCTCGTTCTCCAAACTGTATTAGAAATGCAACATTCTGCCAAGAGAAATATAGATGGGTAGACCTGTAGGCTTCTAGAGGAGGCCACAAGCCACCTTTTAGTAAAGGCTTTTCATATGTGCATGACTTCACATGTATAATCAATATAATATGGCTTGTCTTCTCAAGGAGTGGAGAGGAACAGAAGGGAATGAACACATTTTTTTAAACAAATGTTAAAAATTGTAAAGACTTAAATCAATTCACTCAGCTGATGATGAAAAGAGATTCACATGGATGGCAGATAAGGTAATTTCCAAAAGTGATTTTTTTTTTTGCAAAGAAATGTGAATGCTTTTGTGAGTAAATAGAATATAAATATAAATACAAATAGTAGATAAATACAAAACAAATTTATACAAAATTTCATCTTATTAAGGCTCACAAAATTCTCTCTAATTTGATTTTTTCATAAACCACATGAAATATGTACTACCAGAATTATCTACATGTAACAGATGAAGAAATCGAAACAGAAGTGACTTAACAGGGGTTACAAGAGCCATGTGTCAAAGGCAGGACTGAAACCAGGTCTCTCCTACCACCTCCTAAAGGCCAACATTTGCCCCACACCAGACTGCTTCTTTAAGACAAATTCATAGACCATTTAAAAAATGAGACATGTATGATAGCTGCTAATTCTGAAGTTCTAGACCCTTATTAGAACAGAGCTGAAAGGAACTTTAGAGATTAACCATTCCAATTTTCTCATTCCTACTGGGAAAAAAATTAAGTTCTCCAGAGGGGCCCTGTTTGGCCCAGGTTCAAGTGGCTAACTCTAGTCAAATGCTCTCCCTATATGACTGACAATGCAGTTTTTGCTCTAAAAATCTGAATCCCATCCCTGGAATGAACATGTATCCCAGGAACCCTGACTTTCCTTAAAAGCTCAGTTCTAAAATAGCCAACAGATTACTTGAAACTATAAAGCTTTTGCAGACAACAATAATGCATCAAGGATAAGGAAGTGGTTGACAGACCTGAGCCCCATTTCCCCCCTTCTTCCCCAACTGAAACTATCAGCTCCTCCTCCCCAACACTAGCTGGAACTTTGGAACAAAGCAGCCATTCCACCTAGCAGGACACTGTAACTTCTCATACCTTTACCTGACAGATTCAAGATGGATTGGTGGTCTGAACATATTGCTATATAGTATAAGAACGATATAATCAAGGGAACCAGATGCCCACCCCCTAAAACAGCCAATGAGATACATCCAAGATAACCTAATCTACACTCCAACTTTCCAGCCCATAAAAACCCATGTCTCCCTCTACTCAAATGGTATCCTCTGCTAATCCTCCTGGTGTTGGGCCCCCAACCTTGCTGTGCCTAATAAACCTTGCTCTATCACCCTACTCTGGTCTCATATTGCCTCTTGTGTCAGATCTTCATCAGTCAGGACTGACAAAAAAAAATCACTGCATCAAATTTCTCTAAGAATTTAGCATCCAAGATATAGAAACATATTCCCCAATAAACAGTCAGAGTATGAAAGTACTCAAAAGAAGAAATGCAAAGTATTAACAACCACATGAAAAAATGATCCAAATCACTTAACAGAGAAATGTAAACTAAGACAATGCTAAAGTGCCCCTCACATCTGCAAATTGGCAAAGGTGATCAAAAAATGGCAGAAGTCAGGGCTGATGGGGTTGGGAAATGACAGATATTACAGGTAAATAACAGGTAATAACCTGGGTTAGTATGGTGGTACAACATAATGGTACAACCATTATAGAAAGCAATTTAGAATTATGCAATAACCAAAATGTCTATACCCCTTGACACGGAGATTCTACTTGTCTTACAGCCCAAGGAAGCATCTAGTAAAAAAAGAAAGTCTTCATATATTCCAATTTTTTTTTTGCACGTGATAGCAAAGAATTGGAAACAAAGATGTCTGACGACTGGGGAATACCTAAACATATTTTGGTATAGGAATGTAATGACTGCTGTGCTGTAAGAAATGCTATTTGTGAAGAGTACAGAGAAGCCTGGAAGGATCTATGTGAACTGATGAAGTCAACAGAGCCAAGAAAACAATCTACCCAGAAGCTACAAAACAGAAAACAAGTACGATTCCACAACAAAAAGTTTTAAATAAATAACAAAATCATGAAGTTCAAACAAGACTCAAATGAAGGGATGAGAAGACATCCCAACCTATTCTTTCAAGAGAATGGAAGGTTCCCTGCTATGAGAGTGTATAATTGTTCACTTTCTTAATCTATCCATTAATTGCGCTGACTTGTTTCCTTTCTAAAAAAATATTATTTGTCAACTGGGATGGCTCTCTGGGAGAAGGGATACATGGAAAAAGCGTGGTAATATAAGAAACAGAAAATGTCAATAAAATAATTTTTAAAAGGTTAGCTCAAGCATTCCCCTCCCACCTTGAAGCCAAATGACACCAGATCTTTCTATTGAAAGGACAACACAACTTATAGTCACAAACTTACACTTACAGTGTGACAAATATGCCTCCTCTCTCTGAGCTAAATAGCTTCTATTTGCAGAGAAAGGGCCCCAGACAAATTTCCCTCTTGATTCTCTGCTCCATGCCTCCTGGAACCCAATATCTTCTTCTTTTCACTTCTTTACTATTAAAAACAAGTTAAGAATGTTATCATGCCATAAATATGAAGAATTCAGAAAGTATGAGAAGACAAACTGTTGCAGAGTAAAGAACCAGGGAAACAATATATACAAAAATAGAAAGGGAAATTTTTGAAATGGAGAGAAAATGACTAAGGCTTGAACCAAAAAAGAGTCAAGGCAAAAAGCTTGTGTTAAACACCTGCTATACCTGGGATACAAATAAGGCAAAGAACTGAGTCCCTGCCCTCAAAAAGCTCCCAATCTAATCCCCTGACTCCCAAATGCAAACTATAAACCACTTGTGGACAGGATAAACAGGAGGTGCTCCCATACTGGGAGTCCCTCTGAAGAGATAAGAAAATGCCCACCTCTTGGAGACAGAGGTGGGAGCAACCTCATGTGGACAAGGATGCCCAACACATGTTGGTCAGTTTTGCTGAAGTGTCTCTTACCTCCCTTGTTTTTTGTTAAAAGGAATGGTTATGCCAGTAGTAGAAAAGGGTGCAATACATTTGAAAATGAAGTCAATAAAAAAGCAAGTAGCAGGAGTTAAAATGTAAAGGAAAAAAAGGGGGGGAAGCTGAAATTGATAGTTTTCACTTACTTATGTTAGAGTTTAGAAACATTTGCCTCAAAGCTCTCTCAACACTCTTCCCCAGGGAAGGTAGCTTGTGTAAAAAGAGAGGGAGTGAGTTCATAAATCAAAGAGATCTGGGTTCCACTGTTCTGGCTGTGGGACCCCAGAAAGTTGATTCATCTCTCACTAACCTAGGCAACCTTCTCAGACCCTGAACTGGCAGGTGTCCACTTGTAGAGTCACTGGGTGCTAAGAGGTCCCCACAGGGCATAGAGCCCTTGGCCAGAAATTAAGAAGACTTAAGTTCAAATCTGCCTTCCAATTAACTAGTCAAGTGACTCTGGGGTAGTTGCTTATCCTGTCTGCCAGTCTCATCAAGCTAGGGTTTTGTTGTGTCCCTTTCTGCTACCTATATAACGATATATCCAAACGAGAACTGCAAAATGTTTTGCAAACCATAAAGTACTATATAAATGCTCATTATTATTGTTGTTGCTATTTATAGGGAATTCCTCAGTCCAATGAGATCCCAGATCTAGTCAACATACTAACCTAGGTAAAGTGCCAGTGTGAGAGGAACAAATCATACTAAATCTAGCTGGGCTTGGTTGGATTTTAAGGGTGATGGGAGGTTGGGGGAGCATAGGAAATGGGAGAGATTCCCTCTTCTGCTTCAGGATTCTCCATCTATTGACTACTGGGTACTGGAGGAAAACTGCCCTTAACCTAATCTCTGCCACCCCTTGGCTCCTATCCCTAGAGACTCAATTGAGATTTGCCATTTTTTTTTTCAGCACTAATATTTCTATTAGTATTTTAAATGATTTCTCGCCAATGTATCTTCTGTTAACCCAAGTTTCATTGTATCTTATATGTAGCTACAAGGCCCTACCTGGGGTTCTTCCTAAGGCAGGCAACTCCATCTCCCAGCTTCCCCCATACCCTTACCTTCAGGCTTCCCTAAAGACTCAGCTCTGTGATTTTTAAATCTCCATCTTGCTTGGTCTAGCACCCAAAATTGTGCACACCTACACTACACGGGCATGTGCTAGTCAATGGCAAATCAGAAATAACAAACTGCCCACCTGGGCTGTCCCAAGCCAAGCTTGAGCCACTGTTGGCACTTGTGAGGCACAGGAAGTGAGGTAGAGAACAGCTCTGGAGTTTGCTCACTTCCTGTGGACAGGGCTACAAGCCAGTTCGTGCTAGGAGCTGGAGCAGGAAGGAGGCCCGCAGACAGCTTTCCTTCAAATGGGTCATGTGAGTCAAGGGACTGATTCCCTTCTCTACCTTGGCCTTCCAGGCTTAAACTCCCTCTGACTCTGCCAGAGGTTGAGTTAACCTTTTCCCTTTCCCCCCTCTTTCCTTCTCTCTTATTCCTGTTGTGATTAAACCACCATAAACTCCATTCTGACTTGAGTGTTTCATTTTAGGAATTTCATAAGTAAATTCCTTGGCAACCTTAAATTAATATCATATCAATCTTTAAAAGTGATTTTAATATTCATAGCTGCGCTCTTTGTGGTGGCCCAAAACTGGAAAATGAGGGGATGCCCATCAATTGGGGAATGGCTGAACAAACTGTGGTATATGTTGGTGATGGAGTACTATTGTGCTAAAAGGAATAATAAAGTGGAGAAGTTCCATGGAGACTGGAACAACCTCCAGGAAGTGATGCAGAGCGAGAGGAGCAGAACCAGGAGAACATTGTACACAGAGACAAACACACTGTGGTATCATCGAACGTAATGGACTTCTCCATTAGTGGTGGTGTAATGTCCCTGAACAACTTGCAGGGACCCAGGAGAAAAAAACACCATTCATAAGCAAGGGATAAACTGTGGGAGTGGAAACACCGAGAAAAAGCAACTGCCTGAATACAAAGATTGAGGGGACATGACAGAGGATAGACTCTAAATGAACACTCTAATGCAAATACTATCAACAAAGCAATGGGTTCAAATCAAGAAAACATCTAATGCCCAGTGGACTTACGCGTCGGCTATGGGGGGTTGGGGGGGGGGAGGAAAAGAAAATGATCTATGTCTTTAACGAATAATGCTTGGAAATGACCAAATAAAATATATTTAAAAAAAAAAAAATAAAAAAAAAAAATAAAAGTGATTTTAATATCACAGTTCCAATCCCACAGTGTACAAGCAGCTTTTTTTTTTCTTTTTCTCAAATCCTACCTTCTGTCTTGGAATCAATATTAAATACTGGTTCCAGGGCACAAGAATGGTAAGAACTAAGCAATGGGGGTTAAGTGACTTGCCCAGAGTCCCACAGCGAGAAGTATCTGATGGTAGATTTGAACCCAGGATTCTGGGCCTACTTCTATTCACTGAGCCACCTATCTGCCCCTTTGAGGCCTTTCTTGGTCCATCCCCCCCTTCCCCCAAAGCTTTAAATGTCTTCATTCTGAGATGAGCTTCCATTTACACTGTACATCTTGAACATGGACAGTTATTTGTATCCTGTCTCCCCCATTAGAATGAAGGTTCTGAGGGCAGAGGCTGAGCATGTTTTGCACACAGTAAGTCCATGGGTGTGCATCTGGGGTCATACTGAACAAGATTTTTTTTGGGGGGGGGGGGGGGAATGAGTGATCCCCACTTCTCATCAATTTGGGAGCTGCATGTGCCCCAAAGAAAACCAGAAGCATGGGTGGGTATTAAATATATGACTGCAGCTTTCTGCAAATTCTAGCACTCCATGTGCCATTAGGAGGACCCTAAGGAATGTTTCCTTTCTATCTCTTTCCCAGGAAAAGAGGGTCATCACCAGCACACTAAGGCATGTAGCTGTTAGGAGGGGAATGGCCCAGGCCCACTTCAGCTATCCTTCTTCTGAAAGAGAACTTAAAATACAGACCCCAAGTATCAGCCTGCTAGAGAAGCAAAACTTCTGGATGGCTTCTTGGTCAGCTCCCATAACAATGCCATAAAAGCTAAGAAAAGGCAGCTTGGGTTATCTCCAAGTTAATAGATAATGGATAGTCCAGTTAATACAAAATCACGGATAATCCAAAAGTCCTTTTGAATAAACATCAGGGCCTCAAACAAACTTCTATTTGTTAAGTTGAATTACTAAGATCAACTTTCAATTCTGGGCCTAGATTCAAAGCCCTGGAACAGGAGCCTCAGAGGGCCTGGATTCAAGTTCTGCCTCCATCATATATTTGTGTGCCTTGGGTAGGTCCCTTTACTTCTTCGAAGGCTGTGGGGTCTTTTCTATCTTGAAGATTTCCTAGGTGGTTTTTTTTAGCTCCTAAGTTATGAAAAGACACTTGTAAAACAATGCAATTTCAGAGGCATTAACAAGCAGAAACAATCCCCAAAGGACAGCACCTCCAAAATCTGCAGGCTACCAATCTAAGATTGGCCCTCAGACAATATACACCACGGAGGTGACAGGAATGCTACTACCAGATAAAGGGAAGCATTTCCCAAACATTTTTCCTAAGAGTTGGAGAGTCAAACTATTCCTGAAGAGCTCCAATTTTACTCTGAGTCAGTGTTTCTTTCAAGTAAAGGGGCTGCCCTAAATTATCAGGATTCTTGGCAACATACTTTGAAAAAATATTTAATAGGGACAGCTAGGAATTTGGGGGGTAGAACATCAGGCCTGGAGCCAGGGCATCCCAGGTTTGAATCTGACCTCAGATATGTCCTAAATTTTATTTTTTACATGACCCTGAACAAGTCACTTAACCCCAATTGCCTAGCCCTTATTCTTCTTCTCCTTTAGCATTGATAGTAAGATTTAACTTTGAATTCAGTTTTTAGAACAGAGTTTATAAAATCCTTAGCATAGGGGCAGCTAGGTAACCTAGTGGACAGAATGCCAGGTTTGGAGTTGGGAGGACTTGGATTAGTTAGTTAACCCCAAGCGCCTAACCAGTTTACTTCTATCAGCAGGTTAACAAAAGGCAAGTAATTCTTTCTCCAATACAAAGATAAGATGAGACATTTCAGGACAACTACCACAATTTTAGTTATGTGCATCATCCTTCTACTTATTTCTTTGAAAGATTCTTTTTCATGTATCTACAATGGGGAAAACTTGAACTCAGGCAGTCAAGTGCAAACATTTATATTCAACACAACAGTTCCAAAGTTAGCATTCCCTCCAACCCCAGAACAAGGTCTTTCTTCTTGGTAGGGAAAAAAGGGTTGGGAAGCTACCCAAGTCATGGTGGTTAAGTGACTTCCCCAGAGTCACATGGTGAATTAAGGAGGAGAATTTGAATCCAAGTCATCCTGCCTCCAAGGCCAGCACCTTCTCCACTCCATTCACGGACCTACTTATCTACTGGGAGAAACATTACCTTAGTGTCCTGTGCCCAAGGAAGAATCAAAGTCCTATTGAGCCCATCTACAAGGTCTGTTCCCCTCCACCAGTTATTTTGCTTGCACACCTTTCAAATAATATGCTTCCTCTCCAAAAAACCTTACTTTTATCCAGTGGGGTTCCAGTCCAATTCACCCCTGAGAGTTTTAGAGTAGCCAAAAAAAGTACTGCTTTAATTACTCTGACACTTTTAATTGTGACAATACCTGGTATGGAGGAGATGGTTAGGGAAATGAAGAGGAATTAACTTTTATCTCCTCTGACTCAGAAAAAAGTCTGTGAAGACATTTTTTCACAGTCATTTGAATATTGCAAAAAGCCAATACTGCAGGATGACGTGTTGGTTCAGACCACTTAACAGTCCATATGACATTTCACTAGCTAAATCTCCTGGCCTGTTCAGGGTAGACCTGTCCTTACACTACTTTCTGGCATTTTGACATTTAAAAAGCACTGACAACAACCAGGTCCCACAGTACTTTCGATCTATAGTCAGACTCCTATGCGTGGTGCAAGGATCTCTTACACGTGGAAGGAGAACGGATTCCTAAAGCCTGTTTTGAAGATCTAGCCAATATATATTTAAAATGAATTAAACTTAATGCTTTGATTTTTGGAATATGAAAATTTTAAGAGTCAAAACATGTACACAAAAAAACATTGAGACCCACATACAACTCAAGAATCATGAGATTTAGAATTACAAAAGAATGGAGATGACCCCAACTTCCTGGTTATTTCCAGAAAAGGAAATTGAGGTCCAGAATAAGTGAGGGACTTGCTCAAAGTCCCACAACTTTAGGTAAAATGGGAACCCAGGTCTATGGTCTCTAAAAACCCAGTGCCCAAGGATGCTCATTGATGTAACAGGAAGCATAGGTCTCCTCTTAAAAGAACAGGTTCCTAGGATCAGAAAAATAGAATCTTAATATTTTATTTCCTATGACCACATTTTGGTAAAGCAATGCTTCTGAAAATATAGCTCAAGCCTCTTTCTAGCCAGCCTAGACATCAACAGTGGAGGTTCCAGAAGTGAACTTTTTGCAGCCAAGAGGCTCCTAGAAGAAGTGACAAAGGTTCTGGAATTGTAGCAGAGCAATGGACCCCCAGCTCTACGACAACACTTCTTCTGTGGGTGACCAAGCAACTCACTAACCCCAGTGGTCTTCCCTGAACAACCTTGGGAAGTACACAGGATAAGTCAAGCCCTTTTCAGCCCTAAAGTGCTTTCTCTATCAAACCCAATTGTTACACCATGTTATACCAAAGTGTGTCAGTCACTTTCCTCTGACACAAATGTTTGCATATGGAAAAAACTATCCCCCCAATCATCAGTGTTTATTAGAAACCTGACTTTTAAATTGAAAAGCTTTACTACTTATCCATGATAAACTGAACTGTGAAGCAATCAGAAAAGTATTTTCTTTCTTTTTTTCCAACCTTTATCTTCCATCTTAGAATCAATACTATAGGTCTAGGCAATGGGGGATAAGTGACTTGCTCAGGATCACACAGCTAGGAGGTGTCTGAGGTCACATTTGAACCCAGTACCTCCCTTCTTTGGGTCTGGCTCTCTATTCAATGAGCCATACCTAGCTGCCCCCCATTTTGATAACTTTGAAAATACTTTTCCAGGCGGCTGCTAGGTAGTTTAGTGGACTGAGAGCCAGACCCAGAGATGGGAAGGTACTGGGTTCAAATATGACCTCAGATATTTCCTAGCTGTGTGACCTTAAGCATGTCACTTAATCCCCCCCTTGCCTCACTCGTACTGTTCTTCTGCCTTGGAACGGATACTTAGTTTCAATTCTAAGACATAAGGTAAGGATTTTTTTTTTAAAAAGCAGCTATCAAAAGGAATAAATGGTCAACAAGCTTGCAAGAGGGAAAATGTGACCGAAGACCACCAAACTGGAAAACACACATCTGCCTCTTGTTCAACTACAAAATCCTGTGTATATCAAAACAACCTACTAAATAACAAATGCTATCTACTTTAGAGCAAATGGTTTGTTGGTCTGTTTCCAAGAATATTTTTTAAAAGACTATAACCAAGAACACTGCTTGTATCTTTTTTTTTTTTTAAACACAGGAGTGAGTATGGGGCAGAAAGCAGGAGAAAACACAGGTTTAAAAAGCAGCATCAGCATCCACTCTTCATGATAACTAAGCCCAGGCTGGTCAACATCAGCTGGTGCTGCTTTGGTGCTTCACATTTGTTCTCACTTGAACCTCAACCACTTTACACCAGATGCCTTAACCTCCTAAATCAGGTCTAATCTGGGGAAAGAACATCGATGTAAATTAAGAGAAGGTCTTCTGTAAAGCGCTATAGGCTATCCTCAATAACATGTTATAGGCAACACAACAGAAGTGCCATGGAATTCTGTCAACTTCCTTAGATCCACTAGGTAGCCAAAATAAAAATACCCTGTTGAAAAATTGAACCAAAGTGGGAAAATCAGCAAACAAAGCTTTTCCTTCAGGAAAAAGAAAAGAAATATAAATGTACTATAAGATCTTTCAACTATAATAACTCCCAAAAAAAGTTTTTAAGATTTTCCTGGGAGGGGGCAGCTGGGTGGCTCAGTGGATTAAGAGCCAGGCCTAGAGATGGGAGGTCCTGGATTCAAATCGGACCTCAGACACTTCCCAGCTGTGTGACCCTGGGCAAGTCACTTCCTAGCCCTTATCACTCTTCTGCCTTGGAACCAATACACAGTATTGATTCCAAGACGGAAGGTAGGGGTTAAAAAAAGTCCCATCCCACTCCCTCCAACCCCCCAGCAACTAGGTGACACAGGAAGGATAGAGAGCTGGATCTGGAGTCAGGAAGACCTGAATTCAAATCTGGTCTCTGAAACTTCCTACCATTGTGACCCTGGGTAAGTCACTTAACCCTGTTTGCCTAGTCCTTCCTTTTCTGTCTTAAAAATAAGTGAGGGTTAAAAAAAAAAGTTTCCCTGTACTCATTTGTAGTATTTTATGTAACCATCACAAAAAAAAATGTTTTTTAATGCTTCCTGTGCCTAATTTAGAATGCAAGGAAAAATATGGAAAAGAAAAAATAGCAAACCTCTGACACCCAATTTATCTGGCCAAGCACACTAGACAACATTCCTTTCAGGATGTCACCTCCTAAAAAAATACTCCTACTACACAAGACACTCATATTTGGTAGCGCCTTAAGGATTTGGTCCTTCCAGGGCTATCTGACCCAGTAACACCCTAGTTACCTATAGAATTTAGCAAGTGCTGTCAATATAGGAGGCACCAATTTGCAAGCATTCCCATAAGACAGCAGGAGACCCCCTCAAGTGTAAACTACTCAGGCCTAAAACAAGCATAGATTTTCCTAACTCGCTGCACAAAAATTCAACTGTGTCCCCTGTTCCATAAAACAATTCCAACACATAACTGAGATAAATAGCTCGGTGGTCACCTTCCTCCAAACCGTAAAGGAAACCACGAGGAGCAAAGCCTACTTTTGTGTAACGATGGGGGGACTTGGATGCGGGTGGCTTCTTCAGGTCCAGGAAGGCTTCGCCATTTTCCGTGTCTCCCACCCCTCTTCTGTCCATGGTTGTTTGTGGGTCCTTAACTCTATGCACCTGAAAAGCGAGGAGGCACGAGTTTAATGGGTCCGCCTTTCAGCGCTTTGGTTTCTCTACGACAGTCTGTGTTTCTCCCCCCCAGGAGAGTCAGGGCACCCTTGAGGCAGAAAGGGGCCCCATCCTGTGACAGGGGAGGAAAAATGTGTACCCAGTTTGCCGAGGCGGGCAGAAGGAGGTGGTCATTTCAGAGAACTTTCCCCCAACAGTATAGGAGCAGAATGAGCTCTGTCGAGCCCAGGACCGTCTGGGCAGGAGCAGGGGACTAGCCGCCCCTCCTGTTTGGTGGGGGCCCTTGTATTCACTCTAGCTCAAAAACCCCCTGTTCTAGCAGGGCAGAAAGAAGGGGAGACACTCCGGTCCTTGATGCCTCCCCACCAAGGCTCCCGAGAGCGGTTTTGGGGTCCTGGGCCAGAGGGGTGCACAGAGCCCCCCTGCACCGTCCAGCCCCTCCCCCAGCCCCGGAGCTGCGGCCTAGCGGGGGGCCGCCCCGCCCCCTCGGCTCCGCCCCGCGGCCCCCGGGACCGGACCCCCCCGAATGGAAGAGGGGGGCTGCTTCGGGACGAGGCCCCTCCCCCGGGGCCGGGCCGCTGCCGCCGCCGCGCACTCACCGAGCGGAAGAGGGAGGCGGGCAGGGACGGCGACAGGAGCCCCTCAGCAACGCCTCGGGCCGGGCTCGGCCCAGGCCCCGGCCCCGCCGCCGTCGCCGTCGCCGCCGCCACCGTCACGGCCGCCGTGCTGCCGCCCTGCGCTCGTCCGGCCCTCCTCGGCTCCGGCCCGGCCCCGCAGCTGCCCCCGGCCCGCCCGCCCGCTCTCCTGCCCGCCTGGCTGCGCCTCGCGCCCCGAGCGAGCGAGCGTGAGCGCGACGGCGCGTGCGCACAGAGGTCGAGGGCGCGAGGGCCGCCGCGCAGTCGCAGCCCCGCGCGCGCTCTCGAGCCCAGCTGCCCCTCCCCTAGATACTCCTCGGGACGAGCCCCACCCTCCCCGGCCCCCGAGCGTCAACTCGCTCCGCTTGTTTCTTTTTCTTCGCCCTGAATCTGTCTCCCCTCAGCCGCCGTAACTGAGGCCTTCACTCCGCCCCTTTCCCCCGCCCCTCTAATACTTCCCTCCACGCACTGGCCTCTGCGCCTGCGCTGGCACCGCCATGGCTGGCCCCCGAGTAAAAGCTGTCCTCCGCGATGCCTGAGTAGAAAATGCAATTCTTTCAAAATGAGAGGAGAGTTCTGAGCGGGAGAGAGGGGCGAACCCTGGCTCTTTAGCTGATTGCCCAGCCCCAGGGGGGCAGACTTCGAAAGAAGAGTCACTAGTGAGAGGTGAAGGCGCCGGTCCCGCTATGGTTCGGCAGTGAAAGGTAGAGGGGGCGATGGCCCCTCAGGCGTTTGGCGAGGGCAGGCCCGGGGCCGGGTGCGCGTGCCTGAGCCGGGCCTCGTTTGCACGCGCTGCTGGGACTCCATCTGTGCACGTGCACGGAGGCTGGCGCCCGGGAGGGGAGCAGGGAGGAGCCGGAGTCCTGAAGTCAAAGCCAAACCTTTCCAGGTTGCTGAAAGACTTCCCAGCTTCGCGCCCCTCCCTACTTCCCTCCCCCTGCATACAGCAGGCGCTTAATACTTATTCGCCCGACCAGTTCTCTCGCTTTACAGACTAGAGGGCCCCAATCCCGAAATGTGTCAGAAGCGAGTGCAAAGCGAGTCACCATTTATTAGGCACCTGAGTTACTGCTTTAGCTGCTCCTAGTCCATCATTCCTTTAATGAGCATCTATTAAACGCCGACAGTGTGCCAGGTCAAGGGAAAGGAAAACAGCCGGAGAGAATCCCAATCGGTTTTTTTTTTTCTGATTCCCTTCTAGTTTGATTGCTAGGATGAATATTAAGTCACTTAAGCTTTCTTTATTTTTTCCCCTTTTAAACATTATTTTATTTGGTCATTTTCAAACATTATTCATTGGAAACAAAGATCATTTTCTTTTCCTCCCCTCCCCCTCCCACCACCCCTCCCATAGCCCTCGGGCGATTCTGGGAATCACGTGTGTCCTTGATTAGAACCCATTTCCATGTTGTTGGTATTTGTATTAGTGTTCCTTTAGAGTCTCTCCTCAATCATATCCCCTCCACCGCTGTAGTCAAGCAGTTGCCTTTCCTCGGTGTTTTTACTCCCACAGTTTGTCCTCTGCTTCTGGATAGTGTTTTTTAGATCCCTGCAGATTGTTCAGGGTCATTGCATTGACATTAATGGAGAAGTCCATCACCTTCGATTGTACCACAGTGTATCAGTCTCTGTACAATGTTCTGGTTCTGCTCCTCTCACTCTGAGAGAATCCCAATCTTTTAATGCTCCCCTGATTTAATTCAGTAACATTAGGCATCAACTGTGTGCCAGTCACTAAAAGAGGCAAAGTCAGTCCTTGCCCTTGAGGAGCTCACAGTCTAATGGGGGAGACAACATACAAACATACACAAAGCAATCTAGAAACAGGACCAATAAGAAGCCATCAGCTGACCTGCCCATGGATGAGAGAAGGGAATAAGGCTTTATGAAGCACCTATGGTATGAGTTTTCATAAATATCTTACTGGATCTTTGCAACTCTCCTGTGAGATTAATATTGTTATTATCCTAATTTTACAATCAAGGAAACTGAGGCAAAGAGGTGAAATGACTGGGCCAGAGTCACACAGCTAGTAAGTGTCTGAGGCTGCATTTGTGTCCATGAGGAGGGATTCAGGCAATGGTATCCTACCACCTGTTTTAAAGACTGGCTCTTCAGAAAAAAACTGCAGACAGATAATCGACTAAACCAGCACCTTTCCTCAGGTGTAAATGCTCACCTTGAAAATTTAACAATCAGCTTTATGGAGCCTGTTAATGCAGCTCTAGAACACTCTTGACAAGACTTCCTAATGCAATTCCTTACATTTGGAGACAGCTGTGATTGTTCAAAAACAAAAACTTCCTGAAAGACCCTCGGGCTCCCAATTGCTGCTAATAAGAAATAGGCAGATTAATGCAACTGGGGGTTCTCTCTAACACCCATCAGACTGATAAAGCTCCCCCCCCCCAAGGAAAAGTCACATGCTAGAGAGGCTGTGAGAAAACAAGCAATTGAAGTTAAGTAATACATCCAGAATCACCTAGCTGAAACTGTCTGAAAATAGATTCGAACCCAGGACCTCCCATCTCCAGGGCTGGCTTTCACTCCATTGAACCAAGGAGGGGCACTTTTCTGCCTTTCAACCAATGCTTAGTATCAATTCCAAGACAGAAGATAAGGGTTAAAAAAAAAAAGTAAAAGGACTCATGTACATGAGATTTATAGCAACACTTTTTATAGTGGCAAAAACTGGAAATTAAAGGGGCACCCATTTATTGAGGACTAGCAGAACAAATCCCAGCACATGGATGGGAGAACAAGATGATGCTGCCAGAAATAAAAAAAGATGGTTTCAGAGAAGCTGGGAAGATTCGAATGACCCAACAGAGCCAATTGAATAACTGTCATTTGTCAAAAGCTCTTTGTACATCCCTCAAGATAATCCTGTAATTTCTGTTGCTTAATATTGAACCCACCCTGTCCAAATCTCATCTGGTCATAGAAATGGAATCATTCCGAACCATTTCAAAAGTTCTGATTGATACCATGATCCACCTGGTTCTAGAGTACAAGGAGAGACAATGCTGACCACCTCCCGACAGAGAGGACTCATGGGCAAGAGGAGACACGCTTCTGGATGTGGCCGATGCATTCTACTTGACTACAGAATTTGTTACAAGGCGTTTCCCTAGGGAGTTGGAAGGGAGTAAAAAAAAAGAAGGAAAAAAAGTTAAAATCAATGAATCCATCAAAAACATTCTTCTTGAAAGATGACAGTAAGAACTTATTCATTCATAATCTTTAAAAAAAGTATTAAGCATGGATATCTCTTTTTTAAAAATCAGCCCTTCCTTACTTGGAGGCGAAGTTGTCCTTTATTATCCTTTCACCTAGTTCTGCCCACTGGGACCAAGAAGCCAATCTAGAGCAATCTTCCCTGGGAGAGACCTTACAAAGGCTGAAGGCAGCCATAAGTTCCAAGTGTCCTTATCTCCAAACTAAATATTTCCTTCCACTGGCCCTCCAAGGACATGATTACTGTTCAATTGATTGGACACTGAATCTAATCTAAAATCAAGCTTCCACCCCTTTCAAGACATCTTCCCTGGTAAAGAGATGTTTGTCCCCAAAGTAGAGTCAAAGAGTCAAAAGGGCCCTTGGAATCCATCCCCACAATAAGGAAAAGGGGTGCCTAGTTTCTGCTTAAAGATCTCCAACAAGGAAGGACCCATCACCTCTTGAAGCATCACATCTCACCATTGGTCAGCTCAGATGGTCTGAAAACTGGTCTTGACTTCAAGTTTCAATCTACCTCTTTGCAATTTTTACCAAGAGGCAGTTAGGTGAAATAGTGGGTAGAGCTCTGGACCTGGAGGCAGGAAGATCTAAGTTCAAAAGTTGTGTGATTTAATTGCTGTCTGCCTCATTTTCCTCATCTGTAAAATGGGAATGATATTATTTTATATATATCATCCTTATCTCACAGGCCTATTGTGAGGATCCAATGAGGTGAAATTTGTAAAGGACTTAGCAAAGTGCCTGGCAAATAGTAGGTGCCTAATTATTGCTTATTCCTTCCCTTCCTATTATTCCTTGTTCTGCCTACTAGGGTCAAGCAGAACCATCTAATCTCACTTTAAGTATTTGAAGATAGCTGTCATATATTCCCATCTTTTCTTTCTCTAAAATTTCCTAGTCCTTTAAGCCAGTTAACAATAGGTTTTGTGGGGCAGCTGGGTGGCTCAGTGGATTGGGAGTCAGGCCTTGAGATTCCTAGGTTCAAATCTGGTCTCAGACACTTCCCAGCTGTGTGACCCTGGGCAAGTCACTTAACCCCACTGCCTCGCTCTTACCTCTCTTCTGCCTTGGAGCCAATACACAGTATTGATTCCAAGATGGAAGGTAAGGGTTAAAAAAACAAACAAACAATAGGTTTTGTGTTTTACAGGAAAATATTTTAATAATTTTAAAATATTTAATATTTTATATTATTACATATTATAGTAATTACCCCTATATGATAACATCTATTCTTAAGACAGACTTCTATTTTTTAAATACACTTTAGTTTTTTTATAGAAAAAGATTTTAATATATTTTATATTATTATGTAATAATTAAATTTGTGTAACCATATTTCATTCTTATATATTATAATATTTAATCTATACTATTTTAAGATATGCCTCTATTTTTAAAATGGGCTTTAGGTTTTGTGTTTTACCGAAAAAGATTTTAAAGACATAATATTTTATGTTCTTATATACTGAATTCATTATATTTATATCATTACCTTCCTATTTATTATATATTACAATATTTAATCTATATTATTTAAAATAATAGATCATATGACATCATTCTATAATAAGATTTCTGTTCAATATTATACTATTTAATCTATGCAAGTTTAAGATAGGTCTCTATTTTTAAAATAGGCGTTAGGTTTTTTGTTTAACATTCCCCTCATTTCTGGAAATGCCTTCCTTTACCATACCCTAAAATGAACTCTCCCTAGAACAAAGAAGGTAAGACAAGATGCCGGGGTAGAGGCTTCAGGGTGTGGTGGAAAGAGCTGAACGTGAGCCAGAAAAACTGGCCTGGATTTCCAGTTTGTGCTCCGTGAGCCTCTGTTTCCTCAATTGTACAACGAGGGGGCTGGGCCAGAGAACTTCCAAAGTTCCTTTTCAGGACTAAGATTTCACAGCGTTCTCTCTAGCCATGCTTTCTCTAGGCAACACATGCGAAACCGATTTTCTGGATCCAGTGTCCTTATGCCTTTGGAGTTCTTCTTATTAGACTCAGCCCAACAATCTCTGAATTCTCAGACCGTCATGTGCTGTGTTAGCTGTCATCCCTGCAGATTGTGGTAAGTATGTCATCTTGGTGACCCGAGTCACTGCCGAAAAGGTTCTTTGGCCCAGGGTCCGACATAGACCCCGGAGAACCCACCTCCTACCAAGTTGTCTAAAGCAGTGTCCAAACATGCAAGTCATAGGTCTACTATTGTGCTCCCTCCTCTAGGAAGCTTTCCTGGCTTCCCCTGGCCTATAATGACCTCCCTGTCTCACACTTTATAAGGCAAAGGCTATCCTCCACAGGAAATGTTTGTTGTTAGTCATGTCCAACTCTTCCTGACCCCATTTTGGTTTTTCTTGGCAAAGATACAGGAATGGTTTGCCATTTCCTTCTCCAGCTCAGTTGACAGATGAGGAAACTGAGACCAAAGGGTTAAGTGACTTGCCCAGGGTCATACAATTAGGAAGTGTCTGAGGCTGGATTTGAACTCTTGGCAAAGATACTGGAGCGGTTTGCCATTTCCTTCTAGAGCTCAGTTGACAGATGAGGAAACTGAGACCAAAGGGTTAAGTGACTTGCCCAGGGTCATACAATTAGGAAGTATCTGAGGCTGGATTTGAACTCTTGGCAAAGATACTGGAGCGGTTTGCCATTTCCTTCTAGAGCTCAGTTGACAGATGAGGAAACTGAGGCCAAAGGGTTAAGTGACTTGCCCAGGGTCATACAATTAGGAAGTATCTGAGGCCACATTTGAACGCAGAAAGATGAGTCTTCCTGACCCTGCCTGGCACTCTGTCCTCTATGTATGGCTCTGAGAGAGGCAGAACAGACATCTCAAACCCCTTCTCCTACTACCCTTCTCCAAGGAAGGCTTTAATCTTGCTAAAAGGGCAAGTAGAAAACTGAGGCCAGAGAGTAGGGGCTACACTCTGCTTTCCTCAGAGAAAGCAGGTATGAAGCCAGAATGACATCTATCTCCTCCTTTAAATATTGTTTGTCTAAGCAGGGGTCCCCAAACTGTACACAGGGGTCAGTTCATGGTCCCTCAGACCGTTGGAGGACTGGACTATTAAAAAAAAAAAAGAACAAATCTGTATATCCTGTCTGGGATGGCGGAGGCTGCAGTGCTGGCCATGATGGGCCTGACACACCTTGCACAGGGCCATCCCCACCACTATACCAGGCAGCAGGATACACAGTGGGAAATCCCCTCCCCCAGATGTCTTCCGTTGTGCAGCCACATAATCCTTTGTGAGGCGCCTCCTTCTCCTTCAGTTACTGTCAGAACAAGGCGCCACCCAAAAGCAAAGGATTATGTCACAGGAAGTAGGACTGTACATGAGTGACGCCACATCCAGGGCTCCTCTCACTGACCACCAATGAAAGAGGTGCCTCTTCTGGAAGTGAGGTGGGGCCGGACCCATGGCCTCAGGGGGACGCAGTTTGGGGGCCCCGATCTAGGGGATGAGGTTTTCTGATCCAGTCTGACTTTTCATCGCCATCTCATTATTGAGCTTTATATACAAGGCTTGACCCCTTTCCCACAAAATACTAGTTCCAAACTGAATACACATATAACAATTAGCCAGAAGCCTATTTATCCAAAGGGGTAGCAAAAACAGAATCAGAAAAGGCATTCCTAGGAGAGCGTGTTCCAGACAAAACTAGTGAAGGCGCTCTCTCCCTGGCAGCAAGGAGACTCGCTTCAGTGGAGAGAGAGGGGCCCCGGTCTCACCCAAGGGGGAACTGTCCACAGTCCCTAGAGTAGAGAGTCGGGGATGGGGACCTGATGAGACAGCTGCTCCCCTCCTATCTTCCCAGTGTCTTTGTCTTCAGGAATCCAAAGGGGGGTTGGCCTCGTCCATCTTCTCTCTTATGGCGAGGAACCAGAAGGACCTACAGTCTGAAGAGACTTAGTGATTCAAAGAAGACCCAAGATTGGAGCCGCCTCTGCTATCAGCTTAAGGCATAGCTCTCCACCAGTAAGGAAAGAGTCACTTCCAATGGGCTTGAATTCTTACGTATCACTTGGTTTGCAGCTCCCTATATCAGTCCATTATCAGCGTGTAACAGAGGGACCGCCATTCCGGCCACCTCACAGGGAGCCGGACATGCTCTGTGGCCTCTTGTGGCAGGACATGCACCTTGCTGGAACAATAGAACAACTGATTGGCCCTCACTTTTGGGGGGTTGTTTTGAGGGGGAATAGTCAATTGAGCCTTCGTTGGAGAACTGGAGTAAGGAGGAGAGTCTACCAGATGAAAGAAAACTGGGCTTCTCTGAGCATTTGGGACCTTTGGGTCCATCTCCTCTGCTTTATCTCGCTTGGACTTCCAGCAAGAGATGGGGAAGAAATTTCTCATCCCAGTCCTTCGCTTCCTTTACCCCCTTGTCCTTTAGCACATGGTAATGGAAACATGGGGTTGCCTGGGCAGCATCGAGAGTCCCTGGCTGCTACCTTCTGCTTTGTTTCCTTCCTGGGCTGTGGGGCATCGACCCAGGAGGTGGAGGAAACCTCTTTTTTGCAGAATTCCCGAGTCTGGTTCTGGCTACCCAATGAGCAATGGTTTCTGTAAAGGATTACCTTTTGGAAGAGAAGAGCACCATTAGCAGGATGATCCTGCAGCGGAAGGACTAAAGAAGGCCATGCCCAGCCAGCCAGCTCCCATGGATTCTATTACCATCTCTATGCTAATGATTCTTTTTTTTTCTCTTTAAACTCTCACCTTCCTTCTTAGAATCAACACTGTAATTCCACTGCAGAAGAGCAGTAAAGGCTAGGCAATAGGGATTCGGTGCCTTCCCCAGGGTCACCCACCTAGGAAGTGTCTGAGGTCAAATTTGAACCCATCGCCAAGGCTGGCTCTCTATCCACTGAGTCACTTAGCTGCCCTCCGATGATTCTTTAGTCTCCCTTTCCTTCCCTAATCTCTTTGCCCACTCCAGCCGCTCATCTCCAAGTGCCTATTTATTGTACAACTCTCCAGTAGAAATCTTAAACCCAATGTGTCTAAAACCAAACTCATGATCTTTCCCCCTAAACCCTCCCGTCTTCCCCCTTCCCTGTTCCCACTGAGTGCAACATCCTCCTCAGGAGACATCGTGGACTCCTCAATCTCTCTCAACACCCCCCTGCACCCATCCTGGGCCTGTAGATTTCACATTTGCAAAATTCATCCCTTTTTCATCTGTGACACTGCCCCAGTAGACCCTCATTGCCTCTCACCTGGACGACTACAGAGGTCTGCCTGCCTCGTCTCTCCCCACTCCAGCCCATCCTCCATTCAGCAGCTAAATCAATTTTCTTAAAGCCCTGAGCTGAATATTACACTCCCCACCCCCCAACTCAGTAACCTCGAAGGACTCTCTGTCACCCCCAGGGACCAAATACAAAATCCTCTTGTTGGCATTCAAAGCCCTTTACAACATGGTCTACTTTTCCTAGCTTTCCTCTTCCCTCCATCTGACCCAGGTACCCCTTGATCCAGTAACACAAGTCTTGCCCAAGACATTCCATCTCCAAACTCCAGGCATTTCTCTGGCTGTCTCCCAGGTCTGGAATGCTCTTCCCCCTTATCTCTGCCTCTTGACTTCACTGACTTCCTTTAGGAAAAGTTACCTTCTACAGGACACCTTTCTCCATCCCTCTTAATTCTGGTGTCTTCCCTCTGTTGATGATTTCCAACTTCTCGGCTATTTATCTTGATTGTACATAATTATAACTGTAGAAAAACTAGTAGGTGCAGGAATTGGAACCAAAAGTTCCTGAGTTCAAATTTGGCTCTGTACTAGTCATTAGCTATGACTCTGGACAAGTCATTTCACCTCTGTCTCCTCTGAAACCTCAGTATCCTCAAATCCCTCATTTGTAAAATGGGTATAATACCACCTACTTCCTGGGGGTTGTTGTGAGTATTAAATAATGAAATATTTTAAAAGAGATTTGCAAACCATAAAGTAAGCTTTATAAATTGTAGCGATTGTTGTTGTTATTATTACTTTAATCTCCTCCATTAACCTGTGAGCCTCTTTGAGTGTTTTAACATAAAGCCTGACATATGGTAGGTCCTAAATAAATGCTCATACACTTGATTTCACTATAACAAGAAATATCTCTTTGGCCATCTCACTAAGCTGCCTTTTGTCTTCGGGGCTATTTGAGATGTTTTAAGTTTTTATAAGTCTTAATATTTACTTATGAGCTTTGGGTTTTTTTTTTTTACACATGTCCTAAAGAAATACTGTCTTTTCAGGATTTCCATTCTGTGCACTGAATACCCTTCTAGAGGGGGCCTTTTAGGGAAGACCCCAGAACCATGTGCTTCTGGGCCCAGGGAACTGGGACACTTGCCCTTTGTCTCTTCTGCTAAAGTGCTTTCCCAGCTCTAGACCCTCTCAAAAGACGCATTTGTTTCTGAATGAACCTGGCCTTCAGCTCCTTTTCTGAAGCTCTCTGGCCCTTTACGTTCCCACTCCTGAACCTGAGTGGAAATCACTTATAGTTTCTATTTGGCTCATTTTTAGGAACTTCCCCCCCCAAACTGACCAGGTATAGGACAGCTACTTATTTTTTCCACACCAGGAAATGCAGCAACAGAAATATGCACTAAGAAAACTTGAACATTAAGCAATGACATAATGAGTGTTCTACTCTCCCAGTTGACTAAGACTCAAGAGCATCAAACATGAAAGAATTTGCAGGACTGAATCATATTTTGCCTTTGACTTGGCCCTGCCCATCTCCTGCATTGTCTCTGGCCTTCGGGGTTTGATTCATCCTGCCAGTCACTCCAAATGAGGGACCCACAAGATTCAGACCTCTTGAGCTTACAGAGTCACTTCCCAAGCTAGAAATCTCAGTTAAATGTTTGGTCACCTATAAAGAAGGAAAGAAACAAAGCAAAAAAGGTATCCATAGATCCTAGGCTTAGGTTTGGCTGGAGAGGACATGTGCTGGAAACTGACATTTTGGCTAGGGTTAGGTCTATCTCCCATTCTTGGGGAATCCCAAAGAGGGAGTTGTCCATGCTGCCCATTCTGGAGAAAGGAAGGAAGGAAGAGGAAAAAATGAATTAATCCACACTGATACTGAGGCAGAAATAATTGAGTCAGCTGTTCTTTTCAGGGTGACTGGGAAGCCAAGCTAGTTACACCCTCTTGGCTTGTCTTCATCCCCATGTGGGTGGTGCAATTTTCCCCTAGCTCCTCTCTTCAGGTAAGACTCTCTTTCTGACAGGTCTGCCCACTTTGGAAAAAGACTGATGAAAGCCGGTTTGGTTGGTTGGGCTTTTAGAAAATCATGTCACTAACATCACTCAATCTCCAGGAGCTTCAGGCAGTGTCAGTAGGCATTTATTGGTTGGTGGATTGGCTTCCTTCCTTCCTTCCTTCCTTCCTTCCTTCCTTCCTTCCTTCCTTCCTTCCTTCCTTCCTTTCATTCTTTCTTTCTTTCTTTCTTTCTTTCTTTCTTTCTTTCTTTCTTTCTTTCTTTCTTTCTTTCTTTCTTTCTTTCTGAGACTAAATAACTTAAGTTTATTTTTATTTTTTTTAGATTTTTTGGAAATTTTATTTAGTTAATTTTGAATATTTTCCCATGGTTACAAGATTCATGCGCTTTCTCTTCCCTTCTCCCACCCCCCTCCCATAGCCAACACGCAGTTCCTCTGGGTTTTACATGTGTCATTGATCAAAACCTATTTCCATATTTATTGTTGATGTTTGCACTAGGGTGATCATTTAGAGTCTACATCTCCCATCATATCCCCATCGACCCATATGATCAAGGAAATGTTTTTTTCTTCTGTGTGTCCGCTCCTACAGTTCTTTCTCTGGACGTGGATAGATCTTTCTTATAAGTCCCTCAGAATTGTACTGAATCATTGCATTTCTGCTAGTAGAGAAGTCCATTACATTCAATTGTGCCACAGTGTATCCGTCTCTGTGTACAATGTTCTCCTGGCTCTGCTCCTCTCACTCTGCATCAGTTCCTGAAGGTTGTTCCAGTTCACATGGAATCCCTCCAGTTCATCATTCCTTTTAGCACAATAGTATTCCATCACCAACATATACCACAGTTTGTTCAGCCATTCCCCAATTGATGGGCATCCCCTCGTTTTCCAATTTTTGGCCACCACAAAGAGTGTAGCTATGAATATTCTTGTACAAGTCTTTTCCCCTATTATCTCTTTGGGGTACAAACCCAGCAGTGCTATGGCTGGATAAAGGGCAGGCAGTCTTTTAGCTTGGCTGTCTTTCATATTCAAAAAGGATCTGAATAACTGGTGATGGCCCAGAATGCAGTGGATGACCTTGACTTCATTTATGCCTGAACATGCTCTGAGAGCTATGGGCTATGGAGGGAGAAGAGAGTGGTTTCTGCTATCCCGATATCAAATTATTCATCTAATGATGGAAAGAAATTTAAAGGCGATCTAGTCCAATATCCTCACATTTCTTGTTCATGTCTGAAGCCCCCTTTTAGAGGTTTTCTTCATATCAACCTGAAAAATAACTCATAACTGTAGTTATAATAGATGATGTCTTTAATTGAGATGAGGGAGACAATGCTCAGAACCAGCACACAGATTCTCCACTCTGGGGGCACTGTCTATACAAAGACAAAAATAACGGGAATTTCCACTGAACTAAAGAACTTGGGGTCATATATATATACTTTAGGTAGTACAGGAAAGGAAGGACAACTGACTGGCTATGTAAAGTCTTGGGAAAAAGAATACCATAAGAGAAACTAAGGAGGCAAAAAGAGTACTTAGAATTTGATTTTGTCTGCTAATTCTGTCTAGGATGATCAAGAGGTGCTTGTAGGTTTATTGTTCAGTCTGGGGAAAAGGGTCAGTTAGGGGGTTTCTTGAAGACAGTTTATCAGGGACAAGTGTAAGTTTAGGGTTTCATGAAACAAGGTTGTCATCAGCAAAGATCCTGGAGTGGTTTGCTATTTCCTTTTATAGCTCATTTGACAGATGAGGAAGTAAAGCCAAACAGGGTTAAGGGACTTGCCCAAAGTCACACACCTATTAAGTGTCAGAGGGTGAAGAAACTGAGGCCCAGTAATTGGCCTGAGGTCTTCTGTTGCTGATCTTCACCTTGTATCTCTCCCTGATGTGGGAGAAACACACTCAAGTCTGTAGCATGGTCTCACCCCAAGAATGGGAGACTCAAACTCTGTTCAGTCCAGAAGTAAGAAAAGAATTTATTTGAAGAAGTAGTTTACAGTGGTATAATAGCTGGTGGAATAGTGTCCTCCCAGGTAGCCTTAGGGCTGATGGATAAGGCCAGGGGCTAGTAGGTTAGCCTTTCTGGAGCTGATAGTATGGAGTAGCAGCTCTATTGTTGGGTGGCAGCTTCCTTGGAGGAGTGAAGCTTCCTTCGTGGAGTGGCAGCTTCCATTTCAGGGTTGGTATATTTATTGGGCTTTGGTAGCTTAGCATCTCCCTTTCCATGTCTTGGGAATAAGGAGCATGCACAAGATTGGACGCCTCTGCACAGGTTCCATGTTCTTCCTTTATCTACCTTGTCATCATTTGTCAGGGAGAGGTTTTGATGCCCTTCCAGAATGGGAACTTGGAGAGGGGATACGATACATTGGAGGACCACCATAGGCAATTAATTATTTCTAAGAACTAGAAGCAATTAATAAAAGAGAATGGGTACAAGGTAGCATAGAACGTTACCAATCTGGTACCCAGAGTGGATAATTGAACAATATACAATTCATCTTTGAATAATGCTGAAACTACAAGTGTTGCAGTTGATGTTTAACTAGTGCTAACTAGTGAGAAATGCAAGATTTCAGAGTATGAGGGTCCCATTTCTATTATTGCCCCTGACTACCCACTGCCGGCCCACATCATCCTTGTTGACTGTTAGGGGTAAATTTAGAGTTTTTTGACTAATATATTATACTTATGGTCACCAGGGATTAATTCAAATCCCAATAAAAATACTCAAGTCCATTTGGGAATTTTATTGTGGTTTAATTACTATAGAGGGAAGGAATTAAGAAGAAGAGAGAGGGAAAAGGGTATAAGATTTCTCTGGCCTAGTCTGAGCCAAGGGGAGTTCAGAGAAACCAGCCACAAGGCCTCCTCCGAGATGGGGGGCCTCATAGAGGGATGGCATTTTAGGAAAGGTAAAGGGGAAAAAAGGAATCAGTCTAAACTCCAAGAGAGCTCAGGGAAGAAGCCTCACCTGATCCACGCCAAGATGCCAAAACGCTGCCACGAGCCACACCGCTAGTTGAACCCAACGTCTCCGAGAGAGAGACCCTGAGCTCAACACCTCTACCGCTAAAGAGAGAGCAGCAAGAGGAAGTCATGAGAATATATAGACTTTTTTTACATCAATTCCCACGTCTCACATGTACCAATGGTAGCTTAAGCTTGACTTAGGACAGCCCAGGGGGTCTGCCAATTGTTTCCTATTTGTTATTTGCTAGCACATGTCTGTCATAGGCCATCCTCCTCAACACTTAATCCTTAAGTAGGGGTGTAGACATTCCTGATTGCTAGACTAAGCAGGGTGGAGTAAATCTAAAATTCACACCAGGTTTCCCCACTGCCGTCTTGGTCTCAAGGTGGTCCAGTGGTGAGAGAAGAGTTCAGAGTACAACTCACAACCTCTGGTGCTTACCCACCGACGACCTTGTTTTATGAAAGCCCAAACTTACCCTTGGCCCTGATAACCTGTCTTCAAGACATCTCCTGACTGACCTCGTCCCAACTATTTCTATAACCAGTCAGTTGTCCTTCCCTTCATGTACTCCTTGAACTATATATAAGACCCTAAGTTAAGTTCAGTGGAAATCCCGTTATTGGCAGCTTTCCCAAGATAGCGTTCATCCTGGAGTGGTTGGCTCCATGTAATCATTATCGTTCTCAACATAGTATAACTACTCTGGTAGTTAAGAGTTACTTTTTAGATTGACACCCACTCAATTTTTTTTTAAACTTTAATAACCTATCCTGCCTATTCCCTTCCCTCCAGGAAATCAAGATAAACCAAAAGCTCTGAAAAATAAAGCCTTTATTAATATATGCGTGGCCCCTCAAAACAAATCCCCTCAATGGCCATGTCCAAAAATGGAAGTCTCCACATCTTTAGTTCATCACCTCTGTCTGTCAGGAGGTGAGAGGTGCAAATGCACCACTGGGTTGATCAGAATCCTAAAGTCTTTCTGAGTTGTTGGCCTCCATGATATTGTTATTGTTGTAAAATGTTCTGTAAAATGTCTATAAAATGCTCCTTATGTTCTGTATGAGTTCACAAAGGTCTTCCCAGCTTCTGAAACCATCCCAAGTCCATCATTTCTTTTTGCTTCTAACAGTCCATTGCATTCATATAGTCTGATCTGGATAACATTATTTTAAGTAAGGAGTCTCTAGATTGACTCTTTCCTTTAGGGTTAAAACAAAGAACTCAAAAGACTTATTGAATTAACCATGAATTGGTTTTGCCTCTTTTCCAGGCTTGATTAATTAATTTTGGACATGTTGAATTTTATTTTACTTTTTTTTTTTAACCCTCACCTTCTGTCTTGGAATCAATATTGTGTATTGGTTCCAAGGCAGAAGAGTGGTAAGGATTAGGCAATGGGGGTTGAGACTGGTCCAGGGTCACACAGCTGGGAAGTTTCTGAGGCCAGATTTGAACCCAGAACATCACATCTCTAGTCCTGGCTCTCAATCCATTGAGCTACCCAGCTGCCTCCTTTATTTTATTTTTTAAAGATATTTTTTATCAATTACATGTAATAAGAAATTTTCACATCATTTTCTGAAGAATTTCCAAGAATTATATGAAGTTATGAGATTCAAATTGTTTCCCTCTCTTCCTTCCCTCCCCTTCCTGGAGGTGGTAAGCACTTTGATCTGAGTTATACATATATCATCATGCAAAAACCTGTTTCCATATTGTTCATTCTTGTAAGAGAATACTCATATAAAAACAAAACTCCAAAATAAAAACCCTAATGAACAATGAACTAGAGTGAAAAACAACATGCTTTGATCTGCATTCCAGCTCTAACAGTTGTTTCTCTGGAGGCAGAGAGCATTTTTTGTCCTAAGTCCCTCTGAATTGTCCTGCATCATTGTATTGCTGAGAGTTGCTAGGTCTTTCACAGTTCATCATCATACAGTATTGCAGTTACTGTGTACCATGTTCTCCTGGTTCTGCTTATTTCACTCTGCATCAGTTCATGGAGGTCTTCCCAGCTTTTTCTGAAATCACTGACTTAAAGAAGAGGATCAAACCTCAATTATCTTTTCAATCACCCTAACCTCTGGCTATCACATCTTTTCCAAGCTTCAGTGAATTCAGTGTAAAATGATTGTTTCCTAAACCTGTATAGGCACCCCTTTTTCTTAATTCAGTGGGAAGTCCCACTGTGTGGCTCCCCCACATTATAATTCCCAAGTGATGGCTCTGTGTGGTCTTCTCAATTATAATCTTGCCCCAATTAAAGATCTGTCTGCTGTTATAAGTACTTTGTTAGTTTTGTATTTTTTTTCAGATGGACAAATGGGATGGGGGAGAACTTTCTCTTTGATGTGATCTTTATTTAGTATTTACATGACATTTTCAGTAATTTTAGTGATGGTGCGGCAAAGAGTGTATACAGGCTAATAACTTTTTTGGGTAGAGGCAGAGAAACTGGTGGATCCCTCAGCTTGAATTGAAATGGAGAGCTGCGATGGGCGAAGAGGATCAGGCGTCCTTACAAAATCCAGCACCAACATGAGGCCCCAGGAGGAAGGGGAACATCAGGCAGTATAAAGAGGGACAAACCCCTGGTTGGAGAAACAGAACAGCTCCAAGCTCCCCAGCTGACCAGAATTGGGATCAGACCCTTGATTGCCCCTGGGACTTCCAGCCTGGGTGAGATAAGGAGGTCCAGACTCAAAAAACGAATGGCAGGAACCTCCCTACTAACATTATTCTTCCTTTCTTTTGCATATAGCCATATGGGTACATTTCCCCTCATTCCCAGTGGAATGGAAGCTTCCTGAGGGCAGGGACTTCCTTTCTCTTCCCCCTTCCTCCTAATATTCTCAGGCAGTTTAGTTAGACTCGAAATTGTAGAATCTATACCAGCAGAGGGAGTTTCTTCATTGGAAATTCTCTACAGGCAGGAAATTTAAAAATCAATTCTTGTTGCATTTCAGCTCCTTTCCCAGGGTCTAGCACAGGGCTGGATACAGCAGGTGCTTAGTCGATGTTGGCTGAACTGAGTCGAACACGTATACAGAGGGTCATAGGGAGAGATAAAGTGCTACTGTCTGAATTCTCTCTTTGGGAGGCTCAGAGAAGGTTAGCGATTTGCTCAGGGTCACACAGCAAAGAAGTGGCTGAGCAGATCTCGAACTCAGATCTTTTTTTAAAAAATCTGATTTACTCCTTTTCTACTTAGGACCAGCTCCAGACGCCTAGATTCCCCCCGGATCACAGAGAGAGCCGAGTCTAGGGATGGCTCCTAGTGTGGGCAGACGTGCTCGTCTGGATAGTTCCGGGAAGCGACGGCCGCTCTAGTTTGCTGCCTCGTCTCGTTGGCCCCGACCCTCGCAGGGCCCTGGGTAATATTTACTGGCCTCTGATTAGGTGAAGGCCCCCTCCACGGGGCGACCTTCGGGGTGCCTGAAAGCGCCCTCCAGGTTCCCCGCTCCCCGAGGGCTCAGAGCCAGACGGAACCCCAGAGGCCCGTGAAATGAGAGCATCGCCATAGTTCAGCTTTCGTATAGAGAGTAAGTTATTTATTCATTTGTTTTTACCCGGCGCGGAGTCGGGCACTTCAAGACTTGGGGGGTGGGGGGGGAATGAGTAAGACGGATAGCGGTTGCGCAGACCCAACCCACTTTTCCTACCCTCCGCAGGTCCTGGCGTCCTCGCGTCGCCAAGGCGACGGGGGCGGAGCCTGCAGAAGGCGCGGGAAGGTGGTGGGCCGAGTTGTGGAGCAAGAGTCCTCGCGGTCCGGGTCACCTCCTTCCCTTTGTCGCCTACGGCCAGTTTTCGGACACCTCGTTCCCACAGCAGAGGCCCGCACGATCCTCCCGGCGTGGGGCTCAGGCTTAGCTTCCTTCTCCTAGCCCCTGGTAGGAGGGAGGGAAACCCCCTTCATATTTTCCCCTCCCCCCCCAGGTGTTGGAGGGGGAGAGGTGCCTGCGCCTACGCCTGCGCGGGGCTCGCGCCTGCGCCCTGCGTTTATCTTGGTTTGCTGGGTGACCCTGGGCAAGTGGCTAGTCCTCTCTGGGCTGTGGTTTGTTGGGGCCAGCTTGTGCTCTTTGGGGGAATCTGGTCGGTGTCCTCATGCTCAAGGTCTGTCAGCAACAGGCACCCAGGGGCCCTGAGTTTGAATGTGGCCCCCAGGATTTAGGGGCAAGTCAAGGCACCCTCTAGTACCTCAGTTTCCCCATCTGCAAAATGAGGGTGTTGGGTGGTTATATGGCACTTTATAAATTTAAGTCCATTTTGACCGACTCAGACTTACTCAGTCAATATGGGCTGTTATTAACCCATTTCACAGATGAGAAAACAGGCAGATTTGAAGTCACAAGATCCCACCTTTGTCTTGGGGGAGCATCTTTGGGAGTTTAATGAAGGAGGAAGAAGATGATGACCCCACCCCACCCTGTTTCTGCCAGCCCCTCTTCTCTGAACAGCCCCCCATGGTTCTCAGTGGTCCATACTCCTTCTTTCAGTGGTCTAGTTCTGTATGGAATCCTCGACCATCTTCTCCCAGCAGATGCTCCCCTGAGCTCCCCCGAGGGCTTGGCCCCACAGGACAGAGGGGACAAACATCGCAGAGTGAGAGGATTCATCAGCAATAGCAGCGGTTTCCTGCCTCCCTCCCCTTGTCCAGGGAGGTCCCAGAGAGGCCCGAGATGACCCCGTCCTTCCTTCTGCAGGTCTGTCCCACGGCTGCAGGATGTTGTGAGCCGGACCTTGAGTGAGCTCCCGAGGGCAGATACCAGGATGGAAGGGCCCAAAGCCCCCATAGGGAGCAAGACCACGGCCAGGTAAGGCGGAGGCCTCCATGGTAAAGCTCCCTGAGCCAGAGCTCCACGCCATTTTGTTTTAACCCTTACCTCCCGAATCCCACGTGGCAACTGCAGCGATCAGGGTTCTGAAGTCCTTCTAAGCTTTTTTTTTTTTTAATACCTCACTGTTTGTCTTAGAATTAATACTATGTTTTGGTTCTAAGGTGAAGAGTAGTAAAGGGTAGGCAATGGGGGTCAAGTGACTTGCCCAGGGTCACACAGCTAGGAAGTGTCTGACGCCAGATTTGAACCCAGAATCTCTTCTCTCTAGACCTGGCTCTCAATCCACTGAACCACCCAGCTGTCCCCTCCAAGTTATTTTCAGTTAAGACTCCTGGAGAGGCCAAGCATGTGCTGAGGGTAGGCAAGGCTTTCCTGGCTCCATTGGGCTTTTTATTTTAATTGGACTGAATGGTAGAAAGATTGAATATGGTTTCTGACTCAGTCCTGGCTTTTTGGCCAGGGTCTTTTTTCAACACTACCTCTTAGGGTCTGCTTGCTCGCTTTCTCCATTGGCCATGGTGGCTGCTAGCATTTGGGCACCTTGCCAGGCCTGCTTTGATTTAATTGCTCAAGCTCTGGAATCCAGAGCATCCTTGAACCCGAGTCCCTGGCGAAGCAGCGTACCCTACTTCGGTAACCTTGGTGGGCCCAGACTCCTGCCCTCTTACCTCTCTCTCGAGCTGACTTTTTGAACCACATCCCGATTTGTGCTTCTTGAGCTTCTTCCGGCTTGACTTGGCGTGTCAAGATTCTTAGCTGCCTCCAAGACTCCTGGGTCTTCTTTGGGAGAGAGAAGGCCAGAGACGGGGCTCCGCCCTCCCTTGAAAACCTCTGCTCCAGCCCATTTCCACCCTCAGCTTACAGCATTCCCAAACAAAACACAACATTCCACACTCAGCATCGAGTAGGAGTACAGCGTTTGGGGGGAAAGCAGTGTTTGTTTCATCAGACGGAAAGGATCCTCATTTAATTTTAGGCCCACTCTAGAGGATCATTTTCCTAAAATTATTCCTTCTTTAATCGCCTCCTGGAGGATGAAGGCTTGGCATGTTTCTCTTCACTGAGTTCACCAAAGGGGTCTTCTCACGAGTCCCATCATTGGGTCCGAGTAAGGATTCCTCCCTGGTTTGATGTGACCAGTCCCTTTAGAAACCAGAAGGGCCTTTGGGCAGGACGCCACATCCAGCCGACCCGGGGGCCTGAGACGAAGACGCCAGGAAGCTTCACGGCGGCTCAGTCAGGCCCCCTGACTTGGATCCGTTCTCCGTCAGGATGCCTGGCCTTTGGCTCAGAACCTGGTACCACTCACTGCTGTCCCCTTTTCTCTTGGGCATCATCAGCCCCGTCACGTTCGTAACCAAAAGCCTTCCTCTGCCCGTGAGACGTGTTTCCTGGTGACTTCACTGACCTGGACTATTTTTGTGCTGGTATAGAAGTCGCCACATTCTTTGGGGGCAGAAGAAGGTCTCTCCCAGTGCTCAGGGGCCTCTGGTCATGCCTGGGGCTCCAGCCGTCCCGTAATGAACCTCTTTCTTTGCGGCTTGGATATTTTGCTTATCATTTGGTAAGAAGAAATGATGCCACAATGACTAGAGGGCGCAAGAAAGAACGCCAGCAGCCTTTGGGGGATCAGGAAGGGCTCCGTTGAAGGTGGTACTTCGGCGTGGCGGCATCTGCAGGACAGAAGGAGTTCTTGTCACGACCTGGCAGGGTGACCCTGGGCAAGTCACTTCACCCCCACTGCTCAGCCCCGAGCGTTCTTCCGCCTTGGAGCCTAGACTCCGTAATGAGCCAAGACAGGGCAAGAAATAAAGCAAAGAGGAGGCGGCCTGAGAAAGGCCGTCAGATTGGGGCCAAGAGAGCATCGGGCGCCTTGGGAAGAGCAGCTTCAGCTGAGGGACAGGACTGGAAGCTGGCCAGCAGAGAGCAGGCCGACAGAGGCTGCAGCGGAGATGCCGTTTCCTGGGGGCCGAGGAGGGACGGTGGCTGCTGGTTTGAGGGGACGCCACAGGATGATGACGGGGAAGGAGTGGGGCCAGAGGAGCTTTGGGGCTCTCATAGCGTACCTCTGGGGAACAGGCCCCCCCATGCCCCGCCCCTGGGGCTCAGGGGTCCCCAGCGGGGGAGGAGAGTGACCACGGGTCTCCGGGCATTGAGCCGCAGTGGCTGGGGGCTGGCCACTCGCTTTTCCTTTTTCTCTGATGCCGAACCCTCCTTGTGACAGCCCTGCTGACGCTGGCCGTCTTTCCCCCGTAGGTCTCTTAGGAAGGATGCCGCTGAGACGCGCCCGCCTCCAAAGGGGCCGAGGGGCAGGGCCCCCTCCATCCCTGCGCAGCGGACTCCAAGCAGAGGTCATTCGGTGCCTCGCCCGCTTTCGTACACCTGGAACCGAGGGGGCCGGCTAAGAGAATTGCGTGTCAGGTGAGGGGGCCCGGCTCGGGCTCTTACGGTGATGCTCGCGTTTCCCTGAGTTTTGAACGAAGGGCTAATTTTCTGACCCTCTTGAGCCCAGCTACCAGCTGGCCCCCTGCGTCTTGTCCTTCCTTCAGACTCGGGAGCCTCCAGGACGAGGCCAGGAGGCCCAGCAGGGTGCCCAAATGGTGTTAGAGGGGGGATGGCTTTACAGTGGTTGCAGCTGCTTCTGGCTGCCTCAGTTTCCCAGGTTGGTGTTCAGCCCGGTGGTTTGCTGGGTGTCAGGCGTCAGTCACGTCACAATCATTTGTTAAGGGGCACCAACCACGCGCCAGGCACGGTGGGCAGCTGGATGCTGGGGATATTAAGGGCGGAAGATGGGCCCTGCCCGCTGGGAGCCCATTTGCCCACTGCTGTCCATGCCAGCCACGGGCAGGGGAGCTCAGAGGCACTGAGCAAAGGGAAGGCAGGCCGAGGGGTTACGGCCGGCGGATGTCTGAGGTCTGGCTTTCCCCTTCCCACTCCTGAGCCCCTCGTGGCTGATGAAGGCTGGCCAAAGGTGGCCTGCCAGGGAGGGCCTGCGAGAGCCCAGCAAAGCCTGCCTAGCCAGACCAGGGCTATTCTTCCCTGCTTTTTGCACCCTCGCCCCTCAGTTCCCTTCATGTGTCTCCCCCTTGGAGCACCACATGAACTACCCAGGCATAGTCACCTGCCCAGAAGGCAGCTGCCAGGGGCTTCCGCCGCCCCCTCCAAATCCATGAAAGAGCACATGGGGCCAAGTGACTTACCCAGGGTCACCCAGCTGGGAAATGTCTGAGGCCAGGTTGGAGCCCAGGATCTCCCGTCTCTAGGCTGGACTCTCCATCCACTGAGCCACCTGGCTGTCCCCTGCCAGGGACTTTCTGAGACTGACTCCATCATTTCTCCTCTTTCAGGTGTCTGGCTAGAAAGTTCTTCTACTTGTGGGTGCAGCGGACCTTTGGAAGAGTCTTTCCTTCGAGAGCCAGGTAGTGGGGAGCCAGGCTGGGGGTGGTGCCCAGCCTTGGGTGGCCCAGAGGGCGGGGGCCTCTGGGCTTGGAGTGGGTACCTGCTCTGAGTTAAAGGAGAGCCTTCGGGCCTCCAGGGCACTTGGGCAGTTTCCTTCCTTGCCCATGGGGGGAGGCAGAGAAAAGTGTTTCCCTGGCCTCGACCTAGATTGCTGTGGTCAGCCTGGGGAGAGCCCTGCCTGAACCCTCCCGTTGTGATCCAGGCTCGACCCTCAGCCCTCTCCTAGCTCCCTAGATGGGCCAGAGCAGGACTCTTAGCTTAGAGCTGCCCAGCTTGAAAGGCCCCGAAGGGGCTCTGGGGTGGCCAGGCCGCCGCATCCCCGGGCCTTGCCCCTCCCCTCTCGTGTGGTGGTGGAGGCTCCTGGTGCTCAGGGGACAGCCCTGCAGCTTCCTCCAGTCGTTCCCCTTCCTCATCCTCGCGTCGTGCCCGTACGTGAGGGTAAGAAGCTCACTGGATCCCGCCCAGTTCGCTGGAGGGACGATGCCTCTGGAACTCCTCCAGGGCCTTCTGCAGTTCAGGCCTGGTCGCCTGGGTGCCATCTGTACACGCCAGGGGCTTCTGGCCTCTTTTTGTGCCCGCCCTCGGCTCCAAATCCCAGTTTTGAAAATGCCCACCGGAAGGACCGCCAAGTTGGAGGGAGACCTTAGTGAGGCCGGTTTTCCCAGCTCGCGGAGCCCTTGCGCCCGCCCGTGGGGCCCAGCTCGAGAACGCCTCTTCTGCAGCAAGAAGCCGCTGCTTGCTTTCCTGGAATGCGTTTCGCCCCTTTCACTTAGAGGCGCACCTCGTTGTGTGGCATCAGCATACTGTCCGAGTCCCCTTTGTACTTGTTGAGTGCTTTGGCAGTTGCTGGGGCTGACTTAGAGCTTGGTGGCCAGAGGGGGCTCTGTGGGCTTTCGGGCAGACCCCAGTGAGGCCTCCGAGCGGGATTGGGGGGCCCGTCACCGCCGGTCACTGGAGCGTCACTGTCAGGCCGCAGCAGCCCCCCGTCTGCTTGGCGGGGCCTGTCGGTGCTCTGGACACTCTCCTGGGCTCTTCCTCCACCAGTCGTGTGCTGGCCTGCGGGGCCTCCATCCCTGGTCCCCCTCCACCCGGCTTTGAATGAGGATGGCAGGCCGGCCTCCCTTCTAAGCCTTAAGGCATTCCCTTTCCTCCTTGCCCTAGACTCCACTATGAGAGGAGACTCCTGCAGAGGACCTTTGAGGACTGGAAAGAGGAGTGGTGGGTTTTCCAGCGAGAGTGGAAACTGAGGGTCCGCGCCGACTGCCACTACAGGTCAGATGTTGGCCGTTCCAGCCTCCTTTTTACTGACATGCTCTGAAATCCTTCTCTTCATCCGCCATTCCTCCGAGAAGCTGGCCTGAGGCACGCTGGTGTGCTTGGGGGAGGGAGGAGATGAGAAATCCTCCTTTTAAAAAAACCCACCCATGGGTGGATGCCGCTTCCAGTCCGAAGCGGGTCAGTCCCCTCCCCACCCTCCCAGGAGCTTTGATTTCGGGCACTGACCTCCCCTGCGAGCTGGGAATCGCTGCTCCTGTGTGCCATCATTCCTGATGGCCTAGGAGCGGGGGAAGCCCACTCGAGACATCTTAGGAAGGGTCTGAGCCCGCCGGGTGGCCTCCAGCGTCAGCAGGAATGTCTTCAGGGCCTGCGTGACGGAGAAGATTCCCCTCCTAGGGAGAGTTCGGGACACCCACGTGGCCTCAGTTGGAGAAGCCGAGATTTAGGCGTAGCCTTTTCCTCAAAGAGCAAAACACCCGCCAGTTAAGATGGTGTTTCAAAGGAAAGGGTGGCTGGCAGGGGGACAGTGAAGTGGCTCAGTGGATTAAGCACCAGGCATGAGTTCAGATCTGACCCCAGACACTTCCTAGCTGGGTGACCCTGGGCAAGTCACTCTGCCTTCGTATTGATTCTTAGACTGAAGGTAAGAGTGGAAAAAAAAAAGGCCATGTTTCAAAGCCAGGTCCAAATGCCTTTTGCATTATTGGCTGGCTTGCATTTTTCATGCCTTTTTGTCCTCGGTGACTGTGGGAAAAGGAGCCCTGCAGCTCCGGGGCTGTTAGCAGCAGAGGGGAGCAGATGTTCCCCGTCCTTCGTCCCGAGTCTCCGAGCCTGCTGCGACGTCTTCCCCCACTCACTTGGTCCCCCAACCAGAGGGCTGGTCGTTGGGGGGAGGCAGGATCTTTGTTCCCTTGACCACCACTGAGGCATTTTAAACACCTGCACCGGGTCAGAAAAGACATGGGGGAGGGGGGTGGAATAAGCCCAGTCCTGGGAACAGACATTCCTTGTGGTCCTCCCGAGAACCCTCCTTCGGGAGAGCGTCCTCCTCCCGGGGGCTGGATGGCTCTTGGGGCCCTTCTCGCCCAGGAAGAGGCGGGCGGTCAGGGTGGGGAAGCCCCGGTCACCCAGCCACGAGGGGCCGAGCCGGAGTTTGAAGCCTGCTCTCGGCCCTCTTGCCTCCGTTGGTGTGGCTTCTTGGGAGGTGGAGCTGCCGTGCTGTCCGAAGAGGAGGGAAAACCTGGGTTGGATGGGCTGACCCCGATGTGGGCTGACAGACGGCTCCTGACTTTTTTGGCTGAATAGATATTTCTTGTACAACCTGATGTTCCAAACCTGGCAGACCTACGTTCATCAGCGACGGGCCAAGAAGAACAAGTACCGCAGAGCCGAGGACCACGGTAAGAGCACGGACGAAGAATCCCTTTTCTAGCCAGCGCACGCGTCTTCTGGCTCTGGGCGGTCTGAGAGAGCCGAGCCCAGATGCGTTGGACACCCGTGGCTGAGCCTTAGTGAATCCGTGGCCGGGCAGTGGGAGACGGCGCCAGGCTCTCTGGACTTGGAACTGGTATCAGGGAGCCGCTTGGGATGTGGCGAGTGGGTGCGTGAAGGAAGAAGGAGTCACTATGCTGGGCATCCCCCTGACCCTGCAGGACCACGGCCAGGCCTCCGAGGGCTAGTGCTCCAGGAAAGAGGGGGCTGGAGCCTTTTGTGGTCCCTGTTATACTTCTTATTTTCTCCTTTGCATCTTAAAATCCAGTTGCTGATCTTTCTCTATGTCTGTCTGTCTGTCACCACCTATAACAAATGTATCTAGGCAGGGAAAGCAAGTCGATGTGTTGGCCATGTCTGAGGAGGCCTGTCTGACTCTGCAGTCCTCCGGTCCTTCCCCCTTGCCCGGAGGTGGGAGCTGTGTTTTGTCCTCAGACTGGTCCATGCCTGAGGGAGAGTCCCGAGGCCTCCCCTTATTGGTGTGGCTATTTCGTCAATGATTCTCCAGCTTCTGCCTGTCTTACTGTGCCTCCCCCTATACATATCTTTGGGTGTTTCTCTACCTCATAGTCCTCATTTCTTTGGGGATTTCCATCCATACTGTTCCATTCGTGGACCGCAGTTTAGCCCCAGCTGACAGGCATCTATTTGTTCCCAGGTTTGTGCTGTTGCATCAGGGGTTATTATAAGTCTTTTTTGTACAGGAGGGATCTTTCTCTGAGGCTTAATGCTAGCATGACTGGTTCAGAATGTCCAATGCACCAATGAGTGGCTTTTGGAGCATCGTTCCAGAATGACAATTCACGTTTATTCATCCCTCTCAACAAAGGAGACAATGTTGTAGGCTAGAGTACCAGATAGAAAAGCTGAGGAAGAAGAGTTCTTGAAAGTTTATATTCTATCAGAGAATGCAAATTTTAAATAGATTAGTAAATCCGGGATGATTTCAGGCAGGGGAGACCCCCAGAGAACTCCCTCTGTGGGGAAATGCCTTCCCAGCGGTGATGACCCCTGCCCTGAAGGGCTCCTATGCCTGGTGAGGTTGCACTTGGGGCCTGGAACTTGTCTGAAGGTCTAAGTGGAGGTGGGGAGTGGGGATGTTCCAGAAGGAGCTGGGGTTCCTGGTGCGGCTGCTCAGCCAGAGTTCGGCCTTTGTCTGGCCCTCTTCCTAGTATCCATTAAGGAGCAAAGCCCTGAGTGTCTTCTGTTCTCTTCCCTGTGGGGGGATTGTGTTCACCAACGCCTGTGAATAGAGGTGGATGTGTTCACCTGGACTTGGAAACTTGGGAAAGGGCTGGGAGATTCCAGATGTTTTTCTGAGGCCGCCAGGACAGTTACATCCTCTTCCTTGGAGAAGTGGTTGGTATGGGTTTGTTCCATTCCTAATGTTTGGAAGGGAAGTGAATCGGGTCCTTTGGGGATGCTTTAGGAAGGCAAGAGGAGCTCAGCTTGGGGCTCACCCATCCACTGAGAATGCCTTTGCCCCAGGCTTTAGGGGGTCCTTCTCTGGATCTGGACAAGATACTGTGTCAGCTCATCCAGTTGTGACCCTGAAGCTCCTCTGGGGCCAGCAGCCTGAGGTGCTGTTGAGAAGCCCAGACACAGGCTGGCACTCCCTTCCCTGCAGGGAGGTCTCGGACAGTAGCCTAGCCATGCTTCTCACCCCCTTTCCTTTTCCTCTTGTCCTTGGGGCTCAGCGGCCAAGCATAAGCTGCAGCTGGCCTGGAAACACTGGCTCATCTACGTGGACGTTCGTCGGACCAAACGGGGGATGCGTGCCTTGGCGCTGGAGTTCCAGGAGCAGAGCATGCTGCGGTGAGGGCCTGGGAGCATTGCCTTGAACCCTCCTCACGAGCAGGGGAGATCCCCTCAGCCAGGGCGGATGCCGCTGTCACTGGCCAAGCCTCTCGCCTCGTGGCTTAGCGGCTGTTTGTGGGTCATTTGGTGTGCGTGGGAGAGAGAGGGGTTATAAGCTATTACTGCGGAGGGCCAGGCCTTCCTTCTTACGTGTGACGAAGCAGGGTCTGCTCTATCAACAGCCTCTGCTCGGATCTCTGTTCCCCTTTCCCTCACCATCCAGTCCCAGGAGTCCGAGCTGGAAGGGACTCGAGCTGTGGCTTGGACCAGCGAGGGCGAGGCAGTGGGGGTTAAGTGACTTGCCCGAGGCCAGTTTTGAACCCAGGGCCTCCCCTCTTTGGGCCTGGCTCTCTATTCACTGAGCTACCCAGCTGCCCTTGGACCTAGCCCTGTCCCCTACATTTAGATGGCCAGGGATCCACAGATCCCGACCAGACGGCTCCCGTTGCAGGCTTTCCCCCATGTATGCTGGCAGCCCCTGGCTCCCTAGAGGAGAGCGGATGCTCTCACGCGTCTGTCAGCAGATCCCTGAGGACCACGTGGCCAGGGGGCTTATTGCCTGGCAGGAGGGGGACAAAGTGGGGACGCCTCACCCCTCCGCCCCGCCGCCTTTTCTCCTTCTCGGGTGATGGATTTTCCTTGTGAGACTCTCTTTGACGCAGAGTGCCGTGGAGAGTGTGGAGGCAGCAGGTGCAGAAGGTCCGTGTTGCCCATGTGATGGACACCTTGGCCTTGCAGCACTGGGCCATCAGCCTGAAGTTCTGGGTAAGTTTTACCTCAGTTCAGCCCCTGCTTGATGCCCTGAATGGCGGCCCCTGGCTTCCCTTTGCCTGTCCCTCCATCTCCCGTCCTCCTCTCTCGCCTCCCTCCTGCTCCCGATAGCCGAGGCCCTTTGGACCTCCCACCTCTGATCTAACCCGAAATCTCCTTTTTTCATAAAAGCCCTGAGTACGAGGTCATGCCTAAAGCACCAAAGAGCAGGATAAGGCAGACGGTTTGAATAATACAAAGTCTGTCTAAACCAATCGAATTAGCTAAAAGTAGGAAGAAAGCCTGTAATTGGGGAAAAAATCTTTGCAGTAAGTTCCTCTGCTGAAGATGGCCTGTTTGAGGTCCACAAGGAACCGATTCCAGCTTCTGAAACAAGGAGCCGTTTCCCTCTGGCAGTCAGCCTTTCAGGCAGCATTTATTACGTGCCACCTCCCTCTCACCTGTGGCTCCAGAAGCCTTGGGGTGCACAACAGCCACACACTGGAAGACCATCTTGGTAGGTGGCCTACACCAGGCACAGGCCTCAGACCCATGGCGAGCTGGGGAGGGTCTGCCCCGGGCGGGTGAAGGCTCTCCGGGTGGAAGGGTTCAAGAACAGTCTGATCCGGTAGCTGTGAAGGCGGCGGAAGGAGGCTCCATGGAGCGCCTCCAGCTCGGTCAGACACCAAGGACGCCCCGGCCATCCACTGCATGCCAGGCCATCAGCAGACACCCGACTCGTCTCACCCCTGGATGTCGAAGACTCTGGAAGAAGAGAGAGCGAGGCTGACTAATCTGGGCACCTCTGCCTCCCCTGGGCCCAATTAGCAGGGATGCAAGGATCGAATGCGAGTTTGTTCAGGAAGGAGATACAGGCAGAAGGAAATGGGTCAGTGGCAAGGGAGAGATTGGAAAAGAAGCAATCAAGGAGGAATAACCGAAGGTCAGTCTGTTGGAGTGAGAGAGGAGGAGGAGGAGGAGAGGGGCAGAAGGCATCTGCCTCGGATGGGAGAAGAGCTGAGGAAGAGGAGAGAAGAGGGAGCTCTCGGCCATCAGCCTCCTTTTCCCTGTAAAACACGGGGCAAGATTCCCAGCTTTGAGGGTGGGGGAGAGGGAGCCTTGGAAGAGCCGCTGTGGAGGGGGAGGATGAGTTAAGTGGTCCAAGGACTGTTAACAAGCAGATGGCAAAGGAAGAAATCCATCTCATGAAAAAGCTATTCCAAAATCCCTTGGTGAAAGCAATGAATACAATTAGAAAAGGAAATTGGAGCAAGGATGAAGCTGACCGCGGGTGCAGGCCAGCCACAGTAACAGAAGTTGCCAAATGATAGGCAGAGGGGCTTCGGGGAAACAGGCTCCATGGATGGGGCGATGACTTGGGCCAACCAGGCTGGAGAGCCATTTGGGACGGTGACTGAGAGGTGCTCGATGCTGCCCAGTCTGTGCCCACGAGGTCCGTCTGCTGACGTCTTTGTGGCCAGAGACCCGAAGCCATGCCACCTAGGGAGGAAGGGCTCAGCCCTCCGCGGCCTGAGGATGTCCCGGAGCTTTACTGGGCCTGGAAAAGGAGGAAGTGGGCAGCTCAGAAGAGCCTGGGAAGACTGCGAACCCGCTGCAAAGCAAAGCGGGCAGAATTCGGAGAACAGTCAGTCGTCCGGTGGAAGCGTCATGCGGAAAAGGGGGCCTCCGATGACCTCCGTCCCGAACCACAGACTTAGGTTGGCACCCGCCGCTCGCCTCCTGCCAGGGAAATGTGGAACCTGACCTCAGGGCCGCGTAGGGGCTGGAGGCTTCCTCCGGGCCAGGCGCGCTGGAGGGACTGGCCGCTCCGTCCTCTGCTCTTCTGGCAGGTGTTTCGTCAGGCCTGGGGGAGGCTGGAGAAGGGGTGCCGTGGCTTGCCATCGAATGGGTGGCCACGAGTCCGGAGAAATGGGGGTCCTCAGCCAGGAGGAGTGCCTGTGGGGGGCAGGACCATAGAATATGTGGCTAGAATGAATTGCTCCCGCAGGGGCTGGCCTTCCCCATGTCTGATCCCACCTCAGATTTCTCCTTGGGAGAATAAGGGCTGCAGTCATCTGTGAGCATTTATTACACGCGCTAGATGGGATAAATGGGAAGTGTTGGAATTAAGGGAACTTGGGGAAGGCTTCCTGGAGGAGGTGGCATTTTAGCAGGGACATAAAGGCATCCGGTGGGGGGGGGGGGTGTCACTAGTTGGGAGAGGAGGAGCATCCAGGCATGAAGGATGGCTGGAGAGAATGCCCTGTGCTGCAATCTGGAGGGCCTTGTTCATAGGAGAGGCCCGAGGACCCTGGAGTACGGTCAGGGATGCGGTCTAAGCATGCGTCTGCTCTGGGACAAACGGCAGCCGCTGGAGTCTCCTGAGGAGGGGGCGTCGTAGCCAGACCTGGGAGAGATCGTGAGGAGGCCGAGATGAGACCCAGACGGGAGCCAGCAGGTCTGGGAGGCCGGGGATGCCCAGAACAGTGATGGGGATGCTCGGACGGACTCCGTGGAAGGGCTGGGATGGAGCAGGGAGATCCGGAGCTGGTGGGATCACCCAGTGAGGAGGAAGAGAAGAGGCCCGGGGCAGGCCTGAGGGACGCCAAGGAGAGGGGAGTGCTCAGAGGCAGGAGGAGGGACTAGCAGGGCGCAGGCTGGCGGGGCTCCGCAAAGGCGAGGGCTCAGCAAAGCCGTTGGACGCCGCGGCTGAAGTCACGGAGAGAGCCGAGGCCTGAGCACCGGGGGCTGAGGAGACCGTGGACGGCTTCTCGAGGGGCAGCTGGTGGCTTCCGCAGCAACAGCGTCCTGGAGCCCCCACCGGGACGGTGCTTCCCTCGGGAGGAGGGGTCAGGAGGCAGGCTGGACGCAGGGCCAAGCCCTTGGAGGCCTTCCTGGACCACTGCCTCGGCTCTGGGGGCCTGAAGGCCTGCCAGGATTCGCAGCCAGACCTGGTCACGTACGGTGGCCACGGGGGCTGCTGCAGGACCACAGACAGATGGGGGACACGGACGGAGGGGGAAAGGCCTGCGGGCCAGGCTGGGTTGGGAGGACAAGGGACGGGCACCCAGGCAGACTGTGGGGAGGCCCTGGTGACCCAAGAGCCCGGCCGGTCCCCTCAGGTGCCCAGTGGCTCTTGCTGTTCACCTCCTAGTTTGACTCGGGTACTCAGTCTTCAGAGGCAGAGTAGAGGCCCGAGGCTTTGTCCTCTGGCTCAGCCTCCGCTCCCCTCCCCTCTTCCATCTCAGGCCGCAGAGTTCCCCCTCTGCCTGGCCCCCAGCCTCCTCTCGAGCCCCTCCTGTGATGGGCCACACGCTCCTTCCCAAGGGAGCCGGCTTGTTGGGGGCTGACCTGAGCTCTGTCCCCTGGGGGCTCCCCACACGGCTTCAGTGGGATCCTCGTCTGTGTTCTCCGCAGAGGCCGCCAGGGGGCGCCATGGGCCGAGCGCCAGAGGCCTTTGGGGTCACCAGCCCTGGGCCCCCTCCCCACCTCTCCCTTTGAGCCGGCGTGTCCTCTGCTTTGCAGGCCTGGGCTCGGTGGCAGGAGCAGTTCCTAAGCGCCCAGATTGCTCGGAAGAAGGAAACCAAGGCAGTGAGGCACTGCGAAGGCCGGGAGCGACGGAGGGCCCTGCGGGCCTGGCGGGGCTACCTGCAGGGCCGCAGAGAGAAGCGCCGCCAGGACCGTGAGTGGGGAGGGCTGGGGCCGAGGCACCAAGGTGCTCGGGCTGCCCGCTGGGCTCTGGACTGCTTCTGGCCAGGACAGAGGCGCAAGGACAAAGTCCTGGGGCAGGGGTGCGAATCCTGGCTCTGCCGCTTGCTTCCTGCCCTCCGGGCCTCAGTCTTCCCACCCGTCAGATGGGGAGGCGGACGCTGGCTTCTCGGCCCCTGCTAGTCCCAAGTGAGGGTCCTTCATGGGTCCATTTGTTAGACTCCGGGGTGCGGGGGAAGCTTCCTGTCTAGCATGGGTCCAAGACCCAAACGGAGCTCCCGGAGAAGGGCCTGCAGAAGGCCCAGTGAGGAGCAGAAGGAGAGGCCAAAGGGCAGCCAGGCCCGGAGGCAGGCGGTCCTGGGTTCAAGTCTGCCCTCAGATACTTCCTAGTTGTGTGACCCCACTCACTGCCTGTCTCAGAACTGATACGGAGACCCAAGATGAGGGTTCAAACAAAGCCAGCCCTGATTCCCCCCAAAAGCCAAAGCAGGAAAGCTGGGAGGCCCCTCCTCTGGCGGCCCCCCATATCTTGGTGCTCCGGGACGTGGGTGTGTACGTGTGGCCGGGCCCCGTCAGCATCCTGTCCTCCCTGGGAGGCGGGAGGGGACACGAGCCCCTCCCCCTGCCCTGGCAGACGGAACCCCGCTGTGTGCTCCTCTCTAGAACTGGCCGCACGATTCCGCGGCGCCTCTGTGACGCGGACCTGCTTCTCGCTGTGGCGGGCGGCCTGGGCGCACAGGCGCTGCCTTCACGCCCACCAGGCGCGGATCGAGGCGCTGGCGGCCCGGATCAGCCTGCGGCGGGCCTTGGAGCGCTGGAAACACTGTATCCTTCCGGGCGGCCTTGGGGCACAGGGCGGCTCTGGGTTCGAGCCGGGGACCAAGAGCGTCCCAGGGACCAGGGAGGTTCCGCGGGGATGGGCCGAGGGTCACAGTTGTGGGAGCTGGGAGGAAAGGGCTTACTCCGTCTCCGTGCGACAGAGAAGGAAACCGAGGCTCACCAGCCCCCCAGGAAGTGGGGGAGCTCCGCCTCGAGCTTTGGGCCCCAAGACCAGCCCTCTCCGGTAGTCCATGGCCCGAGAGGAGCTTCTGAAGGGAGTCGAGGCTCACCCGCGTGCTTGGGAATCCCTGCGGCGGCCCGGGCTCTCCGTGACGTGGCGGCACACTCTGAGGGTTCAGACCCGTTGGGGCCGTCCCCTGGGAGGCGGCTCCCCAGCCGGGTGACGCCGGCTTTTCGCCTGTGGCCCCATGAACCTGTGGGGGGCCCCCTGCGTGCCCCCCGGGGCCTTTCCCACGGTCCCCTGCCTTTCCCGTTGGGTCCCCCTTGGAGGAGGCAGCGTGGGGGGGGGCCCTGGAGGGGTGGAAGGTCAGCCCTGGAGGTCGGGCCTCACACGCAGTCCGTCGCTCTGTCCGTGGCTCAGAGAACCCTGTAGGGGCAGCAGCAGGACTCGGGTGTCCCGTTTGGGGGGCTGGCCCCGTCCGCCCCCCTCGCTTGTCCGGGCTCGCTTCCTTTAACTTCAGGACAGACATGCTGCTCCGGGCCGAGCAGGCGGCTTTGCAGGCCATGGCCGAGGAGCACCACAGGCAGCGGCTGGTGGTGAGCTGCTTCCCCTGAGCAGGACGCTCCTTGCCGGCCCGCCAGGGGCGACGGGAGGCTCCGAGGCCTCCGCTCCTGTTTCCTGACCCCTCCGCCAGGAAGGACAGGCCGGGCCTCCCTTCCCTCCCCTGCGGAGGTGGGGACACCCGGTGCTGCCCCGTGTTCTTTCCTCTTTTAAATGCCTTCACGAGGGATCCTGGGGAGAGGAGAGGGCAAAGACCCCTTTGGAGCGGAGAGAGAAAAACGGGACAGCTGGGTGGCTCAGTGGCTGGGAGCCAGGCCCGGGTCGGGAGGTCCTGGGTTCAAATGTGACCCCAGGCACTTCCTGGCTGGGTGACCCCCATGGCCTAGCCCGGCCGCTCTTCTGCCTTGGAAACAATACCCGGTAGGGATCGAAGACGGAAGGGAAGGCCTTCAAAAAAGGAAGGGAACAGGGGGCAGCTGGGTAGCTCAGTGGATGGAGAACCAGCCCTAGAGACGGGAGGGCCTGGGTTCAAATCTGGCCTCAGCCACTTCCCAGCTGTGTGACCCTGGGCAAGTCACTTGACCCCCATTGCCTAGCCCTGTATTGACTCCAAGAAGGTAGGGGTTTAAAAATAAATAAAAAAGGAAGGCAACAGCCAGCCAGATGAAAATGTTTTCAGGCATCCTTCGAAACCCTCCCCTTCTGTCTTAGAATCGATTCCGGGTGTTGTTTCCAAGGCCGAAGAGCGGTCAGGCTAGGCCCAGAGTGACCCTAGGAAGCATCTGAGGCCACATTTGAACCCAGGCCCTCCCGTCTCTAGGCCTGGCTCTCCATCCCCCTCGCTGCCCCCTCCTTGCCTCTTGAAGAAGGCACTCACTAGCATGCCTTTAGGGGCCTCCTCATGGCCCTTCTGCCTGAGGCTTCCCTGAGCGGGATAGGCCCTTCCCCCTTTCCTGCCTCGGTTTCTCTGCGATGTTCCCAGGACCTCCTACTCCCCCCCAATCTGCCCCCCTCCTCTCCGGAGACATAGAGCCGGAGGGAGCGTCGGTCCTTTGCGCCAGCCTCCCCCTCTACAGATGAGGGCACTGAGCCCCGGGCCGGGGTCCACAGGGAGTGCCCGGCAGGGCCGCCTGACCCTGACTCCCAGGCCGGGCCTCGGGATTGGCCCTTTGGTTGTGGCTCTGTGAGGGCAGGAGCCGAGTCTGCTCTCCTGTTCCCCAGCTCCGCTGCTTCGGGGCCCTGAGGCAGAACGTGAAGGAGTCCCGTCTCCGGCGGCTGAGGAAGAATCTGGCCCACAGGCAGCACCAGGCCACGGTGAGGCTCGCCGGCGCCCGTCCTGGCAGCGTTCTGCGGGCTCCAGGCCTGGGCACGGGTTCACTTAGCCTGGGACACGGTCAGCGGGCGGGCGGTCAACAGCCGGCAGCCGCTCCTGGTCGTCTGTGGGTCTGGGCCGTCACGGTGTCCTTTGAGACAGTTTCTGCCTGAAAGGAGCCCGGCTTCTCCTCGTGGGACTGCCCCGAGAGACCAGGAGGCCGGCTCTGGGCCTCTGTTCCCCGGTGACCGGCCCCTGCGCCTGGGGAGGGGGTGTAGAGGCAGGAAGCTGCCCCTGGGGGAAGGGCGCCTCCCCCACTCAGCTGCCTTGGACCTTGAAGCGAGCCCAGGGTGGGAGCGGGGTTGGGTCTCTGCCATCGCTTTGGCAGGAGGGCGGCCGGGATGGGGGCCTCCGGGGGCGCTCCGATGGCCCGAGGCCCAGGAGGGGAGGGCTTCCTCGGCGGGGTTCTCAGGAGGGTCCCCCACGCGCCCTGACTCGTGTCTCCGTCTCGCTCCATGTCCAGCTTTTGCAGAGGTTCTGGCACCGCTGGTGTGCTCGGGCTGACCAGAGAGAGGACGAGAAGCAGCTGCCGCAGCTCCTCCAGGCTCACAGCCACTACCGGTAGGGCACTCGCGGCCGGGACCCCGGCAAGCCGCTGCCTTTCTTCTTTTCAGGTCTCGGCTTTGGCCTCTTCCCAGGAGCCCTTGCCTTGCCTGTTGTCCCGTTGTTTTGCAGTGATACGGGAGAGGTTTGTCTTTTTCCCGTAGCCCATTTTACAGATGAGGAAACTGAGGCCCACAGGGATAGGTGACTGGGCCAGGGTCAGCGGGGAGGTGCCTGAGGCCAGATTTGAACTCGGGAAGTCTGCGTGAGGCAGGATCAGGACTCGTCACAGGCTGGGCGCCTGGCCGGCCGGACGTCCTGGCAGGGACACGCACGGCCCCCGCCATCCCATCTGCCCGTCCAGACTCCTCAGGGCCCCAGAGTCCCCCCAGCCTCGCCGGGCTGCACTCTCTGGGCTGCCTGAAGGTCCTTCCTTGGCTCTGCTCGCCCCTGAGGGGCTGAGGGGGGGGCTGGCTGGCTTTTCCCCAGCAGGACCTTTGGGGGGGGACGTGCCAGTTTAGGGGAGCTGTGGTGGGGCGTGGGGAAGGTGCCTGATGGCATGGGCCTGGCACACCGGACCTTGCTGGCTGCCGAACTGTAGGGCTCAGAGGGGGGAGCTGGCCTCCTGGGGCCCCCCTCCCGGCTTTGGTGACCTCAAGGCAGTGTGGTGCGATGGGTAGAGCACGGGCCTTGGAGGCAGGAAGACCCAGTCAGAGTCCCAGGGCGAGTCACTTAGGTGTCTTGCCTTAGTTTCTTCATCTGTAAATTGAGGGGGTCAGACGGGGCACCTGGGGCTGTACACACTCAGGGCATTATTAGCTCTAATTAATGCACAGGAGACTGTTTTGTAAGCCAGAGGCTCATTTATTCATTGCTTGGGGAGGAGTCATGATAGAGACGGGAGATGGGGAGCGCCTGGCCTGTCTGTCTGTCTGCCTGCTCAGACCCCTCTTCTCCTCGCTGGGCCGTGAGGCCACGCAGGCAGCCCCACGCCAGCCCGAAAGGTGTCTGGGGACTGGAGATGGGACCCGAGGGACTTGGGTGTCTTCCAGGGAGAATGGCCCTCAGCAAGGGACGTTTCTCTTGAATGAACTGGGAAATGCCAGCAGGGCTGGCCCTGGGGTCCTTTCCCCCCTGGAGAAGTCCGGTTTTGTGCTAGGTGCTCCCCAGGACCCTTCCAGCTCCCGCAGTCTCGGGCATCACTTGGCCAGTTGCCATGGTAAAGGTGGGGTGTCTGAGCCCGGAGCACCCCTCTTGGCCCTCTTTACTGGTGGTGGATTTCTGGATGCAAAGTGGGGCCATCAAGAATCCAGCTAAAGGAAAGGGAGGAAAGCCAAACCCCCCACAGACCCCAGAGGCCTGGAAGCAGAGCGGGAGAAGCCGTGCCGCCCCCACCTCGCGGGGCTCAGCTTGGCAGGGTCCGGCAGGGACCTCCCAATGGGCCCAGGGCAGGCTGGCAGCGTCTCGGGCTCCTCTCAGCCAGGAAGGGTGCTTCCTGCAGTCGTCCCGGGTTCGGGCCCGCGGCCTCCGGGCCTCGTGGCACGGCGTCCTCACAGCCCTCTCCCTCAGCGGCTCCAGGGACTGCCCGCTCCAAGCTCGGCCCTTGTGGCTCCTTCCCCGGAAACAGATGGGCTCGGTTTGGTCTTGGAGCCGATGGCGGAAGGGGATGGAGAGCCACCTCCAGGCGGGAGATCCGGCTTTGCTTCCCAGCATAGACCCCCCGTGCCTCCCCGCCTCCCCTGCCTGGGTTGTCTCGGCACCTCCCGGGCTTGCTCGCCTCAAGTGTTCCGTGTCTGAGCCGCTGCCACGGACAGTCAGTCCCTTATTTCAGCCCCCAAAGGAGGGGGCAGCGTGGATGACATCCTCAGCAGCATTTCCCCCCACCAGGGCACCACGTCCTACCCTAAGGCCGCCGTGACCAAGAGGCCGGCCGGCTCCCGCTTCCTCTCTTCCTCCCCTCCAGGAGCCTTGGCACCTCTCACTTTGGTGTTCCCCTAAGGGAGGCCCGGGCTGGTGGGGGGGCCCCACGGGCTCAGGGACACCCCCAGTCAGTTCCTCTCCCAGAGAGCCCCCGGGCGCTTAGGGACTTCCTTCTTGTTTTCCAGGCAAGCCTTGCTGCAGAAATGCCTTCAGCGGTGGGCACTCAACGCCCGGGGGAGTCGGCACCAACGGGTAGGGAGGTCTTGGAAAGGGGAAAACGGGGCCTCTGCCTGCATTGGCCAGCGAGATCGTGTGGCTGGAAGGGAGCAGAAGTGTTCCTGTGGGGAGGAGGGAGGCAAGGGCAGCCCCGGTCCTCGGGCTTGTCTCTGATTTCCGGGCACCAGGCCGGAGGATGGGGGCGTCTGCCTGCCAGGTCCTTCTCAGCAGCCATGTGGGCCGCCGGTGTGGCTGCCCAGGATGGCTTGTGCTCTCCCACCTAGAGAAGGTCGGGGGTGCCCTAAACCTGGCAGCGTTTCCTGCCAACCCTTAGCTTGGCCAGGAGGGGAGCCGTGCCCCGCCTCCAGACACCTCGAGGGGGAGATGGCTGTCCAGAGGGTGGGAGGCCTCTTGGGCAGGAACAAGCCTGGGGGACGTCTCTGGGAGGTAGATTCTAGGTTGGTGCTCTAAAGATTCCTCCCCAGGCACCCCAGGAGGTGATGAGCTCCCCACGCAGGCTCTGTTGGGGTGGGCGTTAGGCCAAGGGTCCTCCCCTCACCAAGGGTCTGTCGCTTTGGCTAAAAGCTGACAGCTCGGGACGTGGGCTTCGGGGCAGAAACTCATTCATTTGGTGCCCTGCCTCTCTGCAGGAAAGCTAGGCCTGCAGAGGCCCAGGGACAGAGGCGGCCAGCCACCCAGGGTATTCCCCAGGGCGCCCCCCTCAGGAGGGGGCCCAAATGCCCTTCTGCTTGGATTTTCTTGAGCCCCTCCCCTGCCTTCTTGCATTCAATACTGAATCTGCTCTAAGGCTGAAGAGTGCTGAGGGCTGGGCCCTGGGGGTGATGGGACCTGCCCAACTGGGGCCCGGATAGCTGTCCGTCTTTAATAGATTTAAACTTTCTCTCTTGCGTTCTTCGTCTCCCAGATTTCCCATCTTCTCCTTCCCAAAGAGCCAGCCTTGCTCACAGTTTTCAGAAAACCAGAGAAGATGAAACCAATTCCAGTAAAGCTTTCCATCCCTTGAAAGAGTCTCAGATTCAGGCCCTGCTCCTGCCCTGCCCCTGGGCTCCCCCCGTTCCTGGGCCCCGACCAGCTCCCCTGAGCCAGGCCTCCTCCTGGGGACTGGGAGATCCAGCAGATGTGGATGTATGGCCTCGGGGCGCCTGTGTTTGCCATGTTCTGGGAACTCTGCCTCCACGGAGCACATGAAGAGGCCCCAAAGTTCTTCCGTTCTTCCTTCTGCCTCTCCTCTTGTTGCTTAATGCCTCTTTGGGAAAGGACAAGAGTCTAAGACATCTTCCCATGGGCAGCATGACCTTCCTTTGAAACCTGAACTTCCTCCTTAGAGCCAATACTAAGTATCCGTTCCGGGGCGGATGGGCAGTCAGGGCTAGGCACTGGGGGTTAAGTGACTCACCCAGGGTCACATGGCTGGGAAGCAGAACCCAGGACCTCCCCTCTCTGAGCTGTCTTAAAAAAAACAAACATAAAAGGTAGGGAAGTTCTTGTGCCCCTAAGGGAGCTTGGACTTTTGGTATGAGAGAGGGGGAAAGGGAGGAGAACCCCTTTCTCAAAGCGGGGTTCAGAGGAGACAGCAGATGTAACGAGTTGGCTCAGAGAGAGGAGAGGGGGTTTGAAGATTTTCCCCCTTCTGCCTTCCCTCCTTAACTAAAGCTGCTCTCCCCAATTCACTCTTGTCCCTCTTATCCCCCCTCCACTACTCGAGACCCAAAGGTCTCCCCTAGATCCATTCACTCACTTGGGGAACAGATAACTTTTAATGTTAATCAGGTAATACAAAAGAATAATGGGCAGGGAAGAATGGGAAAAGGAATGTGGGAAAAGGGGTCCCTCTCTCTATCTAAATCCTTTCCCCTCCCTCCTCAAGTTTGGGGGGAACTCAGGCCATGGCAGCCTAAGCCCCTTGAGAGAAAGTCAGGTTGACTCACCCCTGGGCAACAGGAGCTGAGGTAAAGTCTGCTCAGGTTTCTCTTCAGAAAGTCCCTTCAATTGGGAAGTGTTGGGAGAGAAAGATTTCCAGTCACCAGCCGGAAAAACGGCTAACCCTCGGGAGAAAGTCTTTTTCCCAACTTCTCTCTTTGGCTTCTCAAGACCAAGAGACCCTCACTGCTCTCCCAGCCAGAGTCTTCTCCCCCTCTCGAATTCCCCTCCTGGGGCTCCTCCTCTGTCAAAGTGATAATTTCACACACTCTTCAGGCTGGCACTTTTTCTCCAGTGCCAGCTTCTGTCACGGGGCCCAGCGCTCTGTCCGTGGCGCCATCCAGCTGCCACTTCCTCTTCTTGGTTCTCTCTGCTGCAGCTGCACCTGGCAGGGAGCTGCGGTGAAAGGGGGGCTCGGAACAAGTCTGATTCCTGCTCCCTTGTGGGCCACTCTGTGCTCTAAGGGCTCGTCTGCCCTGCGCAAGGCCCGTGCCGGTCGTTGGGGAGTGGAGAAGCAAAGATGGGGGAACTTCAGAGGCCGCAGGCAGCCTTCCTTTCTTCCTTCCTTCCTTCCCTCCCTCCCTCCCTTAGCAGAGCCACAGAATCCCAGAGCGAGTAAAGATCCTCACAGAGGAGGAAACCGGATCTGGCCCAGCGGGGTGGGGGGATGGCCCCAGGCACATGGCTTAGGGGTCCCTGCTGTCCAGAGGAGCACCCCGGAGGCCTCGCGGGAGATGCCTTTCCTGCCTTCTGGCCAAGTTGGGTCAAGCGTTTACTGTGGGTGCCGGGATTCAGAGACAGGCAGGCTCAGCCCTCCCCTGCCTCTGCTACCTCCTCGTGTGCCAGGCTGGGCAGGGTGTGTGATGGCCTCTGGAGGCTCTCTGGGGGATTTTGGAAGGGAGAAAGGACATTTTTGCTTCTGAGTCCTTCAGTTGTGTGGTAGAGGACCAAGCCAGGAGCCAGTGCCTGGGCCCGACGGCACAGCCCACGCTTGGCCCCTCTGGGCCCTGGCGAGGGGTGTCTCGTCCTCTGCTCCCTTGCCCGGAGCCTGGGTTCCTGTAGTCCCCTTTAGAGTGTTCCCTGCCTTCGCCATCCTTAGTCCAAAGTGCGGCGATCTCGGGACATCCCAGAACCGCTCCCGTGCAATGGACACCCGCTTTGTGGACAGAGAAGCAGCCCAATCCTGACCCTGGGGAGACGGCAGGGCCGTGGGAGTACTTGCTAGACTAGAGAGCGGCTGGGGGTGGCGGGGATGAGGCACCCTCAGCCCCGCGTGGAAAGAGGAGCTCTGAGGCGATGGTGGGGGGACAGACCCGAGGGGGGAGGAGGTGGAGCCGGGAGGCAGACAGGAGAGAGATTTGGCGATTGATGGGCTCCATGGGGGGAGAGAGGCGATGCCAGCCTTGCCCTTCTGGGAAGCTGGCAAGGCAGCGTGATCTCTGCCAAAACTGGGGCATCTGAGGAAGGGAGGGACGGGGCGACCTCAGTTTTGGCCACGTTGAGCCGGAGGCGTCCGATCAGCAACGTGGGACATGGGTGGTGCCGTCTGGATCAGGTTCTGGCTTGGGGCTGCCCCGGGAGCCCCTTCTGTGCCTGCCGTCGCCTCTGCCCGTGTTGGGACCGAGGGGGCATCCTCCGCCTCCCTCCTCGCTAGTGATTTGGGGCCTTTTCTCTCGGGCTGGTGGCTGGTCTGCAGTTCTGGGCCGGCTTCCCCTCGGCTCACTGGCTGTCCCGGGCCCTCGCTGTCCTCCAGATGCAGTACGCCAGAGCCGAAGGTCACTATCGGGGCAGGAGCCTGTCCGTCCTCTTCGAGGCCTGGAGGAGCTTCAGCCGCCGGCAGCGGGAGCGGAGGGCACGGCAGGAAGAGGCTGTGAACTTCCGCAGGTAGGTCCTGCGGGAACACTTGGCCCGCCGCAGTCCCTCCTGACCAGTCGGTGCTGAGACTCCCTCTGAGCCTTTGGGGGGCTTTGTGGGGTGCCCGGGGGCTTCTTCCTCCCTGTTGCAGGTCCAAGGCTGTTACAGGATTCATTTTTCTCTCCCTCCCCCCTCCCAGAGCTGAGAAGCAATTCCGCTGGGTTGTACAAATGACGCACTTGTACGTGTGTGTGTGTAGAATTACATAAACGTGCACATATCTTTAAAATCAGCAAAGCAAAATAATCGAGGACATCCCTGTCCTCGAGGAGGAGCCAGATGGCTCAGAGGGTAGAGCCCGGCCCAGAGAAGAGAGGTCCTGGGTTCCAATCTGGCCTCAGACACTTCCTCACTGGGTGACCCTGGGTGAGTCACTTGACCCCCTTGGCCTAGGGGGTCTGCTCTTCTGCCCTGGCGCCGATCCCCAGGATTGATTCTAAGACGGAAGGGGAGGGTTTAAAAAGATAAAAGTCCGAGCACAAGATTTCATTTGGTTCGACTTCCTGGAGAGAGGAATGGCCGTCCTTCGAAGCTGAGTTTGAATTCTGATGGCGCGGGTGAACCGTCACAGTTGTTGGAGTTTCCTCCGTCGGGTCAGACTTCATTCCTTCATGCCATAGTTGATCGTTTCCGGTTCTGTTGAGCTGGTCGTTCCTCTCCGTTGACCTGCACCTGCCAGGGAAGAGGCTCTTTCGGCTTCACGTTCCGTTTTCCCTACACTTTGGCTACAGAGGGTTTTCCTCAGCTGAACACGTCCCATCCCATTCGCGTTGCAGCAACTTTGTTCGTGCAGTTGCAAGTGTTGTTCAGTTCTGCGTGATGGCGGCGACGCCTTTTCTCTCTTGTGACATCCTCCAACGGTCCAGAATTCCGCCGCCCCCCCCCCCCCCCCCGGGATCGTGCCTGTCACGTGGTCTGGGATCACCTTTCATTTCGGAGCCACGTCGTCTCCGTGAGATGCGGGCCGAACCCCATTTGTGCCATGGCTTCCCCACAGCCCGGGCTGAGCAGGGAGCACCTTCGTGCAGCTCGACCACGGAACCATCGCGCTCACGTGCTTCTGACTCTTCCTTCTTGGGACTGGCCTGTCAACGGCTATTTTAGCTGCCAAGCGCTTCGGAGGATCGCGGCCTTGTCACGCGCTCTGAGGGCTGGAAATGTCCTTCGTTCCCTGCCGATCCTTCCACTGATTTCTGTGCCGTGTCATCCAGGTCCGCAGTGACACCTTGATTGGTGGGCGTCTTGGTTCTGTTCTGACAACTCGGTGGAAGAAGAAGAAGAAAGCGCCAACATCCTGGCCTGGGTTCGGAATTCAGGAAATGGTTGTCTTGTTTGGGCATCCGGCGAGCTTCTCCCAAAGCTGGTGCTTCCTCCTAGCCTCTGGCTGCACTTCCGGAGGGGCCTCCAGACGTGTCTGGGGGCGGTGAGGCTAAACTGGTAGCAGCACTTCAGTCGAACACTTGGCCACCATGTTTTCCAGAGGAGTCACCCCAGGCCAGATGTGGGAAGGTCCTGGACACGGCGGGTGCCATTGCCTGAAGCAGGCCCCGGGCCTCCCGCTCCTGGCCCCCCGCTCTTCAGGGTGGCCCCTCCCGGGGTGCTGGGCCCGTGACCCCCGTGGCCAGCTAGGCAGGGCCTTGTTTCGTCGCCCATCTTCCCAGGCCGGCGCATGACTGTTGGGGGCGTCACTGAGCACTTGGCTAAGCAGCAGAGCCCCGATGGCCCCCTCCTGACGGTCTTAGGGAGCGCCCGCCTCCCGCGGGCCCACGAGGCCCTTCCAACGTGTCTTGTCACTCCCCGCTTATAGGCGGACAGAGAGAGACAGAGCCCCTTGGCCTCTGGGTAGGAGGAAGCCAAGGCCCTCTGAGGGGAGGCTGGCAGAATCGGGACGTGCCGGCTTCCCTAGAGACCAGTTCTTGCCCATGACGGCGCGTGGCCTGGCAGAAAGAGCCGCTTTGGCCAGAGGGGCCACGGAAGACGGGGAGGACTGTGGGGAGGCCGCGGCGGATGGCTTTGCCCTGGCCTCTGCGGGCCCGCGGTGGGGCCCATCGGGAGGTGCTTTGGTCTGGGCCCCAGGGCTCCAGCAGCGCCTCCGAGGCTTTGAGGCTGTAGGAGGATGAGGGGCAAGACCCGGAGAAGACAAGGCTCAGGAGGTGGGAGAGCCCTCTTCGTGTATCCAGAGGGCCATGGGGGGAGGCTGTGGAGAGGCCGGTTTAGGCTTGAGGTCAGGAGGGATGGGGAGCCTCGGGGGGATCCCGTGGACCCCGGCTGGCCGCCGCCACTGAGGGCTCCTCTGATGCTGGGGGCCGCCGGTGGTGGCAGGGCTGCCCTCCCCGCCTCACCTCCGGGCAGCGGGGCCAGAGGGCCGGCCGGCCGGCAGTCCACACATGTCCGGCCCCTTTTCACTCTTCTTCCTTTTAGGGATCTGGTGAAGAGACGGGCGTTCGATACGTGGTGGCAGAAGGCGTATCGGCAGCGAGAAGTGCGATTGTCTGAGAGGATGGTAAACGGACGGGAGCCGGGCCGGCCCTGAAGCGGGTGGGCAGGGGTGGCGAGGAAGGCGGGCCTTGGCACCCCTGGGCCCGTGGCTCACTGTCGCTCTCCTGATGCCAGCCTGGCGAGGTGGGCAGCTCTGAGACAGAGAAGGGCTGGACCCGAGGAGCTTGGGGGAGCCGATGGGAAGCCAGGCCTCCCCTTGGCGGGCCTGGGTCGCCCTGTCTTTGCTGAGCACCGTTGGGTCTCGGGGCTCAGGGGACCCCCGAGCTGGCCGTCCGGCAGTAGGATGAGGGGGAAATCCCGACTCTGTTCTACTCGCACTTCTTTCCTGTGTGGCCTCGGACAGATCACTTGACCCGTCTGTGCCTCAGTGTCTTTGTCTGTTAAATGACTTCAGCGTGGGCCTCGCTGCCCCTCAGCTCGGTTCTCCTCGCTAATGGGCCACTCAGTGAAGACACGGCCTCCGAGGCCTGGGGGCCTCCCTGCAGCCTGGGAAGGGAGTAGGGACCCCAACCAGCTGGGGGAATCACGGAGGGCTTCATGGGGGGGGCACTGGATTTCATCCCCAAGAGTTGGGTAAGATTGTGATGGGATTGATAGGGGAGACGGGCCCCAGCACAATTCAAGGCTCCAGTTTGGTGCCCGGCAAACCTGGGCGGCAAGCGTGGCGAGGAGCTCTGCTCGGCCAGAGCCGGAGGGAGCGGCACAGGCAGCATTCCGGGCCCGATCTCCTTCCTCACCAGCCTCTGTTTCCCCCCTCTGCCCTAGGCCGTCCTCCACGCTGAGCAGCAGGTGCTCCGGCACTACTGGTCCAGGTGGCGCCGGCGGGCAGCCGAGCAGTCCGTGGAAAGAGGGAGCCAGGCCACAGCGTGCGCCCATCGCCGCCGCAGGCAGCTGCACAGGGCCTTCCGGGTCTGGAAGGAGAACCTCGAGGCCGTCCGAGCTCAGCAAGTACCTCTTACGTTCCCCGACGCGTCCCAAGGCCGGTGCTGCTCGGGCGGCCCTTCGCCCTGGCCAAGGGGATCCCCTGATCATAATACTCCCCTCTGCCAGGCTCCCCACTTCCCCCCACGTCATCTTCCTCATGTCACTCCTGTGCTTCCCCCGAGACCTCCCAGGCTGAAGGTAGAGAGCCTCCAGCTGGCATTCAGGGCCTCCAGCTGGCAGTCAGGCCTCCAGCTGGCATTTAGGCCTCCAGCTGGCATTCAGTCCTCCAGCTGGCATTCAGGGCCCTTCCAGCCCTGGCTCATGCCAGGCCTTTTACCTCTCAGTCACTTGGGGCTCTCAGCTGCCACCTGGTGTAGCCACTACAGCAAGGAAACCCTCCCAGGCAGGAATTCGGTGCCCCCCAAAGCCCCCAGGCCAGCCCTCTTCTTCGCGTCTTGTCTCGTGCCATCTGCCATCCTTGGCCCCGAGTCCTGGCCCCTTCCTCTGAGCCGGGTGTCTTCCCTCCCCTTCCACAGAGCTCTTTGTTGGGCCTTTCCACCCAAGTCCTGGCAACCCCCAGCTTTGCTTGTAGGACCCCCAGAGCCTCCCAGGTTTGACCTGCACGGCGAGGGGCACAGCCAAGGGGAGAGTGTGAGGGGCCACCTCTCTGGGCCTTCTCCACCATGGCTCAAAGCCTGCCCAGCCCGACCCATTTCCCTTTTGGGAAAAAGGAGGCCAGGAGGTTTGGGATGAGGCCTGCAAGTGAGAACAGGCTCTGCCCCATTTCCCTCCTCCAGGCGGGCCGGGGAGGCGAGGGCTGCAGCCTTCCACTCGTGTCTGCTCGTGCGTTTGACCTGGAGCAAGTGGCGACAGGTGAGCGGCCTGGCGGGCCAGGGGCCGGCTCGGGAGGGCTCTGACTGGAGGCCATCAACCCTCCGGCCAAGCCCCCGGGGGGAGCCCCCTCGTGCGCGCGCCCTGGGCCCACGGTCCTCCTCGCCGCCCGGCCCTTCCCCCTCACATTTCCCTCCCGTAGTACGTGGCCCTGCAGAACGTGAAGTGGGAGAAGGTGATCCGCGCCGACTGCCATCACCACCAGGCGCTGCTGCGGAGGAGCCTGACCGGCTGGATGGTGAGAGGCGCCGGGGCCCCTCCTCAAGCCTGCCCGCCCTGGCGGACGCCCCTAAGAGCTTGTGGCCGGGCTTCACCGAGGCAGTGGGTGGAGGGGAGAGGCAGGTGGCATCGGGGCACGGCTTGGAGCTCCTTCCCGGGCACCTCGTCGCGTGTGGCCACATGGGAGGGGCACAGATGGAGCCTGCCCTCGGGGAGCTCCCCCTCACGGCAGAGATGACGGGCAAGCGCTGTGGAGGGACGCGCCTCGGACTGCTAAAGGCCAGGCCTTCTTTCCTACAGACGTACCAGGGCAGAGTTCAAGCTGTGCTGTGCCACGTGGCAGAGAGAGAAGAGTGGCATCGCCGGGAGCTCCTGCGGTAGGGTCCCCCAGTGCCCTCCGGCCCGCTCCGTCTCCCCAGATCTCTGCCTGGCCCGGGGGGGCTGCCCGCTCCCTTCAGCCCTGGCCTTGGGGAGCTCCTGTCTAAGAGGGAGGAGGGATCAGTTGGGCTCCTGAGAGGCAGCCGGCTTGCCCCCTACCCTTTATCAGGCCCCTGCCGTGTGTCGGCTGGGCTAAAGACATGGAGGATTCCTGGAGGATTCTGGGAGGGGCCGTGCTCGCTTGAGAACTCCTCCTGCCTCTGACTGTCGCTGCCCCGGGCTCCCCAGGAGTGGGCAGGATGCTGAGCTGCTCCCTCGGCCTTGCCTGTAGGTGGGTGTTTCAACTCTGGAGGGAGAATGCCACGGCCCAGGCGGAGGAGGCCAGGAAAGCCGTCCAGGCCGAGGGGCACTACAGAAGAACCGTCCTCTGGAAGGTGTGCCGAGGGATGGGCCCGGCCAGTGGGCGCCCACTGCGGGAGGGAGCCAGACTGACCCGGGAGAGCAGGCCCGAGCTCCCTTGTCCACGGAGCGCCACAGGGCCTGGCAGGGTGGCCACGAAGGTCTGCTCGTCCCCAAGGGCAGACGCGGCCCCCAATGCCTGCTTCTCTGGAAGCCCGAGAGGCCCCGGGTGTCCCCGAGCTGGGTCTCTGGGCTCCTGCTGGAGTGTCCGCGTGGGGGGCGAGGCCTGAGGTTCCCTTCTGTCTGGGCAGAGGCCTCCTGCCCTCGGGCGTCATCCTGCCTGGTAAGCTCTGCGCCGCCGCCTCCTCCTCCTCCCTGGCAGCGATGGTGCTCTGGCAATCCCCGGGCGCTCTCCAGAAGGGCCGGACCGTTCACCCTCTGACGGTGCCTCAGCAGTCCATGACCCGGATCCCCTCCGGCAGCTTCTTTTCCTTGTCTGTCCACTTCGCCAGGCTGATGGGGCGATCGGGGCTGCTTTCACGGGCGCTTCTCCAATTCCTCGGCATTTAGAGCATTTTCCCACGTGGCTTTTGCCCACTTGAATTTCTTCCTTTGAAGGCTGCCTTGCCACCTCCTTTGGTCGTGTGCCAGCTGGGGAACGGCTCCCTTTCCCGCTTCTCTTCGTTTTAACTGCATTGGTTTTGTTGGCGCAAAATCTTTTTAATCTTATGGGGTCCAAGTGACGCCTTTTACCTCCTGTGATCCTCCTTGATTCGGCTAGAGCTGCCCGGGAGTTTCTTCCCGGCACGCCGATGGTTTAGGCGTCTAGCGCAGTTGCGCCCCCTTTGAGCTCCTCTGGGGAAAAGCCCTGAATCTCATTAAAGCCAGAGCTTGGCCTCTACCTAGTTTCTGCCTGGCTGCTTTCCCGCGTTCCCAGCTGTTCTCACAGTTCCAGCCGGGTGCTGTAGCTCCAGTCGGGCCTGCCTCTTCCTGAGGCTTCTCTTATTCCGACATTCCATTGCTCTTTTGGCCTTTTGCTCCTCTGGACGAATTTTGTGACTATTTTTTCTAGCTCTCTAGAGGAGTCCCGTGGAATGGATTTCAGTCCTGTTACCATTTTTATTCGATTGGCTCGACCCGTCCATGAGCAGTTACTGTTTCTCCAGCTGTTTAGCTGTCTTTATTTGTGCTAGTGCAGGCCGTTTCTGGGAGTGGCTGGGCGGCGCAGTGGGTAGCACGGATAGACCTGGATCAAAGCTGCCTGTAGTCACTGTCTGGCTTTGTAAGCCTGGCCAGGGAGCCCCGCCAGCCTGTTTGCTTGTCTGTAAAATGAGCCGGAGAAGGAAATGGCGCCCCTCCAGGGTCTTGCCCCGAAAGCCCCACAGAGTTGATGGAGATGTCTGACCTCGTTCCGTGTTCCACGTGTAGTGAGGGTCCCCCCGCGTGCCTGCTGCTCCTGTCCCTGCACCCAGCACCGGCTTCAGGGATCCCAAGGCCGCCTCCTCTGCCGTCCGTTAGGTTCCTTTGGGCCCGGGCCCGCGCGCACGCTGCCTTTCTCCCCGAGCCTCCCCGGAACTTGGTCTTGGCCTTCCCGGTCAGGAAGGTTCTTCCAGGAGCTGCGGCCTGCTCGGCTGGGGCTTCCCGGGACCCGTGATGGCCGCACCGGCGGCCTCTGCTCATTCCTTGTCCTTCCTGCCGGCTACTCGCCCTCCCCCCCTTCCTGTTTGTGTTCATTTCCCGTGACTCGGCGACCCCGTGGCCTGTTTTTCCTGCTCTGAACTTGGGGTTCCCATCACCTGGGGGGTGTTGCAGGGGGCCCACAGCTGCCCTGGAGCATGTGCGAAGCCTCCCCCAGCCTCTCCCTGCAGACCTGGGGAGGGAGCCCCCCCTAGCCTCCTGGTCCCGCAGGCCGAGCGCCGAGCCTTGCTTCTAAGGCAGAAGAGTGGCCAAGGCCAGGCCGTGTGTGGGGCCTGCCATTGCTAGGCCCCGTCTTCCCCGAGGCCTGTCCCTTCCTCCTGCCTGGAGGTTCCCAGGGGTGGGGAAGGGCTCCAGTTTTGTCCTCCTGCCCCTGAGCTCTGCCTGGCCCTGGGGGGGGGGGCTGTCCCGGGGCTTCCTGGCGCAGCCTCCTCCCACCCTTTTCCTCCTTCCTGCCCTTCCCTGGCTTTGGCCTCGCTGCCTCCTGCCCTCTCTTGCCTGTCCCGTCCTCGCCCCTCCTTCCCCAGGGCAGGGCCGGGTCCTCTCTGCGTCCTGGGTCGAGCCCCGCGGCCGGCGGTGGGCATCAAAGACGCCGCCCTTCTGCAGGTGGCCATGCACTGGAGGGACGCGGCGTCGCGGAGGAGGTGCTGCAGGCAGCGGGACGATGAGGCCCTGGCGGAGGCCAGGAAGCAGCTGGCACGAGGTGAGCGAAGGAGCCGGGGGTGGGACGCCCCTTCAGGAGCGGCCAGGAGACCCCGGGCCAGTCCCTTCCGGCCAGGGCCGGGACAGCGTCTGAGGGGACAGAGGGCGAAGGCCACTGAGCCGGCCCTCCTCCGCCCCAGGCCGTCTGCGAGTCCTGTTCCAGCGCTGGCGGGAGCGCGGCCGGAGCTCTTCCCAGCAGAGAGCGCAGGAGCTGCGGGCCGCGCGGCACCACAGGGGGAGGCTGCTCGGGGCCTGCATGGCGCGCTGGAAGAGCTACCACTCGCGGCACGTCCGGAAGATGGTGAGCGGAGGGGGGGGGCGGCCGGCCGGAGCAAGAGGGCCGGGAGTCGCCTCGAGGGGCTACTCAAGGTGGCCCCGGCTTTCCCTTTAGCTCCTGCAGCGGCTCGGCGCCCGGCTGATGGCCCAGAGACTCGGCCGCTCCTGCTTCTCCACGTGGAAGTGCCAGGTGGGCGGCCCCCCAGGTCATGCCACGTGGTGGCACCAACCGCTTTTTCTTGCCTCGCTCCGAGTTTGCTCTTGCAGCTGCCAGACGCTGCCTTTGCCCGTCCCTCTGTCCCTCCCTCTATCCATCCATCTGCCCGTCCCTCCCTCTGTCCGTCTGCCTCTGCCCGCCCTCCTGGGCCCGTCGGTGCCACCGTCACGGCTCTCGTCCTTCTTGGCCAGCAGCTGGGGGAGAGGCAGCGGGAGCAGCAGGCCACCGTCCGCGCGCTCTGGTTTTGGTCCTTCACACTGCAGGGAAAGGTATTGGCTGGGCCCCGCGGGGGCGGCCCCCCTTCTCCCTGGGGGTCCTGGGACTGCCCCTCCCTCTGCCCCCCCCCCCAGCCGAGGCCCAGCCCGGCCTCCCTATGAAGCTCCTCTTTGGGCCCGGAGGCTCCTCGCTGCCTCCCGAGAGGAGCCCTCTGAGCGCGCCGCCCTGCAGGTGTGGGACGCCTGGCTGGCCTTTGTGCTGGAGCGGAGGAGGAAGAGAGCCCGGCTGGAGCGGGCCGCGCTGGCCTACCGCGACGGCCTGGTCCACGCGGGCGTCACCCGCCTCCTGAGGTTCACGACGGGCATGAAGAGCTTCCGCGGGCAGCTCCACGCCCAGCGGCAGGCCCAGGTCTGGGCACCTTTCTGGGCTGGGGGAGGCGGGGGCCACTGCGGGGGGGGGGCCACTGCGGGGGGGGGGTGTTCCGGCCTCAGGGAGGGGGTCACTGCCTGGGGGGCGCTCTCTGACCTCAGGGAGGGGGGCACTGCGGGGGGGGGCGCTCCGGCCTCAGGGAGGGGTCACTGCCTGGGGGGCGCTCTCTGACCTCAGGGAGGGGGGCACTGCGGGGGGGGCGCTCCGGCCTCAGGGAGGGGTCACTGCCTGGGGGGCGCTCTCTGACCTCAGGGAGGGGGTCACTGTGTGGGCAGGCGGCCCACAGTGTACACCAGGTCGTCCGGCGCTGCGCCACCCTCTGGAAGCACAAGGCCTTGGCCAAGGCCGCCCACGCCCAGAGGAGAGTGACGTTCGAGGTGCCCGTCGCCGGCACGCTTTCCCCTGCTGGCAGCGCCGCCTCCGGGGAGGCTGCTGTGGGCCCGGAGCCGTCGCGAGTGCCTCGGAGGCCCCAGAAGTCGTGGGGTTGGGCCCTTCAGCTGGCTTCTGGGGACCCCTACCTCCCCGACCCGTGAGTGCCCCCGGCAGTCCTCCTTTCCCAGTGGGGGGCTCCTGCCCATGGGGTCCCTAGCAGGTTCCCAGGGGACCTGGACAGGACAAGCCCCCAAGGACCTAGTTTGGGCCTCGGCTCCTGATTTCTCCTTTTTCCGCTTTCTGCCGCGCCCCCTCCTTCCCCTCCCCCTCCTCTTCCTGGAGGGCTTCCTGGAAGAGGTGGTGGTTTAGCTGGGACTTGAGGCCAAAGAGGGCTGGAGTCTGCCCCTCCCAGTGGTTCTGACCCTGGGCAAGTCCTTTCCCCCCTCCTCCCCAGGATCCACTGGTGCCCTGTGCTGGGGGGGGGGGGGGCCTGTGCCCTTTGAGCTGGGTGAGGAGATGGGCAGTGCCCGGGGCGCGGTGTGCCCGGGCAGGGAGGCAGCCGTTCCCTCCACCCTGCAGCGGCCTCGTGCGGCCTGTGAGGAAGCAGCCTCGCCGTCCGGACTTCCTGCTGGACCCCGTGGAGAGGGCCGGCCCCACTGGGCCGCTGCGCCCCAGGTAAGGGCACCGGGCGATTCCTGGTGGCTGCCCGGGTGCTGCAGATGGACTGCAGCCTCCCGGCCCTGCCTCCACCCCTCTGGGCCTCGGCACGCTCCTCTGCACGATGGGCATTAATGCTAGTGCTCGCGGCGGGCAAAGTGCCAGCCTCCCCACCCCCCCGTGAATGCCAGCCACCCTCGAGGAGCCGGGGGAGCCCCCCACTTGGGGAAGGGAGGAGACGGGGTCCCCTAAGAGGCAGACAGACTTAAGTGTCTCGTGCACAGTCACAGCTAGTCAGTGTCTGCGGCAGGATTTGAACTCAGGTCTTCCCGCCTCCTGACCCAGCGCTCTGTCTGCCGCACCCCATCTTCCTGGCTGGAGGAAGTGATGGAGAATTGGAGGGGGGGAGCCGAGGGAGGCAGAAGCCTTCGGACCTTTTCTGAGGGGAGCCTCGTGCCGGAGGTCTCTGCTGGCTGGCACGCTGTCCCCCGCCCAGGAGCCCCCCAAAAGGCGGCAGCCTCCCCTCGGAGGGTGCTGGCTGGGACAGAGAGGACGTGACTGGCACGTGCCCAGGGAGCCCTGAGGAGAGCTGGGGGGCTTCCCGCTCGAGCCTGTGCCGCTTTCCCAGACGTTTAGGGGGGCCGAGGCCCTGCGGGGCTAGCTGGGGGGGCTGGTCCCTGCTCCCCCGACAGCGTCCCGGCCCTCTGCCCCAGGCTCTTCTCGGCGGTCTCGGGGCCCCTCGGCTCTGCCCGGCCCGGCCCTGTCACAGCTCCGGGGGACCCAGGACCCGCCACCAGGACTCGCCCCCCAGAGGCCCCCAGCCGCTCCCAGGTGGAGCCGCCCCCGGCGCCCCCCTGCTCTGTAGCCAGTGAGCCACAGCTGCTGGATGGCGTGAGTTGACCTCCCCTCCCCCCTTCCAGAGGGTGGCCGGGCCCTGCGTAGGGGAGGCCCAGCTCTGCCAGCAGCCTCCTGGGTGAGCCTGGAGGAGCCTTTTGTCCTCCAGGCATGACTTTCCTTCTCTGTAAAATGGGCGCGTGTGGGGGAGGAGCACCTTCCCCCAGGGCTGCTCCTGGCCTGGGCGAGGAGAGGCACAACCAGAAACCCCAAAGGCCAGCACGGCGTGTGGGAGCTCGAGGGTGGCCGCTGCCAGCCTCCCTGGGGAGGCTTGTGGGAGGGTGCGGCCTTCTCCAGGGCCAGGGCCGAGAGGCAGGAGGGGGGCCTCTGGGTCGGTGCCGAAGCCTCTCATGTCCTTCCCTTCCAGCCGGCAGCCGGGGCGGCACCCCCCGAGCCGGAGCCCGGAGAGCCCGGAGAGCCCGCAGAGGTTGTGGCCAGGACGGAGCGTGCCCAGCCCGGCAGCTGTCTGCCTCCTCCCGAGAACTTCCTGGGGACTGAGGGGAGGCCCGCGCGGCGCCCGGAGGCTGCGGGTAAGCGGGTCTCGCCAGAGCGCGGCCTCGGTGCCGGGGGGTCAGGAGAGGCCTCCGGGGGCCGCCCGCCCTCCTCTCGGGCATCCTCACGCCCGCTGGCTTTGCAGAGACCGAAGGTGCCCGAGGACGGCCGAGGCCTCTCCTAGCTTCTGGCCTAGGATCGCGGGCAGCTCCGTGAGCCCTGGGAGGGGCAGGGGGAGCCCGGGAACCCCGGGAGCCAGGCTGCTCCTTGTCTTCCTCAGGGGGCTCCCAGGCCGACGCGGGGAGAAGGGCTCCTGGCCTCGTGGGGGATGGCCAGCTGGAGGCTGAGCTGGAGGAGATCCGGGAGAGGCTGTGCAGTTACCAGGCCAACAAGCAGACCCTCAAGTAAGCCCCGGCCCCAGCAGGCTCCCCCAGAGGGCCCTGCCTGCTTCTGGGCTCCTGTGCCCGCTGGCTGTCCCTCAGACCCTCGCATGCTGGGGCGCCTGGTGCTCCTCCCTCCCCGAGGGGTCGGGCCCTGCCTTCCACCCCGAGCTGTGCCCGGCTGCCCAGCGTCTGCCAGCCTTTCTCCGTCCATCTGTGTGTCTCCCCGCGCCAGGGGGTCGTTGGAGGCCCGGCTTCGCGCCCTCCCTTCTCTCTTGGTCTGCCACATGAATCGTGCCACGTGATCCACGCTAGGAAGCGTCCTTTGGGCAGTTTGGCCGGGATCGCACGCAGAGCTCCGGTCATTCTGGCCGGCCGGCGGGCGGCGTTCTCCCGCTGGCCCAGCCTGGCCAGGAGCACAGACTGGTCCTCCCCAGGACGCGGTCGCTCTTTCTGGGGCTCCCTTTTTGGGCTGCTGATCCCCAGGTGTCCGGCGGGCTTTGTAGGGGCTTCTGTTCCCGCGACGTGGAAATGCTGTGGGTTTTGGAGGGTCTCCCTGGTAGCCCCGCAGACCCCGCGGGGGGCAGGCCGGGCCGTCCTCCCTCCCTTTCCCAGCTCAGACCCGCCTGCCCGGGGATCGGGGGGTGGTGGTGGGAGGATGCGCTTGGGTGGCTTTTCAGAGCGTGAACAAGGCCCTCCTCGGCCTGGACCTGGCTGGGCCTTTAGCCCGCGAGTGCTGCTGACGGGGATGCCCATGTGGGTCGGCCAGACCCCAATGGTGCCCCTCCCTGGGATGGAATTTGATGGCGAAGCGGCAGCAAAGGTTTCTGGGAAGGCGCCATCCTTGGGGATCCCGGCGTGTCCCTCAGCCGCAGGCCCCCTCCCTCCCGCAGAGGCGTGCTGACAGGCATGGCAGAGCCCCGACTTTGTCCACCTTGAACCCTTAATGTCAGGCAGCCCCGGCGCTCCTGGCCCAGGGCTCCACGTCCCTCCCCCCAGGTCCTGGCAGAGACAGGCGGACAGCCTGAGGAGGTGGTTGGCGCTGAGCACGGAGGACCCCAGGCCAGACGAGGAGGAAGCAGGCCGCCAGGTGCAGCAGAAGCTTCACCAGGTCCGCCGGGTGCAGGGAGGGGGAGGGGGAGGCGGTGTGTTGGGAGGGGGAGGGGCAGGCCCCACCCACTAGCTTCCCCTGGCAGGTGGAGAAGCAGATCACGCACCTGGCGGAGGCACTGCGGATGGAGAGGCAGCAGGTGCTGCGGGACACGGCTCGCATCCAGGTCCTGCGGGCTGCCTTCTGTTAGGCGGGTGCTCGTGGCACCCCCGTGACGTCCAGGGAAGGCGACATCAGGCACACACCGGGCGGCTGCCGTGTATTTTTTTATTGGAAAATGTTTGTTTGCAATTAAATGAGTTCCCGTCCCCACGTCTTGGGCTGACATACAAAAATACTGGGCTAGGACACAGCGTCGATGGCTGAAATTCTGGCGCCCCAGAGCCGCCGGCCAGGGCCCTCCCCCGCCTGCCTCTCTCAGCACCAGGGGCTGAAATCACGGGCGACGGCCCAGGACCAGAGGGCGGGGGGGGGGGGGCGGAGGGAGGGGAGAGGGTGCTCCTGCCAGGGCCCTTCCAGGGGATTCTGAAAACCAGCCACCCGCCAGGGGAGGCCTGGAGGAGCCGAGCTCGGGCCCGGGCAGCGCTGGGCGTCGCACCCAGCATACAAAGGCCTGCCCAGGGGATTAGACGCTGAGAGGGATTAAGGCCTGGAGAGATCCGGGGAACGAGGGGAGTCTCTGGGGAGGAGACACCGGGCAGAGCCGCATCGGCCACTGATGAGAGAGTGAAGCGTCACCCCAGCGGCCCCGCGCCCTGGCAGCTCGGCCGCCTGGGCCGGGGATAAGGCAGGTTCCCTCCCTCCCTCCCTCCCTCCCTCCCTCCCTCTCAAAGGCTGGCCGGGCGCTCGGACCCCTCCGGGGTGGGAGATGGCTCCAAAGTCTGGCCCCGGCCCCGTCGAGCAGAGCAAGGCACCTTGTCCCCCGCGGCGGGGAGACGCTGGCCCTAGAGGGAGCCCAGGGCTTCTCCGAAGCGAATTTTCTGGCCCGGCTTCAGGTGGAAGTTGAAGTCCTTGGGAGCCTCGAAGATGAGGACGATGGTGGAGCCCAGGTTGAACTCGCCCAGGTGCTCCCCCTTCCGCATGGGGATGCCCTCCTTGTTGCTGTGGCTGATGTAGCTGAAGTCGTTGTAGGAGCCCTTGCTGTACATGGGGCTGTTCGTGTGCAGCTCCTGGGGAGGAGGGCCCAGTGAGGACGTGGGGGCCGGGCCACAGAGCCCCCGAAGTGCCCCAAGGCAGGCTGGGAACCCCCTGGAGCCATCCCCCCCTGCACTGCCGGTGGAGTGGCAGCCCCTGGGAAGGGGAGGATGGGGCTGCCCCGGAATGCTCTGGGGGCCGTTTTGGCATGGTTCGGTCTCAGAATTTGAGGTCACTCTCTAGGCCAAACCCTATGTGGAAGGGGCCCCCATCCAGGAAGAGCGGAGTTCAAATCTGGTCTCAGACCCTTCCTAGCATGAGTCCTCTCCCTGTGCCTTGGCTTCCTCATTTGTAAGACAGAGCCGGGGTGGGCACCTGCCTCAGGGCCCAGCACTACTCAAGGGCTCCTCCAGGCCACAAGCTCCTCCCCACCCCCCCACCTGGAGGCCTGGACTGGTCAGGGCTGAGTCCCAAAGCACCTCCTCCCTCCTGGCATCGAGCCTTTCCCCTGCACCCTGGTTCAAGGAACCGACTGCCTAACCACAAGCCAGCCATCCTCTGGGCTCCCCAGTCAGGGCCTTCTCCCTCCTGGCTGCCTCCTGACTGTACCCCAGCAGCTCCCCCCACCCAACCCCCCAGTGGCTGCCCTCGTGGGGCCAAGGCAGATGGCACTGACCCGATCGAAGTAGATGCGGATGGAGCCCACATTGGTGGCTCCCACGGCGGTGAGGGAGAAGAAGCCGTGCTTCCAGTCCCCAGTTAGGACCACCCGCTCGTTGTGGCAGAAGAGCTCCTTGATCCAGCGGGCAATGCCCGGGTTCACGGACATCAGAGAGCCTGTGTGGAGGAGAGGGAGGGAGGGTGGGCCTGGCTGCCCTCGGGGTGGCATGCCTTCCCACCGAGCCTGGCCCTGGGGCACACCTACCTGGGAAGTGCCGCCTGTGGGCCACCCTCCAGTCTGTGGGGGAGTGGAAGCAGTGGTAGTCGCCGGGGGCCAGGTAGATGACACAGTGGTAGAGTTCATTTCCCTCCTTGGTCACCAGCTGGTTCTGGAAGGAGCAGTGCGCTGGGGCTGCCCGAGGGAAGGAAGGCGAGGGCAGCGTCAGGCTGAGGCCAAGGACTCCCCGAAGCCTGGGACCCACCAGCTGCTGTGTGGATGGAGCACCCCCCCCCCCTCCCGGGAAGGGCCTCATGCATGGGGGGATGGAGGAAGCTCTAGGCTGCCTTAAATCCTTCCCTGCTGGGCAACCTGGGGCCAGCGAGAGCCCTCTGGATGGTGGCCGCAGCACCGCCCCGATGCCCCTTTTGGGGGGTGCTGCTGTGGCGGCTGGGACCCCGGGCAGCGGCTGGCCTCAAGGCTGGACTCAATGAACACTTCCGGCACTTAAGCCGCCAAAAGGGCAAATGTGGGAGCCGAGGTGGTGCCTCCCCTCCTTGAGACCCCTGGCATGGTCCCTACAGCAGGGGGGCAGAGGCAGGGCCAGGAAGACCCAAGTTCAAATCCAGCCTCAGATGGTAACTAGCTGAAAATAAGCTGGAGAGGGGGATGGCCCGCCACTTTGGTGTCTTGGCCAAGAAAACCCCCAAATGGGGTGAGTCGGGAAGAGCCGGACAATTGGCACCATGTTGTAAGGACCATAGTTTACACTCATGTCCTGTGCTGAGCGCTTCACGAGCATCTGCGCGGATCAGTGAGCCTGGGAGCTAACACTACCCCCATTTTACAGCTGAAGAGACGAGGCAGATGGAGGCAAAGCGCCTGAGCAGCTCCAGGGAGGCTCGAGGCCCGGCTGAGCCCCCAGCAGGGGCAGATGACCACCAGAGGGGTCAGAGGGCTGGTCACTCACCCTGGGCTGCTCCTGCAGGCTCTCCCTGTCCCGCCTCTCTCGCCGGCTCCTGGCTGCCAAAGGGTAGCTCATCCCCAGGGGTGCGCGGGCCCAGGAAGGACTCCAGGGAGTAGGTGACCCCCTTCACCTGCTCCACCTCACAGTTCTGCACTTGACCGAAGTTCAGGATCTTGCCATCAGACGGGCTGATCTGGGGACACACGGGAGGGCCAGGCTGTGACCAGGGCTCTGCCCAGCAGAAAGGGTCACCCCGCAGGGCTCTAGAGACCTGCTGGATTGGGCCTTCTCCGTGGCCAGAGCCCTGGGCCCAAATGATGGCCGTAGGCTGGGCCTCTGCCGTCTTGGAGCCTCAGCTTCTTCCTCTGGGCCTAGACTTGTTCTCTGGCCACTTGGGCCCGGCCCCACAAGCCCTCGCCCACCCACCATGCCGAGCGCCCCGGCCGCCCTCCGGCCTCACCACGCTGTGCAGGCCACAAACGGGCCGGGCCTGCGGCTTCAGCTTCCGGCTGAAGAACTCGCTCAGGTTCCTGTAGTGGTCGAGGTCCTCCACGGCGGCCTCCTTCATGTTCACCCCGAAGGTCCAGATGTAGAGGCTGTACACGGGCTTCCGCAGCCAGGTGGGCAGCTCCACCTGGTTTAGCCGCCCCCAGGCTCGGGACAGCAGCCGTGTGGGCACAGACTTGTAGAGGGCGACCTGCAATCACATGGGTGGATGGCAGGGGAGGGGGGAGGGAGGTCAGGGGTTAGAGCCCGGCGTGCCCCCCCGCTGGCACCACCCCGGGACATTTCAGTCTGATGTTTCTGCAGGCTTCGTCTGGCTGGAGGGATGGGGTAGGGATGGCACTGGCTGCCTGGCAGCCTTTGTAGCCCGGAGCCGCTCCCACGTGGCTCCCCGAGTTTTGTGATGTGGATAGTAACGGCCCTGAGACTGGCCTGAGAGTCCTCCCTGCCTGGGTGAGATCTGGGCACGGAGTGGCATCTCCAGAGGTTTGCTTTGACAAGGATAAACACGTGCCCCCCGCCCTGGCAGAGAGCGACTTCTTGACTTCTCGGGGCCAGAGAGGAAAAATGCAGCGGGAGCCCCCAGAAGATGTGGGCGAGTCTGAGAGGAGGGCAAAGATTAGGGTTCAAGGCCTAGAATTCCGCCGTCCTCTGGGCCTCCACTTCCTCCTGGGTTCTCTGAGGGGTCAGACTAGTGCTCCCGAGGCCGGGAAGGGCAGAGGGCGAAGCACGTGAGCGAGGCCTGAGCCCAAGGACCGACACGGCCTGAATGTGGCCTCCTTCTGCCCCGTAGAGGGGCACGGGCAGGGGGGTCCCTGCCCCCTCTAGCACACACAGAAGCTGGACTCTTCACCACCATGCCCTGGAAGCGGGAGGCGCTGCCCGGCCCCCACAGCTGTGCCCCCCACCCTGGGCCGGAGGCAAGAAGCAGAACCAAGAGTGACGGGTGAGATCTGCGGAGCCCACCTGGGCCTCCTCCCCGCTGCCTTGAAGAGTGGCGCCGCCCCCGCCCTCGACGCTGCCGCTCCCCCGCTCTTCCCCGGCTGTCACTGTCGTCACTCCCAGAGGCCTCAGAGGCAATTTGGCTCTAACGTTAAGCACTTTAAAGGGGCCCTGAACGGGGGGACGGTCCCCTAGGACGGCCCTCGCCTTAGCGCGCTGCCGGCCTCCACGTGCCCTCTCCAGGAGGAGCCCTTCCTGGGTTGCGGCCCCGGGCAGGCCCACAAGGAGCTGGCTTTCCGGTCCCTGCACTCTGTGGGACCTCAGGCGTGGGCAGGGCGAGGGAAAGAGCAGAAATGGGTGAGGTGGGGCACGAGGCGGCCCCTCTGGCCGCGAGTCCCGCCCCCCTGCGCACACTTACCCGGCTCACGGGCCTCCATCCTACTCTGCTCAGAGGCTTAAGGGCGCCGAAAGGCAGAAGGTAATAGAGAATGGTCAGAGGCCAGGAGCGGAGTTTCAGAGCAGGCCCAGACATGCAGCTGAGCTGGCCCAACCTTCGCCTCAGGGCCAGCTGGGGGAATTGCAACCTGTGGGATCACATACAGGGACATGAGGGAAGGCCACTCACGGGGCGCTGAGCCTGCCAACCTCCTGCCAGCTACACCCTCCATGCCTGGGGCTCCCCCACCCCGGCTCTTGCCTGTCGGCTCCGTTAGGAGAGGCTGGGGGGCAGCCCAGCGGGTGGGATGTGGTCGGCAGAAACGGCTGTCCTGGAGGGCGCCAGGGACGGCTTGAACCAGCTCGGCTCTGGGCAGACTCTGCCGTGGCGCCTGCCGCCCAAGAGCGGGAGGCGACGAGAGGAAAAGAGGAAGTCGTTATTGTGCTCTGACCCTCGGCGAGGCCCTCCTGCTTCTGGGGGCCTCTGAGGAGGCAGCTGCGGGCAGCCGAGGGCTCGGCCCCTGACGCCGTCTTCTGCCTCCTCCATCCGAGAACGTGGCCGCCTGGGCCAAAGCGCGAGGGCCCGGTGTTGGCAGAAGCAGGAAGGCGGCCGAGGCAAACCTCACGGGTAAATCTCTCCAGGAGGTAATGCACAGTGCTGGATTTGGAAGGCAGAAAGCCCTGGGTTCAAACTGCCCCCTCGGCCGGGGCCCCTCATCCATTTGGCCCGTGAAGCTCTGGGGAAGCTGTCGGGTCCCTCCTCTTAGAACTTGCCGGCCTTGCTGGCCTCAAGCATCGTTGACTTGTGGCTCCAAGAACGTTCCACAGAAACAAGCGGCTCCTGGAGCCCTCTTGGTGCCCTCTGGGATGCCAGGCCGAACCCGCTCTTCTCGCGGGCCCAGAGAGAGCCTCAGAGAGAAGGTGCTGCTTCTGTTTGGACCCCCCCAGCTCCTCCACATCCAGGTAGTAAGTCCTTGCCGAATCGTGCCGGTGCCCCTTCTCTTGAGCAGCAGGCCGAGGTGCCCCTCTGCCACGCTCCCCGGAGCCCTGGAGCTTTCCACGCTAGCCCGCAGCACTCTGGGTGCTCACCGAGGCCCAGCCTAGCAAGGAGGAGCCGACGTGGGACGGGCCTGGAGCCTGGGTCGGGGAGAGGCCCCTGGAGGAGTCGGAGGCCTCGCCGTGGCAATGGGCTACCTTTCTTGCCCCAAAGCGGACGACCCTGCTCCTCTTGGGGCCTGGAGGCTTTGCCCGTCTAGAGCTCTAGAACCAGACAAGTCATTTCCCTGGTGGGCTTCATGGTCCCCAGGCACCAAACGAGGGGATCAGCCTCTCGAGTGCTAGCAATCGCCTGTGGCCAGTCGGCTCGAACACAGACGGACAAGAATGCCGTGTCCCACGGACTCGGGGGGCCCCCGCGGCCCCCCTCCCAATCCGGACAGCGTGCGGTGCTCTCCCGACCAGTCTGGCCAGTGGCTGCCGTCTCTTGCCCGGGATTTCACGGGCGCTCACTCTCCTGGCCCTGCCTCCTCAGGATTAGAATGTAATCTCCTTATGGACAAGGCCTCCAGGGGCCTATTTCTTTGGCCTTCCCCCACCGGGCAGGTCCTCGGTGCCCCCACCAGCCCGCTCATGCCACAGGTGCTGGGAGAGGCTTCAGGAGGAGAGGTCAGCCAGCATGAGGCGGGTGGGCAACGCCATCTGGTAGCACTCGTAGGGGCTTGGGCTGGCCGTGCGTCCTGGGGCCTAAAGCTTGGACCCTGGGTCTGACCCCCCCGACCCTCACTAGTCACATTTCTGAGTTCCAGGGTCCTGGGGAGGTTATAAGCCAGAGACAAGCGCCTGGCACTGCCCATCTCCCTCCTCTCTTGGGCAGGAAGGTCTGTGTAAGCCTTAAAATGCCCTCCAGGCTCTGCTCTTGGCATCGCTGAGGCCATGGTGGGCAAACTGGCAAGGGGGAACTTTGGAGGCCTGGAGGTACGCCGCCCACCAAGGCAAGAAGGAGCCACAAAGCTGCTCGGGGAGAACCCTGGCCTGGAGCTTTCTCTCCCCGTGAATCTCAGTTTCCTCATCTGCCAAAGAGGACGGGTTGGACTGGACAGCCAGCGTCCTCCTCCTTTGGCGTGGTCGGGGTCCCCAATTCGGGGAACAACAGAAGGTTTGGGGCCGATTTAACAAGCAAAATAGGGATGGGGGCAGACGAGGGGCTCCCGGCTCGGAGGGGCTGGCGGGGCAGGCAGGGCTCCGGAGGAGAAACAATCCCTGACTCCCTCCTCCCCCCACTGCAGAGGATCACGGACCAATCCCTGCAGAGCTGCATCTTGGCAACTTGCTCCAAATATCCCCTTTTCAACATCTCGGCCCTGGGAAGAAAGAGCCCGGGGCTCCTCCTCCCCCTTTCCCGGGGTGGGGTGGGGGTGGGGGAGGGAAGGGTCCTTCCCAGGCTCTGGCCGAAGCTGGCCGCCTAAGGAGCTTTAAGGGGGGCTGGGCCAAACAAAGGGCCTCTCTTCTCCAAGCCCTGCCCGCTTCCCTTTCTCTCCCCATGCAGAAAACCAGACGGTACCTGAACCGGGCTCTCCTACTGGGCGTGCCCCCGTCCAAGCCCAGGGGCCTGGGCCCTTCCAGCCGTGGGGGCTGCTGCTCCCCAGCCCAGCTGCTGCTTCCCGGGCGCGGCCTCCGGACATGAATTTTAACTTTGTGGAGGTTGTAGCAAGAGGGAGGAGGGCTAGACAAAGCTTTAGAGCATCTCACCATTTCCCCTTGTGAAGGTCTGCTCCTTGCAAGGTGTTTGACTGGCACATCGCCGGGGCTCAGCCTTTAAGTCTCTCCCTCCTCTCCTCAGGGTGCTCTTCTCCCCTCCCCCAGCATGGGCGGGAGCTGCGGACGGCAGGTCGCTGGGCGGCTTCCCCGGGAACTCGGCTATTGCAAACAGACAGGCACCGGGTGACGCGTCTCCGGGAGGAAGGGGGCTGCCCGCCGCCCCGTGGCCTGCCCCATGCCCCTCTGAGGCCGCCCCAGCCCAGACTGCAGCCAGCTGGCCTCGGAGACTTCTCCCAGGAGCCAACCTGAGCCAGCGGGGAAGGGGGAGGAGGCGGGGAGGAGGGAGGACCGTCATTCCAGGCTGGGGTTCTGCACTGCAGCGAGGGCTGTTCTGGAAGGCTGAGCACCAGGATGGAGGGAGGCCCTCCCACCGCCCGCTCCTGCAGCCGGGCGGGAGCCGGACCCAGGCAGGCAGCCGCCGTCCGGCCGTGGGGGGGCCGCTGACCATGCCCAGCCTCCGTGGGCAGAATCAGAGCTAAGGGGCTCACGAGGCAGATCTCAACGGGGAGGAGGAGGAGTTTCCTAAGGACCAGGGCTATGCAACGACGGAATGGACTCCTCATCACTGGCATCTTCGAGCCTGTGTGCGAGTCACTTAACTGCTTTCTGCCTATCTGTCTTCTAGTTTCCTCAGCTGTAAAACAGTCCCTTCCCTCCAGGATGGTTTGCAAAGTGCTTGCTTAGCGCAGTGCCTGGAACACAGTAGGCGCTTCATAGAGGCCCACGTCCTCCTCTCCCTCTCCCAGCCCGTAAAAGACTAGGCTACAAAGGCCGTGCTCGGCTGCGAGGCATCCTGGATGCAGCCATCACCCCGGAGTCCCAAGAACTTTCCTTAATTTTCCAGTGAGCCTTTGTGGCGTCCTAAGCCGGGCTGGAGCTGGCCCAGGTCAAGGCTGTCCCACCCTCAGGGATGGGCTTCAGCACGTGCCCCCTGGCCGGAGCGTAGGTGCCAGCCTATTCTGCCAGGCCCCGCGACTCGGCTTCCTTAGAGCCCTCCCCCCGGCTGTCTTTTCTCCGGGGATTTACTGGCCCAATCCTCGGGCCTCGGCCTTCTCCACTTTGGATGGCCACGTCCTTCCCTTCCCTTTCTCCCTATTGTTCCAGCCACTGTCCGGCCGGGCCTGGCATCCTGACCTCTGTCAGAGTGGGGGCCGACTGCGCGTGACCCCTTGGCCGGTGGGGGCGTTCTGAACAGTCTTGGTGGTTGTTCCCCAGGAATCCCTTTGTGAGGCTGGGTTTAGACCATTCAAGAAGGCCCAAACCGGCTGACAGGAAGGTTCTCTTGGTCCAAGAAGCCAGTTCCAGCCGTGTGAATTATACAGGTGGGCTGTTGTGCTGCTCTGAGCGCCCCCCTCTTCCCTCTGCCCCGAAAGTCTGGCGAGATCCCCAGGGAAAGCCAGGGTTGGGGAGCTGGAAGAAATCTGGTGGCGGGCTGCCTAGAGAGTGGCCACAGCCTCCTCCTGCCTCCTCCCATTCCAATGAAAAAAGGCCCAAAGGCGGCCTAGCTTGGTCCCCCTCCCCTAGCTCGAGCTCGTTCTGACCCGAGCCAGGTCCGGTATGAGGCCTAGGGCTGGTGGAGCTCCTCTGGGCTCCCTGGAGGCTGGGGATGGTGTCTCCTTCTGCAGCATCAGCTGTGCTTCCCAGGGAAAATGTTCCTCCTTTGAGTATCAGGTAACACGTCCTAAATTGGCTCCATCCTACTGACCTCATTCCACACTCTCAGGGCTGTGACTGCAGAGGCCTCCCCCTGCCACCTGCTCGTATCCACACTATGCCAACAGCCACACGGGGAAGGGCAGAAGGGCAGGGGGGGGGGGAAACAGACGGGGAGGGGCCTGCTGAATCTTCAGAGCACCTCTCGGGACCGGAGGGAGGGAATCTGGTCTCTGGGAGGGACGAAGATGGGGCAAGGGGTCTTCTCGGGGCTTCCCTCTTCTCCGAGGCCTGGGCACACACTAGCCAATAATCAGGCTCTCAGAGAGCCTGGAACACTAATGTCTTCCCCTCCGTGAGCTGTCTGAATTCTCCCCACTGCCTGGGAGGGGATGAGCTCAGTTCAGGTAGATGAGGAATGGAGGCCAGAGGCTTTGAAATGGCAGGCTGGGGGCTAGAGTGCCCACTTCCTGGAGTGTAGGCCTTTTCCGGAACTAGCCTGGGCTGGAGGGGCTCCCACAGGAATTCAGCTTTTTGCTCATTCTCTAGGGCAGAGGCAGGCTGGGGTGGTTCTTTGTCTTGGCTTCCACATTTGAAGGAGGAGGAAAGGGAGACTAAGAAGGAGAAAGCCACTAGGCCAGCTCCCTAGGAGACAGTCTCTGAACGCAGGGCCATTAACTCCAAACCCAGGACTTTCCCGGGGCCGCTCCTCATTCTAGGACAGGAGGCAGGTGGGAGAGTGCAGGGGGTGACTCAATTCTCTCTTACTCCCAACTTGGAGCTCCTGGGAGGAAAGTCAAGCGACTGCTTTGTAGGAAGAATTCTCTAAAAACCAAATAGCCAACCTCCAACAACAGGGCTCCACTGAATCCCCCCGTCTTCTGGCTCTGCCCACAAATCTTTCCCAGTGGACTCGGACACAGCCTGAGACGTACAGGCTGGGATGAAACATTCAGAGAAGTTTTACATTAGGAGGAGAGGCCGAACATTGGAAAACAGCCTTGCTCCCGCCCAGGACCGACCCAGAAAGTGGGAGATCTTTCCATACAGCTCCACGAGCTGGGCTGTGCTCTGGCGAACGGCCGGTAGCACCAGCAGGGGCTGGAGACCCCAGGGGGAGCCCCTTCTCTTCCCCGCCCACCAGGACTTTGGCTCTCCCACAGAAGAGACTACAGAGGAAGAACTACTTTCTTCTAACCAACAGGCTGTCACTGTGGGCCCCTTCTAGGTGGGCCTTGCCCAAGGCTCCTCCATGTGTGTGCCCCAGAAGAACATCTGAAACCGCACAATGCAAGACATGCGGGACCACAAAGGAGGCCAAAGGTCGGTCCAAATGAAGCTCTACCGTTCCTCCCCAGAGGGGCCGGGCAGGGGATGCGGGCACACACAGCAAGTCAAGAATTTCTGCCTGGAGACACTTAAGAGGCGCGGAACACTCTGGTTACCAAATCACTGGCACTCCAAGGGGAAAAGGGCCTCAGAAGCCATCAAGCCCTCCCTGGACCTGAGCAAGAACCCTCTGGGCAACACCCCGAGCAGGAGTCACCGGGCCATGCCTGAGAACCTCCAGGGACGGGGCTGGCCCACTCGCCCTGCCTCGGGATGCCTCTAAGCACCAGGTTGTGGCTGACAACAAGCCCACGTCTGCCGAGCCTCGCGAGCAGTCTGGTCCAACCCAGATGCCCGAAGAGTCCCCCAGGAGGGTGCCCCCAACAAGCCGTGCTCTTGGTGCTGCACCCTCGGGTCAAAGGGCCTGTCCAGGTGGCCGTCCCTTCGGCCCTTTCCCACAGGGCGTGAGCTCAAAGCTCTTCCCTCAGGGAGTCACTTTGCCCGGAGCCCCCTCCCCTCCCTGGCCTATCTGCCAGCCCCAGACCCAACCTCCACAGAAGCCATTTCAGGAAGTTTGCCGGGGAAAGGGCGGCAGCCCACAAGTCCGGGCAGCCGGGGAGAAGGAGGGCCGCTCTCGGGGGCTCAGCCACTGGCCCCACACCTGATGCTACCTGGGAAATGCCTTCAGCAGCCACTTCCAAAGAAGGGCCTTGGGCGGGCAGGGGGCTCTCAGAGGTACCTGCATTTCTGTATTTGCCTTATCAGCACCTGGGGGAGGGGAGCGTGCGGCTAGCCTGGCCCCACCCTGGTCCCGGGCCCCCACAGCCCGCTCAATGGGACTTGGAGCTGGAGGGGAAATCTGGGGCAGGTCTGGGGCAGGTCTTGGGCCCGGCCCAACCATTCCTCTCCAGTCATGCCAAAGGCTTTGTTCTTTATCAGGACTGTCTCGGCTGAAGCAAGAGGCCAAAAGGAAGCTCGAGCAGCCGGAGGGGCCCTGATGCCGCCTGCGGGCTGGGGAGGGCTGGGGAAGGGGAGCGGCAGAGCTACAGACGCCGCCATCTCCTAGGCACAGAGGGGAGCAGGGCTGCGGCAAGGGTGGGCGCGCTGGAAACCCTCCCGAGGCCCTGCTTCTGCAGGAAGATGGGAACTGCCTGCTGCGGTCCGCATGAGGGAGCAGCCCTGCCTCGGGCCACGGCAGAAAGGGGCCCCTTCAGACCCCACCGCTGGGGGCTGGGAGCGGCCGGCCCCACCCCCATGCCCCAGGCAGCTAGCCCCGGGCACTGGAGCCCCCCCTCCACAGCTTCCGGCCAGGGGAGGGGAGGGGAGGGGAGGGGAGGGGAGGGGAGGGAGAGTGGCCGGAGCCAGGCAACCCTCAGGAAAGGGACTGAGTCATGTCAGCTCCCAGTCATGCTGTTAGCCTGGCAGCGGGCTGAGAAAGCAGAAGAGACTCCCAGCCTGCCCCGGGTGCCGCGCATCAGTCCCCACAGGCCCCGGGCCCGGCCCCCCCCCCTTTCCTAGCCCAGCAAGGGATGCCGCCCGCCTGGACCAACCGGACAAAATGGGCCCCCCTTCCCGCGGCCATCCTGGCAGCTCCTCACTTTCAAAGGCCGGTCCCCTGGCTCCTGGGGCGGCGGCGGCTCCGCCGGACCCTCTCCCGCACTGTCCAGGCAGCTGGGGCCGGCTCCCGGGAAGAGGCTGGGTGGAAGAGGCTGCCCGGGAGAGGCGCTCCCTCCGGGCCCTGGTCCCCTCTCAGGCTGAAACCTGAGCCGGCCAGGCGGACGGTGGGGGTGGTTAAAGCGGCCCCACCAAAGAGCTGCGGGCTCTCCCCCACACCCTGTGTCACCTCTTTCCTCTTTAAGGGGAGGAGCCAAGGCCCGGGAAAACTGAAAGAAAGTGAGGAGGGGACTAACTCATGATGTCATCTGCCTTCCTCTAGGCCACTTCCCGGGGCTGCCTCGGTTGGGGGAAGATGAGGAGCAATCCTGCCCAAATCTGCGTCCTTCCCTCCTCCTCCTCCTCCTCAGCAAATCTCCAGGCTCTGGTCCAGATGCCGGGCCCCAAGAGGAATGGCCAAACAATGCCGGCACTGCCACTCAGTGCCAACCACCAGCATCTGTGGTCCTCCTGAGAACTACAAGGGGCTCCCCACAGCTAGTGGAGGCCCCATTAGGCCACAGGAACCCGAGAGCTTTCCTACCGTGGGATGTGGCCAGAAGCCACCCCGGGAGTCTGGGCCCTCACATGACCCCCCCCCCAAGGAGGCCAGCTCAGTGTGGGTGCAGCTGCTAGAACGGACGCTGTGCTTGGGTGCTCCCGAGCAGGCTGAAGGCACCATGGAGAGAGCTGAGCCCTGGGGGGCTGTAGAAGGGAGAGAGACTAACTGGGAGACTTCCCTCCAGAGTCAGGTCAGGAGGAGCCTGGGATCATGACCATGCCCTAGAATAGAGCAGAGAGCCGAGGCCAGAAATGGGCCTGCATTTGCCCCAAAGTCACACAGCTAGTGACTTGAACTCAGGTCTTTGTGACTCTAGGCCCCAAACTCTGTGTCCTGGGGTGCCCCTAGTGACTGTTAAATGACCCTCATTCCCACAGCACAGAACAATGCCTACCACACAGAATTCCTCCCAGTCCTTGGCCCAGGCAACTCCAGGGGTCCCACCTTGTGCCTACACCCCAAGAAATGAGAGAGGGCCTAGAAATCATCTACTTCAATAGCTTTTTTCTTCAAGAAGAACCCATTGCACCCCAGACAATGGCATGGCATTAAGCGGCATCTCTATTGGCCTTTAGAGGTTGGAGCCCCCCAACAGACTGTTCCTTTTCTACAAATGAGGAAATGGAGGCTGCCAAAATTTCCATAAAATGCCCACACTCACTTCCTGCTCTATTTTCCCACATTGCACAGGAGAGAGAGCTGGACTTGGATTTGGGGAGACCTGGGTTCAAATCCCATCTGAGCTACTTCTTAGCTTCCTGGACTAACCCTGCTCTCGGGGTGGGGATTGGGTGCTGTGACCATTATGATCCCTTCTGGAGCTCCATCTATAATCCTAGGGGACAGCAAGCAAACCTATGATCTCACTGACGCAGGGCTGTCTCAGATAAAGAAACCCAGTCAAGTGCTGGCTGGGAAGGCCCTTTTCTCTACGCTTCTTTCAAGTTCTGACACTGGGCATGTGAAAGGCCTCTCCTTGGACAAAAACCCTGCACTATCTCCCCATCCCTCTTTCATCGGGGCTCACACCTTTTATGGCCCTTCTCTGGATGGAACTGTGAACATTCTGGAAAAGAACTAGGAACTATGTCCAAAAAGTGCCCAAAGTGCACACACCCTTGGCCCCAGCAATATTGCTACTAGGCCTTTACCTCCGGCATCCCTCCCCCAAGAGGTCTCCATGTCCACAGATCTTCAGAGCAACTCTTCACGGTGACAAAGAATTGGAATCTGACGCCCGACCCCTGGGGAATGGTTGAGCAAATGATGGCACATGGAAGTAAGGAAAACCTACGGTGATGTACGAAGTAAGAACAGGTTCCGTTTCAGAGAGACCTAGGAAGACTGTGCGTGAACTGCGGTGGATCAAAGCAAGCAAAAGGGGCAAAACCATCTCCTGAAGGCGGACAACTCTGAAAGCCTCAAGAATTCTAGCGGCGTAGTGACCAACCACTACACAGATGACAGACCTAGCATACAGATGAAGATGTGCCTTTTGGGGTACAGAGTGAGAGGCATTTGTTTGCTTAACTATGCAGTTTGGAAACAAGAGTTTGGTTTGCTTTTTTTTTCTTTTTCAGTGGGGGAAAGTGAAAAGAAATGTATGTTATTTGAAAATAAAATTATTTTCAACAAGAAAATGAAGTCACACTAAAAATTAAATAAAGCAAAATGAATGCCATGATGTCCAAACCAAACTGTCCTAATCCTCCAAATGTCCACTCAGGCACCACCTCCTCCTCCAAGAAGACTTCCCAGACTACGCTGTTGTTCTTTTTTTAATGCAATTTTATTTTCAGCTTTGAATTCTCTCCTTCCCATTCCTCCCTCTTCCACAAGGAGAAAGCAAGAAAAGTAAAACTTATCACAAAGTTGTATAGTCAGGCAAAACACATTCCTGCATTAGCCATGTCCAAAAAATCTGTCTGAATCTGCCTGAGTCCACCAGCACCCAGTCTGGAGGGGGGTGGCATATTTCATGATGGGCCATCTGGACCCAGAGTTGATCATCTTTACAATATTGTTATTATACAAGTTAATCTCCTGGTTTTACTCCCTTTAGTTTGCATCAAGGTTTCCAAGGTTTTTCTGAAACTATCCTCTTCATCATTTCTTACAGCACAACGGTGTACTGTCACATTCATCTGTCATACCTTGTTCCATTGTTCCTCCAACACATGAGCATCAGTTTCTAAATCTTTGCCCCCATAAAAACAGCTGCTATAAACATCTGCATACATATGAATGGTCTTTCTTTCTTTGATCTCTTTGGCATAGAGACTCAGTCACGGTACAGCTGGCTAAAGGGGACGCACAATTTAATATCTCTTTGGTTTATATATGGCTGTGTGTATGTAGTTCCAAAATGTTTTCCAGAATGCCTGCTGCCTTATTTTTCACTGGACTCCTAAAGGATTTCTTTCCATTTTGTTCACTTGGCACTTTGAGGAAGGAGCACAGAATACCTTTCCATGACTTGGGTCACAGAGTCAAACACTTTAATTTGACAGAAGAGGAAAATGAGGTCCTGAAATGTTTGCTGAGCTGAACTCTAGATTAAAACCTCCACTACACAAAATAGCATTCCAAAGAGGAATTGTGTATAGCAAAAACCTTCCCAAGATCTAGCAGATGGCTCAGAAGAAGTGTCATTACTTAATAACTACAGAAAATGACACCCCACAGCAAAGGGCCCCCACGGGTGCCCTCCAAACGGAATAGAAAGGGTGGGGGGCTTCCACTTATACTGCCTTTGACACGAGTAAAGGCATCTTATTGGATTCTCTGTTGATAACCCAAAGAAAGGAATTCACCATATCCCAGGATTTACAGCCAGAAGGAACTTTTGCTATTTAGTCCAACATCTCCCCTTTATAGATGAAGAAATTGCATACTACCAAGAAGGTGTCAACTGCTACTCAGATGATCTTTCCCTTACTCCAGGCTGAAAAAATTATTCTCATTGTGAAAAATAACTCTTTGGTTCTTTCTCACTAGAAGAATTTTCCAAGACTCCCAAACCATCCATTCAACTGTCAAAGGTTTCCCAGATTCCCCGATGTTGAAAGTCCAAGAAACTTTAAGGAGCATCTAGTCTCCATTTGAGAAGCCCAAAGACAGAAAGGGAGCTTCTCACAGTCCCACAGCATGTTAGTGGCTTATTGATAACCAGGTGATAAAGATATTCTAACTGCTAGATATTATAAGGAACACTTCTTTGAAACGGGTGATAAGCAATGCTCCAGGTCATATTGGGATTAGGGTGATGGCTCTGGTCTGGTTTGAGGTCACATCTAGGATGGCCTCCTGAGGTTACCATCCACTAAGACCTTAGAAGAAAGTATATTAGGAGAAAGTATGAGGAAGCTTTCAATGGACTCTAAATTTCCAAAATTCTCTAAATTCTCAGAGAACCTCTGAGAGGAGGTTAGCCCTAAACTTTTCAGTTTGCCCTAAAGTCCAAATGGGTGGATAATATTTACAGGCTCAAGATGAAAGGGCCCCCAAAGATCATTTAGTCCCCTGCTTTACTGAAGAAATTTGCCCAGTGTACTTGACTGAATTCTTTCTTTTTTAAAAAATTTAACCCCCCCCCAAATTTCACATGAAAATAAATTTTTTTTTTAATTTTGAGTTCCAAATCATTTCTCTCCTTTCCTCACCTCCCTGAAATGGCAAGCAATTTTATATGTAGTCATGTAAAACACATTTCCATGTTACTCATGTGAAAGAACACACAGACCAAAGGACAAACAAGCAAGAAAAACAAAGTTTTTAAAAGTGTGCTTCCATCTGCATTCAGATTCCATCAGTTCTTTCTAGTGTTTTTTTCATCATAAGTTCTTCACAACTATCTTGGAGCCTTGCATTGCTGAGAATAGAAAAGCCATTCACAGTGGATCACTGTGTACAATGTTCTGGTTCTGCTTGCTTCTCTTTGTATCAAAGTTCAAAGAAGTCTTTCCAGGTTTTTTTGAAACCATTCTGCTCTCCATCCCTTAGAGCACAATCATATTCCTTTATAGTCATGTATCAATCACAACTTGTTCAGCCATTCCCCAATTGGTAGGCATCCCCTTGATTTCCAGTTCTTTGTCACCACAAAAGGAATTGCTATAAATATTTTTGTAAACTGCTAAATCCTGTATTATCTCATCTGTGGTTCTATGATAATTTAAATTATTTCTTTAAGCTTGCTTGCAGTATTTTCTCCTTGACCTGGGAGTTCTGGAATTTGGCTATAATATGTCTAGGAGTTTTTAGTTTGGGATCTTTCAGGAGGTGATTGGTGGATTCTTTCAAGATCTAGAATATTAGAACAGTCTTCTAGGACAATTTCTTGAAAGATAATGTCTAGGTTCTTTTTTGTATCCTGGCTTTCAAGTAGTCCAATAATTCTTATATTCTCTCTTCTGGATTTATTTTTTAGGCCAGTTGTTTTTCCAATGAGATAATTCATTTTTTTTCTTCTTTTGATTTTGTTTTATTGTTTCTGGATATCTCATGGAGTCCATTCCCTCTTCCATTCCCCCAATTCTAATATTTAAGAAATAATTTTTCTTTAGTGAGTTTTTGTATCTCCTTTCCCATTTGGTCATTTCTGCTTTTTAAGGAATTCTTTGGTGGATTTTTGTCTCTTCTATTATTTGGCCATTTCTGTTTTTTAAGATGTTATTTTCTTCAATTTTTTTTGTGCCTCCTTTACTAAGTTGTAGACTCTTTTTTTCATGATTTACTTGTATCATTCTCATTTCTTTTCCCAGTTTTTCTTCTACTTCTCTTATTTGACTTAAAAAATCTTCTTTGAACTCTTCCTGCAATTTTTTTTGGGGGGGCTCAGATTAATTCACATTTTGCTTTGAGGATTTGGATATAAGAGTTTTAACTTGGTCATTTTCTTCTGAGTTTGTTTTGATTTCTCCTGTCACCAGTGTAACTTTTTATGGTCAGGTTCTTTTTTTTGGTTGTTTGCTCACTTTCCCAATTTATTTCCTGACTTTCAACTGTTAAAAGTTTGGCTCTGCTCCTGAGGTGGAGGAGGTACCACCCGAAGCTTCACAGTTTTTTGTGCAGCTGTTTTCAGAGCTAGTTCTGGGGTAAGTTTTTAGTTTTTCAAGGTGGTATATCTAAGGAGAGGTGTATTTCCTACTCTCCTGGTCTGTGAGCAACCATAAGCACTTTTTTCTGCCCCGAAACTGTGACTAGAGTCCTTGGTCCCCTGGGATTCTAAGTTCTGGTTTTCTAGTCCTTCTCACTCTCAGATTTGCACATGGGCAATACAACAGAGCCCTGCACCCAGTGCCAGAAAAGGGACACCTGTAATATTCTTCTCATCAATTCTCTGATCCTCTTACTATATGTGGGCTGAGAGCTCTGGAAGTCACTGTTGGCAATTTGGTTGCATCTAAGGCTTCTGCTATCTTGCCAATGCACAGTCTGCTGCAGTCTTACTAGGGTATGGACTACGCTGGGACTGTGCTCCATTCTCATTGGGCTATGATAGACCTTTCCTGCCAATCTTTAAAGTTATTTTTATTTGGAAAATGGTTTTACACCTTCCTTTTGTGGGTTCTTCTATTCTAAAGTTCACATGAAGATATTATTTTAAAACTATTTGGAGGAGAATTTGGGAAAGTTCAAGTGGATCCCTGCCTGTTCTCTGCCATATAGGCTGTGCCCATCAAATGTTTATAATTCCAAAGGGATCTCAATATATTGTGATCAGTAAAAATCAATTAGGTGGCCCATTGCATAGAGGACCAAGCCTAGAGTCAGGAAGAACTAAGTTTAAATCTGGTCTCAGATATTTACTAGCTGTGTGACCCTGGGCAAGTCATTTAATCCTACTGGTCTCAGTTTCCTCTTTTGTAAAATTAAATAAAGAAGGAAATGATGAACTCCTCTGGTATCCCTGCTGAGAAAATCCTAAATGAAGTTATAAAGACTTGAACACAATTGAAACAACTGAACAAAAATTATAAAAATCAGTTAATAGAGAAAATGGTATAGATGAAAAGCAACTTTGTTGTTTTTAAAAAGTGGCCCACAAACTCCATATTGACCAAGAGTTTGCTACAGAAGCCAAAACTGCTGGGCTACATTTAGAGAAGAAAAGTATCCAAGATTAGAGTGATGACATCCCTGATATGCTCCATGTTGGCCAGACCATATCTTGATATCCTGTTTAGTTCTGGGCATCATATTTTGGCCAGGGCATTGATAAGTTGAAGAATATCCAGAGGAGGCATTCAGGAAGGGGAATGAGGTGGCTCTTCTTCTGGCCAAAGCCAACCTCCCTACCAGCTCAAGCTATCCCTTTCCTTTTCATCTCCTCCAGAAGATTGCCTCCTCTGTCATCCTCCTTTTCTTATCTTCCATCTCTCCTTGTCTACTGGCTCCTTCCCTACCAAATACAAAGATGCCCACGACTCTCAATTTTTCAAAAGACCTTCACTCAATCCATCCATTCCCATTATCATATTGTATTTCCTCTGTCATTTGTGAGATATTTCTTTTTTTTAAATTCTAAGTTACATGTAGAAACAATTTTTGACAGTTGTTTTCTGACATTTTAGGATTTTAATTCTTCTGGAGGTGGTAAATAGTCTGATATAGGTTATACCAGTGCTTCTGTGCAATGCATATTTCCATCTTGCTCTTGTTATGGATGAAGGCACATACAATAAAACAATTATGCTGGAAATAAAGTGGAAGATGGCATGCTTTGATATGCAATCAAGTCTCCAACAGTTCCTGCTTTGCCTGTGGAGAGCATTTTTCATCATGAGTCACTTGAGGTTGTCTTGAAAACGTGCTTTACTGATCATGGTTTAGTTCTTCACAGTTGATCATTATCTACTATTTCTGTTACTGTACACAGTGTTCTTGTTCTGTTCACTTCACTTTACGTGAACTCATACAATTCTTTCTAGGTTTTTCTGAATTCATCCAGTTCGTCATTTCTCATGGCACAAGAGTATTCTACTACACCACACACCACAGCTTGTTCAGCCTCTCCCCAAGTGATAAACACTCACTAGGAGATATTTCTAAAACACTTAGCACAGTGCATGGCATATATAGTGGGTGCTATATAAATGTGTGTTCCCTTCCTTTCTCTTTTTCGTAGCTAAGCTCCTTGAAAAGGCCTTTCGTAGCAGTACCTCCACTTCCTCCCCTCTCATTTTTCTTAACTTTCTTCTGTCTGGTTTCTGACCTCATCATTGCACCAAAACTGAGCTCTCCAGAGTTAACAATGATTTGCTTAGTTGCTGAACCAATGGCCTTTTCTAAAGCCTCCTTCTCCTTGACCTCTGCTGTCTCTGATCCTGCTGATCACTCTTTCCTCCTTGATACTCTCTTTTCTCTAGGTTTTCAGGACATCAGTCTCCCTTGGTTCTCCTATCTGAGCACCTCAAGTCTCTCTTTTCTTCAAAACCAAAACCCAAACAACTCTTTTCTCTTCTGTCTTAGAATCAATACTGAGTATCGGTTTCAAGACAGAAGAGCACTAAGGGCTAGGCAACTGGGGTTAAATTACTTTCCTAGGGTCACACAGCTAGGAATTTCTGAGGCCAGATTTGCATCCAGGAGCTCCTGCCTCTAGGTCTGGCTCTCCCCTCACTGAGCCAATTAGCTGCCCCTCCTGATACTGATTCTAAGACAGAAGGTAAGGTTTTCAACAAATAAAGAAAGAAATACTTACTGATGGAAAGGAATGAGGGGTTTCCATATCATGCCATATACAGAAAGGCTAAAGGTCTTGGGAATGCTTAGCTTGAGAATTATAGGAATGAAAACAACTCTGAGGTATTACCTCACACTCATCGGATTGACTAATCTGACAAAAAAAGGAAAATGATAAATGTTGGAGGGGATATGAGAAAAGTGAAATATAATAGTATTTCTTGTGGAATTGTGAAGTGATCCAACTATTCTGGAGAAAAATCTGGAACTATGCCCAAAGAGCTATACCCTGCATACTAGGTCTGTATCCCAAAGAGATTAAAAAAAAAAAGGAAAAGAGCCTATTTAAACAAAAATATTTCTAGCAGCTCCTTTTGTGGAGGCAAAGAATTAGAAACTGAGAGAATGACCACCATCAACTGGGGAATGACTGATCAAGTTGTGATAAAATACGACTGGGTTATAAGATATGATGAACCAGATGCTTTCAGAAAAACTTGGAAAGACTTTCATGAACTGATGCAAAGTGAAGTGAGCAGATCCAGGAGGCACTGTACATAGTAACAGCAACATTGTAAGATGATCAGCTGTGAATGACTTAGCTATTCTCAGCAATGCAATGACCAAGACAATTCCAAAGGACCCAGGATAGAAAATGTCATCTACTTCTAAAGAAAGAATAGATGGAATTTGAATGTAGATGGAAGCATATTTATTTCCTTGGGGCTTTTTAAGCTGTTTTTCTTTGATAACATGACTAATATGGAAATATATTTTATATAACTACACCTGAATAACAAATTGCTTGTCTTCTCAATAAGGGGTCAGGGAAAGGAGAGAAGGAGAGAATTTGGAACCCAAATTTTTAAAAAATGGATGTTAAAAATTGTTTTTACATGTAACTAGAAAAAATTAAAATATTATTTCAGCATTTCATAAAAGAAATAAATTGAGGCATGCTGAGGCATCCAGAAAAACCTTCTGAACAATTAGTGGAGTAGACTGCCTCCATTACCCCTTCCCTGGAGGAAGGACTCTAAGCACAGGTTAGATGGCCACTTATTGGCAATTTCACAGAAGGCAATTTTGTTCAGGTGTGGGTTGAACTGAATAACCCAAGATTTATTCACACATTCTAGGTAAATAGAGTAGGAGAAAATGAGCAAATACGAAGTCTGGCAGAAAAGGGCCTGGGAATCAGAGTAAAGTGAACACAACTACAGCTTCACACTATTAATTAAGTACTTCATATACTACAGGAACATGTTTGATTGACATCCTCACCGAGCATAAAAATAACAGCAGCTGCCACGTCCAGAGTAAGACAAAGTTTATAAAAGGCTTTTATACGTTTTTGCCATTTTATCCTTAATGTAGGATCATACAGTTGGGGGTATCATTAGTTCCATTTTGGAGATAAAGAAACCGAGTCTTGGCAAAGTATAGTGACTGGCCTATAGTCACAATAGTGGTTGGCATCTACGTATGATTCAAACCCAAGCCTGGCAACACTCCCTCCACTTCCCTACATGACTTCTTCTGGCCCACAGCCAGGGCACTGTGTGTTAAGAGCTAGGGAATGAAGAAAGGGAAAAAAACAAATAGCCCCTGCCCTCAAGGAGCTCCCAGTTAAATGGAAGAGAAAACAGGCAGGTGATCATGCCCACACAAGACCCAACCAGAACATGGAGAGTATCTCAGAGGGCAGACGCTATGATTAAGGGCATTTGGGACAGGCTTCTAGCAGAAGGTGGGATTTTAGTTGAGGCCTAACGAAAGTTAGAGAAGTCAGGAGGCAGAAACAAGGAGGGAGAGGGTTCCAGCCATGGGATGAAGCCAGGGAAAACGTCCAGAGTCTGGACGTGGAGTTCTTTGTTCAAGGAGCAGCCAGGAGGCCAGTGTCGGCACTGACTATATAGAGGGGAATAAGAGGTAAGAAGGGTGGAATGATAGGAAGGACCCAGGTTAGGAAGAGCTTTGGATTTTAGATATTTGATCCTGGTGGTAATATGTAGCCCTTGGAGTTTGGGGATTAATGCCCTTTGGCCTGTCTCCAAAGGGTTAGGTGCAGGGGTCTAAGGGGCGGAATCATACTGGGTCTGATTTCATAGAAGGCAAAGGGAGGAAAAGCAGTCTCAGGGGCCAAGAAAAGGAGGCTGTACAGCTAAGTTCTTGGACCCTTACTAGTCAAGGAGCAGAAAGGTGTCTTGTTTTCATCTCCCACCCATCCTTGAGTCTCTGCCTCATCCCTGATATTATAAAAGCCCTGGCCCTTGCATGGGGAAATATGTTCCTATCACACAGGCACAGCTCTGGTTGCATTTCCCCAAGGAAAATACCCTTAAGTTCCTGTTGTCAGGTTCTGAAGCACTGCACGATGGGTGAATTTGGGGCGGAAGTGCAGCAACTTGAGGGCCCAGTGAGTCCCAGATTCCATTATCACCAGATCCTGGAGACAAGAATGCCCACATGGCTTGTTCTGCACTTCTGCACGAGCCTGATCAAAGGCAGTCTGAGCTCTCGATTGCCAACATACTGATCCCTGCTCACAAACAGGCAGAAGATCAGCCATGGGAGAGTCCAGGGGTCTCCAGCCCCAGCCTGTTAGACTGGAAGCCCTGGAGCCCTCTTCATGTTTCCCACCTTGCAGCCACATCAGCCTCTGTGCTGTTCCCTGGTGCCAGCGTCCTATGATGTCTCCAAACCTTCTCCTAGCTATCCCTCACTCCCAACCTGGAAGGTAAAAATGCCTCCTCCCTCTGCATCCTAGAGTCCCTGGTATCCTTCTGGGATCAATGCAGATGTTGGTGGCATTAAGCCTTGGCTGGTACTGTGTTCTCTCTCTTATCCACTCACTGTGAAGGTACTTATCTATTGGTATGAGCATCTTCCCTGGAAGAATGTAAGCCCCTAGAAGACAGTCACGCCTTTCTGTTCTGCATTTGGACCTTCAGTGCCTTGAGAAAAGTGGGCATCCAATGAAGCCTTGTAGTTTTTGCCTGGAACTGTCTCCCTGCTAATTCCTTTGGGAATAAGTCCCAGGAGCCCTGTGAGCTCTGAGGTCTGTCCCCATTGTGCCCTTGCTTGCCTAATCACACTGTTTTGTTTTATTTTTATTTTTTAAACCCTCACCTTCCGTCTTGGAGTCAATACTGTGTATTGGCTCCAAGGCAGAAGAGTGGTCAGGGCCAGGCAATGGGGGTCAAGTGATTTGCTCAGGGTCATACAGCTGGGAAGTGTCTGAGGCCAGATTTGAACCCAGGACCTCCCATCTCTAGGCCTGACTCTCAATCTACTGAGCCACCCAGCTGCCCCCTAATCTCACTGTTTTAACACAAACCTCTCACCCCTCTGGATGCTACCCCACTCTGACAAACCCATCTGCTTTTCCTTTCCCTAGACACTGTTTCCCTCCCCCACCTCCCTATGTTTGGGATTCCTTTCAATAAACCCACACTGCATGGCAGCACTGGGCTAGGTGCTAGAGACACAGAGAAATGGAAATAATCTCTGGTCACAAGAAGTTTTCATTCCGCTAGGCAAAAGCAACTTGAAGACAACTGAGTCAACATAAAATATATCTGTAATTTGTTAGTGGGGAGGGGATGGCATCAGGAAAGGTCTCAGGTCGAGAGGAATACTTAAAGGAGTCAGGAATTCCTGAAGCAGAGGAGAGGAGCCTGGGGGACAACCTGTACAGAGGAGGGAAGGTCATGTTCAAGGAGCAACGAATCGGGCCATTTGGCTGGAACACAGAGTGCTTGTGGGGAGGAATGTGAAATCAATCCAGAAAAAGAGGTTGGACTAGATTGTGCAGGATTTTAGATGCCAAAGGAGTCTGCATTTTATCCTAGAGGTACCTGGGAGACAGGGAAATTGGGGAACAGTGGATTGACATGGCTGGAACATCACGCTGGCAACTGTGATTAAAAGCAGGGAAGCCAATTCACCGGCAAAAGGGATGAGGGCCCAGTCTAGAGAGGCAACTAGGAAATAAAGAAGGGACTGGGTGTGAGAAGTGTGCCCCAGAGAGATTCCACAACCCTGGGTGACTGCTGAGAGAGAGAAGGCAAGGAAGAGGGAAGAGCTGAGGTTGGATGATACGAGCATTTTGGGGTGCACTTAGCAGAAAAAGGCAAACAAGGAAGCATGGCTTTGGGGAAAGGCAAATGTCCTGTTCTGGATGTCAGACGGTGTTGTCTATGGGAGCACCAGGTTGAGATGTTCAGCAGGCAGTTAGGAAGGAGGGAGATACCACGGAAACCAGGGGAGCTGATGCAAGAGCCTTCACTGTCCCTTTCTACCAGTCAGCCCCTTTAGAGTCCTTTCTATCCACTTGTACTCAACCTCAACATGGGTGAGTTGGAAAAACACGCAAGGGGAGGCAGGCCCTGAGTTCTATTCCTGACTTAGCTGCTAACATACTAGAGGACCTTGGCCCATTCACTTAGGTCTCCGTTTCCTTATTTAGAAAGCCAGGGGACTGGATTCACCTCTAACACCAGCACTATCTGATTCTATCCCAATTTCCTAGGCACAGCATACCCACACGCTTCTGGGCAAAAACATACCGCTCTGTATATAAATGTGTGTGCGTGTGCATGTGCGTGTGCGTGTGTGTGTGTGTGTGTGTACACTCTGTGGTAGAGACCCAGATTGGGAGGTGTGCCAGCCCCTTCTCTCAGAGTGCTTACACTGCACAAAGAGAAATAACTAACACATGGAAGCAAATAATTCCTTTTTTAAAACCCTTTTCTTCTATCCTAGAATCAATATTTAGATCCATTTCTAAGGCAGAAGAGTGGCAAGGGCTAGGCAGTGGGGGTTAAGTGACTTACCAGAGGCCAAATTTGATCCTAGGCCCACTGAGCCATGTAGCTTCCCCTTAAGCAAAGAATTCTAATATATGTTCAAAGATAACAGTGTTAAGAAAAGGGCTAACTGTCCCAATCTGTCCCGTCTTAGGTCTCCTTTAATGCTTCAGCCTGGGCCCTGGGAGGGTTGGAAGCCTGGAGACCTCGCGCCCTCCCGATACTGCTTATGGTATATCTACAACTTAGCCACTTGCCCTCTGGAGCCTCCAAGTAGCTGGGGCCCAACCTCTGGTGCTGAGGCTGCCCTGACTTACCCAAGCCATTGCGGGGCTCAGGACTAGAAGTCCAGTTTGGGAGGCCCTGCCCCCAAAGCTTAAGCTCTGCTGACCCTGCCTTGGAGGACTTATTCACACCCACTAACAAGAAGTCCGTTCTGCTACAGCCACTATCATCCTCTTACCAATGACCCTCTTCCCAGTTCCTGACATTCTCACTAGCAGTTTTCCATGCCTGGAATGCTCTTCCTCCTCTGCTCTGACCCCCCCATCCTCCTGTAAGTCCCAACTACAATCCTGCCTTCCCTTTTAATCCCAGGGTCTTCTTCTTGTGTCCTATTTCTCCTGTACATAGCTTGCTTTGCATGTTTTGTTTGCTTGCGGTCTCCCTCATTAGAGTGTGAGCTCCTTGAGAGCAGAGACTCTTTTGTCTTTGTATCCAGAGTACTTCGCTTAGAGCCAGGCACAGAATCCGTGCCAAATAACTGTTAATGAGGACATGGGAAGAGTGAGGATGAGCACCTAAGCCCACAGGTCCAGGCCAGTCGCTATAAGCCCACAGGAAGTCTGAAGTTTGCACAATGAATGATCCCTGGCATGTAGCTCCCCAGAAGAGGGAGGTCTTGCCTTTCCTAATAACTCCTTTTCATAAAAACAACCTTCCCATCAGTTAGACATTCACATCACAGGACATGTCTTCTGTCCTCCATGCTGGAAGCCACCAGCCTGGCACTGGCAAGGAGAGAAAAGGATGGGAGGCGGGACTGGGGGATGAGCTCGGTCTGGCCCATCACTAGCCCTGGGAACAGTGTCATTCCTCCTGGTGAAGTAGGAAGGGTGGTGATTGCACCAAGGAACCAAGCCCAAAAGGTCAAGAGACTCAGACAATGCCCATCCCCTAACTTTCCAGGGGTTTGTTTATCATTCAGCCAGGTACATCCAGGGGAGACAATCTAAAGGACCATAACTTCCGATGGACATGTTTAGCAAGTCATAAAGTGTGTCCTAGATGGAATGAAAACAAGCCACAGGAGTGCTGGTCTCCTTTTCCTCCATGCACTTTGTAATCTCAGAAATGCCTCAGGTTTTCTTAGCAAAAGTTATAAAATGTCAAAAGGACTCAGGCTGGAATGAGGCGGGCCCACAGAGCCATGTCAGAGGGATTCCAAAGGGGAAAAATGATGCCCTTCCCTCTCTGCCTGTGCCAGGGAGCAGGGATATGAAAAGACCTTTATATTGACATAAATTTCCTCCTTCCCAGCAATCAAATTGACCAAAGAGAAGACACTGGAGAGAACAGAACAAAGACAGAACCTCAGACAGTGAGGACACCGTCAAGGAAGACCCCCTAAGACCCACCAAGGCTCCATCCTGACCAAGCTGAACATGTCCACAGTCACTGACTGGCGGAGGGGCTGCAAATCCAGAGAGAGACCAAAGTCCCTATTTCCCCAAAGGAGAAGAAAATGGATTCTGAAGAAGGCCTTCTGGACTCCTGCATGTCTCTGTCAACATCCTGTCTTCGACAGGAAGCCTCTCCTGTTGCCCCTTTACTGCCCATGCCCATCCTCTGGGATTTGTCTCATAGTTAGACTATCTAGAGCTTGTTTTGACTTTGTCACCAGTAGGTTGTCTCTCCATCAGACTAGGAGCTCCTTGGAGACAGGGACAGTTTCTTGCCTTTATATACCCAATGCTGAGCAATGGCACTGTAGGGGCTTAATAAACATTTACTGACTGACACACTGTGGGTTTGTAGGAGTTTGATGCCAATCTCCAGCGAAATTCTAGAACAGCTGTCTAAAAACATACTTTTGGGGAGTGGGTAGGGACCTCATCTGTTCCAACCTCATTTTATACAAAGAGGAAAACTGAAGGTCAGAAGTTGTGTGTCTTATGCACGGTCATAAAGCTGGATCTGAGAAAAGGGAATGGTCAGTCACTCAGCACCAGGCCTAGGGGTAACCCAGCTCAAATTAGACAGAACAATGCTCATTTCCCTTTCAGACAGAAGGACCAGTCTGGTGGGCCAGCACTTTGGCAAGACACCTGACAAAGACCTGAGTAACAGCAGAGTCAGGTGGGTTCAGAGCTGTCTAAAACATCACCCCTGGGAGTAAAGATGAGTGGCATGATGCCAACCTGCATGGGGGCTCTGCTTGGGGCCCTCCCTAGAGGATGCTCCCTTTTTACTTCCATCTGGGTAGATTCTGGGCTTCCATGAGCTCCTATATGAAGAATTCCCATGCCTTTTCTCTTCTTAATGTTGTGTCCCTTCTGAAATGATCTTGTCTTTGCTTCTCTGCTTCCATGTTGTGTTCTTCTGGAGAACGTAAGCTTCTTCCTCGTATTCCCCAACACAATGTCTGGCCCAGGGCAGGCACTTCGTACTGACACACTGGGTGAATCGCACTGAATGCGGCAAGACTCCTTCCTGGAGTCCAAGGCCAGAGAAAAGTTTGGATAGCCCAACTTAACAAATCTGCACGTGCCACCAAAAGTGCAAGGCTCAGCAAACAGAGTGGGTGACAGAATAAGGGTGCCGAAGATAACAGGAGGAAAGTAGACCTACTGTCACAAGAGTGGGCTGGAGAGAGAAAAATAAAAATGCAAACTCTTGGGAATCCTGTGTACTATTCCAAGGGCCATAGTTCAAGAGAGACAGAGACAAGCCAAAGTAAATCTATAAAGAAAGCTATCAGGATGGTGGACAGCTTCTAAGCCATGCCATATGAGGAAGAACAAAATGGCCTGAGCCCTTTTAACCTTACAGAGTGAGGAGAAAGGCTCTAAAGCCAGCTGATTCTGGGCTCCAGCTCCTTCTGACCCTTATTAGCCGGGTGGCTGTGTATAATCACTTTTACATCGCTGGGCCTCAGTTTCCTTCTCTGTAAAGGGGCTTGACTTGGTGGCTTCCAGCTCCACCTCTAATGATCTCATTATTTCCCAAATATCTGAGGCCTGTCATATAGGAAAAAGATAACACACAGAGTTCTAAAGGGCAGGACTAGAATCAGAGAGTTGAATTTACAGGGAAACAGATCCAGGCTCACCAAGCAGGAGCACTCCCCAACAATTTGGAGTTGCCTCCAAGGAGAAAGGGCTAGCCAGGCGTGGCTGGGATACAGCCCCAATAAGATAGTTTATGGCCCAGAGTCCTCCTGGGTGACCTGGAGCTTTAGTCCTTCTTCCAGGGCTCACTGTCTCCCTCCCAGCCAAGCCTTTGGTCAGCCAATGCAGGCTGCAAGTAAGAGACCGAGTAGTTCTCTAAGACAACACATAGGAGGGAAGACCAAGGGCCAAAGGGAAGATTCCATCAAGGTCCTCCAGGTGGGAGAAAGAACCAATGGGGGTGGGGGGTGGGGGAGGACTCAGGCCAAAACCTGGAGTTCCCAGGGTCAGAATCATGGAATCAGAGCCTAGGAGCTGGAAGGTGAATAGAAGTTGTCCTCATTTTACAAATAAGGCAACTGAGAAAGCAGAGCCTTCTGGCTGATGCAGATTTAATTTAGTTGTGCCAGGAGAATGTTGAAGGAGATATAGCAGGGATGGCCAGCCCACCCGGATCACTTAGTTCTGAGGCAGTAGCCACTGGTAAGGAGCTGGTACAACCAGCCCTGAGAGACCTGGAAAGGAGGGTGTTCCTGGCAGACAAAGCTTCAAATATTTGTTTATTTTAACACTATGATGTACGTGTCTAGTTGCTTCCCATTCCAATTTGTTGTCAGCAGGCCTTGGACTTTCTCGGACCAGTCTCTTCACCAACATCATGGACTACTTCCCATTCTCCATTGCTTACAGCATGAAATCCTAGGCAGAGGTTTCTTAAGTGACAACTTGCATGGAATTATGTGCAGAGGGTTTTAAATGACTGTCTGCCCTTTGACCCAGACATAGCACTGCTGGGTTTGTACCCCAAAGAGATAATAAGGAAAGAGACTTGTACAAGAATATTCATAGCTGCGCTCTTTGTGGTGGCCCAAAATTGGAAACCGAGGGGATGCCCATCAATTGGGGAATGGCTGAACAAACTGTGGTATATGTTGGTGATGGAATACTATTGTGCTCAAAGGAATAATAAAGTGGAGGGATTCCATGGAGACTGGAATGACCTCCAGGAAGTGATGCAGAGCGAAAGGAGCAGAACAAGGAAAGCATCAGACACAGATGGATACACTGTGGTACAATTGAATGAAATGAACTTCTCTACTAACAGCAATGCAATGATCCAGGATAATTCTGAGGCACTAATGAGAAAGAATGCTATCCACATGCAGAGAAAGAACTGTGGGAGGAGAAATGCAGAAGAAAAACATAAGATTGATCATATGGTTTGATGGGGATGTGATTGGAGTTTTGGCCTTAAAAAATCACTCTACTGCAAATATGAATAATATAGAAATAGGTTTTGAACAATGATACACGTATAATCCAGTGGAATTGCTTGTCAACTATGGGATGTGGGAGGGAATCATGAATCATGTAACCATGAAAAATATGAGAGAGAGAGAGAGAAAGAGAGAGAGAGAGAGAGAGAGAGAGAGAGAGAGAGAGAGAGAGAGAGAGAGAGAGAGAGAGAGAGAGAGAGAGAGAGAACAAACTTGTAGGTGAGTTAAGGCCCCCATCTTCTAGAATTCCAAGCTGGGGTTGGGAAGAGCTCCTTGAAGGCCCCCACCAAGACAACCTTCTCCCTCTAGGTCTCCTCTGACCTTTGGGCTACTCCACTTGTTCTGGGGAAGGGATGCAGGGCAATGGGACAACACAGCAAGGATTTAAAAAGCCAATGCCACTATTAAACTAATAAGAAATCCTTGGGCACCTATGATCCTTGTGTGAGAACACACAGGAAAGAGAGCCCAAGAGAAGAACCTTCCTCACCTCAGGGACATATGATGAATCCAGAAGGAGAAGCAGGGCCAGGCCCCAAGGCTTAAGGCTTTTCCCAGGTCTGCCACCCTGCTCCTCATCACTTCCTGTATGCTCTTATGCTAAATAATAGCAAAGGGAAGAAGTGTCTATCCTAAGTGCAAGCAGGCACAGTGAGGACAGCATGAGGGAAAGGCAACATGAAAAACTGGAAGAAGGACAACATGAGAGCAGAAGAGAAGACAGGCTGGGAGGGACAGAGAGAGAAATATGCTGTTGGAGCTTATGAGAGAGGTAAGGGCTTGAGTCTGATGTACCAGGGATGGGGCCTCTAAAAGGAAGGTTTCCAAGGGAGAAAAATAGAAAGAAATTAAGGAGGCTAAAGAAAGAACCTTTGGGGAAAGCTACACTTATGGAGCTGGAAGGAAAAATGAAAGCAGAAGAGCCAGAGAAGAATAATCCAAAAGGGGGAAGGTAAAGCAGGCCAAGCCACGCTGTGCATTATCTCCACCAGCCTGGAGCAAGAGGAAAGATGCAATGCTATCAGATGAGGGGCAATTTCAGGGTTCTAAGCTGTGGCAGGACCAGTGTTTTCCTGACCTGATTGGCCCCAGCTTCCTGGTCACAGAAGGAGGGTGTCTCAGAGTCAGTGGGAGCCTCCATCCCCCTAGGACTGATGCCTCATGAACAGATGAAGTCACTGAAGTGCATCTTTGCTGTTGCCTTACTTCATTGGGGCAAAGTAAATGTTATTTAATATAAATATAATAAGATAATATAATATAAATGTCTATTAAATGTTCGCTGACTTGCGAATGCCTCAGTTTGTCCCAGCATCACAAATGAATAGAGAGGGGGCTGTGCCCACAACATAAGCATAAGCTTATCTTCCTCCTGGAGATGATGAGAGGCTTGGAGGCCTACCTCACCACACTCCAGTTCAGCCTGGAGAATGATGCATTCTTCAAGGAAACAGAAGAGGGAGAAAAGAGTTCTTAGGTACAGAAAGGGACAGAGGAAGTTGGAGAGTCCCAGGAGAGAGAAAAAAAGCAGATTTGAACCTTCAGGCTCAAAAACAGATCTAAGATTTCTCCTCAAGAGTGAAGTTGGATGCTTTGAGAAAGAAGCTGCTGTTTACTATCCAAAGAATGATCAAGGAGGGCCACAGAAGTGAGCAGACAAGAGATCACCTCTGAAGATGAGATGAAGAAGAAGGGGTGCCAGGAATTCCCTGCTCAGGGAAACTGACATAGCTGACTGTTAACCCAGTAACAACAGAGTTCCAATGTCTTGTTAGGGTAAAACCTAACACAGAACCTCCCAAGGCTTATCAAAGTGAATAATAACCAACCACGCGAAGGGAAGAGGATCTGTATTAGGGAGAGGTCATGTCAATGGAGAGGAGGAAGCATAAGCAACAGATGCTAAGAAGGTAACATCAACAGGTCTTGGCAACAGATTCCATAGGAGGGGTAAGGGAGTGAAGAGCTGAGAGTAACCCATAGGAGGTAATCCTGGAGGAAACAAAAGCTCACAGGGGGCTAGGAGGAAGGAATAGACTTCCTTCCAGCCATAGGAGGAGGGGGGGGGGGCGTAGAAACAAGCTGCTGGTTCTCCTACCTATGGCCTCCATCTTCTTAGACTTAGGGAGGAAGCATCTGTGAGGGCTCAGTCTATTTGGGTCCAACAACCCTTCCATTTCTCATTTCCATTCCTTGCCAATGTGTTCAGTCCATTCATGAACTGGCCTACCTAGCCCTTCTCCTCCAATATTATCCTAAATATCACTAATAAGGGAAGGCAGTACTTATACCAATACTCCTAAATACCAATTACCTTGATTGGTTTTTGGAACAGATCAGATTTAAGTGTAGTCGATTTGGGGTAATATTAGGGTTATTTTTTGTCTCCCACCTACATAGACACCTTCCTGTCAGCTAGAGGTCAGCCCAAAATTAGCATCTCACAACAGAAGATGCATATAATAACAATCATAAAAGAATGACTTGTACATCAACTCACAGGAGAGAAGAGAGGACAGGCTGTGACACTTTGGAAAGGGCAAATTCCCTGACTTGAGAAAACCTTAACAAAAACCTCCCAGCTCATCTTGTTTTGTGCAGACAGACTATGGGGAGTTCAGGTCATGTAAGCAGGAAATGGGCGTGCCCAGGTCATCTGACCATCCATTACATCAGGATCCAGGAGGTCAACAAGCAGCTCATGGGAAAGGCATTGGGTTTCTGCATTCTCCTCGTTAATTTATACTTATCCACATCACAAAACCACCACATGATTTAGCTCAAACATCAGACTGAGAAGCCTCAGGGCTGCAATAGCCCAGATGCTAGAGAAACCACATATACATCCACTGAGGGATTACCAGTCCCTAACATAGCTATGTCCAATGGACGCTTCAACAGCTAGAAGAGAGCCACTATATACATCAGCCACAGAAGAACTCGAAAACTGTGGCGGGTTAGATTTATGTCCACAGGAGCCCGCCCTGTCCTGAGAGCCAGCCGGAGACATTAGAATGAGACAGACAGGAGCTGTTTTCAATTTCCATTAGTTGAGAGTAAGGAAAAAGGAACGAGAGAGGGAGGGCATTGGAGAAAAAAAGACTTTGCAAAACATCAGCAAATTTCCTACCTCCCATTCTCCCGCAAGCCTGGGTGGCACCTCCAGTCCCAGCCTCTCCAGCTCTCGATCTCTGTACTTCTCGTACTGGCGGTACCCTACATAGCCGCCACCTGTAGCCACCAAGAAGTAGAATGGGCGCAGGCGGAACAGTGTCCGGGTAGCGGCCGTGTGGAACTTCCTTGCATCTGTAACGAAAGTCAGGGAAGATGTGAACTAAGGTGGCCTGGCTATAGAGAGGGGTCAGACAGGGAAAGCTTCTGTGGGCAACAGATCCAGTCTCCATTCAAGAACATTCCGGGGGGCTGCTCTGAATGAGCTGATCCCATCATGGCCAAGTGGGAAGTCACTGCAACCTAATAACCCTGCTGGTCTTCTGTGAGATCAGTGACACCAAAGGTGACAAAAGTGGCTTTCCGAAAGGCAGAAGCAGGGAATTGGAAGCATTTCTGGTCACAAAAGGCTTTCCCCTCTCCCTACATTTTTTCCAAAAGGTATAGTCAGAGGATCAAATTGTCTTGATTCAATTCAGGGCTTATTTAGCTTCTGATTTGAACAAAGAATGAGACCAAACAGATCCCTTTAACTCTTGCCTCAAGAAGAAGATCTGGAGGCAGCTAGATTGTTCAGTGGATAGAGAGCCAGGCCTGCAGAAAGGAGGTCCCGAGTTCAAATATGGCCTCAGATACTTTCTAGCTATGTGACCCTGGCCAAGTCACTTAATCCCAATTGCCTAACACTTACTACCCTTCTACCTTGGATCCGATACCACAGTATTGATTCTAAGATGGAAGAGAAAGGTTTAAAAAAAAAAGAAACCCCATTCAATTAATACAGAGAGATGGTAATACACAACATATAAATGGCAAAATGACATTTCAATAACCTTAAGGGGTTTAGATTATACTTTAGCATATTTATTTTCTCAAGAGTCACTAAAGTTGCCCTCAGATGTCTCACGGAAGCATAGAGGTGCCCCATGGATCTTGAAAACAGTAGTCATGGAATGCAAACTCCCCAGGGTACCCAACCAAGCAGGGAGGCTTCAAGCGAGTGTCTGAGAAGGCCTTAAGTGCCTACCATCTATCTGTCTGAGGTCCAGCACAGCTTAGGGATGAGCCTCACGGCCAGGAGGGACAAACTTCGGGGCTCTGGGGACTCAAAAAACAGAAGGGAAAAAACCTTGCCAAGCTGACCCTAGTTTCAATGGGATGGGCTTTTTTTTTTTTTAAATAGTGCCTATGGTAGGAAAGGGGAGAAATGAAATCACTCAGGTTTAGACTATGAAGAAAATTTTTTAAAAAGAAGACAGGATGGTAGCTATATGGCTCAGTGGATAGAGGGCCAGGCCTGGAAATGGGAGGTCTTGGATTCCAATCTAGCCTCAAACACTTCCCAACTGTGTGACCAAGTTACTTCACCCCAATGCCTACCTCTTACTGCTCTTCTGTCTTGGAACAGATACTTGATATCAATTCTAAGACAGAAAGTAATGGCTAAGAGAAGAAAATAGGGGGTGGCTAGGCTGCAATCTAGTAGAATGCCCACTCACACCTGTGAGACCCTAGATCATCAGTTCAAGCAAGCCCTGGAAGCACCAACAAGTAGTCTTCCCGATCTCTTTTCTGAAATCTTAGAAGAACAGACAGTCTTGCCCTGATTGAAACAACGAGATGGTTGCTTTCTCTAGCTACATTCAATCGCGATTTCTTTTCTGTACGTCCACTTCCTCCATGCAGGTCTGTATTTCTCTCACTTTTACCTTCTCTGTAAATACCTTTACAACCTCCAATCTAGCTGAGGAAATGGGAGCCAGGGGTATTCCCCAATTCCTTCAAATAAAAGCCACGGGTTTGGGGTTCTCACAAACTCAAAGTCAACTCCCTGCCATGTGGAAGAGGCCCTTTGGGAAGACTTTCATGTACCTTTCCTGGCTAGGGTTAGGAAATGAATTCTTAACCAAAAAAGGGATAGGAGCAATTATGAACGATAAAATCGATATTTGGATTATGTGACATTAAAAAGCTTCTGCACAAACAAATTTAATATGTCTATGATAGGAAGATAAGCAGTTGACTGGGGAACGATAGCCTTTATATTAAAGATCTCTGATGAGGGTTTGGTGTAGAAGACATATGGTCAACAGAAATCCAGAAGACCAAAGCCATTTCTCAAAAGAAGACTTGTAACTCTTAACAACCATATGAAAGAATGTTCCAAATCACGAATCACAAGAGAAATGGAAATAAAAACAACTGTAATTTGTGCCCACACCAAGCAAATTGAGAAAGATGGGAAGAGTCAATGGTGGAGGGATTAGGTAAAGATCGACACTCTAATGTGCTCTTGGTGGAGCTGGGAATTGAGAATGGGAATAAGACCATTTGAGAAAGCAGTTGGGAATTACGCAAAGGAGTCACTAATATTTCTGTACCCTCTGACAAAGCAATTTCACCATTAACCACATACCTCAAACAGGACACTGATAAAAAGCAAGGCTCCATCTACACCACAATAATACCGAGCCTTTATACAGAGCAACACTTTTTGTGGCAGCAAAAGAACTGGAAACAAAGAGAGATGCCCACTGATTGGGGGATGGCTAAACAAGTGAATGGCATAGGATATTAAAATGCTATAAAACTCTAAAGACTAGGATAAATATAGAGAAGCTTAAAAAGGCTTCCATGAATTGATGCCAAGCAAGACCAAGAAAACAATATTCACAATGATGACAACAATGTAAATAGAAAAACAAATTCAAAAGTGAACATTGCAAAATTACTCCAAATTAGAATGATCCCGAGGAAGGGACATGAAAAAGCACGCCCTCCCCACTCCTCTGCAGAGGGGTAAGGCCCACACAGGTGCAACACTCATTGATTTTCAGAGTGTTTTATTAATCAGTTTTGCTCATGTTTTTCGCTTTCTTTTTTCTTAAATAGTCTTTGTTATATGAGATGGCACTTTGGGAGGGGGAGAGAGAAAAGAGGGATACTTGGGGAAATTCTGATGATGTAAAGAAGATATCGATAATAATTTATTCAAAAACAATATTAAAAAGAAAATGAATGTAGCAAAATGACAAAACTCAAGTTTGCCCTCACAAAAGAAAGATGCAAGCCATGGGGCAAGAGGGAGTTCAGGATTATGGAACACTGTACAGAATAATCACTCTTTTTTCAATCCTTACTGTCTTTTTTTTTCTTTTTTGGGGGGGTTTCTTTTTTTTTTTTTAATTTTTAAACATTATTTTATTTGGTCGTTTTCATACATTATTCACTGGAAACAAAGATCATTTTCTCCACCCCCCCCACCCACCTTTCCCTTACTTCCTGTCTTAGTAACAACTGTAAGACAGATGGACCAGGGCTAAGTAATGTGACTTGCCCAGGGTCACACAGCTAGAAGAGTTTGAGGCTAGATTTGAATGCAAGGCCTCCTGACTCCAGGCCTGGCACTCTATCCACTGTGGCAACTAGCTAACCATATTTTTAACGTATTGATAAATTTTGCTGCTTTCTCTTCTTTTTTCCCCACATCCCCTATTATTTGGCCCGGCTCTCTAAAAGGAGGGAGAAGAATACAGGGGGATATTGGAGTGACATAAACACAAAAGATATCAATGAAAATCTATTAAAAACCAAAAAGCATCATCTTTGGCACCTCTTACTGCCTCTTTTCCTAAGAGTCCAAACAGGCATTTCTCATTCAAAGGACCCTTCCATATGCCATGATGGCACTGAGGCAATGACTCCTTCCACCTACAGAGAGCACTTTCCATTAATAATGTAGGGGAAGGTCTTCAAGAGCATCTGGAGCCCTGCAGCAGCCAGCGGGGTGATACACTTAGCTGAGCTGGCTGTCCTTGGCTCTGGTCTTCTCTGAGGGCTGCCTGAGTTTGTCCTCCCCCATAATGGTGTTACTGACCTGCCATGGGGAACAGAACTTCAAAGGAGACATAGAAAAAATAAAAGCCAAAGAGGTTTCAACTGGTTGACAGAGGGAAGAAAGCAAATCTCTGCCTCACTCATGAACTTTCTCCCTTTGCTCCCCAAGTGTCTGTAATGGGCCACTCCATTCCCAGAGAAGCCTCAGCACATGGCAGAGTAGGGGAGGTGCAGCTTCAAAAAGAGCTTCAAAGATTCTTCTCGGCAGCCACCTATTCAAAGAGTCACGGATGGAGTAAAACCTCAGACTCTAGGGTACCCTTTTGTAATATGAAAGGAACTGACCGGCATGAGGATAAGGCCACAGCTGCCACTGAGGTCCAAGGATTGGGTTCTGGCTATGTGGATGTCAGCAGAATGTGCCAACAAAAGCACAAGGGCAGGACCACTACTTACCCGTATGAAACTTGCAGACAGGTAGCTGCTTCCAGGATGGCAGAAAATGACTCAGGTAAGAATTTCTCCACTGATGGGGGCTATAATTGGACAGAAAGACACAATGAAAACAGGGTTCTCAAGAAAGCGAACAATTCATTCAGCCAATACTGACTGAGGCCTACTAGGTGCTAAGAAGTGTAAGAGACCCAAAGAAGACTGATACCCTCTACCCCCACAGGGCTCCTGCCCTACCTAGCCTGTAGATTTCAGCTTCCTTCTTTGCAACAGGAAAGGGCTGAACCTCAACATGTACATAAGAAGAATAAATGGTACTGTTCAAACCCAGTGTAGAAGTCCAAAGAGCAGAGAGCTACTTGCTTCTGACTGGGGAGCCCAGGGGACAATGGTTTCCCAAGGAGAGGACATGCGACAAGAATGGATAGAGGAAGAGGGTCTCTACAGGCACAGCTTTGGAAACATTATAGCCTAAGCATGGAGACATGCAGTGGAATGCCAAGACACAAGAATAGTGACAGAAGAAGGGAAGACTTGGCCAAACATGGAGGATATTGGATACCAAATGAAAGAGAATGGTTTTCATTCATTAGGTCACAAGGGGCTCCTGAAGAGCTAGTGGAGAGGAGGGGGGAGAAGCCACCTCAAGAAGAGATGATTAAAGCAAAACTAAAAAAGACTAACACAAAGGTATCAATCAGGAGTAAACAGAAACTGAACTAGGATGATGGCTGTAGGAATGGAGAAAAGAATAAATTACCAAGATTTCTGATCTCAGCCCTAAAAAACAAACAATGATACTGTTCTGGCAAATGCCAACTAAGAAAACACACTAAATACACACTAGGATTTCTGCTTCTTTAGGGCTGAATTTAATTAATTTATTTTTTAGTTTTTAGTTTTTTAATTTTATTTAGTCAATTTAGAACATTATTCCCTGGCTACAAGAATCATATTCTTTCCCTCCCTCCCCTCTCCCCACCCCTTCCTGTATCTGTCGTGCAATTCCACTGGGTTCTACATGCGTCCTTGATCAGAACCTATTTCCACATCATTGACGCCTGCACCAGGATGATCATCTAGAGTCTACATCCCCAATCATATCCCCCTCGACCCTTGTAATCAAGCAGTTGTTTTTCTTTGGTGTTTCTACTCTGACGGTTTTCCTCTGAATGTGGATAGTGTTCTTTCTCGTAAATCCCTCCGAGTTGAGGGCTGAATTTGTTTTTAAGGGGAGGAGGAATCAGAACTATGATTTCCTAGTAGAAGGGTGCTCCCAGTATAGAGATCAGCCATCCCACATTGACTTACAGCATTAAGTATTGTCTGAAGAAACCCAAGTCTTGCTCCCAGGGATACAGAACCAGGAGCAGGAGTTGAACCCAGGTCTTCCTGGGTCTTTATTGATGACAAAAAGGATTCTTAAGCTTCCAAACTCTGACCTTCTAAAAGAGTCACCCTTTCAGGGACCCTTCCCTTTGTAAGGATTTAGAAAAACCTAAAAGTCAGGTCTCGCCATGTCCACACATCTGACATTAAGCGAAAACACCCTCGCAGTGTCATTTATGCCTCGTTTGAAAAAGCAGGGTTTTCCAAACCATATTCCAATAGAACTAGTGTTCTGTGTGGTAATTTTAATGATCTGATACTTTTATTCACATTTGAAGCTTCAATTAAAATATTTCTAAACTTGGCTTTTTTCTTCTCTAGGTCTAAAGATGGTGAAGAAAGCTCGAATAGTAATATTTAGAGTGAGTCTGGGCAAGTCACTTTCTTCCTCCATAAAATGAAAGGGTTAAAAGGGATGCTCTCTAAGTCCCCTTCCGATACTGATGATCTGTGTTCAAAAGTCCCTCCCAATTCTGAATTCTGTGTTTTATTGGGAATATACTGATAAAGGGGGAAATAGCCATAAACGGGTAACAAAGATGATGAAAGGTCTTAAGTTCCTGTCATTTAAGACTGGTTGAAGAAACTGGTAGTGTTTAGCTTGAAGACGCTTCAGGTGAGACAGGATAATTGGTTTTTAAGTGTTTAAAGGCCTATCACAAGAAAGGGGAATTAGCCTTGTCCTGCATGATACCAGAAGACAAGGACTAAAGACAATAGGCAGAGGCTATAAAAAAGCAAACGTAGGTTGAATATAAGGAAAAACTTCTGAACGGTTAGCACACTTGCCAAGTTGAATGGAGCTCCCCCTCCCCTGGAGGCCTTTCTGATGATGACCACTCATTGGGTAAAATGCAGGAGGATTCTTATTCTTACTAGACTCTGGCTCTGAGAAATCTGTGTGAATGTAAGGACAGCTGGGTCCTTACCAAGCCACATTCTCACCTGTAACATTCTCTATTACAAGGGTCCTGCCAGTTATGTCCATCACCAACTGCCTAGATGTCCTAGAGATATGCCAAATTTAATGTGTCACACAATCAGAACTCCTTATCTTTCCTGTCCAAACCGACTGCTTCCTAACTTCCCTATTTCAATGAAAGGAACCAGCACCCTCCCAATCATCCTAGTTCCTAAACTTGGAGTCTTTGACTCTTCCCTCTCCCTAACCCACTCTATAGAAGAAGTTATAAAGTTTTCTCAATTCTACCTCCTCAACATCTCCTCCATCCATCCTCTTCTCTTCACTCAGGACAACCACCACCATGATTAAGGGCCTCCTCATCTTTTACTTGGACTACTGAAAGCCTCGTAATGGTCTTCTTGCCCAAGTTAGCCTCCCTCCAGCCCATCCTCTGCACAGAGCACTCAAAGTGATATTCTTAAAGCATGGGTCTGACAAGTTACTTCCCTGCTCACTAAGCTCCAACAGCCCCCTGTTACCTCTAGGATAAAATGAAGACCCCCTTTGTTTGATACTTAAATCCTTCAAAATCCATATGCTCCAACCCTCTTTCTCCCAAACTTATCCCACATTACTCCACGACCTATTACAATTGGCCTTCTTGCCAGTCCTCCCATACATTTCATCTCAGCGCTGTGTCTCTGAACTAGTATTTCCATGTGGGAATTCCTTCCAGGCATCAGTCAAGGAAGGGATGGGAAAAGAATTAGAATTCTCTTAGGAGAATGAAACAAAGAGATATTAACAGTTCCAAGGAATCCACTGACATCAAGTTGAAAGCAAGAGCAAGAAATGCTGACATGCAGTCAAAGGAGAAGGTCAACATTTCCAGGAACTGGAACAGAGCACAAAGGAGAGAAGCAGTCATGATCTAATTAGTCAGTCTGGCTTTTAAGCGTTGCCATGTTCTAAGTGTGGATCTGTGGGCCCATCTACTGTTAACGATGAGTCATCGCTGAAAATAAATCAATATTAATTAGTTTATATGCATAATCTACTTTATCCTATGAGTGTGGTTCCAAGAAATAACAAGTTTTGAAAGCAAAATAAGTCCTTAAATTGGCAATTGTGCCAAATGATTCTGGGTAGTATTATTAATCTTGCTGGGAGATCTGAATGTTAACATTATTTGAATACTACCCAGTTATGTTCATTGGCCTTTTCCAGGGTTTAAATATTCACTATCAGCTACAGTTCTTTGTAAATACTACCAAAATGGATATTTCTTATTTGTAAAAAGATTTTTAGATATAAAGAATATGGAGAATGTTGAAAAGCATTTTAAGAAAGATAAAGAAAATCATTCAGCTCACTGACACATGTTTTAAATCACTTACAATATGGAGGTCCACAATAAAAAACTCTGTATTTATGATCATATCATATATTTTTAAGAGAAAACTTTTAATATGATCTTACCACAGAAAACGACATTCATCACTCTAGTCATTCATTACTATTTAAAAACATGTGAGTAAAACATTTTCCTACCCAGATGACCTCTTGGATTTCACGATCTCCAGAAGTTCATCATTCTTCAAGATGAAATTGGCTCAGAAACTCCTATCTCCTTAGATTTCACTGTTCTCTCCTTTTCTTTTTCAGCTTTTAATGTGTTGTCTTCTTGGAGCTCTGTGAGTCATAAGGACTGACCTATACCTTTCTTTGTAACTCTAATGCTTAGCACAGGGCTTGGTGTGTAGTAAGTGCTTAACAAATGTTTACTGACTGATGACTAAGAAACATCTAGAATTGATGACTGGAAATTCTCTGGAAGTTAGATCACTAAATCCCAAAGATTAGCATTTGTTAGGAATTTGGAAACACTATTTTGTACAATAGGGGCAGCAAAGTGTAGAAGTGGATAGCGCACTGGGCCTGGAGTCAGGAAGACCTGAGTTTAAGTACAGCCTCAGACAATTACTATTTGTGTGATCCTAGGCAAGTCACTTAACTTCTGTTTAATCTCAGTTTCCTTATCTGTAAAATAAGCTTCAGAAAGAACAAACCACTCCAGTATCTTTACCAAGAAAGTCCCAAAAAGGGTCATGAAGAGTCAGATACAACTGAAAAAGATTAAACAATTAATTTTGTATAAGCTGTTTCCAATGCCTCAAACAAATTCCATTCTCTTCTGACTCTTAAGAATCCCTTCATTTTTTCAAAGCTTAAATGTTGCTTCCTACAAGAGACCTTTCTTGGCACTCCCAGCTGTTAGTGTCCGAATCCGTATTATCTTCTATTTACTTTGTACATATTTTGTATATTTTTACATGCTATTTACCCCAACAGAATGTAAGTTCCTTGAGGATAGACTGTTTTGTATTTGTCTTTGTATTCAATGGCCCAGAACATAGTAGGGGCTTAGTAAATTGGTAAATAATTGCTGATTGATTGATTCTGATCATTCATCTTCTAGGTGTTAATTTACTGCCAAGTGAGTAGCCATAGTCATTTTATATTAACAAATACAAGTTTTCCTTTTGCTGAAATTGTGAAAACTGTACATTTTTGCTTCCAGGAACATCCTTGTTCCTGGATTTCTATCAAAGGACATAAAACTGACCTCAATGAAATCGCCAAAGCTTGATTTTTCTCTGGCTCCATATTGCGCCCTCACTGGTAGGCCCTGGGCTTCAGCACATTCTGCTGAGCTGCCAAGGGTAGAGACTGCACTTCCAGTCTAGTCAATCAGATGACCCCAAGAGCATTTAGAAATGAAACAGGAGGACAACAAAGAGTTGTGGAACTGACAGAGACTGGCCAGAAGGGCAAACTCTCCTCAGCAGCAAAGGGACCTTTGGTCCCAGAACACCTCAGGCCCCTGAGAAACCTCATCATGGAAGGAACAGGCCTTGGTACTACGCACTGGTGCCCTCCGCTCCTCACACTGGAAGACTTCAAAGCCCCACTTTAAAGAGGGCCCTGAAACCAGCCATCCCTTCATTCCTGCCTGGCTGCACCATCTACCTCCCCTCTCCTGCCCATCTTTCTGGTTTCCTGTTGTGTGTTGTCTTCCCCCATTACTCTATCAGCTCTCTAAGGGGAGGGACTATCTTTCTTTTTTGTATCCCCAGGGCTTAGCATGATGCCGGGCACACAGAAGGCATTTAATAAATGTTTACTGACTGACTCAATACTCCTCATGAGGAAATGGAAATAATGCTCCTTATATACTAAACTAACAATCCATACAAAAGAAATCACCCAAAGCTGCTGAAGGAAGTTATTTCAAAGGCACGTATCCATTTTCCACACCTCTAAAAGCTGAAAAGATCCCCTAAAGTAAGGAAAACGGACAGTACTAATACCCCCAAAAGACAGTCAAGAATGCATCGGCAATTACCAAGCGATAGGCCTCTGTGTCTCTCTGAGAGTGGTCTATGCACACAAGGAGGGTATCTGTGACCCTGATTCTAAATCTCTCTAGCTGCCCACATCTCTTCCTCAATACATTATTGACCGATATGTATAGGGAAGGTCCAATTGCTATTTGATTTTTGATTACAAAATGGCTTTTGATGCAGTAGGCCAAACACTCTTGATAAACAGAACCAGACTGTGGTGTCCCAAGATTATCTATCAATGTCCAGCATGCCTGCCAAAGGTTTGGGGGGTGGGGTGAGAGAGAAGAGGAGAGACCGAGACAGAGATTGCTATTTTGTTATTCTCATTATACAGATGAGGAAACTGTGACTCAGTAATGTGAACAGATTTGTTCAAGATCACAGTGCTAAGAAATGGTGGAACCAAGACAAAAACTCAGGTTTTCTTCACACTCTCCGTCAGACCAATCAATGAGCATTTATTAATTTTTTATATATCAATAAGCATTTATTAAGCAATTATACTCTGTGCCAGGAGCAGGAGGGACAAAGAAAAGACACCAGCATTGTGCTCGGAAGGACCACTGGCAGACCATGGATAGAGACAACTCTTCACAAGGAAGACTGAGCAGCGCAGAAGAGAGATCCAGACAAAGCGCTAAGAGAAATTGGAGGAGGGAAAGATCACTTTCATGTGGGAATGTTCCTAACCCTCTGCATAAAAGAGTGGACAGGAGAAAACTTCTATTAATAGCCTAATACATTAGTAACTCTTCATAAATTATTGAAGAGTGACGTATGGCTTTTAAGGAGTACAGAAACATTTTTTTTTGGCCAATCAACATTATTAATTGCCAGCAAACATAACCAAGCACTGTGTACCATATCACTGAGATGCTGAACAGTGAACAAGCCATGGAAAAATGACCTCTGAGAGTGGTCCCTTACAGCTGGCAGGGTGCTACCTACATGTGACTCTGGGTAAGGCCTGCAGTCTGGTGAGACTGCACAGAGCCCATCCATTGCTGGGGTCTCCTGGCATACAGACCACCCTATAAATGTGTATTTAAGATGTTTTATGAGCTCCCCTCCTACCTAGACTCAGTTATTTACACCTGCAGTTTCAAAACATTTTCTACCCATGAAATATTTGGCATCTGAATAGACAATGGAGACTCTCTTTCAATTCTTTCACCTAACTTTCCCTCCCACCATGCTCTGAGCCTGTGTCTAAAGGCTAAGAAGGCAGGCCAGGCATCTGTGAAGAGCACACAGGCATGTGTGCATACCATACTCACAGCCCCTACAATCCCCCACAATTCCAGAAGAGCCAAGCCCATTCCTAGGGATCCCTTTTATTAGTTCTCTTTCCCTTCTTCCCTATCATCCTCATCTGTCTTCTCCACTTGGATGGGTCAGAGATAGGCTCCCTTCTCACTTTCTACAGAGGATAATTGAATTTGGAGGTAAAGGGACCTTAAGCAATCATCTAATCCTAATAATGCCTTATTTGACAGATGAAGAAACTGAGGGCCTAAGGAGAGTAAGAAACTTGCTCAAGTAACAAAGGTAGTGAGAGCAGAACTGGGCAAGGCAGGATCTAAAACACCACTGCTGAGATTTCCCTTTTCTCAGATCACTCTCCTGGGTCTCCAGTTTTAGTTTACTCTTTCACCTTCCTAATCTGTCTAATCTTCAGGACATCTCTTTAAGGATACGGTTCTAAAGCTTGACTGATGACCTTAAATTTTCAGGGCATAAGATGTATTCTATAGCACAAAGGAGCCCAACGTGATAAACTCTGCCACCTTGTGTTTAGGAGTCCAGGCATACACTACTCTTGATAATATTTTAGGGGTGCTCAAAAAGCTGACTCTCATATTACTTCTAATGATGGGTTTTGGTAACCTTGAGTTAGTCAGATTCCTAGCCCTTCCCTGAGGCCAGAAGCCTGGCCAGTTATCTCAGACTTCCGGTTTTGCCAATAACAATCAATTAACATGTATCAAACAAGCTTAGGCCATACTACTCTTGATTTATAGCTATTGTCTTAGGGTACAGCAGTTGGTATCTTGTGCCCATTACCACCTAATGTTAATGTAGCAGACCATTTGTCTAATTATCATTCTTCCTTCCCCCTAGACTGTTTTTACCCCAATTAAGACACCAGAATGCCGGACAAAGAGCAAGCTCTTATGACCAGAGCTCTTAACCATGGAAGGTCTTCACTACCAGAGCTCTATTCCACCAGAGCTCACTCAGGGTCTGACTACTTTCTTTGTCTTTGTGTCTCTCTTCTTGCCTTCTGCTCTCCTTCCTTTAGACTTTAACCCATCACCCATTTTTCTCTCGGTCCCTGGTTCCCTGGTCTGAGTGTTTTTCCCCACTAGGAACTTTTGTGAAGTCGGGGGGACAGCTTCATGGTGCCTAATTATTAATGAAAAAGATAAATGAAATAAAAGACAGACAACAGAGAGGCATTCTACGCATAGTCTTTTTTAAAAAAGTGAAATGATTCACTTTGTAAACAGAATAGAAATTACTATTTCAAGAAGAAGACACTGTAGCTATTGGACTCTTCACTAGATTGTTCATAATTGCATCATCCTCTCTATAAACCTAATCCAAAAGAAACGGTTACCTCTGAAATACTATGTATCTTCTGCATTAAAAACAACCCAAACAATTCACAGGGCAGTGAGGTGGCTCAGTGGATAGAATGTCAGGCCTGGAGACAGGTCTTGGATTCAAATGTGACTTCCTAGTCCTGGGACATAATTCCAATTGCCTAGCCCTTCCTGTTTTTTGTGGGTTTGGGGTTTTTTTTGCCTTGAAACTGATCCTTAGTATTAATTCTAAAACAGAAGGTAAGAGTTTTTTTTAAGTCCTTTATCAAATATAATTTCTATTGCATTGTGACAAATAGATGATATATGTTTAGTATTGTCGCTTTTCTACTGGTATCTTTATGCCCAAATGTTTGTAAAGGTGCCATATATGGTTCAGAAGCATGTGGATTCTTTTCAATTCTAATTCAGTAATGGCCATTTATAACTTCCTAAAATTCTCATTAAGTCTTTATAATTCTTGTTTATCTTTTGGCTAGATTTGTCTTGGTCTGAATAGTTTTACTATCTATTTTCCCCTCTTTTGTGACTGATTTTCCCATTCAGTGGGATGTTGTCCTGATTTGGTGTGTCCATATTAAAGTACAGCTAGTGATCCTTTTTCTTTGGAACTTTTAATCATATAGATTTTCCCTGCTTATTTTTTTTTTATCATCACATTCCTATTTTCTAAGGAGCCTCAGCTGAAATCAAAACGGCTACCCCTGCTTTCTTTGAATTTTAGTTGAAACAATAAAGTTTGCTCTAGCATCTCATGTTAGCAATCTGTGAATCTCCATGTTTCAGGGAGGCTGATGTTGCTGGCCTCTGCTTTCTAATTCATTCTGCCATCAGATTCCATTTTATGGGTGAGTTCATCCTAGGCATAGTTCTGATTGTTAATTGAACACTTCTCCCCATCCTAACCATCCTCCCTTCACAAATAAGATGGTACAAGGAGTTTGTCCTCAGTCAATGAAACAACCTGTTTTCTGCTCTGTTGCAGCTCCTCTCTTCCCTTTGTCCCTCTCTGATTCCAAGGTCTTATTCTTTCCCCCTTTTCTTTTAAGGCCTCCTTCCCATTCCTCTCTGTAATGGTGAAAATTTTCACCTGCCCCAGTCTCCCCGTCTCCCCTAAATTTTAACTGTTACATCTCTCCAATATTGGAACTTCTTTTGTTTGTGATTATTCTCTTGTCTATCCCTCTTTAAAAAAAAATTATTTTCCAAACTACATATAACAATTTTCAACATGTTTTCCCACACTGCAAAATCCAAAATTATCTCCCTTCCTTCCCCCCCCTCCCAGAAGGTATCCCTCTCTCTTAAACCCCTTCCTTCCCCTTCTTGTCTTCTACTTCCCTTCTGAGTTCAATGGGTTTCTATCCTGCAATATATGTATGTGTGTGTGGATACATGCATATAATTTTTTAATTAACCTTTATCTGGTTCAGAAGAAAGTGAGATTCTTGGGACATATGTTCCTTCCACCCTTTGCTTCCTCTAGGTTTAAACACTCCTTTTATACCACTCTTTTATGTGACAGTGATCTCCTTCCCTTGTTTTCTCAGGCTAGCTCCTAGTTCCTCTCATTTCTGTCTTCTTTTCAGACCATCTTTTTGTTTTTTTTAAACCCTTACCTTCCATCTTGGAGTTAATACTGTGTATTGGCTCCAAGGCAGAAGAGTGGTATGGGCTAGGTAATGGGGGTTAAGTGACTTGCCCAGGGTCACACAGCTGGGAAGTGTCTGAGGCTGGATTTGAACCTAGGACCTCCTGTCTCTAGGCCTTGCTATTGCTATCCACTTGAGCCATTCAGCTGCCCGGCCGCCGCCGCCGCCGCCACCCCGCCACCCCGACACCCCCCCACCCCCGGCTCTTAAAGAGGTGAGGATTCTGAAAAGAGGCAGTTAGGTAGGACAGTGATAGTGCCCTGGGCTTGGAGTGAGGAAATTGTTGTCATTTGTGTCTGACTCTCCATGACCCCATTTGTGAAAATTTTTTTTTTAAATCCTGGAATGGTTTTGCCATTTCCTTCTTCAGCTCATTTTACTGATGAGGTACTCGAGGCAAATGGGGTTAATTGACTTGCTCGGACCCTACCTAGCTGAACTCAGGAACACCTGAGTTCAAATTCAGTCTCCTGGCTATGTGATCCTGGGCAAGTAACTTACTCTCTCCCTGGGGAGAAGAAGCCTCAGCTTCCTCAGCTGTTCAGAAAAAAAAAAGGAGGGGAGAGAGATGATAATAGCACTTCCCTCAGAATTGTGAGAATCAAATGTGATATTTATAAAGCATTTAGCACTGTGCCTGGCACACAGTAAGAACTTAATAAATATTTGCTCCCCCCCCCCTTTTGCCTTTATTAAGATGTGAATAGTTCTGATGGAACAAATTGTAGGCCTTTATGTTCCTCCTGGCTCTTGTGTTTCCATTTTGAAATATCTACTCAAGTCTGGTCTTTTCAACAGGAATGCTTGGTAACCCTTTATTTCATCAAAAAGAACTGAAGAATTATACTTGAGTTTTGCCAGATTAATTATGTTTGTTTACAAGTCTCCCTTTTCCCTTTTGGAATATCAGGTCCCACATTCTTCTTTCCTCTACTAGGGTAGCTGCTAAGTCTTACACCATCCTTACTGTGGCTCCTTGATACCTGCCTTCCTTTTTGCTTTGAGCTGGAAGCCCTGAACTTTGACCAGGATGCTTCTGGGTGACTTCGTTTTAGGAGAGAGGTGTAGATTTCCTATTTTCACTCTATCCTCTTGTACTAATCATTCTGGGCAATTTAAATTTATTTTCTTGGAATATAGTACCCAGGTATTTTGTTCATGATTTCCAGATGGTCCAATAGATAGCCTTAGATAATCTTTCCCATTTCCTGATTTCTAGGTCACTTGTTTTTTATATATTTCTTATTATTTTCTTTTTTGTCCTTGTTGTTTGACTTTAATATTTTTTTGTTATGTCATTGAGCCATCATTTTCCATTCTGGCCCATTCTAGTTTTCAGGGCATTCATTTTGGGGCAAGATTTCCTACTGTTGTTCTAATACATCAGTTCTTCTTGCTATTTTTAATCCTCAACTATTCTTTTTTGAATCTCTTATTTCTTCTCTTATTGGTCTGGCCCTGTGGCTATGACATTCTCTGCCCCCTCCTTCATTCCCCCCCCCCCCCAAGGATCTACTTGGACTTGCTATAAGGTTGCTTTCTTCCCAGGGGTTTAGTCACTGGGAGTCTCTTGGACCCAGGTATTACCTCCTATTTGGCATTTTCTTTGGATTGCTCATCTCCATAGCCTCATTGTTGGGGTTGGGGGCCTGAGTTTGGGTCAAGTTCCAGTCCTGCCCTCCTGAACAGTGTGGGCTGGCCCTGCCTGGTCCAGAGTATCATGTTCAAGACTAGGCCCCCCTCCCTCTTTAAGAACTGTTTGGCTTTGCCTCCTGCTATAGTTCAGGGCCAGGACTGCCTGGTTGCTAGGCTGAAATGAAGATGCCTAGATGCCACTCTGGGCTCCTCCTCTATTATGGCCAGAGCTCCAGGTTGCCCTACCTCTGAGGCCTTTATCTCCAGCTGTTATAGGGACTCCAGGGCCACTCTCACACTGAGTTCTGCCCAGGGCCCCTTCTCCCATTGCCATGGGGCTCTGGGCCCCTTTCTGAGCTCTGTGTGGGCCTTCCCCTCCCCTTCTCTTGCTATAGGGCCTGACTCTTGCCCCCAGGCTCTGGGTTACCCCTGAGCTGTGCTTTGCTAGGGCTCTTCTCCTACTATTAGACTGGGGCCATGCCCTTGATGGGTTCTTGCCAAAGGACTCCAGTGCCATTCCCTAGGTGGGACTCTGCCTGGGGCTTTCCACTGACCCCCAACTTGTCTATTTCAAAGTTTCCACAAGATTCTTCCATAGGGGATTCTCCTTATTCCTCTCTTCACTGGTCCATTGTTAAACCTCACCGACTGTTCCATAAACAAAGTACTCCTCTCAGCTCTGGGAATTCTGTCTGTCCGTTAGGCCTCAAATGCCCTCCCTCCCTCCCTCTGCAACTCTGAGTCCTGACCTCCCTGGCTTCCTTAAGTTCCAAGTAAAAATCCCACCTTCTACAGGATGCTACCTGCCCCTCCAGCCCCCTCAATTCCAGTGTCTTCCTTCTGTTAATTATGTTCTAGTTCTCCTGCTTAAAGCTTGTTTGTAACACATTTGTTTCACTGTTCCTTCCTTTAGATTGTGAGTACACAGTGCCTGGTACACAGCAGGGACTTAGTAAATGTTTATTGATTAATTCACTGGGGTGTCTGGGGGTTGTGGGCTCCTCTAGGTCCTAACATGCCACCCTCTGACTAATATCCCTCAGAATATAAAATCTCTCCCCTCCAAATCCTCCCCTCCTCTCTCCATCAAGGATGCTGCCATTCTTCCAGTCACTCAGGTCTTGTTCTTGACTCTTTCCTTCTATTCCCCACCAGTCAATCAGCTGCCAAGTTTCCTGACTCTACTTGGCCAACATCTCTTGTATCTGCCCCCTTCTTTCCATCCCATTGGCCTGTTTTGATGCCTTCCCGTCCTTCTGCACTATTAGAGCCTCCTAACTGACCTATGTCCAGTCTCTCCCATCTTGAATCCATCCTCTATAGCACTGCCTAATTGATATTCCCACAACATAGGTAGGTTCATGTTGTGTTCCTGCTCTAGAACCTGTCTGGCATTTAAAAGCCTTCAAAATCTGGATCTGGCCTACCTTTCTGAACTGATTTCATGCTATTCCCCACCATGGTCCACATGCCAATCCACCTGGGCTTCGTGCTCTTCCCTCACAAACACTTCCATGTGGGCACCTCTGAGATGGCCCCCTGCCTGCCTTGCTCTCCTTCTTCTTGGCCTGCACGTCTCGGAGTTCCTAGTTTCCTGACAGACTTGGCTCAGGCAGCCCCTTCTGCAAGAGGCCCCTCTTGGCCCTCCTGACTGGAAAGGCTTTCCTAGGCCGGGTTACGTTGTGCCTGCAAAGGTTTCTTTTGAGACTTTGTGGCCCAGGACCAGGGACTCGGGGGCTGGCAGGGTACAGACTGAGTTTATTTTGGCTGTCTCCCATGGTATGGCTAGCCCCGCTCCTCTTTGTGGGCTTTCCTGGGCACCTGTCCCCCTGGCAAGCTCCTCGAGGGCAGGGCCTTCTTGTCTGGGCATGTGTAACCTTAGCCCAAGGCACAGACCCTGACCCAGAGCAGTAACTGAATAAATGCACGGCGAGTCATAGCTGTTAAGAAATGGGAAGGCCTGGGAGGGACAAGAGTCCCGCCATTTTGCTTAGCTGGCTTGTTTTCTCAGGTAAAGTGCTCTGGGAGGGGGATGATCTTGTTCACTGGGAAGAGACAGCGATGCCAGAACAAAGCCCAGCCACTGTCACCGGGAATGGCAAAGACTGTTCCTAAGGCTCCTCTTTGCCTTGGGTCTGGCTCCCACAAACTTGGGCAAGAAGAGGTATGGGGCTGACCCCTGCTGGCAAGAGGGTGCACTGCACCCTGCTCCTACCACAGCCTAGTCTGGAGCCATTGCACCCCACAAACCTCCGGTACTGACACTGCCTGGCTTCGATCCACCTTTGGATCTGCACCTGGGGTCAGCCAGCCACTCAAGCACCTGCCATGGGCCAGGCACGTTGCTGAGCTCTGGAGACACCATCCCAACCCTCAAGGAGTTTCCAGTCTAGCACAGGAGACAACAAGCAGACAACTGAGTAAGCAACAAGTACCGGACAGGAGAAACTGAGGGCTGGCCTCACTCTCACTGAGATTAAGGAGGCCCAGAAAACACAGCGCCAGCTTTCTGAGCTGATGAGGCATTTCCAGGACCTTTAAAGGCCATCCAGTCTGGGCCCTTCATTTAAATAAGAGAAAGCTGAGACCCAGAAAGGATAAAGGACTTGTCCAACGTCACACAGAGACTAAGAGGCTACCCAAGATGTAACAGCAATCACCTTCAACTCAATATATGTGCCTACCATGGGCAGGCCTCGGCCAGGAGCTGCAACAATGAAAGCTGATGGCTCTCTCTTGACTCAGAACTCAATGGTCTCTCCACTCATCTATCACCCTCAAAAAAGGGCACCACAGCAATCACCTCGTCCATAGGAACACTGACAAACCACCACTCCAGTGGCTTCATGATGAAACCTGCTGCCCAAGGGACTCGGGGCACAGTGGGGCCTATATTGGGGAGGCAGACGGGGTAGGGGGTATAGCTAATGAGGGAATTTGTTTTGCTTCACTGTACATGACTGTATCAAGTTCTGTTTTTCTTGCTTTCTCTATGGAGGTGGGAATTGGAGAGAGGGAGAATTTGGAAATGAAAATAAAACTGAATTTAAAAATAATAAAGTGATGTTTCTTTTTGAAAAGAAAAGTTCAAGCCCTTCATTTTGCAGATTAGGAAAGTGAGGTTCAAAAAGGAACTAAGCCAGGATCACAAAACAACTCAGTGGCAGGATTGGGATTTTGACTCAGGTGTTTTGGAATCTAAACCACTGCACAGGGGGCAGCTGGGTAGCTCAGTGGATTGAGAGCCAGTCCTAGAGACGGGAGGTCCTAGGTTCAAATCTGGCCTCAGCCACTTCCCAGCTGGGTGACCCTGGGCAAGTCACTTGACCCCCATTGCCTAGCCCTTACCACTCTTCTGCCTTGGATCCAAGACGGAAGGTAAGGGTTTAAAAAAAAAAAAAAACCACTGCACAGAGCAGCTCAGAGCCAGAAGGAAGCTTAGATGTTAATTGCTATCACAACCCAAACCAGGAAATCACCTGGCACAAGATGGGGCCATAGAGGGATGGGGACAGGCATTGGCCCAACATCACACAGAGAATTAGGGCAGCCAGAATGCAGACCTCTTGTCTATGGCTCTTCTCACTGTACCATTTTCAGCCACAATTTAAAAGACAGGAAACAGTGCTGTGACTGGAGGAACAGAGGCTATCCCCAGATCCCCGGGGACCATAAGAGCTAGACATGTAAGGGACCTTTAAAGATCAACCCTTCCTTTTCCAAAGGAGCAAAAGAAGACCAAGAGAGGGGAAGTCATTTGCCCAATGTCAAGCACCAGGTAGTGGAGATAGAGCCAAGGACTCAAACCCAAGACATTTGATGAGAAATCTAATACTCCTGTCAAGTGAGTAATCCTGTGAGTAATACTCACAGAATGAAAGAGAACCACCAAAATCATCCAGTTCCCAAACTTCCTTTTGCAGGGGCAGCTAGGTGGCCCAGTGGATGGAGTGTCAGGCCTGGAGATGGGAGGTCCTGGGTTCCAGTTTGGCCTCAAACACTTCCTAGCTATGTGACCTTGGTTAAGTCACTTAACCCCCATTGCCTGGTTCTCATTGCTTTTCTACCTTAGAACTGAAGCAGAATTGATTCTAAAACAGAAGGTAAGGGTTTTTTAAAAAATCACATCAAAAATGGAAGATGGGATGACAGCGTTAGAAGGCAAGCCCAAACCCTTCAGAAGGTGAAACTGAGGTAGCACTGAGAGGCAAGGGGCCAGACTGACTCATTGTCACAGGCTCTGAAAGGGTTCTAACCTGGGGTTTCTGACTCTGAATCTTACCCTACACTTTCCTCAGACACCAGTCTCTGAGAACTGACCATTCGACCTCGCCTGATTTGTTTTAACCCTCTTCCTTCCGCCTTAGAATCAATACTACCAATATGGGTTCCAAGGAAGAAAACCCGTAAAGGCTCAGCCCAGGGTCACCCAGCTGAGAAGTGTCTGAGGTCAAATTTGAACCCAGGACCTCCCGTCTCTCTACCCCAGGGCCACCTGGACGCCTCCAACCCTTAGCGTGAAAGGGGGCCTGAGGCAGCCTCGGCAGTTTCGGACCTGTCACCCGGGAGATGGGCGGGGTGGGTGTCAAGGTTCTGGGAACCCTGGCAGCCCCAGCCTCTGCTACGTGTCAGAGATGGGTAAATTGAGGCATCGCAGAGCAGTCTGAGCCTCCCACCAAGTTATGGCCGGGGGCAAGGAAGCCCCCGAAAATCCGAGGATCTAGCGATCTCCTTCCCGGGGTCCCACAGCGCCTGGGGGCGGGCTCTGGGGATTCCCAGCAGTTCCTAGTCCCGCCCCCCACGTGTCTTGGAGGAGAAAATTGAGACAGCGTGGCTGCTCAGGCTCCCCGTTCTGCCCCCGCCAGCCACACTCTGGCTCCCGCGCTCCCGGCCCGAGCTCACCTGCTAGTCCTCGGCGCGGCCCCGCGGCTCAGCCCGGTCACCACTTGCCTCACGGACGCCGCCATCTTGTTCACTCCCTCCTCAGCTGGCCGCTTGACTTTCGTCACGCAGCGCGACGCGACGCACAATGACGTCATGCGGCGGCGCCCTCACCACGGCCAATGAGGCAGCACTTCGTGTGGGGGCGAGTCGCGGGCAGGGCGGGGGCGTGGTCGAGTACGAGCACTCCGAGGAGGCACCTGGTGGGCTCCGGGGCTGGGCGGAGCAGGAGGAGGAGGAGGAGGAGGAGGAGGAGGGGATTCCTCCGCGTGCACTTGGGCTCCCGGGTGGGTGTACCCTCCTCTCCCCTAGCCCGTCTGGAACTTCTCCGAGGGCAGTTCCACTTGGCGCCAGGACACCGCGAGCGCAGACTAGCTACTAGTTGATGGGCTGTGGCCCCACGCCGGACAATCGCGTCTTGGCTCCCGGCAAAGGCCCGAGCGCCGGGGCAGCTCTGACACTACCGTACCGGGAAGCGGCTTATCTCTTCTCTAAGCGAAGCCGGGAGGCCTCGCCCGCCGCCCTCCGGAACCGGGCTCCTCGGGGCCGGAATACGCCTTTCATGTGGCGCTGGGTCACTCCCGAATCATTATTTTATTTTGTCCTGCAGTCGATATGGTTCCAAGAGAGCGATGGGCTAGACAGTCAGGGTTAAGTGACTTGCCCAAGGTCACACAGCTAGGAAGTATCTGAGGACACATTTGAACCCAGGACCTCCCGGACCATATTCTCAATCCATTGAGCAACCCAGCTGCCCCTTTGGGATCATTTTTAAAACCACACCTGACAAATGGATTCCCCAGCCTGGCTTCAAAAGCTTGGCTAACCGGGGCACTTACTGCCCCCAAGCAGCCCATACCACTTTGGGACAGCTCTGATTTCCTGAAATCAACACCTACTAATCCAATTGTTCCAGATTCCAAGCAACAATTTTGGACCTCCAGATTCCGAGAAAGAACAAGACAGTCCTTTGGATATCAGAAGGCAGTTATCCTATTTCCCCAGAGTCTTGTCTAGTCCAAGCCAAACACCCCCAGTTCCATTATTTGAAACAAAAACTGGAGACCTGAGGATGTCAGCCCCTGCACAGAACGGGCACTTTTAAATGATTGTTGACTGACTAAAAGGTTCAACCTTTCATGGAAACAGAACCTTGAAACATCTCTAACACAAAACATCTGATGCCTGGGTAAAAGACTGGGGCCATCTAACCTCTGCTGGAGACCTCCAATGAAGAAGAGTTTGCTCCATCCAGTGCCAAGCTGTTTTTGGACAGCTCCAGTTCTTAGAATACTGACAGCAAGCCAGTGTCAGCTTCCTGTAATTCCAGCCCCCTAGTTCTCCCCTTCATAACCTAGCCTATCTCCCACCTTCCTCCTACATGTATTCTTTGATCCAGTGCCTGCTGACCTCTTAATGTTCCTCAAACAAGATACTAAAACAATATCCTGACTCTGGGCATTTTTCCTCCCTCCCTTCCTTCCTTCCTTCCTTCCTTCCTTCCTTCCTTCCTTCCTTCCTTCCTTCCTTCCTTCCTTCCTTCCTTCCTTCCTTCCTCCCTCCCTCCCTCCCTCCCTCCCTCCCTCCCTCCCTTCCTTCCTTCCTTCCTTCCTTCCTTCCTTCCTTCCTTCCTTCCTTCCTTCCTTCCTTCCTTCCTTCCTTCCTTCCTTCCTTCCTTCCTTCCTTCCTTCCTTCCTTCCTTCCTTCTTTCCTTCTTTCCTTCCTTCCTTCCTCTCTTAGCATCAATACTATGTTTTAGTTCCAAAGCAGAAGAATAGTAAGGACTAAGTAGCTAGGGTTAAGTGATTTATCCACTGCCACACAGCTAGGAAATGTCTAAATTCAGATTTGAATCCAGGACCTCCTGGCTCTCTAAGCCACCTATCTACCCCATAATGAGTTACATTTTTATTTTTTATCTTTATTTTATTTTAATAACAAATTTACACATCAGTTTTGCAAATTTATATGATACATGTTCCTTTCTCCCTCCTTCCCTTCCCCCTTCCAGAGTTGAGAAGCAATTCAATCTGGATTGTACATGGATTATCAATGAGTTATGCTTCATCCATTCATTTGAATGAACTTGGAAGAGTCCTCACTGTGTGTGTAGGTAAAGGGAAACCTGGAAAGGTTCTTTGGCAATGGTTCTCTCTTTAAAAGAATCCCCTCTCCAGGGACAGCTAGGCAGCACAGTGGATGGAATCCCAGACTTAGAGTCAAGAGTACCTGGCTTGAAATCTGGCCTCAGATACTTCCTAGTTGTGTGACCCTGAGCAAGTCACTTAACTCCAATTACCTAGCTTTTGCTGCTCTTCTACCTTAGAACTGATATTAAGACAGAAAATAAGGGTTAAAAAATAAAAGAATGCCCTCTCCTAAAATTGATAGAGCAGCAGCTCCCTGAAGCAGTGGCCAATATTTTATCTTATTTTTATCTTTTGACATTAGTTTCATTTCCAAACAATCTCTCCCTCTCTCTTCTACCTGGAGAGGGATTCTTGGTAATAATGTTTTGTTTTGTTTTTAAAGAGGGGCAGGAAAGGCAGTTCAGCAAAAGGAACCAGCACATCACCTATGGCTGACAGTCTGATGTAGCACCCCACCCAGAGGCTCCCTCCTTGGCAAAAAAGGGAGAAAGGAGTATTTTCCCTTCTCTTCTCTGGGGGGTCAAACCTAGTTATGATAATTAGACAGCAACCAGCCTCATCTTTTTGTTCAGAAGACCAAATGCTTAAAGCTGTAATGAACATCATCAGCCACTCAGCCGGGTCACAAAGAAAAGAAATCACCATTCTGCCATCCCCACTAAGTAGTCACCAGCTTCTGCCTGAAAACCTCAAAGGAGGGCCACATACCCACCATATTTAAAGGCAGCTTGTTTACTCTGGGACAGCTCCCAGTGTCAGAGAAGTTTTCTGGTCCTCAGTTAGCCTTTTTTATTTTTTTTAAACCCTTACTCTCCAATCAATACTGGGTATTGGTTCTAAGGTGGAAGAATGGTAAGGGTTAGGCAATGGGGATTAAGTGACTTGCCCAGGGTCACACAGCTGGGAAGTGTCTGAGGCCAGATTTGAACCTAGGACCTCCTGTCTCTAGGCCTAGCTCTCAATTCACTGAGGCACCCAGCTGCCCCCCTCAGTTGGCCTTTTTACAACTTCCGGCCATTTGTTTTTGTTGTGCGCTTATTCTGCTCATCCTGTAGATGATAGGTAGCTAGAGGAGGTGGCACAGTGGACAAAGTGCCAGGACTGGAGTCAGAAAGACTCTTCTTCCTGAGTTTAGATCTGGCCTTAGATACTTGCTAGCTGTGTAATCCTGGTAAGTCATGTAACCCTGTTGGCCTCAGTTTCCTCATTTGTAAAATGAATTGGAAAAGGAAATGACAAACCACTCTAGTATCTTTGCCAGGAAAATCCAACAAGGAGTTGGACATGATTGAAAACAACTGAACATCATCAATGCCAAATCAACAAGTCTTAAAAGCACTGACCTATAAAAAAAAATTTTTAAAAATTTGAGAAGTTCTCATCCAATATAGTGGTTGCCATTAACTGTAACAGTTAAATTAGTCTCTTGTAATAAAAGGTATTATATTAAAAAAAAAAAAAGCACTGACCTAAGAGCTGGATGTCCCCCTTCTGTCCTTCTCACTCTTGGTTCCAGAAGATAGTGACTCATAGCAACACCACAGCTGGCAAACACTTACCCTTCTCTTTGGAACAAATGACTAAGAAACAAAAAGAGCATCCTCTGTCAGTGGGCTGGACTGGACCGGCTTGTGAATCCATTGAATTGGATCATGGTCCAAGATATAGGTCTTTGAGAATAGCAGGAGATACTTTATTAGACATTTTGCTAAAACCTAACACTTCCTCTATAGCCTCTCCTTTTAATTTCCCATTTATGCTGTCTAGAGTTTGGCCAGAACTGTTTGCTTGTTGTCTCTCCCATTAGATCATAAGCTTCTTGAGGGCAGGAACTATGCTTTGCCTCTTTTTGTATCCAAAGTACTTAGTCCAGTGCCTAGCACATAGTAGGTACTTAATGTGTATTAAGGGGCATCTAGGTGGCTCAGCGGATGGAGAGCCAGACCTGGAGATAGAAGGTCCTGTGTTCAAATGTGACTCCAGATACTTCCTAGTCGTGTGATCCTGGGCACTTAACCCTAATTGCCTAGCCCATATTGATGCTTAGTTTCAATTCTAAGACATGAGGTAAGAGTTTAATAAATAAAATAAAATAAACGTGCGTTGACTGACTGGCTGACTGACATGACAATCCTCCAAATACTTGAAGATAGAAATCATATCCCTCCTCAGCCTTCTCTTCTCCATGTTAATGGCACAAATTCAAGGCTCTTCACCATCCTGGTTGTCTTCCTCCACCCTGATATTCTCCCAATTTCAACGACCTTCATTAACCTCGGTGCTCAGATGAACACCAGACTCCGAATTTTTAATCTGTCTAGGGCAAGGGGACCATGACCCCCTAGTCTTAGAAGTTCTGCCCCTGTTAATGCCACCCAAGATCTCATTCACTTTTTTGGCTGTGCCATCAGCCAAACCTTCCAACTTCTCAGATCTTTTCAGAACCATTGCTGTCTCTCTTTGTCTCCTGATTTTATCATCATGAAGTTGGTTGATCCCCAAGCACAAGACTTTACATGATCTCTGTTGAATTTTATCTTATATTATTTTATCTACTTTATCTAGCCTGTCAAAGACTCTTGGACCCTGACAGTCATCCACTGTATGAGCTACCTATCCCGGTTCTTCATCATCTGCACATTTTATGAGCATGCCACCCATCACTTTCATGCACCACACCTTGTTTGGCCATTCCTCAATGGGTAGGAACCTTCTTTGTTCAGCCATCATTAATTCCCCCCAAAAGAGCAGACAATTGCCTGAGGTATTTCTGTGAGTCATCACTATATTGAACCAAGAATAAGAAGTACAGATTAAGGCATGTCTCTGAGCTGAGACATGCCCAAGAGGGGATGGTCAGAAGCCAATTATTAACTAGAAGATGAATCCAATTAGTGTTGGAAAAACATTTATTCTCTGACTTCATCATGCCCTGGTTACAGCTGGGGATGATTCTTTTTTAAAGATATTTTATTTTACCAATTACATGTAAAAACAATTTTCCACATAAGTTTTCTGAAGTTAGAAGATCCAAATCATCTCCTTTCCTCCCTCTTCCCATTTTTTTGCATTTATTATCATGCAAAAACATTTCCATATTGGCCATTGTTGTAAGATAAAAATCCTATAAAACCAAAATCCCATAATAAAACCATAAATAAACTCATGTAAAAAACAATATACTTTGATCTGCACCTGACTCCAAAAGTTCTTTCTCTGGCGGTAGAGAGCATTCTTTGTCAGAAGTCCTTCAGAACCGTACTGGACCATTGTATTGTGGAGAGGAGTTGTCCTGAGCCAAGATGGTGGAGTAGAAGCAGGGAAGCATGAAATCGCCATGAGAATCCTCCCCAACCAATCTTAAAATAACAGCACAAAACAAGAGAAGCGAAGTCTGTCAGAGTTGATCATCCTACAATATTGCAGTTACTGTGGGCAATGTCCTCCTGGTTCTGCTTATTTCTCTCTGTATCAGTTCATGTAGCTCTTTTGGCTAGGGATGATTCTTAGAAGATCTATATTAAAGGAAGAATCAAGGACAAGTTGTCTAGGAGGGATATAAGAGCACAGCATCATCTGAAGACCAAGGAAGAGAAAAGCTGAGGCTTGTCAGGGAATCTAAGGGTCACAACAGAGAACTTTTCAAAGCTGTCTTGAGGAAAAAGAAGAGGTTCAAAAGAATAAAACTACTGCCTGGGGAGTAGGGCATACTGATCATTTCTAAGAGACAAATTACAGAGATGTCCAGGTCTTATATGGCTTCTATTGTTGCACCTTCGGATAGATCAAGGCTGGGCAACAGAGAGTTGGTGTTCAGTCAATCAGTCAAATCTTGAAGCATTTGCTAAAGTCCCTATTATGTGCCAGACACTATCCTCAGGGATCTTTAGTGTCTGAGGTTGAAGATACCAAGTCCATCCACTGCTTCCCAGGTCATCTCCAACCACCCTGACTTTTGTCTTGCCACTGGACTTCAGTGATTCTGGAAGAAAGTGAGGCTCACAGCTGAGTCACTCTCTTTCCTAAATCCAAATTATGTGTTGGTCAAGCAGGTACCCTATAATGTCATTGATCCTCTTCAAAAAATGAAGGATGGGGGGCAGGCCCTGATTGAAAGTAAGGCCTAGAGACGGGAGGTCCTGGGTTCAAATCTGGCCTCAGACACTTCCCAGCTGTGTGACCCTGGGCAAGTCATTTACCCCCATTGCCTAGCCCTTACCACTCTTCTGTCTTGGAGCCAATACACAGTATTGACTCCAAGATGGAAGGTAAGGGTTGTTGTTTTTTTAAATAAAGGACGAACAATAATCTTCAAGGATATAATGAGACAGTCTGCCAACAAACATAGTTCAACAGAAAGAGTGTTGACTCTGGAGTCAAAGACCCTGTGTTCAAATTCCACCCCTCACACTTACTTTCTCTGTGATCGTGGGCAAATCAATTCCCCTCGAGCCTTGGTTTCCTCATCTGTGAAATGAGGAGGGTAGGGCCATGCCACCCAGCCTCTGAGGTTCCCTCCAGTTAGCATCCTAAATAATAATAATAATAATAATAGGGGGCAGCTGGGTAGCACAGGTCTGGGGATGGGAGGTCCTGGTCTGGACCTCAAATCTGACCTCAGACACTTCCCAGCTGTGTGACCCTGGGCAAGTCACTTATGCCCCATTGCTTAGCCCTTACCACTCTTCTGCCTTGGAACCAATACACAGTATTGATTTCAAGACAGAAGGTAAGGATTTAAAAAATAACAATAATAATAAGCACCTATTGTGTAATAGGCATAAAATATACAAAGACAAGAATAAAATTCTTACGGAAATAATCAGTGTGGTGGTAGTAGGTAGTAGTAGTAATGATAATTGTATTGGTGGTATGATTCTATGATAATATGACAGGAATAGTAGTAGTTGTTGTTGTTATAATAGTAGTGGTGGTGGGAGTGGCGGTAGTAATAGTAGTAGTATCAATACCCTCAAACTGAAGAAGAATCAATGTCATGTTGTTCAAGAAAAAGGGTCATAGAATAGTAAAATCTACAAACTATTAACCAATCACCTTGACTATACCTTCTGAGAAAATTCTAGAAGAGCTCATTAAAGAAATTGTTCCAAAATATCTAGAAAAGGAAGCAGTGAACTTGTAGAGGAGGGGTGTGTTTGTGGGATAAGTTAGATCTAACAGCATTCTCATACTCTCCTTGTAGAGAAGATGGAGAAATGTAAGCTGAACATTTCTATAATTAGGTAGATTTGGGACTAGTTGGATGGCAAGATGCAAAGTATAGTCATTGCTGGTTCAGTGTTGATCTACCAAGAGTTCTCCAGTGGAGTACTTCAAGGATGCTTGCTATTACAGTTTTGTCAATGACTTGAACAGAGGAATAGATGGCATGAAAAGGCTTGGCCAAAGTCCTGCTGTCTTCCATTCTCCCCAACTTCCTCTTCAGAAGGATCATGATGAAGAGTGTAAGCTCTAGCCTTCACTGCCAGTGCCTCACAAACTATATCATCCCTCAGGTCCCTGAGGGCCTAAGCTGCCCCTTTTCTACTGCCATCAACTGAAGCCCCCACCAACTATGTTACTCCTATTGTTGGGGGTCAGTTTCAAGCACCCCAATCCATTTAACCACTTAACCACCAACTGGCTTTTACAAAGGGATATTTACTTCAAAGATATAGCAAGAACAAACATTTTTCCCATTACCTTCTGGGCAGATTCTTTTACCTTGGTCTCTGAGAGAGTAGGCTTTAAACCTTAGCTCAGGACCTACATAGTGTGATTGTGGCTAGTCCACACCCAAAGAGAGCATCATTGTTCCCTAAGTCCTGGTCTCAGCCATTGAAGGCCTAAGTGCAGAAGGTTACTCTTTGGGGTATCAGTTCTAAACTGGATGCTTAGAACCCAACCCCAAGTCAGCCTGGAATCCAGGCTCTTGGAAAGAATGTAATCCCTTAAAGAGGCTTTCTAGACACCTGATTTTAGGAAACCAAAACAGATTGGTGATATCAAATCAAATTTTCAGATGGCACAGACCTGGGAGGGATAGCTAGAACACAGCCAACAGTATTGGAATCCAAAAAGTTCTTGACAGACTCTAGCAACTAGATGAATTATTTAATGAGATGAAATTCAAAAGGGATAGATGTAAAGTCTTACATTTGGGTTAAAAAAATCAACTTCATTTTTATAATATGAGAGACTAAATGGTTAGCAGTGTAAAAAGAAATTCTTTAATTTAATGAGGAATCTGAAGATCCTCTTACCATAGAGATGTGTAGGGATTAACCAGCCCACAGTGACAGGAAGTAGAAACAGGGAGTCCCCTGATGAGCCAGTGTCAGTTGTAGGCTGTCAGTTGTTGACATTTAAGGCTGGTAGTTGGTTGGTCAGTTGAGAAGAGTGAGGGCTGCTGGGTGTGAGTTGGTCATAGGGAGTTGGTTTATGGTAGTGTGGGTTGGCATTTAGTTGCTGCTATATAAAGGCGGGCCTGAGCTTACTGAGGGGACTTTTTGGCTTTAGTTTTTAGAGGGCTTTTTGACTCTGGATCTTGAGGAATCAGGAGTCTGTTTCTGAGGCAAGGGGTGACTGGGAGTTAAACACTGGTAGTTGAAGGATAAAACTTATTTAAGAAGGTTGTGGATGGTGGCTGTTTATTTATGAGTGTAGATAGGTAATTAATAAATCAATTTGAGGTAGAGTAGGTTAAATTAGGCCTGGTCTGGTCAGGCAGAAGAAGCTGTCCTTGAAGACAGAGTAGGGTTTTTAGAGATTTTAGGTAGTAGTAGGAATTTTAGGTATATTTATAGAGCATAAGATCAGTAATCTCTCTTTCTTCTTTTATATTTATATATACATATATATATAATTGTTTAAAAGCTGCTAGAAGTTTTCTTTTCTCTGACTTAAAGGGATAATATTATTTTACAACTCTACTATATTCTCATTAAATTATTAGGGGACAGCTGGGTGGCTCAGTGGATTGAGAGCCAGTGGTATCTTAGAGACCATTCAGATGAGTATAACTAAAATGGTGAAATGTCTTGAGTTCCTATAACAGAAGGAGTTAAAAAATGAATTGGGGATTGGTTGGAGAAGAGACAACTCAGAAAACTTAATAACTGGATCCAAGGACTTGAAAGGCTATTATATGGAAGAAAGATTATCATTGTTCTGCTTGTTCTTAGCCCCAAGTGGCAGAATTGGGTGCAATGGGTGGAAATTATAAAGAGGCCCATTTAGAACTGAGTCAAATTTATAAAAATAAGAGCCATTCCCCAATTGACAAATGGGCAAAGGATATGAAAAGGAAATTTACAGAAAAAAATAAATAAAAGTTATGGAAATATATTTTGCCTGATTTCACACATATAATTGATATCACATCGCTTATGTTCTCAATGGTTGGGGAAGTGTCAGTGGAAGGGAAAGTATTCAAGACTCAAAAACATTCTTTTAAAGAGAACGTCAAAAAATAAATGAATATAAAAAAATTTTAAAACCAACAACACAGAGGCACAATTAGGTATTTTGTCAGAAAACACTTTAAGGATGGCAGCTGGGTGGCTAAGTGGATTGAGAGCCAGGCCTAGGACTGGAGGTCCTGGGTTCAAATCTGATCTCTGAAGTAATTAGACATGACAAATCCTTAGGATTATGAAAATATGGTCAAAGCTTATCCCAACTTACAATAGTTGAGGGACAGTGAAAGCAAGATATGGTTGCGAAAGTGATTTTCTTGTTGTGACTATATTTAATAATTCACAAGATTGATTAGAAATAGATCCTTATTGGATGGGGGCTAAGTTATTTGGCAAGGAATTGAATTTATCTTGACCTTTGGTACATGTCACATGGCTTTTTGACTTCCTACAGAGAAAAGGAGACTGACAGTCTGCAAAATTTCTCAAGCGCACAGGACTTTCTCACCCTTCTCTGGCTTAGCAGAAGAGAGATCCAGTGAGTAAGATCAGTGAATAGGGACAAAGGAAACATTTTTACATAGGCTATCTTGCTTTTTAGCCACTTTAGGAATCACCTTCCTCTCCCACAAATCTGGTAATACCTGTGTGAAAACATTTGTTGTCTCCTTTGGGATGGGAATTTCCTGAGCTCTTATTGGTTCATTTACATGTAAATACAAACTCTAAGGGATGCTAGTTGAAGCAGTCTGCTTGAGCTGTTTCCATTCTCTCTTTTCCCATGCATCTTTCATTTTCATCTTTTCCTGTGCCCTACGTTTTCGTGTCAATGGTCTCCCTCCATAGATCACAAGAATCCATTCAGACACTTCCCAGCTGTGTGACCCTGGGCAAGTCACTTGACCCCCATTGCCTAGCCCTTACCACTCTTCTGCCTTGGAACCAATACACAATATTGATTCTAAGAGGGATGATGAGGGTTTAAAAAAAAGAAAAAAGAAAACACTTAGAGTTAGAGTTAAATGAACATCCTAATGCAAACACCAACAACATGGAAGTAGGTTCTGATCAAGGACACCTGTAAAACCCAATGAAATTGAACATCAGCTGCAGGAAGAGTGGGAGGGAAATAATGTGATTTTTGTAACCAAGGAATAATGTTTCAACTTGACTAAATAAATTAATTTTTAAAAAGAGTTAGGGTTGTCCCAAAGTGGAATGGGCTGCCTCAGGAGGGGATGGAAGTCTTTCAGCAGAGGTTGGCTGGCTTGTCATTTTCCCAGCATGTAATAGCAGGGATGACTTTGGGGATACCTGTCAGACTAGAAGTCCCTGAAATTCCTTCCAATTCTAAGATTTTTACTCCACTTCTTTTAAACTTGCCAGGGAAGTTTCCACAGAGTCATGCTTTGTACTAATTATTCTTCTGGCTTAGTAAATGTCTTATTTACTATTATTTTTTTATTTACTTATTTCTTATTTACTTATTTACTAATTAAGTCTGACTGGTTTGTGTCATTGAACACACACACACACACACACACACACACACACACACACACAGCGCGCGCGGCCACAAAAGCTAAAGAACTAGAAATCCCAGGGGTTAAGGGTTCTCCCTAAAACTCAGAGAGTCAGTAGGAACCACCCATCATGAGTGAGTGTGAGCACAGCGGGGGTGTTATAGATGGAAATAAATTGGGACTGTCCATTTTTCTGAATACTTTCCAAATGTCTTTGGAGTAACATGTTTTCAGTGTTATTTATTTCAGAAAACAAAAACAAAAACAAAAACATCCTTCCTTTGCTGATGAGTATGGAATTTGGAGCTCTGTCCAAAAGCCTGCTGGTTTCGATTTGCCTCACTTTCTCTGCAGAAAGATAATGACATCCTGGAATTCTAAAACCAGCTTCCACTCTTACAGTGTCCTGAGATTAAAGAGTCCATTCTCCCTGAGCACTTTAAAGGTTTTCTGGACCCTTAATTTGGGAAGAGCAGAGTAGATATTTGCTGAATGCTAGCCATGAACAATTACAAATTACATGAACTGCTAGGTGCTGTTTGTTCATCCTTAACTTTCAAAGAGGGCCAATGACATCACAAAGGTGACGTCTTGGCTTGAGACTTAAGCGTGATTTTAGTAGGATTTTAGAAAGGCAGAGATGCACAAAGCTGTCAACCTCACACTCTCTTCCAGAGTCAACATCCAGTAGCAAGACAAAGGTCAGGATGACTGTCAATAGCCTAGGATTGGCATTTTTGACATCTGACCGAGCTCTAATTACTCCACTGTATCCACTTAAGTTGCCTTCATGGCTATTAGAACAAATCGGTCTATCCATCCTTAACTTAGTGACAAGTTTGAAGTCTATCAGTTACCATCCACCTGGTTACTCCATCTACCAAGAAGGTTTTAGCTGCATGTAGCTGTTGTGTACATTATAGCTTCTTGGAGACATAGATAAGAGCTGGGTGAAAGGTGGACTCCAAAGAAAGCAGCCCTGAAAAGGGACTTGTTATTTACAATTACAAATTATATTAATTGCTAAGTTCTATGTATGATGCCAATTAGTCACTAAGAATTTATTTAAGGACTACTATGCAAGACATTGTATTATTAGTTTATGAAGAACCAAAAACAAGGAACAAAATAGTCCTTGCCCACAACAAAATTGCATTTCTAACAAAGAACCATTCCCTATTTGGAAGCAGTTTGAGATGATCAGTATATTCTGACTGTGTCTGGTTCCTAGAATTTTAGAGGGAATTCTCAGAGGCCCCCTTGTCAATATTTACTGGACTCCAGATTCCTTTCCATAGCTCCCACCTAGAAGCAATCATTCAGGTCAGGTCACAGGCAATATACTCTACCTTTGAATAACTCTAATTGCTAGGAACATTTTGCAAAAGGGGGTGGTTTGGGAAAAACTGGGAAGACTTGTAACTAATGTAAAATTAAATTAATAAATCCAGAATAATTTATGAAATTACAAATTTAAAGACAATATTGAAAGACTTAGGAACTCTGATCAATACACTGACCAACTATGATTCTAGGGAACTTGTTTAAGAAACATGCGACCCACATCTTAATAGAGAAGTGAAAGATTCATAGTAGTGATCAACTCATTTTTTGAGAGAGGGATATGGACAATATAGGGATTTATTTTGTTTGACTATTCATACTTGTAATGGTTGTTTTGTTTTTCTTGCTTTCTAAATTGGGGAGAGAAGCAGAGAGGTAGTAAAAAAAAATTAGAACACTGAGCCTGAAGGCAGGTCGATTTGAATTTAAATCTATCTTCAGTCATTTATTAGCTGTGTGACTTTGGAAAATCACTGGAACATCTATCTACCTCAGTTTTCTCAACTGTAAAATGGGGATAATAACAGAACCTATCTTGTAGGGTTGTTGTGAGGATCAATTGAGATAATATTTGTAAAGCACTTAGTACAATATTTGCTATATAAATGTAAATTTCCTTCCCATTCCCCCTTCAATTTGGGGAAGGGGAAGTTAGGAGGGAAAGAATGTAGATCTGAAAATAAAATAAAATTTAACTTTTTAAAAAATCCTTCAGATTTTTGATTATTTGAAACTCATTCTATATCTGTAAAAGATAATTTGTTCTAGCTCCTTGGCTTTTTATTGTTTTTAAATAATATTTTATTTTTCCCCAATTACATATAAAATTATTTTAGCATTCATTTAAAAAATTTTGAGTTCCAAATTCTCTTCTTCCTTCTCCATTCCTCCTTGAGACAAAGCAGACTGACACAATTTATAAATATGTGATCATGTAAAACATATTTCCATATTAGTCACTTTGTGGAAGAAAACAAAAAAATGAGGAAAGAAAGTAAAAGAACATGCTTCAGTCTGCATTCTAACTCAATTCTTTCTCAAGTGGTGGATAGAATTTTTCATCATGAATAATTTTTTGAATCATGAGTCATTTGTCTCAGATTATTGTATTTGGATTGCTAAGAATAGATAAATCATTCACAATAGTTCATCATATAATATTGGTTCACTGTGTAAAAAGGAATTCCTTATTCCTTTTTTAATTTAATGGGGGACCTGGAGGTCCTCTTGCCATAGAAATGTGTAGGGATTAACCAGCCCACAGTGGCAGGAAGTAGAAACCAGGGAGTCCCCTGCTGAGCCAGCATAAATTGGACAGTTGTCTGTCAGTTGTTGACAATTGCTGACAGGGCTGTCAGTTGCTGGAAGTTAGCTGCTTGGTGTGATTTGGTTGTTGGGGGTTAGTTGCTAGTGCTGTGAGTTGGTGATTACTTGGTGGTTGGCGTTTAGTTGCTGAAATATAAAGGCGGGCCTGAGCTTACTGAGAGGACTTTTGACTTTAGCCTATAGAGGGCTTTTTGGCTTTGGGGGTTTGAGCTTTTGGTCTGGACTGTTAGGTTCTTTCCCTTCCTTGAACTTTTTGGAAGGTGGCTGGACTTTGTTGACCAACCTAATAGGGGTTGGATTAAACACTGATTGGGTTGGTTTTGATTGGACTGGATTGGGTTAGAACTTTGTGGGGTAGTTGTTATTAGTGGTAGTTATAGGCAGTTATAGGAAAATGGAAGCAGTTTTAGATAGTAGTAATAGGCAGTTATAGACAGTTATAGGATAACTAGTATAGACATTAGGACAATTTCTTTCTCTACTTCTTTCTTATATTTCCCTCCTTTACTATATTCACTTTGCTATATTCTTTTACTATCTCCATTTTAATAAAACTAAATTATTAATTGTTAAAAGCTGCTAGAAGTTTTCTTTTCTCTGGCTTAAATGGAAATAATAATTTATAACTCTGCTATATTCTCATTAAAACTTAAGTTTTAAAAGGTGCTGTCTTATTTTGTCAAAACCCCTATTTTAACCCTTATAACTGTGTACAATATTCTTCTGGTTCTGCTTACTTCACTCTGCATCAGTTCATGTTAAGTCTTTCTAGTTTTTTTTAATGTATCCCATTTTCATTTCTTATAACATAATGATATCCCATCACAATCAGCTATCACAATTTGTTCAGCCATTCCCCAATTCATGGGTATCCCCTCAAGTTCTAGTTCTTTGCCATCACCAAAGGGCTAGCAGACAACTTTAAAAGCAAGATCCACAGGCCAGGAGGGGAAAAAGCAACTAATATTATTGTAAACATAATGCTTGTTGAATGAATAATGATAACAGTTCACATTTATGTTGTACTTTAAGGTTATAAAGCACTTAAAAACATTATCTCATTTTATGCTCACATTTACCCTCTGAGAAGGGAGCTATCATTAACCCCATTTTAAAGATGAGGAACCATGACAAAATCATCTTCATATTTTCAAGGATATATTGAGACCAATGACCAATAACCGCCAAGGAGAAGACTGGTGCAGAATCAACCCCAAACATTAGGCTTTTGTCCATATAGTTCCTGATATGAACTTCTGTGCTCCCCACTCAGCACTCACAGTTGAAGATGTCTGGAGAGAGAATCCATTTTACCAAGTTGTTAGATTCTGACTTGATTTCTGCATTGTCCAGGGGCAAAAACTTATGGAACTGACCACATTCTTCACTAGAGTTCTCAGCATGCTTGCTTGTCCTCTCTTAAGCTATAATTGGGGCCTCTCTGATACCAAAAGGGCTTCTACATATCAGTATTGAGGTGCAATGATATTTTGTACATTCAGATTCCATACGAAACTGAGAGGTCCTATGGAAGCCAGCACTGAGTATGAAAGACACCTCTTGGCAGAGGTACAGAAAGACCCATTTTCAGGTACAACCAATATATGAGAGGGCTAAGTGGTACCATCAAGCACAAAGCACCAGGCCTAGACTCTGGAAGACCTAAGTTCAAATCCAGCCTCAGACACAAGCTCTGTGACTTTGGACAAGTCATTTAATCCTATTTGCCTCAGTCTCCTTTTCTGAAAAGTGACCTAGAGAAGAAAATGGAAAACTCCTCTGATATCTCTGACAAGAAAATCCTAAATGGAGTCACAAAGAGTTGGGCACCATTGACTATGACTCAACAAAAACAACCACCTGATTAGCTATACTCATTTGTTTAAAGAAAGACTGCTTTGTGGTATGTGTGGAGACAGAGGGAGTCAGTGGACAGTGCTAGTTTCTAAAAAATAGTAAGCCCTTTATCCATGGTTATAGATTGATTGAGCTAATGGGCTCAAGTGGAGAAGTACTAAAGGCTGTTTGAGATTGACTTAAGGGAGCTCAGGAGGGAGATAAAGATATATAGTGGAGGGGAGCCAATCCAATAGAGGTGAAATCTACAAGTGTTATGGTCAGTGAACTGGCCTAGGAGAAAAGTAGAAAATATAAGTGGGCTGGGACCAAACGTTGAGAAAACTGGAAGAGTGAGGAACAGTTAAACGGTCTTTCTCATTGGGAGCCTCTTGGAGTTGTCCTGGATCCTTGCATTGCCAATAATAGCTAAGCTCTTCACAGTTGATCATAGTACACTATTGTTGTAACTGTTAAGGGTGTTCTTTTTTTTTTAACATTATTTTATTTGGTCATTTTCACACATTATTCATTGGAAACAAAGATCATTTTCTTTTCCTCCCCCCCTCCCACCACCCCTCCCATAGCTGATGCACAATTCCACTGGGTATCACATGTCTCCTTGATTCAAACCCATTTCCATGTCGTTGGTATTTGCATTAGAGTGTTTGTTTAGAGTCTCTCCTCAATCATGTCCCCTCAAGCCCTGTAGTCAAGGAGTTGCCTTTCATCAGTGTTTTTACTCCCACAGTTTATCCTCTGCTTGTGGATAGTGTTTTTTCTTCTAGATCCCTGCAAAATGTTCAGGATCACTGCATTGACACCAATGGAGAAGTCCATTATGTTCGATTGTACCACAGTGTATCAGTCTCTGTGTACAATGTTTTCCTGGTTCTGCTCCTTTCGCTCTGCATCACTTCCTGGAGGTTGTTCCAGTCTCCATGGAATTCCTCCACTTTATTATTCCTTTTAGCACAATAGTATTCCATCACCAACATAGACCACAATTTGTTCAGCCATTCCCCAATTGAAGGGCATCCCCTCATTTTCCAATTTTTGGCCACCACAAAGAGCGCAGCTATGAATATTCTTGTACAAGTCTTTTTCCTTATTATCTCTTTGGGGTACAAACCCAGCAGTGCTATGGCTGGAACAAAGGGCAGACAGTCTTTTAGCTCCCTTTGTTCTGTGACAAGGAAATCACTTTAAAAGACTGATATATATTAATTTAAGGTCGCCAAGGAATTCAGCTATGTAATTCCTAAATGAAAACTCAAGTCAGCAGTCAACCTTTTATAGAGTTTTTAATTACAAACAGGAGGAAGAAAGGTATGAGAGAGAGAGAGAGAGAGAGAGAGAGAGAGAGAGAGAGAGAGAGAGAGAGAGAGAGAGAGAGAGAGAGAAAGGGGAGAGAAGGGAATAGGACTTAAATACCCCCTCTGCTTAGGCTGGGCCAAAGGCCCAAGCCCTTAGATAGCTGAGGCAAAGAAAAGAGATCAATCCCTATCACTCACGTGACCAAAATGGAGAAACAGTCTCAGGGGCCTCCACCTCCAGCCTCCTTCAGAGCAAGCTTCTCAGAGCACAACCTCTCAGAGCAAAACCTCTCCAACCTCCCCTAGTCCTCAGACCCCGCTATCTTTAAGGAAACCATCTAAGTTCCCTCCCCTCAGTTCTCACATCTACCAATCACTGTCCATGTCTCCCCTGTGCCAATGGTGGCTCTACCTTAACCCAGGACCACCCAGAGGTCTGTGACTTTGCACATGTCTGTTGAAGGTCATATTCTCAAATAATTAAATCTTGATCCTTTGCTGCAGCCCTTCCTAAATCCTTTTACTCTGAGTAGGGTGGAGATTGTATTTTCAAGACCTGGTTCTGTCATTCCAAGTATCTCTATTGTATTAATTCTAAAATCAATCATGACTCAAAGAACTTCCTGTTCTATGCTTAAGCATAGGTCAAAGCCCTTTCCATTGTTTAGCAAAAGGTTTCTGTCCTAAAGTAGTCTTAAGTAGGGAGGAGAAGGACCCTCCCATGCCTAGGGTTTCACATTCCAATAGAGTTTCTTACTATCAGTAGGAAATTTTTTCCAGTATGAAATTTCCCAATGGGGAAATTTCCAACATTCATAAGTCTAAGAAATTTTAAGGTTTACAGTGCATAGTTCCAAATTGCCATCCAGAATGGTTGGATCAGTTCATAACTCCACCAGCAATGAATTAATGTCCCTACTTTGCCACATCCCCTCCAGCATTCATTACTTTCCTTTGCTGTCATGTTAGCCAATCTGCTAGGTGTGAGGTGATACCTCAGAGTTGTTTTGATTTGCATCTCTCTGATTATAAGAGATTTAGAACACTTCTTCATGTGCTTATTAATAGTTTTGATTTCTTTGGCTGAGAACTGCCTATCCATGTCCCTTGCCCGTTTATCAATTGGAGAATGGCTTGATTTTTTGTACAATTGATTTAGTTCTTTGAAGATTTGAGTAATTAAATGTTTGTCTGAGGTTTTTGTTATGAAGATTTTTTCCCAATTTGTTGCTTTCCTTCTGATTTTAGTTATATTGGTTTTGTTTGCATAAAACCTTTTTAATTTGATTTAATCAAAATTGTTTATTTTACATTTTGTGAGTCTTTCTAAGTCTTGCTTGGTTTTAAAGTCTTTCCCTTCCCAAAGGTCTGACATGTATACTATTCTGTGTTTGCCTAATTTACTTATAGTTTCCTTCTTTATGTTCAAGTCATTCACCCATTTTGAATTTATCTTGGTGTAGGGTGTGAGGTGTTGATCCAAACCTAATCTTTCCCACACTGTCCTCCAATTTTCCCAGCAGTTTTTGTCAAATAGTGGATTTTTGTCCCAGAAGTTGGGGTCTTTGGGTTTGTCATAGACTGTCTTACTGAGGTCATTTACCCCGTCTATTCTACTGATCCTCCTTTCTGTCTCTTAGCCAGGACCAAATTGTTTTGATGACCACTGCTTTATAATAGAGTTTGAGATCTGGGACTTCAAGGCCACCTTCCTTTGTTTTTTTTTTCTTCATTATTTCCCTGGATATCCTTGATCCTTTATTCTTCCAAATGAACTTTGTTATGGTTTTTTCTAAATCAGTAAAAAAAAATTTTGGAAGTTCCATGGGTATGGCACTAAATAAATAGATAAGTTTGGGTAGGATGGTCATTTTTATTATGTTAGCTCGTCCTACCCATGAGCAGTTAATGTTTTTCCAATTGCTCAAGTCTAGTTTTAGTTGTGTGGAGAGTGTTTTGTAGTTGTGTTCATATAGTTCCTGTGTTTGTCTCGGGAGATAGATTCCTAGGTATTTTATTTTGTCTAAGGTGATTTTGAATGGGATTTCTCTTTCTAGTTCTTGCTGCTGAGCTGTGTTGGAATTATATAGAAATGCTGATGACTTATGTGGGTTTATTTTGAATCCTGCAACTTTGCTAAAGTTGTTGATTATTTTGGCTAGTTTTTGGTTGAATCTCTAGGATTCTTTAAGTAGATCATTATATCATCCGCAAAGAGTGATAACTTGGTTTCCTCATTGCCTATTTTAATGCCTTCAATTTCTTTTTCTTCTCTAATTGCTACTGCTAGTGTTTCTGGTACAATGTTAAATAATAGAGGTGATAATGGGCATCCTTGTTTCACACCTGATCTTATTGGGAATGCATCTAGTTTATCCCCATTGCAGATGATGTTTGCTGATAGTTTTAGATATATACTGTTTATTATTTTTAGGAATGACCCTTCTATTCCTATGCTTTCTAGTGTTTTTAATAGGAATGAGTGTTGTATTTTATCAAAGGCTTTTCTGCGTCTGATTGAAATAATCATGTGATTTTTGTTGGTTTGCTTGTTGATATGGTCAATTATATGGATGGTTTTCCTAATATTGAACCAGCCCTGCATTCCAGGTATAAATCCTAATTGATCATGGTGAATGACCCTTCTGATCACTAGCTGGAGTTTTTTTTTGCTAGTATCCTGTTTAAGATTTTTGCATCTATGTTCATTAGGAAGATTGGCCTATAGTTTTCTTTCTCCATTTTTGACCTGCCTGGCTTTGGAATCAGTACCATGTTTGTGTCATAAAAGGAATTTGGTAGAACTCCCTCTTTGCTTATTATGTCAAATAGTTTGTATAGTATTGGGATTAGCTGTTCTTTGAATGTTTGATAGAATTCACTTGCGAATCCATCAGGCCCTGGGGATTTTTTCTTAGGGAGTTCTTTGATGGCCTGTTGGATTTCTTTTTCTGATATGGGATTATTTATGAATTCTATTTCTTCTTCTGTTAGTCTAGGCAATTTATATTTTTGTAAATATTCATCCATATCGCCTAGATTAGTATATTTATTGCCATGTAATTGGGCAAAGTAGTTTTTAATGATTGCCTTAATTTCCTCTTCATTGGAGGTGAGTTCCCCCTTTTCATTTTTGATGCTGTTAATTTGCCTTTCTTCTTTCCTTTTTTAAATTAGATTGACCAGTACATTGTATATTTTGTTTGTTTTCTCAAAGTACCAGCTTCTAGTCTTATTTATCAGTTCAATAGTTCTATCACTTTCGATTTTCTTAATTTCTCCCTTAGTTATTAGGATCTCTAGTTTGGTTTTCTCCTGGGTATTTTTAATTTATTTGCTTTCAAGTTTTTTTATTTGCATTTCCAATTCATTGATCTCTGCTCTCCCTTGTTGGTTAATATATGAACTCAGGGATATGAATTTTCCTCTGATTACTGCTTTGGCTGCATCCCATAAGGTTTGAAAGGATGTCTGACCATTGTCATTTTCCTCAATGAAATTATTAATTGTTTCTATGATTTGTTCTCTAAATAACCAATTTTGGAGTATCATATTATTTAATTTCCAATTAATTTTTGATTTGGCTCTCCATGTACCCTTACTGATCATTATTTTAATGCCTTATGATCTGAAAAGGCTGCATTTATTATTTCTGCTTTTCTGCATTTGTATGCCATGTTTCTGTGACCTAGTGTATGGTCAATTTCTGTGAATGTGCCATGTGGTGCTGAGAAAAAGGTGTATTCCTTTTTGTCCCTATTTATTTTTCTCCATATGTCTATTAACTCTAATTTTTCTAAGATTTCATTCACTTCTTTTACCTCTTTCTTATTTATTTATTTATTTATTTGATTTATCTAAATTTGACAGTGGCTGGTGCAGGTCTCCCACTAATATGGTTTTACTGTCTATTTCCTCCTTCAATTCTCCTAGTTTCTCCATTAGAAATTTGGGTGCTATATTATTTGGTGCATACATGTTGATTAGTGATATTTCTTCATTGTCTATAGTCCCTTTTAACAAAATATATTTACCTTCCCTATCCCTTTTAATCAGGTCTATTTTGTGCTTTGGCTTTGTCAGATATCATGATTGTAACTCCTGCCTTCTTTCTGTCAGTTCAGGCCCAAAAGGTCTTACTCCATCCTTTAATTCTGACCTTGTGAGTATCTGCCCGCCTCATGTGTGTTTCTTGAAGACAACATATAGTAGGGTTTGGGATTCTAATCCATTCTGCTATTCATCTACGTTTTATGGGTGATTTCACCCCATTCACGTTCAAAGTTATGATTGTCACTTGTGGATTCCCTGGCATTTTGATATCATTCTCTAATTCTGACCTTTCTTCTTTAGCTATAACCTTTTAAATTAGTAATTTACTTTAAATCTGCCCCCCCCAGTACCCTCCCTTGATATGCTTCCCTTTCTGGCCCCTCCCTTTTTGTTCCCTTCCCCTCCCCTCTCTCCTTCCTTCACTTTTTGTGTTCCCTCTCCCCTCCCCCCTCGGTTTTCCCTTCTCCCTTACCCTGGTGGATAAGATAGAATTCAAGATCCCAATGGATCTAGATGCTCTTCCCTCTCAGAATTAATTTCACTGAGAGTAAGGTTTAAATAAAAACTCTCTTCCTCTCCTTCTTATAGGGGAATTCTTCCCCTCCGCTTCCCATGTGTATCTTTGTGTGAGAAAGATTATTCTATTAATTTTTTTCCTTTCTATTTCTTGGAGTATATCTTAGTACCATTGATAATTCCCCCCCTCCATTTTTTCTTTCTTCCCCCCCCCCTTTCTCCATGTCGTCTTGATGCCCCTAACTTTCCCTATGCGTGATTCTTCTTACTACTCTAATGATGCATACAATTTTTGAGAATTACACATTACATTTTCCCCACATATTAATATATATAATTTGATATAAATGTAGTCCTTATAGAAGAGAGTTTGAATAAAAGAAAAAGATAACATTTTTCTCCTTTTTCCTTTCCTTCATATTTACCTTTTCATGTTTCTCTTGCTCTTTGTGTTTGGATGTCAAACTTTCCACAGAGCTCTGGTCTTTTCTTTACAAATACTTGGAAAAATTGTATTTTGTTGAATGCTCATACTTTCCCCTGGAAATGTATAGTCAGTTTTGATGGATAGTCAATTCTTTGTTGAAGACCCAGCTCTCTTGCCTTTCTAAATATCATGTTCCAGGCCTTACGGTCATTGAGAGTGGAAATTGCTAGGTCCTGTGTGACTCTGATTAGTATTCCTTTATATCTAAATTCTCTTTTTCTGGCTTATTGTAAGACTTTTTCTTTTGCTTGGAAGCTTTGGAATTTGGCAATTACATTCCTGGGAGTTGTCTTTTGGGGACTTAGTGTAGAGGGTGTTCTGTGAACTCTTTAAATGCATATTTTGTCCCCTTGTTCTAGGATCTCCAGGCAGTTTTCTTTGATGGTATCTTGTATTATAATGTCAAGATTACTGTTTATTTTTGGCTTTTCTGGTAGGCCAATGATTCTCAGATTGTCTCTCCTTCCTCTGTTTTCCAGGTCTGTCACCTTGTCAATGAGATATTTTATGTTATCTTCTAATTGCTTAGTCTTTTGACTTTGCTTTATTAATTCTTGCTCTTTTGCAAGATCATTGTCTTCCAGTTGCCTGATTCTGACCTTTAAAGACTGGCTTTCCTTTTCAGTTTGTTCTGACCTGTTTTTTGAGGCTTTGAGCTATTTCTGCATTTGCATATTTTGGTCCCTCAGATTGCTGAGTTCCTTTTGCATTATTTCCCATTTTTCCTGCCAGAAAGCTTCCATCTTTTTGATAATTTCCCATTTAAATTCTTCCAGAGCTTGTGGAGAATTTCCATTTCTTTTGGAAGGTTTTGGAGCATTTATTTGTGTTTCCTCTTCTATTTCCTCTGTATTTTGTATTTTTGCTCCATAAAACGTGTCCAAAGTCACCCCCTTCTTCTTGCTTTTCTTGGTGTTTGGAGGTTGTTGCTCCTGTGCACTGTTTGCCATCTCTATGGTTTTTTTTCCTCCCCTTTCCAGTCAGAAATCTGAGTGAGGAGGGCTGGCTCTCAGTGTATGACTCTAATGATCGAGGCTTTAGCCCCAGGCAAATTCTCCGTAGCTTTGCTGTCATCCCAGGGAAGCCCAGGGTCTCCCCCCCCCCCCCCCGCTGGCATTTTGGGTGTTACTGCTCTCAAGTGTGGGTCTTTGGTGTTTTTAATTAACTCCCAAGACCTGTGGGTGCCCCTTGCTCACTTCAGGGGATGCCTTCACACACTCGTTGATTATAGTGCACTAGTTCTGGGTGCCCACGATCTGAGTTCTCCTTGCCCCCCTGCCAGGGTTTTGGGTTTTACTACTCACAGGAGGGGGTCCTTGGTGTTCTTACTCAGGTCCCCAGACCTGGGGCTCCCCGTTGTTCAGTCCTGGGGTGCCCCTCCCTCACTTGTTGATTCTGGCCAGTTCCGACTTAAACTCTGGCTCTGTCGGTATGGTGGGTGAGTCAGCTTTTCATTCCCTTATGTTGTGGAAATTCTGGAGTCCCTCCTACCTTCAGTGCTGCACCTTAGTGTGGGGTCTCTCCTTCCTTATGAGGATGCTTGTTTTTGTTCTGGTGGTGGTGGTGGGGTCTTTTGATGTCGTCTGTGTTGTTGGGCCTGAGGAGAGCGTCTACTCTGCAGCCATGCTTACCCAGAAGTCCTGTATGGGGTATTCTATTGGTTTTGATCACTTCACTGTGCATCAGTACATAGAAGTCTTTCCAGGTTTTTCTGAACTTCTGTTCCTCATTTCTTATGGCTCAATAGTATTCCATTATAATCATATACCACAACTCATGCATCTATTCCCCAATTATTGGATGTCCTAGTTCAAGGGTTCTTAACCTGGGATTGTGAATTTAAGTATTTTGATGACTGGATTTCAATTCAATAAACATTTACTAAGCCTCTACTATGTGCCAGCCACTGACTAAGTGCCTGAGGATTCAAAGAGAGGCAAAGATAGTCCTTGCCCTCAAGGAGCTCACAATCTAATGGGGAAGACAACGCATAAATACATGCATACGAGGCAGGTGATTTCCAGGATAAATAGGAACTAAGGAATAGAGCGAAGGCACTAGAATTAAGAGGTTCCAAATGGAGGTGGGATTTTAGTTGGGACATAAAGGAAGCCAGGGAGATCAGCAGTTGGAGAGGAGGAGGGAAAGCTTTCCAGGCATGGGGGACAACCAGAGAGAATTCTGAGAGAGGAATATATGGAGGCTCTTGTTTGTAGAATTGGCTTCCCTTTGTAACCCTGCGTACTTGATATTATTCATTTAACAATACCATTCTGAGAAGGAGTCCATAGACTTCACTAGACTGCCGTAAGAGTCTAGGACACACACTGAAAGGTTAAGAACCACTGCTCTAGGGGGCATTGAGGTGTCTTAGTGGATTGAGAGCCAGGTCTGGAGATGGGAGGTCCTGGGTTCAAATTTGGCTACTTCAGATACTTCCTAGCTGTGTGACCCTGGGCAAGTCACTTCACCTCCATTGCCTAGCCCTTACCACTCTTCTGCTTTGGAACAAGTACACAGTATTGATTCTAAGATAGAAGGTAGGTAAGGGCTTAAAAAAAAGGAGAGAAGCCCTGCTCTAGTCCATGCCCTTTCCAATTTCTGATGAGGGAACTGATTCTCAGAGATGTTGATTCTTAGAGCGTTGTGGAGCTTGTTCATCGTAGATCTGAGCCCTTCTGTTGGAAATATGACAGATCTTATTATGAAAACATTTTAAGAAGAAAAGTCCATTGGAAGCATTCACACATATGATCCTGACTCCCCCAGGTTCCTCCAGCTCTCAGCTCCTGCCATCTATAAGGAAAACCTCTAATCTCAATTACGGACTGCTGAGAGCTGCTGAGGAAACCAGGGCGCCTCTCCAAAACAGGCTGGTGCGAGGGACAGGCGTGGGGAGATGCTGTTAGCAGCTGAGCTGGCTCCTTGGGGAGTGAGCTAATTTTACAAGTGCACACACAGGGCTGTCACCATCAATGATCTGCTCTACTATTTGGGTGAGCTCTGACTGATATATTGGGGTCAAATCTCTTCCGGTTCCTTGGGCAAAAACATCAGATGCCTGAACATGGCAGCATCTCCCTGCACTCCCCGCCAACCTTCCAGGCCAGGCATGTTCTCCCCCTTCCCTTCTGCCCCTTAGAATTCCAGACTTTCCAAAGAGCTCACATATCACCTTCTGCTGTCTCCCCAGCTGATAGTGCCTCATGGGCTAATGAGGAGACAACATGCAAGCAGGGATGTTCCAACAAGTTACAGACAGGCTGCTGAATACCTAGGAGACTCCCTTGTGTCTACCCTGAATGCATTGCACATGTATGTCATTTTCCCCACGACATCTCTCCCCTTAGAATGTAAGAAAGGCTGTTTTTCTTGCCTTTCTGAGTATCCCCAGTGATTAGCACAGTGAGTGGCACAGAGTAGGTTATTAGTAAATGTTTGTTGAGGGGCAGCTACGTGGTCCAGTGTATTGAGAGCCAGGTCTAGAGATGGGAGGTCCTGTGTTCAAATCTGGCCTCAGACGCTTTCTAGATGTGTGACCCTGGGCAAGTCACTTAACCCCCATTGCTTAGCCTTTACCATTTTACTGTCTAGGAACCAGTACACAGAATTAATTCTAAGATGGAAAGGAAGGGTTAAAAAAAGGGAGGGGGATTGATACTAAGACAAAAGGGAAGGGTCTTAATAAATAAACAGACAAATAAATAGAAAAATAAATAAATACTTATCCACTGATCTATTACAGAGATTTTAATACTGATTAAATATAAACCCCTCATACAGGAAGCACCAATTCGTAAAGTTTAGGGGGGGAAAGTCTAGATATTACATGTAAAGGACTTTGTCTACATAAACTCCTTCAAGATTTTAAACTTTTAAAAATGTATTTCCTTATTTTGGCAACGATTTGTAATCCGTCTCTTCCATTGTCAGCCCCCACTCCCCCAGTTCGGTAACAACAACCGCACCCAAAATAAAACCCTCCCCAGAAACATTCAGAAGTCAGCAAAGCCAATCCCCACCTCAGCGGCAGGAGGTTAGTGGCCTGTTTCATCCTGAGGCTTTTGAAGTCATGACTTATTGTTAGATTTTTCAGGGTACCAAAGTTTTCCAAAGTTGTTTTTCTCTATGATGCTTTTGTCATTGTATAAGGTATCTTCCTAGTTGTGTTCACCCCTTCCCTCCTTCCCTCCTTCCCTCCTTCCCTCCTTCCCTCCTTCCTTCCTTCCTTCCTTCCTCCCTCCCTCCCTCCCTCCCTCCCTCCCTCCCTCCCTCCCTTCTTTCTTTCTTTCTTTCTTTCTTTCTTTCTTTCTTTCTTTCTTTCTTTCTTTCTTTCTTTCTTTCTTTCTTTCTTTCTTTCTTTCTTTCTTTCTTTCTTTCTTTCTTTCTTTCTTTCTTTCTTTCTTTCTTTCTTTCTTTCTTTCTTTCTTTCCTTCTTTCCAACCAATATAAGTTCTTGAAGGCTATTCCAATGGAAAGATAGCTCTGCCAGGAATAGCCTTTGGCACCTGGCTTCCCCTCCACACCCTAGTGAATGTCATGGTAGGAATTTAAAGAAGTCTCCATTGAAATGATGTGTTATCATTGACCTCTTTATTCAGTCTACACAATTCTTTCCTTGACCACAAATCTTCTCTAGCCCCTTGAGTTCCCATCAGGCTAGCAGTGTCTTATATTTCTTTTGCCTCCCAACCATACTCCTAAAAAAAGCAATTGGCACTGGCTGGTCTCTCTTATTCTCCTCCTACTCATTCCTTAACCCTTTGTATTCTGGCTTCCAGACATCATTTAGTTAAAACTATTCCCAAAGCTCCCAGTGGACCCTAATTTCCCCTCTGGTGGCCTTTTTCCAGGCCTCATTCTTCTCAATCAATTCATTGTGGCCGATGATGTTCAACAGCTTTTCCTCCTGGCTCTTCACTCCTCTCTGGGTCTCCATAACACTGCTGTCTCCTGGTTCTCACCTTACCTGTCCAACTGTACTTCCTCCCTCCATTTTGCTGCCTTATTATCCATATCACTCTATGGTGTGATATGGCCTATCTATGGTAGCACCTCAAGGCTCTATCCTAGCCATTCTTTTCTTCCTTCTTATACAATCTCTCTCAGTAACCTGTTCAAGTCTCGTAGGTTTAACTCTCACCTCTTTACGCCTCATTCTTTGGTCCTCTGAGCTTGAATCCCAAATCACCGGCTGCCCATTGGACACTTCAGACTGGATGTCCCAGAGGCAGCTCAAACTCACTATATCCAAAGCAGGACTCATTTTGTTCCTCCTCAAACCTTTCTTCCAAACCTGATCATACGTGTTGGAGACCCCACCATCTTTCTAGTGTCTCAGGCTCATAATCTTGGCATTTCTCTGTCTCCCAATATAGCCAAGTCAATTGGCACACATTCCCATACCTCTCATCTCTCTATCCCTTCTCTCGACTCACACAGGGACCCCCTTAGTTCAGGTCCTCATCACCTCTTGCTCATCTTCGAGAGTTGAAATCCAGCCTCAGACACTTCCGAGTTGTGGGACCCTGGGCAAATCACTTAACTGCTGTTTGCCTTGGTTTACCCATCTGTATAAGGAGCTGGAGAAGGAAATGGCCAACCACTCCAGTAACTTTGTCAAAAACCCAACAACATCAGATGGGGTCATGGTAGTTGGGAATGACTGAACAGCATCTCCTCTTGCCAAGATTATTGCAATAGCCTTCTAAGTGGTCTGGAAGCTCTCATCACCCCCAGGCTATCCTCCACCCTGCTGACAAAGTATTTTTCAGGATCTCCTACTCAGTTGACCTGGTGGCTCCATGCTGTCTCAAGGGTCAAAAATAAACTCCTCGGTTTGGCTTTTAAAGCTCGGCATGATTTTGCCCCAACTGATCTTTCAGGCCTTCCTGAGAGTTTCTCCCTTCCTCAAACTCTGTTTTTTTCCTAACCTTTTTGGTCCTCACAGTGACAGTCCCTGAGCCTTGGCCCTGGCCATTCTCCAGGCCTAGTATGCTCACTAAGTATTGGTGCTAAGGTAGAAGAATGGTTAGGGCTAAGCAATTAGGGTTAAGTGACTTGCCCAGGGTCACACAGCCAGGGAGTGCACAAGATCAAATTTGAACCCAGGACCTTCCATCTCCAGGCTTGGCTCTCTATCCACTGAGCCACCCAGTTGTCCCCTCAGGCAGAGTCTTTTAAGCAGAAGTCAACTAGCCTGTTCCAATCATACTCCAACATGACCCTGTTAGTGATGTCTGTGATTCTCTTATTGGCTTGCAAGTTCCTATAGACCTAAGAACAAGCTGGGCTGGTCTCCCCAAGCAGGATGCATCAACTTGCATCCTGTTTACCTGAGATGAACTGGCACTAGAGGACAGATTGATTTCTTGCACCAATCGACAATGCCGGTGAGCTTTGAATGTGGTCCTGGGGCCGCCTGTGGTTTTGGAGGCAGGATGGAAAGTGCATTTGATTGGGAGCCAGAAGCCCTTGTTTTGAAACCTGACTTTGACAACTGGCTCCAAGGTTGTTGTTTTGTTAAGTTCTTTCAGTTGTGTCTGACTCTCTATGAAGTATATCTGGGGCTTTCTTGGCCAAGATACTGGATTGGTTTGCCATTTCCTTTTCCAGTTCATTTGACAGATAAGGAAACTGAGGTAAAGGGATTCATTGACTTGCCCAGGATCACCCAGAGAGTGCATGTCTGAGGTCAGATTTGAATTCAGGAAGATGAATCTTTCTGATGCCACGCCCCATATTCTATGCACTGCATCACCTGACTGCCCATAATTTCATATTATTCTTTGCACAATCCCTTTCCCAAGCAAAGTGGCCTGCTAGCTCCTGCCTGAATACAACACTCTATCTCCCATCTCTTTGTCTTTGCCCGAGTGGTTTCGCTGTTTGCAATGCCCTCCTTTCTTTTCTCTGACTTTTGGAATCCTTTAAAGGACTCCACTGCCTGATCTCCCCTTTTCCCTTCCTGAAACTTCTTTGTGCTTCTTGTATGTCCCTTTGTATTTACTTGTGTATACATTGTTTTCTCTCTAGAGGAAAGGAAGCTTTCTGAGGGCAGCTACAGCATTGTGCCTCCAATAACAAGCCTAAATGCCTCTGTCACTGAATTGAAGCATTCAGGAAATTTTGTTTTCTTTGCCACTAGGTGGCAAAACTAACCTGAGCCTAGATGGAGGCATGAGAAGAGTCCAAATAGAAGAGCCTCAACTTGTCGCCAATAAGGCATTTGGAGAAGGGATAGATAGAAGGGAGATTCCGTCAGGCCTGATGGTGCCACCATCCCTAAGGGTCAATTGTGGGACGTGGGCTGGGCCAGCAGAGAGGAATGGCTCTTGTAAGTCCTGCAGGAAAAGCCAAGATCAAGGCCAGGGTGCCGGGATCCACTGGAAAGATGACATCACAGACCCGCTCAGTTGGGACAGCCCTCTGGAGCTCCCATACCCAAAAAGGATCCTATTATAATCTACCTTCAGCATCAAGCTTGAAGAGCACTAAGGAGGGGGACAACCCCAGTTCCCAAAGCCTCCTGTTTGTTGGGGAGGTTTTCCTGACATCCAGCCAGAACTGACTTTTTTGGGACTTTGACCCAAACTGGGCTCTACGAAGGTGCTGCGAGATCTGCCCTCTGGAGCCTAGAAGATTCCCTCTCCATCTGACATCCATTCAGAGGCTTGAACAGAGCTCTCTAATCCAGGCTGAACATCTCCGGTCCTTCAGTTGCTCCTCATGTGATGTGGTGTCACCAGCCTACTTGACCTCCTCTAGACAGACACTCTCTAGGTGATCGACGTATTTCTCAAACTGATGCCCAGAACTGGCTCTGATACTCCAGCTGAGGTGTGATGAGGGCAGAGGACATGAGGACCATCCCCTTCCTGTTCCTAGAAGCTCTGCCCCCTTAATGAAGCTCAAGAGCCTGACATGGATGTCCATATCATGCTATTGACACATTGAGATTGGTCAATCAATCAATCAATCACAGTATTTGGCACATAGTAGGCACTTATATGATGTCCATATCATGCTGTTGACACATTGAGATTGGTCAATCAATCAATCAATCACAGTATCTGGCACATAGTAGGCACTTATATGATATCTATATCATGCTATTGACACATTGAGATTGGTTAATCAATTAATCAATCACAGTATCTGGCACATAGTAGGTACTTATATGATGCCCATACCATGCTGTTGACACATTGAGATTGGTCAATCAATCAATCACAGAATCTGGCACATAGTAGGCACTAATACATTTGATGGAGAAGGAAAGGGCAAATCATTCAAGTATCTTTGCCAAGAAAACCCCAAATGGGGAGTGGGGAGTCAGGCAGGTCTGAAAATGACTGAACAAGTACAGATAAACGGTTAGTGATAGACTAGTTAATTTTAATGTGGCTCAAGATCAGATCACCTATATTGGTTTCCATATCATATTGCAGACCTATTGAGATCAATCGATCTATCAATCACAGTGCCCAGACACATAGTAGGTACTTAATAAATGTTTATTGAACCTCTCTGGTTTCCTTTAAGTCCCAACTAAAATCCTACCTCCTACAAGCCTTCCCCAGTCCTCTTCATTCTAGTGCTTTCCCTCTATTAATTATTTCCTGTGAATCCTCTGTCAAGTTGCTTTGTAGGGAGTCTCCCTCATTAGATCATAAGTTCCTTGAGGGTAGGTATTATCTTTTTATCCCCAGCCCTGAAGACAGTGCCCAGCACATAGTAGGATCTTGATAAATATTTACTGGTTGATTATTAACTGAGTTTAATGTAGCCCAAGGTCACATCAGCTATCTTAGTTTCTATATTACACTAATGACACACCAAGATCAAAAAAGATAATATTTATAAAGCATTTAGCACAGTGCCTGGCACATAGTAGGTGCTTCATAAATACTTCTTTCCTTCTCCCATAAAACTCCCAGATTTTTTAAAGGAGAGTTCCTGGCTTTCCATGGCTTTGCCTTCTTACATATTTATTTATTTATAAAACCCTTACCTTCTTGGTATCGATTCCTACACAGAAGAGAAAAAGCTAGGCAATGGGGGTTGAGTGACTTGCCCAGGGTTACACAATAGAAAGTGTCTGAGGCCAGATTTGAACCCATGTCCTCCCAACTCCAAGCCTGGTGCTCTATCCACTATGCTATCTAGCTACCCGAATTCCTTTGATGTTGATTTTTGGTGATGTCTGAATGTAAGACTTTCCATTTGTTCTAGTAGAATTCCATCCTGTTAGATTTAGCTCTGGGCTCCAGCACATCAAGGTCCTTTAGGATCCTGACTCGGTCACCCAGGAGTGACCTCTCCTGGCTTGGCTTCATCTACACATCTGCTGAAGAGGCCACCTCTGAATTCAACTGAGTCAGTGGTAAAAACATTAAGCAGTATAAAGTCAAGCAGCTCCCCAGAGCAGTCACTAGAGACTTTCTGCCCTGGTACTGTGGAGCCATGGATAATTAGCCAAGTCCACATAAATGGAACCATGAACAGTCTTAGCCAGAGTGGACAAAGGCTGATGGGGGCCCACAGGCCACTGGGACTAACGGAGTTTTCAGAGGCATGATCGAGCTGCAAGCAATGACCTCTTGGAAGTTCTAACAGCAAGTGTCTACTGTATGCAAAAAGAACATGGCGCCAGGGCCAAGGAGAGATGAACAAACAAACATGGATGAAGCAGGCTTGCTGTCCTTGTGTGGATTCTGGTTGGCTGGTCTAGAGGGATGCCACAGAGCTCCAAGGCACGGTCACACAGGAGGGGCATGATGGTCTGAGTTGGGAGTCAGATGGCCCATGGTTGGATCCTGGCTCTACCAATGCCAATGAGGTGATTCTGGGCAAATCACTTTACCTCTCTGTATCTTGGCTTCCTCAGTGACAAAATGAGGGGCTCAGGTTAGAGGATATCCAAGGTCTCTTCCAACACCACATCTCTGATCCTCTCAGCCCTCAAGAGAACACCTCTGGGAAGCAGGAGAGGGCAGGATCTTCACCATCTGGTAACACCCAGGAAGGTGGTGCAGTGGACAGGGCGTTGGGCCTGGAGTCAGGAAGACTGCTCTTCCTGAGGTCAAATCTAACCTTAGACACATCCTAAAGATGTGGCACTGGGCAAGTCACTTGACCCTGTTGGCCTCGATTTCCTCATGTGTAAAATGAGAGATAAGGAAATAGCAAACCACTTCAGTATCTCTGTCAAGAAGACCCCAAATGGGGTCAACAAAGAATCAGACACAACTGAAAAACAATGAAAACTTAAAACATCCAGGAAGGCTTCCTGGAAGGGGTACCATATGAACTGGGCCTTTTAAATTAACATTTTTCAGATTTATTTATTTTATTTTAATAACAAATGTCCACATAAATTTTCCAAAGTTCCATGATTCATGTTGACTCCCTCCTTTTTTTCCTTCCCTCCTCCAGGAGTTGACAAGCAATGAATTGGGCTTTAAAGATTGGGTCATGCCCATGACGCCTGGACTATATTTCCTTTTGACAGGCAAAGAAACAAAGACTCAGAGAGGTGACTCAGAAATGTCACGGCAGGGGGCAGTTATGTGGTTCAGTGGATTGAGAGCCAGGAGGCCCTGGGTTCAAATCTGGCCTCAGTCACTTCCAAGCTGTGTGACCCTGGGCAAGTCACTTAAGCCCCATTTTCTAGTGCAGTGGTTCTCAACCTTTCTAATGCCGTGACCCTGCAATATAGCTCCTCATGTTGCGGTGACCCCAAACCAAAAAATTATTTTGGTGGCTACTTCAAAGCTGTAATTTTGCTACAGTTATGATTCGGAATGTAAAACCTGATATGCATTATGTATTCTCATTGCTACAAATTGAGAGGCTGAGAAACACTGGTCTAGTGTAATAGATGATAATTTGAGTGTATATTTGACTGATACTAGATAACTAATGGATCAAGTTTTGCCTACCCTCCTCCCTCTTCCTCCCTCTTCAGAAGCCTTTCAGCTTCCCTCCCCTCTTTCTTCTGTGAGCTATGAGATTTCAAAGGAAATACTCTTTTCTTTTCAAGTAAGGGTTTATTTGGGGAAGAAAGGATAAGGGTAGAGGATAAGGTAAGAGGGGTGGGATATCCCTATTCTCTGGGAAATGGCAATTCTGTCACAAGCATAAACTAGAGTCCATCAGAGAGATATAAGGACCACTGTCTTTTCTTCTTCTTCTTCTTTCTTCTTCTTCTTCTCCTCCTTCTTCCTTCTTCCTCTTCCTCTTCCTCTTCCTCTTCCTCTTCTTCTTCTTCTTCTTCTTCTTCTTCTTTCTTCCTCCTCCTCCTCCTCCTCCTCCTCCTCCTCCTCTTCCTCCAATCAGTCAGGTCATCTCCAACTTAATTAATTAAAGTCCCAGAGATACAAATAGCTTCCTCCTTCACCTCAGCCAGCAGCCAGCCAAAAACCTTCAGCTTCAGTCACCACCATCAGCCAAAAGCCTCTCAGCCCAGTTCAGCAGTTGGCTTGGCTCCAACTGCTTTTCCCGGTAACATTCCAAATGGAATTTTCATTTGACTGACAGATGATCCATCCCCAGTTTCTTTGCATCCATGGTAAATTCTCTCCTCCACATCTAACACAAGTTTACATGACACTGAACAAAATCCAATGAACAACATAATGATTGGATTCAGTGAGTCAGATTCAGATACAGAGTCAGAAGGAATACCAGAGGGTATAATAATAATGAATCTAAGTCTCTTATCTCAGTTGCTATTTGAGACATTATTTCTTTGATTTCTACATCTATTTCTTTTTACTTGTCTCTGCTTTTCTCTCAATTGATTAAAATAGCTATCACTAACAGATTCTATTTCTTGGGCTAATTTTTCATTGTTTCTCATCTTTTTCCTCCTAATTTTAACAGCAGCTTCTTTTTCACTGTTTCTTCTATCTCCATGTACCAAATTGCATACATTATAGGCCTGACTTCATAATTCTCTCCTAACCATGTTTGAATATTTAGGTTTGGCTCCAGATTTAATGGCCTGTTGCATTTCTTCTAAGTCAGTTGTTTGTTTTGTGGATTTTAGCTTACAATGAGAACAGCAAGTGGAATTTTGCTTTCTGTATCTAGTTTGTGTAGTTTTGTTGTTTATTTCATGTTTCTTATTCAGAAAATAGTATTTTATCAAGTGTCCTCTCTTGTGGCAGAAAAAGCATTCTCTAGTTTCTCTCTGCACTGGTTTTGCTTTATAACTAGGTTTTATGTAAGTCCTAACAGTATTGAGTTTCTTGATTTCCTCTATCTCCTTTTCTCTTAGATTTTTCTGTTACTTCTAATTTATCTTTTAAGTCTTGCATTAGTTTATGTTGTTCTGAATGATTATCATGGAGATAATTATCAGTTTCATGTAATTCTATCAGACTGATAATATCATATTTTGGGAAATAATGTTTTAAAAAATTCTTCAAGTGAGGTGTGCACCCCCACAAAAACTGTCTTCACACATGACTGTTAGACTCCTCACTATTAGCCTCTAGACCCATAATTGATTTTGCCATTTCTTAGAGATGACCAATGAATATGGCTGGATGTTCCCCTTTGTTTTGCATAAGTTTATCAAACCTTGCCCATGTATTAGGCTTCGAGCAACAGAGCTTTATAGCTTGGAGCAAGTCTTCCCTACATTTCCTTAAGTAGGACATGATTGTTGGATTTGCAAAATCTAGGTCTTCCCTTTGCTTTTCTGTGGGCCAACTAGTTAAGTTGTTATCTGTCCTGGTCTTTTCAATAAATTGGCATTGCTCATGGGGGCTAAACAGTTCAGACAAGAGAAATTCTACATCTTCAGTGTCTGGGTCAAAGATCCTGAAAGCACATTTCAGTTCTTTCTGTCTTAAAAGGTTGCTTGATGAGTTTTGGAAAATGCTTTTTCAGGGATTCAAGTTCCTGGGATGTAAACTGTGTGTTCACATTAGATTGTAATACACCAGTTGTGCTTGAAAGCTTGGTGACCTCTTTTAGTGGACAAATTTTTTCTGGTTCACTATCAGACTTAGTGTCCTTTTTCACTTTCATTTCCCTTTGCATTGACCTTTGATTTCTTTTCCTTTCTTTTTCTTTGGGTGCACTATCTGCCTGTCCATTGTTCTTTTCCTTAATCTGATCTAACCCTTTTTCCTTGATCAATTCCTCAAATAAGTTCTTAATAACAGCTTCTAAGTTATTATCTACCACCATTATCTGAACTGCCTTTTGGGGGATCACAAATCTAAATATATTCTTCAAATGGGTCAGAGTCTGTTAAGCTGACATAGAGATAATCTACACTTGAGTCAAAATCTGCCATAGTATAGCTTCAGTCTGAAATGGCAACTGCAGCATAAACATGGTGGTGTTGCCAATATAATCCTGAGAATCAAAAATCATGTTGGTCATTCTGGTATAGAGTTATTGTAGACCCAAAATCTAGTAATGGCTGCAAGTACAACAGTTCCACAGAGTATTTGCTTAAACATTTTTTCTTTTCTTTTCTGCTGTTTTTTTATGGATTGTGGAGTTCAGTTTAATAGATGATAATTTGAGGGTGTATATATTTTATGGTATATTAGATAACTAAAGGATCAAGTTTTTGCCTACCTTCCTCCCCATTCCTCCCTCTTCAGAAGCCTTTCAGCTTCCCCTCTCCCCTTCCTTCAGTCTCCCTCAAATCACTCAGTGAATTCTTAATCTTCTTTGTCAAACAAGGGTTTTATTTGAGGAAGACAGGACAAGGATGGAGGATAAGATAAGAGGAGTGGGATATCTCTATTCTCTACAGGGAGCCTTGGTTAGGAGGATATTGAGGGAAATGGCAATTCTGTCATAATTGTGAAACAGAGTCAGTCAGAGAGATATATAAGGGCCACTGCCCTTCTTCTTTCTTCTGCCTTCTAATCAACCAGGTCACCTCCAACTTGATTAACTCACAGTCCCAGAGATACAACTAGCTTCTTTCTCCACATCAGCCAGAAGCCAAAAACTTTTCAGCTTCAGTCATCACCATCAGCCAAAAGCCTCTCAGCCCATTTCAGCAGTTGGCTTGGCTCCAACTACTTTTCCCAGTAACATTCCAAATGGAATTTTCATTTGACTGATAGATGATCCATTCCCAGTTTCTGTCCTTTGCATGCATGGTAAATTCTCTCCTCCACACAAGCCCTTACCGCACTTCTGCCTTAGAACCAATACACAGTATTGATTCTAAGACAGAAGATAAGGGTTTAAAAATTAAAAAATGTCAAGGCTGTGAATTTTAAAACTATTCCATCCTAATCAGACTGTATTTTAGAATATCTGATTTAGCTATTTCCTGCTCAGTAACAATGGAGATACTTGGAATAACAGAATCAGGTCTTGGAAACTCTACATTTCTCCACCCTTCTTAGTTTAACAAGATTAGGAAGGGCTGCATCAAACTCAAGATTTAATTATCTGAGGAAATGGCCTTCAATAGACATGTGCAGAAAAACAGACAGATCCCTGGGCTGTCCTAAGTCAAGCTAAGCAATCATTGGTACAAATGAGATGCAGGAAAGTGATGTAAAACCATCCATATAAGGTACGTCACTTCCTCTCTCTTCCTCTTTCTCTGGAAAGGTAACTCTGGCTGAGAGTGTGCTAGGTGTTTCAACATCTTGGAGTATTGGTGGTGAGTTTTGCCCTTGAGCTGATTCAGGTTCGGGCATTTTAGCTGAGCCCCTTTGGAGGTCAGCCTGATTATTTCCTCCTTCACACTCAAAACCTTACTTTCTAGACCTTACTTTCTTCCTGTCTGGTACTAGCCCCTTCCTTCTTCCTCTTCTTAATCTCCTCCACTATATCAATTAAATCACCATAAAATTTCCAGCTGAGTTTGGGTGTTTCATTAGGATTTTATAAATAAAATCCTTGGCGACCAAATATAATAATTACATTCAGTCTCAACCATAATTTTAACCTTTACAGTTTTGGCAACCACGAAGGGATAATCACAGTAGAAAAAAAGGTTTAGGAAAGTTAAGAAGATTGAGGGTATTTCATCACAACCAACGAGGTCAGCCAAGACTGTAAAGGTTAAAATTATGGTTAAGACTGAATATAATAATTATATTTGGTCGCCAAGGATTTTATTTATAAAATCCTAATGAAACATCCAAACTCAGCTGGAAATTTTATGGTGATTTAAAGACTCGCACCTGGCTCTGCTGACTTGATGATGCCCCACTGAGGTTCTTCCCCATGCAGTCAGGCAAAAAAGCACTTATTTATTTATTTTTAACCCTTATCTTCCATCTTAGAATCAATACCTAGCATAGGTTCTAAGGCAGAAGGACTAGGCAACAGGGGTTAAATGACTTGCTCAGGGTCACACAACTAGGAAATGTAGCCACTTATCAACATTTATTGAGTACCTACTATTTTCCAGGTACCCTTTTAAGGGTTGATGTTACAAAGAAAGGTTGATGCATCGTCCCTGCCCTCTAGGAGCTCACAGTCCTTTTTTAAAAGATATTTTTCGTTCCCCAATTACACGTAATAACCATAACCTGTGATGAATTCCCAATAATGTCATCATTTTCCATCTACGTTTTCTGAAGTTAGAAGACCCCAATTCCCTCCCTCTATTTCTCCCCTTCCCAGGGATAGGAAACAATCAGATCGGGCTTACACATGTGTCATCACACAAACGTGCTTCCATATTGGTCCCTGTTGTGAGAGAATATTCAGATAACACCCCAGACCCAAACAAAGCTGTGAATGAGCCAATGACAGAGATGCTCTGCTCTGCATCAGATTCCAACAGCTCTTTCTCTGGACTTGGGAAGGGCTACTTCATCCCAAGTCCTTCCAAATCACCCTGGCTCTATCCATTGCTCAGAGTGGAGCTTCTTTTCCAACGGGGAAGACCCCCACTAACTCCAAGGAGGGAAAGCATCTAAGAAGAAGGAACAGCACAGAACAGGTACCAAGGGTACCCTGGAGGGGAAGGGCCCTCCAGTGGCTTGGTGCTATACAAAGGGTTGAACAAGATCTCCCTGTAGTCACCCAGTCTAATTGTTGGCCTCCCAGAAAAAAGTAGAGTTCGATTGTGTGAAAAGAGCCCACTAATGGAGGTTTGGTGGCACAGTAGATAGAGCACTAAGTCTAGTGTTGGGAGGACCTGGGGTCCAATCTGGCCTCAGAAACTTCCTAGCTGTGTGACCCTGGATAAGTCGCTTCACTCTGCTGACCTCAGTTTCCTCATCTGTCAAATGATCTGGAGAAGGAAATGGTCAACCACAGCAGAATTTCTGCCAGGAAAACCCCAAATGGGGTCAAGAAGAGTAGAATGTGACTGAAATGACAAAACATCCCACTACTGTTATTTATTTATTTTTATTGAATTTATTTTAATTTTTATTTAAAATATTTTCTATGGTTACATGATTCATGATCCCTCCCCACTTTCTCCACCCCCCCGCAAGCCAACAAGCAGTTCCACTAGGTTATACATGTATCATTGTTCAAAACCTATTTCTATATTATTCATATTTGCAATAGTGAACTTTTAATGCCAAAACCCTAATCACATCTTTATTGCACTACGTGCAATACTATATTTCTCTAATGCATTTCCTCTCCCACGGTTCTTTCTATGAAATATGGATAGCATTCTTTCTCGTAAATTCCTCTGAACTGTCCTGGATCATTGCATTGCTACTAGTAGAAAAGTCTATTACATTTGATTGTGCCACAGTGTATCAGTCTCTGTGTACAATGTTCTCCTGGTTCTGCTCCTTTCATTCTGCATCAATTCTTGGAGGTTGTTCCAGATCACATGGAATTCTTCCAGTTCTTTGTTCCTTTCAGCACAATAGAATTCTATTACCAACAGATTCCACAATTTATTCAGTCATTTTCCAATTGAAGGACACCCCCCTCATTTTCCAAGTTTTTTGCCATCACAAAGAGTTCAGCTATGAATAATCTTGTACAAGTCTTTTTCCTTATTATCTCTTTGGGGTACAAACTCAGCAGGGCTATGACTGAATCAAAGGGCAGGCAGTCTTTTAGTGCCCTTTGGGCATAGTTCCAAATTGTCCTCCAGAATGGTTGGATCAATTCACAACTCCACCAGCAATGCATTAGTGTCCCAATTTTGCCACATCCCCTCCAACATTTATCACTTTCCTTTGCTACCATAATGTTCAATCTACTAGGTGTAAGGTGGTACCTCAGAGATGTTTTGATTTGCATTTCTCTAATCAGGAGGGATTTAGAACACATTTTCATGTGATTATTGATAATTTAGATTTCTTCATCTGAAAACTTCCTATTCATATCCCTTGACCATCAATTGGGGAATGGCTTGGGTTTTTTTGTTTGTTTTTTAAGGGGTTTTTTTTTTGTAAATTTGACTTAGTTCCTTATATATTTGGGAAATTAAACCTTTGTCAGAGAGTTTTGTTATAAAAATTTCCCCCCAGTTTGTTGCTTTCCTTCTAATTTTGGTTGCATTGGTTTTATTTGTACAAAACCATTTTAATTTAATGTAATCAGAATCATTCATAGAAACCTCTGACAAAGGTTTAATTACTCATATTTATAATGAGCTAAATCAATTGTACAAAAAATCAAGCCATTCTCCAATTGATAAATGGGCAAGGGAAATGGATAGGCAGTTCTCAGATAAAGAAATCAAAACTATTAACAAGCACATGAAGAAGTGTTCTACATCTCTTATAATCAGAGAGATGCAAATCAAAACAACTCTGAGGTATCACCTCACACCTAGCAGATTGGCTAACATAACAGCAAAGGAAAGTAATGAATGCTGGAGGGGATGTGGCAAAGTAGGGACATTAATGCATTGCTGGTGGAGTTGTGAACTGATCCAACCATTCTGGAGGGCAATTTGGAACTATGCCCAAAGGGCGACAAAAGAATATCTACCCTTTGACCCAGCCATAGCACTGCTGGGTCTGTACCCCAAAGAGATAATGGACACAAAGACTTGTACAAAAATATTCATAGCTGCGCTCTTTGTGGTGGCCCAAAACTGGAAAACGAGGGGATGCCCATCAATTGGGGAATGGCTGAACAAACTGTGGTATATGTTGGTGATGGAATACTATTGTGCTCAAAGGAATAATAAAGTGGAGGAGTTCCATGGAGACTGGAACAACCTCCAGGAAGTGATGCAGAGCGAGAGGAGCAGAACCAGGAGAACATTGTACACAGAGACTAATACACTGTGGTATAATCGAACGTAATGGACTTCTACATTAGTGGCGGTGTAATGTCCCTGAACAACTTGCAGGGATCCAGGAGAAAAAAACACCATTCATAAGCAAAGGATAAACTATGGGAGTGGAAACACCGAGAAAAAGCAACTGCCTGAATACAGAGGTTGAGGGGACATGACAGAGGATAGACTTTAAATGAACACTCTAATGCAAATACTATCAACAAAGCAATGGGTTCAAATCAAGAAAACATCTAATGCCCAGTGGACTTACGCGTCGGCTATGGGGGGTGGGGGGGAGGAAAAGAAAATGATCTATGTCTTTAACGAATAATGCTTGGAAATGATCAAATAAAATATATTAAAAAAAAAAAAAACCAGCCAACCAACCAGTGGAGTAAACTTTTAGAACAAAGGCGAGAGCTCCCCAAGCCTGGGGGTAGCAGGGCTTAATGGGAGTCATTAACGTGGGATACATTGGACACCTCTCCAGAAAGGGAAAGGGAGGCACAAGACTTGCCCTGAACTCTGCCCTCAGCCCTAGCTGGATCAGTAATGTCAGTTTCTAGCCAGACATCCTTTATCCTTGGCTTATCCTCACTGCCCCGGCTCTGGTCTCCTCACTGCTGCTGACAACCCCCTCCTCCACTCAATTCTTCTCCTCATCCCAGGGTCCCTTCTCCATGTTTCTGCTGCCTCCTCTCAGTTTTCCTCTAGGAAGCCCTCCCCTCAAAGCAAAGGCCACTAGCTCTGGGAATTCTACTTTCAGGTCAGGGGTGAAGTTCTCTCAGCATGAAAGAAGACTGTCTTTAACTGGAGGAATTCCATGTGAACTGGAACTACCTCCAGAAACTGATGCAGAGTGAAGCAGGAGAACCTTATACACAGAGACAGATACACTGTGGAACAATCAAATGTAATGGACTTCTCTACTAGTAACAATACATTCATCCAGGACAATTCTGAGGGACTTATGAGAAAGAACACTATCCACATCCAGAGAAAGAACTCCATTGCATCCTGGGCCATCACCAGTCATCCCAATTTTTGTCTTGTCACTGGACTTTGATGACTTTGGAAGAAAGAGGGAGGCTGATGACTTACTACAACTCTGCCTCTTTTAAATCCAATTCACCCACTAGTCAAAATGTCTTTTTGATTGTTTTTGAATATGAAAGACAGCCAACCTAAAAGACTGTCTGCCCTTTTATCCAGCCATAGCACTACAGGGTCTATACTCAAAGAGATAATAAGGAAAAAGACATGTACAAGAATATTCATATTCTTTGTGGTAGCAAAAAATTAGAAAATGAGGGGATGCCCTTCAATTGGGAACAAATTGTGGTATATGTTGGTGATGGAATACTATTGTGCTCAAAGGAATGTTGAACTGGAGGGACTCCATGTGAACTGCAAAGACCTCCAGGAAGTGATGCAAAGTGAAAGGAACAGAACCAGGAGAACATTATACACAGAGATGGATACACTGTGGTACAATTGAATGTAAATGACTTCTCTACTAGTAGCAATGCAATGACCCAGGACAATTCAGAGGGACTTATGAGAAAGAAGCTAACCACATCCAGAGAAAGAACTGTGGGAGCGGAAACACAGAAGAAAAACAACTGCTTGATCACATGGTTTGATGGTGACATGATTGGGGATGTAGACTCTAAATGATCATCCTAGTGCAAATATTAATAATATGGAAATAGGTCTTGATCAATGACAGACATAAAACCCAGTGGAATTGCTTGGCGGCTGGTGAGAGGAGGGGAGGGAAAGAACATGAATCTTGTAACCATGGGAAAATATTCTAAATTAATCAATTAAATAAAATTGTAAAAAACCAACCAAACAAAAGAAGACCGTTTGCTCATCTCCCACTCGGCATCCAAACCTCCTGGCAGAGCTCCAGAAGTTGGGCTACAGGTTTCTCCACAAAGAAGCAAGCCTTCCGGAGCAGTCCCTTAACATGCTTAAAACATTCACAATTCAGTTTGGCTCAGGTGGGACTTTACCAAAGGTGAGTGTTGGATGTTGTTTAGTCATGGAACTCTTCATGACTCCATGGATCCATGGAGTGGGTTGCCATTGGCTTTTCCAGTGTCTCCATTTTACAGATGAGGAATTGAGGCAAATAGAGGCAAATATGCGGGGGGCATATAGCTAGTAATCCAGTCTGAGACTGGATTTTAATTCAGATCTTAAATCAGATGCTCAGTTGTGATTTGCCTAAAGGGTTTTCTTTGATCCCTCAAACCAAGAAACAGGAGGGAAACTTAGGTTGCAGCTTTCTTAAAGGCTGGTTAGAAAGTGCTGGAGGGCCTTCATCTTTTTCCCTTTTCCTGCACAGCTGATGCAATTCCTGCACTTGGGAGGACTGGCCAGGGGGTGCCTGGGAGGGCTCTTTAGCTCCTTGGGAGGTGGCTTAACACACTGCCCTAGGAATGTAACTGGCTATTATTGAGCCAGAAGGCACCACAGAAGGGCGATTTTAGGTTCCTGGGGAGAAGGAATAGAAAGAGGACGAGGAGAACAGCTGCTAAAAGGGCAGCATCCTTTGACAGGCTAAAGGACTCTGACAGATGCCACAACCAAGCCTGCATCCGGCCTGTTCCCCGACTTCCTCACAGAGGTGGGATGGAGCCGCATTTTGGTCATGGCTGCTGGGTGGATCCATCCTCCTGGGAGGTGTTAATTTGGGGGAGCAAAGGTTGGGGTCCCCCATCTTCCTCTTGATTTTTAATTGGCGGAGGGATCCAGGGGCAGGGAAGTTAGCAGTAGGGAGGCCTTGGCAAGAATGCCATCGACACATGGTTTTGAATGCACGGAACAGCAGAAGGAACTCCCAAGGAAGGACGGATGACTAGGAGGATTTTGAAAATAGTGTATAAAATTTACTGAGAATTAAAAAACAACCAACAAATATGTAGTGAATGGAGCTTCCTACGGAGCCCATTTTTGCCTCTGCTGTGAGCGTTTGTGGTGTTTAAGTTTGGAATAAAAAAGTGTAACTGATAGATGCAAAAATTTTAAATAGGATACTAGCAAAAAGACTCCAGCAAGTGATCAGAAGGATCATTCACCATGATCAAGTAGGATTCATACCAGGGATGCAGGGCTGGTTCAACATTAGGAAAACCATCCACATAATTGACCACATCAACAAGCAAACTAGCAAGAACCACATGATTATCTCAATAGATGCAGAAAAAGCCTTTGATAAAATACAACACCCATTCCTATTAAAAACACTAGAAAGCATAGGAATAGAAGGGTCATTCCTAAAAATAATAAACAGTATATATCTAAAACCAACAGCTAATATCATCTGCAATGGGGATAAACTAGATGCATTCCCAATAAGATCAGGAGTGAAACAAGGATGCCCATTATCACCTCTACTATTTGACATTGTACTAGAAACACTAGCAGTAGCAATTAGAGAAGATAAAGGAATTGAAGGCATCAAAATAGGCAAGGAGGAGACCAAGTTATCACTCTTTGCGGATGACATGATGGTCTACTTAAAGAATCCTAGAGATTCAACCAAAAAGCTAAGTGAAATAATCAACAACTTTAGCAAAGTTGCAGGATACAAAATAAACCCACATAAATCATCAGCTTTTCTATATATCTCCAACACAGCTCAGCAGCAAGAACTAGAAAGAGAAATCCCATTCAAAATCACCTTAGACAAAATAAAATACCTAGGAATCTATCTCCCAAGACAAACACAGGAACTATATGAACACAACTACAAAACACTCGCCACACAACTAAAACTAGACCTGAACAAATGGAAAAACATTAACTGCTCATGGATAGGACGAGCCAATATAATAAAAATGACCATCCTACCCAAACTTATTTATCTATTTAGTGCCATACCCATTGAACTACCAAAATACTTCTTCACTGATTTAGAAAAAACCATAACAAAGTTCATTTGGAAGAACAAAAGATCAAGGATATCCAGGGAAATAATGAAAAAAAACACATACGATGGGGGCCTTGCAGTCCCTGACCTAAAACTATATTACAAAGCAGCAGTCATCAAAACAATTTGGTACTGGCTAAGAAACAGAAAGGAAGATCAGTGGAATAGACTGGGGGAAAGCGACCTCAGCAAGACAGTATACGATAAACCCAAAGATCCCAGCTTTTGGGACAAAAATCCACTATTCGATAAAAATTGCTGGGAAAATTGGAAGACAGTGTGGGAGAGACTAGGAATAGATCAACACCTCACACCCTACACCAAGATAAATTCAAAATGGGTGAGTGACTTAAACATAAAGAAGGAAACCATAAGTAAATTGGGTAAACACAGAATAGTATACATGTCAGACCTTTGGGAGGGGAAAGGCTTTAAAACCAAGCAAGATATAGAAAGAATCACAAAATGTAAAATAAATAATTTTGACTACATCAAACTAAAAAGCTTTTGTACAAACAAAACCAATGTAACTAAAATCAGAAGGGAAACAACAAATTGGGAAAAAATCTTCATAGAAACCTCTGACAAAGGTTTAATTACTCATATTTATAATGAGCTAAATCAATTGTACAAAAAATCAAGCCATTCTCCAATTGATAAATGGGCAAGGGAAATGGATAGGCAGTTCTCAGATAAAGAAATCAAAACTATTAACAAGCACATGAAGAAGTGCTCTACATCTCTTATAATCAGAGAGATGCAAATCAAAACAACTCTGAGGTATCACCTCACCCCTAGCAGATTGGCTAACATTACAGCAAAGGAAAGTAATGAATGCTGGAGGGGATGTGGCAAAGTAGGGACATTAATTCATTGCTGGTGGAGTTGTGAATTGATCCAACCATTCTGGAGGGCAATTTGGAACTATGCCCAAAGGGCGACAAAAGAATATCTACCCTTTGACCCAGCCATAGCACTGCTGGGTCTGTACCCCAAAGAGATAATGGACACAAAGACTTGTACAAAAATATTCATAGCTGCGCTCTTTGTGGTGGCCCAAAACTGGAAAACGAGGGGATGCCCATCAATTGGGGAATGGCTGAACAAACTGTGGTATATGTTGGTGATGGAGTACTATTGTGCTAAAAGGAATAATAAAGTGGAGAAGTTCCATGGAGACTGGAACAACCTCCAGGAAGTGATGCAGAGCGAGAGGAGCAGAACCAGGAGAACATTGTACACAGAGACTAATACACTGTGGTATAATCGAACGTAATGGACTTCTCCATTAGGGGCGGTGTAATGTCCCTGAACAACTTGCAGGGATCCAGGAGAAAAAAAAAACACCATTCATAAGCAAAGGATAAACTATGGGAGTGGAAACACCGAGAAAAAGCAACTGCCTGAATACAGAGGTTGAGGGGACATGACAGAGGATAGACTCTAAATGAACACTCTAATGCAAATACTATCAACAAAGCAATGGGTTCAAATCAAGAAAACATCTAACGCCCAGTGGACTTACGCGTCGGCTATGGGGGGTGGGGGGAGGAAAAGAAAATGATCTATGTCTTTAACGAATAATGCTTGGAAATGATCAAATAAAATATATTAATAAAAAAATCATAAAAAAAAGAAAAAAAAGAAAAAAGTGTAACTGAAAAAGCTCTCCCAGCAGCCCTTTCTACTCGACTTTAAGCCTCCAGAGCCCCCAGAGCCACCCTGGCTCCAACTGCCATTTCTGTAAAGGGCCCAGGCTGGAGAGTCCCTTTGAGGTCGCCATGAATGTGCTGGGCAAATGGAGCTTTCTTCCTTGATCGGGACCTCTAGAAGGGTGTGGAGGCTCATGATTTGGGGCAAGGGGGGAAATGGCATTGGTGGGAGGAAGTATAAAGGATCGGGAGGGAGCAGTTTTTATTTAGAATTGTTGAATTCCAAGCTTGAACACTATAAAAGAGCCCCCCCACCCCAACACATGGCAGAATGCAAAAAATGGGATCCATAGGGAGTTCTGTTACATATTTGTTGCTTTAAAAAATAGACAGATAGATAGACAGACAGACAGACGGATAGATAGATAGATAGATAGATAGATAGATAGATAGATAGATAGATAGATAGATAGATAGATGGATAGATGATAGATAGATAGATAGATAGATAGACAGACAGACGGATAGATAGATAGATAGATAGATAGATAGATGGATGGATAGATGATAGATAGATAGATAGATAGATAGATAGATAGATAGACAGACAGACGGATAGATAGATAGATAGATAGATAGATAGATAGATAGATGGATAGATGATAGATGGATGGATAGATAGATAGATGGACGGATAGATAGATAGATAGATAGATGGATAGATGATAGATGGACGGATAGATAGATAGATAGATAGACAGACAGACAGACAGACAGATAGATAGATAGACAGACAGACAGACAGACGGATAGATAGATAGATAGATAGATAGATAGATAGATAGATAGATAGATAGATAGATAGATGATAGATGGACGGATAGATAGATAGATAGATAGACAGACAGACAGATAGATAGACAGACAGACAGACAGATGGATAGATAGATAGATGGATAGATGATAGATGGACGGATAGATAGATACATAGATACATAGATAGATATGTAGATACATAGATAAATAGATAGATGGATAGATTGATACATAGATAGATAGATGGATAGATAGATGGATGGATGGATAGACAGATGGACAGACAGGTAGATAGATAGATAGATAGATAGATAGATAGATAGATAGATAGATAGATAGATAGACACATAGATACATAGATAAATAGATAGATGGATGGATGGATAGACAGACAGATGGACAGACAGGTAGATAGATAGATAGATAGATAGATAGATAGATAGATAGATAGATAGATAGATAGATAGACACATAGATACATAGATAAATAGATAGATGGATAGATACATAGATAGGGCAGGCTAGGTCGCTCAGTGGATAGAGAACCAGACCTGGAAACAATAGTGTCCTGAGTGCAAATCTAATCTCAGACACAGCCTAGCTGTGTGATCCTGGGAAAGTCATTTCGCCTCAATTGCCTAGCTACTCTTCTGCCTTGTAACCCAAGCTTAGTATTGATTCTAAAATGGAAGATAGGGGGCATCTGGGTATCTCAGTGGATTGAGAGTCAGGCCTAGAGATGGGAGGTCCTGGGTTCAAATCCAGCCTCAGACACTTCCCAGCTGTGTGACCCTGGGAAAGTCATTTAACCCCCATTGCCTAGTCCTTACCTATCTTCTGCCTTGGAGCCAATACACAGTATTGATTCTAAGGTGAAGGTTTAAAAAAAATGGAAGGTAAGGTTTAAAAAAACTTACACCTTTTCCATACATTGGCATTATTTTTTCCTTCATACTGGCATTGTGTCCTCCTTTATTATAAGGGGGAGGGGAAAGCATACATTGGGAAATGTAGGTGATATACAAACAAAAGACCAATACAAATTGATTTTTTAAGAAAACCCTGACCTTCCACCTTGAATTCAATACTAAGTATTTGTTCCAAGGCAGAAGAGCAGAAAGGGCTAGACAATGGGATGAAGTGACTGGCCCAGGGTCACACAAATAGGAAGTGTTTGAGGCCACATTTGAACCCAGGACCTCCTCTCTTTAGTTCTGGTTCTCCATTCGCTGAGCCACCCAGCTGCCCCCACAAATTGATTTTTTAAAGTTGATTTTCTTTTCTTAAATTCACCATCCCATTTGGGTATTTTTGGCAAAGACACTAGAGTGGTTTGCCATTTCCTTTTCTGCTCATTTGATAGATAAGCAAACTGAGGCAAGCAAGGTGAAGTGATTTGCCCAGGGTTACTCCAATAGAAAACATCTGAGGCCAGATTTGAACTCAGGAAGACTCATCTTTGCTTATTCTTATACCTTCAATTGCTTTGTCTTATCTTCTTGTTATAGCCAGCATTTCAGTACAAGCTGAATAATAACAGGGACAAAGGGACACCCTTGCTTGACCCTTGATCTTTTTTTTTTATTTTAAACCCTTACCTTCTGTCTTGGAGTCAGTACTGTGTATTGGCTCCAAGGCAGAAGAGTGGTAAGGGCTAGGCAATGGGGGTCAAGTGACTTTCCCAGGGTCACACAGCTGGGAAGTGGCTGAAGCCAGATTTGAACCCAGGACCTCTTGTCTCTAGGTCTGACTCTCAGTCCACTGAGCTATCCAGCTGCCCCCCAACCCTTGATCTTTCTGAAATGACTTTTAGTTTATTTTCCCTAAAATAATGCTTGCTACAGGTTTTCAATAGATAATACCTATCATAAATAATAGGCTTCTTTAGACATTCTTTTTATGGTCATATATATGCATATATATAAGTCTGTAAAATTCTTTGCCTTCTCAATGAGGAGGGGGAAAGGGAGAGAACTTGGAAATCAAATTTTTAAAAAGGAATGTAAAAAAAAGATTTTAAAATATTTTATTTTATTATTTATTTTATATATATTTATATATAAGTATGTAAATATATATTTATTATTATACATTATTTCATTATCATTAAAATCATTTCATTTTATTTAATATTCTATTAAAAGATAATATAATGATACAAATAGCATAAAATGATTGACTAAATTTAATAATTTAAGATTGAATGATTCCTAGCATGTTTTGTATGAGAGACATTGACCTAGATTACTTTCTTTTTTTAAAATAATTAATTTATTTATTTATGATATTTTTCCATGGTTACACGATTCATGTTGCCTCCCTCCCCTCTCCCTGAGCTGATTAGCAATTCCGCTGGGTTATACATGTATCATTTTAAAGAATGTTTTTACATGTAATTGGAAAAAATAAAAAAAAAATTAAGAATGAAAAAGGCTCCATTTTTCTGGTGTATTTAATAGGAACGGGAATTGCATTTTGTTAAAAGCTTTCTCTGCCTCTATTGATATAATTCTGTGATTTTTGTTGTTTTTGTTATTGATATGATCACTTATGTGCATAATGTTCTGAACACGGCACCAGCCTTGCATTCCTGGTAGAAATCCCACCTGGTCACAGTGTATGATCTTTATGATATATTGCTGTAATCTCTTTGCTAGTAAAAATTAAATTTTAAGAAAACCCCTCACCTTCCATCTTAGACTCAATACTATGTATGGGTTCTAAGGCAGAAGAGTGGTAAGGGCTAGGCAATGGGGGTCAAGTGACTTGCCCAGGGTCACCCAGTTGCGAAATGTCTGAGGTCACATTTGAACCCAGGACCTCCCATCTCTGAGCCTGGCTCCCTATCCCCTGAGCAACCCAGCTGCTCCCCAAACTGATTTCTTTAAAAAAAAGCATAATCAAGAAAAACATTTGATGCATTTTTTGAGCTGTAGAAACTTCCTTTCTCCCTCCTCCTTCCTTCTCTTTCTCTCCTTCCTTTCTCCCTCCCTTCTTCCCTTTCTTCCTTCCTTTCTCCCTCCCTCCCTCTCTTCTTCCCTCCCTTCCTTCCTTTCCTCCCTCCCTTTCTTCCTTTCTGTCTTAGAAGTGATGCTAAGTATAAATCCTAAGACAGAAGAGTGGTAGGGGGTGGGCAAGTGAGGTGAAGTGATTTGGCCAGGGTCACACTCCAGGAAGTGACTACTGGTCAAATTTGAACCCAGGTCCTCTCACCTCCAGGCCTTGTGCTCTATCCACTGTTATCTAGCTAGCTTGCTATATATCGCAACGTTCAAAGCTATGGACGAAGGTGTAGAATTGTTATTTTGAGCTTTATCTGTAAGCATAATCAGAAGTGACAAACTCTTGAAACATTAAGAAAAGAAAAAGCTTTCAGGCAAACAGAAAAGAGCTTGATAGGGAACTTCTAGAATTTTGTTTTGAAAGTCTTTGGGAAGGGGGATAGGACGGGGGCAGAGAATCGGAGCCATGATCTTGGGCAAGTCATTTCTCCTGAGTCTCAGTTTTTCTCAGCAGCAAGTGTAGGGGTAGCACGAAACGATCCCGAAGAAAGCTTTCAGGACTCCTAATTTTTCTCTGATGCTAGACTTAGGGGGAAATGAAGATGGAAGGGACAGGCAAGCAAAGAGACCCGTGGTCCGGGCACAGACTCAGGCCTCTTCAATTTTCTCATGGCATGAAACATACACTGGACACCAACACCGAGAAAGTGACAGATTTTCTCTGCCCAGGCTTAGCGGTCACTTGCTGTGTTTGGAATGGAGAGCAGCGATTTCCTAGGGCCAGGCAGAAGGGCCATGCTGACTCCAGATGGACAACACTCTGCCCCCAAACAAGGGAGAAGTGTTGGACAGAGAGAGGAAGACAGACGCTGGAGTCCTTAACCCTCTGGAGCCCTGTGTAAACTGAGTCAGGACAAGCCTCTCTCCGGTAGGCAAATGACAGGTAAACCCCTTCTTCTTGGCCAAATCCTTTCACCTCCAAGATGAAACAGAAAACAGAAAAAATAATGCAGCTGTAAAAAAGGAAGGAGCAACAAAACTAAAACCTTGCTTGGAATTTGCCCTTTTTCAGTTACATTTAGAAACAATTTTGGACACTGTTTTCTGACATTTGAGGCCTCAGTTTCTCTTGGTCCCTCCTTCCCCACCTCCCCAGGCAGTCAGTGGTCTGTTACAGGTTATATCGATGATCTGAAATAGTGTTTTTAAACAATAATGGTGGGGGCAGCAGGGTGGCTCAGTGGATTGAGAGTCAGGCCCAGAGATGGGAGGTCCTGGGTTCAAATCTGGCCTCAGACACTCCCTAACTGTGTGACCCTGGGCAAGTCACTTGACCCCCATTGCCTAGCCTTTACCACTCTTCTGCCTTGGAGCCAATACCAGTACTGATTCCAAGATGGAAGGTAAGGGTTTAAAAAACAAACAATAATGGCAAAGTTTAGCCCCAAAGGAGAGCAAGACACTCTCCTGTAGATATTTTTAAACCCTTTTACTTTCTGTCTTGGGATCAATACTGTGCATTGGTTCCAAGGCAGAAGAGCAGTAAGGGCTAGGCAATGGGAGTTTGTAAGATTTAAAAGAGTATATGGCTTAAACTGTAATAATTAAAATTGTTGGAGACATAAACTGTAAGAGTTAAAATGGTTGATGATGTAAACTGTAGTGAGTAAAAATGGTGGAAGATAGATATAAGAGTGGGTGAGTAAATTTGTGACCGCAGAAAATATGTTTCACTACAGTGTCTTGGTTTTTAAATCAAATATAAGGTGGTCGCCAGGGAAATATTCCCAATTATGAATATACCCAAGTCAACTGGGTTTTATAGAGAATTTAATTAATAATACAATGAGGAATTAAAGAAAGAGAGAAAGAGAGAAAAAGGAAATAAGTATGAAGGGCCTTAAGCCAACATGGCCTAGACCTGAGTCTTAAGAGAGAGAGAATCAGTCAGTCTGTCTTTTATCACTCACCACAAGGTCTGTCTAAGCAAGGATTCTAGTGACACCAGGCCAGCTCCATCTTAGCTGACTTCACCAGAGAGAGTTCCAGCCAGAGTCCTCCTCAAAGAGCCTTCCATCCAGAGACTGTTTCAAAGGGCCTCTCTCAAGAGCCTCCAGAGGGACAGAGTCCCCTCAGAGGAGCTCCAGCGAGACCTCCTTAGAGATTGTCCTCCAAGAGCTTCCCTTCTCCAGAGCCTCTCTCAAGAGATCCTCCTCAAGCGATCCTCATAAAAGCTTTCTCCAAAAGGATTCTGCTTTTTCTTATATAGGGGGTTTCTTCTATGTCACCTCCCCTAAGTCCTTACATCTACCAATCACAGTAGACGTTTTCCAAAGGACAACCCATTCTAAAAACACTGCTGGGTCGACTAATCCCTTTAGTAGAAAACCTCTGAGTAAATCTGAACCAGAGAAAACACAGCTGAGTCGACTAATCCCCTTAGTAAGTTTGAACCAGAGAAAACACAGCTGAGTCAACTAATCCCCTCAAGAGAAAACCTCTGAATAAGTTTTCACCTCTTTGCTCCTGGCAAGTTTACAAGTTGCCAGACCTCTATAGGTACCTAGCATCTCATTGTATCAATTCTAAAAACAGGCATGGCTCAAAGAACTCCCTGCCTCATCATAAGCATGGGTCCAAGTACTTTCATTGTTTAGCAAGGAGTTTTCTCCCCTAAAGCAGTCTTAAGTATGGGTGGAGTAGAGGTCCTCCCATTTCTGATCCTGGTGAGTTCTCACATCAAAATGGGGAATGTTCCCAGTAGGGAATTGTTCCAATTGAGAATTCCCAATGTGGAAATTTTTAACATTCATAAGTCTGAGAAATTTCAAGATTCACAGAGTTAAGTGACTTTCCCAGGGTCACCCAGCTAGGAAGTAGATAAGGACACATTTGAACCCAGGACTTACCATCTCCAGGCCTGCCACTCAATCCAGAGTCACCAAGCTGCCCACTCAACAAACGGGCATTTATTAAACCTGTTTCCTAGGCATTGTGTTAAGCACTGAGGGTTCAAACAGAAATCCTCCCATTTAATGAGCCTACAATTCTAATGGGGGAGTTCCCAAGCAAACATGGACAGCCACCATGAGCTGGCACAATTTAGACAAAGCAACAGCAAAGGAGATCAGGAAAGATCACTCTGAGGGAAGGAAGCCCTGGAGAGAGGAGAGAGTAGCCAGGAGTGAGTGATCCACAGGGTCCAAGGAGGAGCCACTGGAGAGAGATCCCTGGAGCTTTGGAGAGAGCACTTTCACTTGGATGAGGAGGGAGGTGGGAAGCCAGATTGTAGAGTTAAGAAGAGAAAAGAAAGAGAATTGAGGTGTCCTATTGTAGATAGCCTTGAGGAGTTTAGCCTCAAAAGTGAGGAGAAATATAAGATGGCATCTAGTGGGGATGAATGAAGGAAGTGAGCTTTTGGACACAATTTGTAGGCAGCAGGAAAGCAGCCAGTAGACAGACAGACAGAGACTGAAGATGAGAGAAAGTGGTAGAGAGGCAATCTCCTGGATAGAAGGGGATCACTGGTATGGGTAACAGGCTCAGCCCTGGCAAGGACAAGGATTAGTGGGGAAAAGGATGATGGAGATCGTGGCAGAAGGTGGCTGGAGCAGGGAAGAAGAGGGAGCTCTCAGAGAATGGTCTTAATGTATGAATATTAATAATTTAATGAATTTTATTATTTAATATTAATAATTTTAAAATTAATACAACATTAATAAAATTTGAAAAAGAGGTCTAGAAAAGTTGTTGTGAGTGGGCTAGGGAAGCCATCAGGGTGGTGGAGAAGGACTAGCCAGGGAAGGCTAAAATAGCGGCCCCTGCAGGCATGTTTTTATGATCTTCTCCGTCTTGAAAGAACAGACCCCCCCCAAAGCTAAAATTGTTTTACAAAGAAATTTCTGAGGTCATGTGATCGAGGCACCCAGGCTGGAAAGGGAGTAGCTGTCATGCCCCAGATCTGGAAGACTAACATTATATTGGAGTGCTCCATTCAAGCAGTTTTGCCAAGAGGCATTCTGAAAGCAAGGCAGATTGGGACAGGTGCCAGTCACTGTAACCCAAACAGAAGCTTGGGGTGGACCCGTAAGAAATTCCTGAGTGTGCTCACCCCAAACAAGAATGCTTGGGTTGGATCTCAGCCTGGAAGAATTGGGAATCCTTGTTGCCATCCTTGGCATTCCTAGAGAGTTACTCGGGTCGAGCAGCATCCTTTGAGGCCGAGTGGTTGGACTGAAACAATATCAGAATCTTCCCAAATGGTACTGATGGGGGCCGACAGTGGGCAGGGAGGGGCAGAAATAGGAATGGGGCCCTCAGACTCGGAGATCTTGCATTTCTCACCAATTAGCACTGGTTAAACATCAGTGGCAGCATTAGTCAAGCATAAATTGTAGCATCGATCATTAGTACTGCTTCAGTAGTATACCATACTGGGCCATCAGCTCTGCTTTATTAATTACTCAGATTGTTCTATATTTACTTTAGTTCTGAACTGTAAGACCTAATTAATTAGCCAGAGTGCTCCTCCAGTGTACCACGCCGTGCCCCATGTTCTCCTTCCAGAAGGGCAGGAAGACTCTCCCACATTGACAAAAGATGACAAGGTGGACAATGAGGGGAACGAGAGAACTGTGCACTGGGGACTCTGGCATTTCAGAAGGATCCCCCAAACCTGAACGTGTTCCTTATTCCCTATGTCGTACATGTCAAACCCTAAAACACATCTCCACCTGAATTTAGCCTGGCCCATTTTCCAGGGTTTTCTGGAGAGGTGAAGACTTCTCTGGAATGGGAGATGACAAGCTCCCAGATCCTAATACTATCCATCCTGGTATTCCATCAGCTCCAGAGAGGCTACTCTACTAGCCCCTGGGTTTATCCATCAGCCCTAGGGCTATCTTATTAAATATTCCACCCGTCATTAGGTGATTTCACTCACCACCTTAAATGTCTTTTTCTTCAAACAAAATCCTTTTCTTACTTCTGGATACAATGGAGTTGGAGTCTCCCATTCTTGGGGCAAAACCTGGCTACAAACTTGGGTGTGTTTCTCCCCCAACAGTATAATTCATCATTTCCCCCACAAATTCCATTAGGCATTATGGGAAGAGGAGTAAAGACAGCACGTGGTGGGAAAGCTGCAAAGTTGGGGGCTGGCAGGACAAGATCAGTGATGGTTTAGGGAGACCAGGACTGTTTTACCAAGGGATCAAGATGGCAAGAGAGGAGAGTGTGGCCAGTGCCAAGGGGATGGCCTAGGAAAGAACTGAGGACCCTAGGGACTGGAGGTCAAGGAGAGACTGAAGAACATGATCTGGGGCTATAATTGATTGACGTAAGTACCTACTATGTGCCAAGCACTAGGGATAATAAGGTGTGTAGTTGGTCAGGAAAGACTAGCACCTCTGGTGTGTGGGTTTGCTGAACCCTTTTCAGGGCCACTCGTCCACCTTTGATGTCCACTGTCCACCCAGCTTTTGCCCAGTGGCCACAGCCCAGTAAACTGTCTAGGTAGGTTGAGGTCTCCAACCCATCAGTGATTTAGAAGGGGGTACTCCAGGTATGTGAAGATTTCTCCTGGAGGAAGAGGTGGTTGAGAGCAACTTGTTCTGGACAGAAGCAGGCAAACTGGAGCGCTTAGAGCTTAGACACCAAAGAAGGCAAGGTCACCCACCACAACCTGAGCCATTGCCAGCCATCTTAATCTTTGTCTTCCCGGAAGAGAGTGAAGACCTTCTCTGCCTCTCTTAAATCCAATTTATGTGCAGACCATGAGACAGCACCATTTGGGTTCTCTTCTAGCTCAAAGGACAACAGCCAATCTTTCTTCTTACTCCTCTACTTATAACTGGCCACTTACACTGTTCTCCTGGCTGTTCCACAAACAAGCCACTCCATCTCTCCACTCTGGGCATTTTCTCTGCCTCCTTATGGTCACTTCCTGCTTTCCCTGACTTCCTTTAAATCCCAGCTAAAATCTTTCCTTCTCCAGGAAGGCTTTCCTGACTCCTTTTAATTCCAGTTTCTCTTATTGACAGAGATCCTGGAGTGGTTTTCCATTTCCTTCTCCAGCTCATTTTACCGATGAAGAACTGAGGCAAATGGGATGAAGTGACTTGTCCGGTGTCTAAGGCCAGATTTGAACTCAGGAAGATGAATCTTCCTGATTCCAGGCCTGGCACTCTCTCCACTGTGCCACCAAACTGCCTAGCACATAGTAGGTGCCTAACAAATGTTGATTGGCTGACTGGCTCAGAAAGGACTGACCCTGCTACCAGGACCTCGATTCAAAATCTACCTATAGTGCTTTCTGGAAAACAAGTGTTCACTTGGACATCTCTAGACCTGTTTCCCAATCAATAAAATTTGGGGCTGGATTAGATGGCATCTGAGGACCAACATCGTCTAGATTCAAGATCCCGTCAACAACTTCAAGGACTAAAGGCTACAAGTCTACTTCGTCCATCTCCTTCCCTTGATGCTCTGGACCCACCTCTACCTTACTTCTCCCTTCCCCCATTTCTCTTTCCCCACCATTAGCTGAAAAATCCATCGAAGGGTTTTCAAAATCCGAGCTGTTGATGCATTTGTTTCTGGGAGCAGTTCTAAAGGAACACTGCCAATATCTTAATTTATGGATCCTTCTGGCTGGGGCCAGAAGCTTATTGGCAAGGAGAGACAACCTGGTTAGCAAGGCTGACTCTTTGGGACATCTCACGCTCTTCAACTGATTACATCTTGGGCTAATCAAAGTTCTTGGCTACATTGATTTTGAATTCTGATGGCAGAGGAGTTGAGAAGGCTCACCTAAATAACTAGAGAGATGGTTGTGTCTTTCATGAACTTTTTCAAGAGAATTGGCCAATGTATCTAGATTTTCATTTATCTTCCAGTCTCATTTTACTCAATATCTTTTTTAAATATATATTCCCCAATGAAGAGAAAAGGCTTTCTTCTAAACCAGTGCTTCTCCACCTTTCTAATGCCGTGACCCCGCAATACAGTTCCTCAGGTTGCAGTGACCCCAAACCAAAAAATTATTTTGGTGGCTACTTCAAAACTGTAATTTTGCTGCAGTTATGATTCAGAATATAAATAGCTGATATGCACTATGTATTCTCATTGCTACAAATTGAGGGGTTGAGAACCGCTGTAAACAGAGGGGCAGCTTGGTGCAGTACTGGGGTTTCTTAATATTTTTGCATTGTGGTCTTTACCCCCCTCCCCATCAGTAGTCTGGGGAAACCTTTTTAACCCCCTTTTCAGAATATTTCTAAATGCATAATATAGAATGTTGCCAAGGAAACCAATTATTTTAGTTTTCCAATTTCAAAATATTTTGAAAAAACAAGTTCAGGTAAAGAACTCCTGACTTTACACCTAAAAGATGAGACCGGCAAAGTTGGAAAAAAAGGAAAATGTCAAATGTGGGAAGGGATGTGAGAAAATAGGTACATGAATGCATTGTTGGCAGAGTTGTGAATGAATCCAGCAACTCTGGAGAGCAATTTTTTAATTGAAAAAATTTTATTTAATTAGTTAATTTAGAATATTTTTCCATGGTTACATGATTCATGTTCTTTCCCTCCCCTCCTCCCTCCCACTCCTACACCCACCTCATAGCCAACGAGAAATTGCACTGGGTTTTACATGTGACCCATTTCCATATTATTAGTATTTGCACTAGGGTGATCGTTTAGTCTACATCCCCAATCATGTCCCCATCGAACCAAATGATCAGGCAGCTGTTTTTCTTCTGGGTTTCTGCTCCCACAGTTCTTTCTCTGGATGTGAATCTTTCTCATAAGTCCCTCAGAATTGTCCTGGATCATTGCATTGCTGCTAGTAGAGAAGTCCATTACCTTCAATTGTACCACAGTGTATCAGTTTCTGTGTACAATGTTCTCCTGGTTCTGCTCCTTTTATTCTGCATCATCTCCTGGAGATTGTTCCAGTTCACGTGGAATTCCTCCAGTTCATTATTCCTTTGAGCACAAGAGTATTCCATCACCAACAGATACCACAGTTTGTTCAGCCATTCCCCAATTGAAGGGCATCCCCTCATTTTTCTGTAGAGTAATCTGGAACTCTACTCCAAAAGCATAACTTTTGACCCAGATCCCAAAGAGATAAAAGGAAGACAAAAAGGTCTCATATTTACAAAAAACATTTATAGCAGTTATTTTTTGTTGTTGTTGTGACAAAGAATTATAGACTAAGGGGGTGCCCATCAATTGGGAAATAGTTGAACAGATTATGGTAGTATGAATGTATTGGAACACTACTATACTGCAAGGAATGAAGAAGAAGGTGGTTTCAAAGACTTGGGAAGACTTGTATGAACTGATGCAGAGTGAAGTGAGCAGAACCAGGAGAACAATTTATACAATAACAACAATTTGTGAAGACAGCTTTCAAAGATTCAGGAACACTGATCATCACAATAACCAACCAGGACTCAGTGAAGCATATAATCCCCTTCCAAATATAGAGTTGATGGACTCAGAGGACAGAGAGATATTTTTTGACATGACTGATGTGGGCTTGTTTTGCTGGGCAATACATAGTTTTAAATGATTTTGTTTCTCATTGATTTCTCAATGGGGCAGGAGGAAGTGAGAGGCAGATCATCATTTGACATTAAAATGAAATTTAATAAAAAAAAAAACCTAGAACAAATAAAGTGTAAACCTTAAAATTTCTTAGACTTATAAATGTTGGAAATTTCACCATTGGGAAATTTCATACTTGAAAAATTTCCTATTGAGAGTGGGAACTCTATTGGAATGTGAACCCCATTGGCATGGGAGGTTCCTCCTCCTCCCTTCTTAAGATTACTTTAGGACAGATACCTTTTGCTGAACAATGGAAAGGGCTTTGACCTATGCTTAAGCATAGAACAGGAATTTCTTTGAGTCATGATTGATTTTAGAATTGATACAATAGAGATACTTGGAATGACAGAACCAGGTCTTGGAACTTACAATCTCCACCCTACTCAGTCTAACAGGATTTAGGAAGGGCTGCAGCAAAGGATCAAGATTTAATTATTTGAGAATATGACCTTCAACAGACATGTGCAAAGCCACAGACCTCTGGGAGGTCCTGGGTTAAGGTAGAGCCACCATTGGCACAGGGGAGACATGGACAGTGATTGGTAGATGTGAGAACTGAGGGGAGGGAACTTGGATGGTTTCCTTAAAGATAGCGGGGTCTGAGGACTGAGGGGGGTTGATTGGAGAGGTTTTTGGTCTGAGAGGTGGTGCTTTGAGGATTGGCTCTGAAGGAAGCTGGAGGTGGAGGCCCCTAAGACTGTTTCTCCATTTTGGTCACGTGAGTGATAGGGACTGATCTCTTTTCTTTGCCTCAGCTATCTAAGGGCTTGGGCCTTTGGGCCCAGCCTAAACAGAAGGGGTATTTAAGCCCTCTTCCCTTCTCTCCCCTTTCTCTCTCCCTCTCTCTCTCTATCTCTAATACCTTTCTTCCTCCTGTTTGTAATTAAACTCCATAAAAGGTTGACTGCTGACTTGAGTTTTCATTTAGGAATTACATAGCTGAATTCCTTGGCGACCTTAAATTAATATATATCAGTCTTTTAAAGTGATTTCCTTGTCACAAAAGACACCTCTGACTGTGGTGAATAGAATAGTTCATATTCTACCCCAGACACTTATTAGCTATGTGTTCCAGGACAAATTCCTTAATGTTTTAAAATTTCATTTTATTTTTTCCAATTACATGTAAAAACAATTTCCACCATTTTATTTTTCTTTCTTTCTAAAAAAATGTTTAAACTTTATTTATTTTTATCAATTACATGTAATAATAATTTCCACATAAGTTTTCCAAAGTTCTATGATCCAAATTGTTTCCATCTTTTTTCTCCTCCCCACTCCCAGAGCTGGCTAACAATTCAATCTGCGTTATACATGTATTATCACGCAAAACATTTCCATATTATTCATTTTTATAAGTGAACAATCATACAAAATCAAAACCTCGAAACATATCCAAATAAACAAGTGAAAAATTGTATGCTTTCATTTGCAATCCCACTCCAACAGTTCTTTCTCTGGAGGTGGATAGCATTCTTTTTCATAAGTCTCTCAAAATTGTTCTGGATAGTTGTACTACTGATCTAAGTCTATCACATTTGATCACTCCAAAATATTGCTGTTACTGTGTATAATGTTTTCTTGTTTCTGCTTATTTCACTCTGTATCAGTTCTTCTCAGCTCTTTCTGAAATGATCCTGTTCATAATTCCTTACAGTCCAACAATATTCCATCACCATCCTATATCACAATTTGTTCAACCATTCCCTAATTGAAAGACATGCTTTTAGTTTCCATTTCTTTGCCACGACAGAAAAGAGCAGCTATAAACATTTTTGTACAAGCAAGTCCTTTCCCCATTTTTTTTTATCTTGTTGGGATAGAGACATAGGTATGGTATTACAGGATGAAAGAGTATGAATTATTTTATCACCCTTTGGCCATAATTCCAAATTGCCCTCCAGAATGGTTGGATCAGTTCACAACTCCACAAGCAATGCATTAGTGTCCCAATTTTGCCACATTCTCTCCAACATTTATCATTTTCCTTTACTCTCATACTGGCCAATCTGATAGTTGTGGTTTAGTACCCCAGAATTATTTTAATTTACATTTTCTCTAATCAAGAGGGATTTACATTTTTTCATATGATTATTGATAGCTTTGATTTCTTCATCTGAAAACTGCCTATTTATATCCTTTGACCATTTATCAATTGAAGAATGAATTATATTCTTATAAATTTGACTTAGTTCCTTATATATTTGAGAAATGAGACTTTTATCAGAGAAATTTGTTATAAAATTTTTTCCCCAGTTTTTTGTTTCCCTTCTAATCTTGGTTGCATTGGTTTTGTTTGTACAAAACCTTTTTAAATTTAATATAACCAAAATTATTTATTTTATATCTTGTAATGTTCTCTGTCGCTTGTTTAGCCACAAATCCTTCCTTTCCACATTGATCTGAGAGAACATTTCTATGTTCTCCTAATTTACTTAGATTATCACTCTTAAGATCTAAATCCTATACCGATTTTAACCATATCTTGGTATGTGGTCAAAATATATGTATATCTTGATATAGGGTATGAGATATTGATCTAAACCTAATTTTTGCCATAGTGTTTTCTAATTTCCTAGACATTTTTGTCAAATACTGAGCTCTTATTTCCACATTTGGGATCTTTTGGTTTAACAAACAATGATTGCTAAGGTCATTTACCCCTAATCTAGTCTATCGATCAATCCTTCTGTTTCTTAGCCAGTATCAGATTGTTCTGATGATTACTGCTCTATAGTACAGTTTGAGATTTGGAACTGCTAGACTACAATACTTCACTTTTTTTCATTAGTTCTCTTGCTATTCTTGATCTTTTTTTCTTCCAGGTGAATTTTGCTATTATTGTTTCTAGTTCTATAAAATGTTTTTTTAGTAGTTTGATTAGTATGCCACCGAATAAGTAAATTAATTTAAGTAGGATTGACATTTTTATGATATTAGCTCAGCCTACCCATGAGCAGTTAATGTTTTTCCCAATTGTTTAGATCTAACTTTATTTATATAAAGTGTTTTGTAATTGTGTTTATATAATTTCTGTGTTTGTCTTGGCAAATAGATTCCCAAATATGGAGATTCAGTTTACATAAAAAACTTTAATTGAACTAGTGCAACACAACCATTATGGGTAGGTCCTTTCTATATTATTTTGACAACACCTTCAGCTGTTTGTGTATTAAAGAATTGTGACTGCATTGCTTACATGTGAAAAAAGCAACAGCAGCAGAAGAGATTACATCAGACAACATAGCTTACATGGCTGCTGTCAGAAGAAGAAATTGTTCAAGAAAAGGAATGAAACAGAGACAGATGAAGATCAAGACAAAGGTGAAGACAGCAGAGAAGAAACAGAGAAGATAGCAGAAAGGATGACTGAACTGTAACAAAGGCATTGAAGGGAAAATCAACAGAGAAGAAAAACACAGACTGATTATGGACATGAACTGTAAGATTTTTGTGCCATTGTAACATTACACACTTTCACTATAGTTGCAAACAAATATTACATAGTAACAGCACAAAGACAGAAGACAGTAGAAGAGGAGATGATTTTGAAGATTTGGTACATATTCACTACAAAATAATATACACTATAGGTCACATTTCTTACAAAGTCTGCAACATCATAACCATGTGATGAGTATTCATGGAAATGGTGAATACACATAAATCACTTTGGGAAGATAATGACTAAATTAATTAGATCTTATTAAATTAATTTATTTTAATTTTTTATTTAAATTAAATTAATAAGATCTTATCTCACAGAAAGACTTTATGTCTATGTAGGAGAAAACATCAGGAGAAGATACATATGTTTCTAAAGAAAATCTTTAAGGTTTTCTTAGACTACCTTAAGGGGGGAGTTTATTTTCCTTCTGCAACATGCAGTTTGTAAATACTATATATATATAGTCTATAATATAATTTGTACATAACATATACATAGGTGTAGAAATTGTACATATATGTATATACCTATAAATGTGTATATAGTTAACTTGTTGCAAAGTTTTTATTTTATTAGTATAGCAAGTTGATTTTGAATTTTAATGTAGTTAGTTTTGTTTTTCTGTCTTAGCATAGTAAAGAGTTTTGTTTGAATTATTCAAATAGGATTTGTATGATGCAGTTTCCATGAGTTTGCATAGTTATTATTTTAGATAGACTGTAGTTTTTTGTAAAACATAAGTTAAATTATTTTTTGGTAACTAATTGTTTCAAAAGTTTGCATTTTGCAATTCTGTAATTGTATGTTTTATACTTATATTTGTACAAGTATGTTTTCATTGATTATTTGTTTTTGGTGAACTTTTCTATTCTTTGATTTATATCCCTAATGTAGATTAGCATAGATAAAGTATAGCAATAAGAATAGGATGATATAAGCATAAGATTAAGACTATTTTTGGGGGGAAATATAATAATGTTAGGTATAGCTTTACAATTACAGAGAATAGCGAGCATATGGGAGAGATTTTTTATCTCTCCCATATGCTCGAAGGGGAGGGAGGGATTATAAGGATGATATTAGAAAATAAATCTTGTTATATTAGTTTAGAGATAAGAAGTAGAGAAGCTGGCTTAAGAAAGAATTGGAGTTTGAAGCAGATCTAAGACAAACTGTCAGTTTCAAATGTTGACAGTTTAATGATTTTTCTGTGACAGTTACACTCTCTGGGTGTGGCAGTTACTCAGAGGGAATTGGGAGTTACTCTCTGGGAGGTAGTTATGAGTTACTGTCTCTCTCAGAGTCCTAACTTGGTTCTTGCTGAGACTCAACTAGCTAGCCTTTGTTATTTTTATAACTTGAAGATAATGTTAAGAATTATAAATGATAATAGTTTTAGTTTATTTAGAATAGTAAAAATTTGGGTTAGTCAGATCAGGAAGGATCAGTGTAGCCTGTGGACACAGAAATGATTCCTTGCAGAACCAGGGAGTTTTATTTGGATGGAATTAGAATCCTTAGAGTTAGAAAATTTTTTTTTTAATCCTCATATTTTCAATAAATAATTTATTTTTATATAGCAAGAGTCTCTTTAGCATCCTTGTACCTGGCCCTGAAGAGAGGTTCATTTATGAGCTTCACTTCACTTATATATAACAGACATGTGCAAAGCCACAGACCTCTGGGAGGTCCTGGGTTAAGGTAGAGCCACCATTGGCACAGGGGAGACATGGACAGTGATTGGTAGATGTGAAAACTGAGGGGAGGGGACTTAGATGGTTTCCTTAAAGATAGCAGGGTCTGAGGACAGAGGGGGAGTTCCAGAGGTTTTGCTCTGAGAGGTTTTGCTCTGAAGGAGTCTGAGAGGAGAGAGGTCCTGGAGGGAGAGCTCCTGGAGAGGTCTGAGAGGAGGGCTTGCTCTGAAGGAGGCTGGAGGTGGAGGCCCCTGAGACTGTTTCTCCATTTTGGTCAAGTGAGTGATAGGGACTGATCTCTTTTCTTTGCCTCAGCTATCTAAGTAAGGGCTTGGGCCTTTGGCCCAGCCTAAACAGAGGGGGTATTTAAGCCCTATTCCCTCTCTCTCTCTCTCTCTCTCTAATACCTTTCTTTCTCTTGTTTGTAATTAAAACTCCATAAAAGGTTGACTGCGGACTTGAGTTTTCATTTAGGAATTACATAGCTGAATTCCTTGGCGAACTTAAATTAATATATATATCAGTCTTTTTAAGTGATTTAGATGTCACATGGGGTACAATACACTATCCTAGGCATTAGAAAAAATACAAATCTGATCTCAGACACTTTTTACATGTATGGCACTAGAGAAGTCATGAAACCTCCGCTGCCTCGCCCTTATCACTCTTCTGCCTTGAATTCTAAGACCAAAGGTAAGAGTTATAAAAGAGATAGAGAAATACAAAGAGAAATGAGATATCCTTGTTCTCAAGGTATTATACTTGGGGCTGGGTCAAGCAGAGGAAGCTGCCTCTTGGTCCCACATCCCACATCATCATCACAGGTGTGACTACCCTTGCAATGAGCCTCTGAGACCCCTGGTTCCCCTCCTGTTTGGTCCAAGGCAGGTACCATGGAGAGCCACAACAGGGGAGATAGGATTAGGGTGGTAGATTTGAGGATGGTTCCCCATTCAAAAGCCACAAGAGGCTAGCCCTACAGCTGCAGGTTCAACCCCATGTCCTCCTTAGCTGCAATTTCTTTCGCTGCTATTTCTGAATTTATTTTTTAAAACTAACAAAAATCAAAGTAAACAGAACCAGGTAAATCCATACATCAGAACAATAACAATGCAATTTGGGGGGAAATAAACCTCTAATAAAAACCCATTGAAATGATCCAGGACAATCCAGAGGAATTTATGAGAAAGAATGCTATCCACATCCAGAGAAAGAAGTGTAGGAGGAGAAACAGAAGAAAAGCATATGATTGATCATGTGGTTTGACAGATATATGATTGGGGATTTTGACTTTAAATGATTACTCTATTGCAAATAGTAATAATGTGGAAATAGGTATTGAACAATGATACATGTATATAAAGCAGTGGAATTGCTCCTCAGCTCCAAGATGTGAACTTTAAAAATTCTTAGCCCCTACTTCATAAGATTTGGTTAAGACCATTCCCCCTTTTAAACAATGAAGGGACTTAGATCAAGAATGTGAGACTTCTACTCCACCCCTACTTAAGCCTGCTTTAGGGGAAGAACCTCCTTGCTGAACAATGAAAAATATTTAAACCCATACTTATAGTAAGGCAAAAGTTCTTAAGCTGTGCCTATTTTTAGATCTAATACAAAAGGGTGTTAAGAACCTATAAAGGGGGGCAGCTGGGTAGCTCAGTGGATTGAGAACCAGGCCTAGAGATGGGAAGTCCTTGTTTCAAATCCGGCCTCAGCCACTTCCTAGCTGTGTGACCCTGGGCAAGTCACTTGACCCCCATTGCCTAGCCCTTACCACTCTTCTGCCTTGGAGCCAATACACAGTATTGACTCCAAGACGGAAGGTAAGGGTTTAAAAAAAAAAAAAAGAACCTATAAAGGTCAGGCAACTTGTGAATTTACAAGGAGCAAAGAGGTGAGAACTTACTCAGAGGTTTTCTGGTGTGAACTTAATAAAAAATTTAAGCCTTCTTAGGTGTGAATTAAGAATGGTCTGTCCTTTGGAAAATGTCTACTGTGATTGGTAGATGTGAGAACTTAGGGGAGGTGACATAGGAGAAAATTCCCTTTAAAAGGAGACAAAAAGCTCTCTCTGGGGACAGTCAGCTGGGAAAGGCTGAATTGGAGGAGGCAGCTGGCCAAAGCTGCCTTGAAGGGTCTCTCTCAGGTCTCCCTCTCAGAGATCTTGTGGTGAGTTGATAAAAGACTGACTGATCCCTCTCTTAGGGTTTTCAGCTTAGACTGGCTCATGCTGGCCTAGACTGGTATAGCCCTTTTTTCTCATTATTCCCTTTTTCTCTCTTCCTTTAATTCCTCATTTGTATTAATTAAAATCTCTATAAAAACTCAGCTGACTTGGGTATATTTAATACTTGGGAATCTTTCCCTGGCGACCACCTTATATTTGATTTTAAAACAAGACACTGTCTTGAAACCATATTTTCTGCGGTCACAATTTAACAAACACTCTTTTAACTGCCACAATTTATGTCTTCCACTATTTTAATCATCACAAAGAGCAGGGAGGGAAGAGGGGAGGGAAAGAACATGAATCATGTAACCATGGAAAAACATTCCAAATTAATTAATTAATTTTTTTAGGCCACTGAAATCACTGAATACCTTTGAAATTATAATGAATAAGCTTGGCCCCAGAGAAGAGCAACAGAAGATATGTCTCCATCATCTTTCCTTGCAGAGGTGTGTGGAACACTACCCAGCACCAGGCTTGGAAACTATTTTGTAGTATGTTAGTTAATTTTACAAATTTTTTTCTCCACTTTTAAAAAATTCTTTGTCATTAAACAAAGATTCCTAACTCTTTTGCTAGAGATCCTTTTGGCAGAAATCTGGCAAAGTCTATAATCTCTCAGAATAATGTTTTTTTAAATGCATCAAATAAAATACAGAGGAGGAAGAAAGAAGTCAATTATACTGAAATACAGCCATCAAAATATATATGTATGTATTTAAAAACAAATTTCCTAACTCCGGGTTATTCATCCCTGCCACAAAGTATGCCCTTTGGAGGGAGAGGAAGAAGGATGCAACAGGAAATGTAGTTGATACAAGAAGAAAAGATAGCAAGAAAATTACATTTTAAACTTAAGTAAGTTATCATTTATAATGGGAAGTTAGGTGGCAAAGTGGACAGAGTATCAGGCCTAGAGTCAGGAAGACTCATCTTTCTGAGTTCAAATCTGGCTTCAGACTCTTACTAGCTATGTGACCCTAGGCAAGTCCTTGTTTGCCTCAGATTCATCATCTGTAAAATGAGCTGGAGAAGCAAAATGGCAAACTACTCTAGTATCTTTGCCTCAAATAGGGTTACAAATAATCAGACATGACTGAAACAACAACAAAATCCTTTATAACAAACATGTTTTTTAAAAGGGAAAAACCAGTTCAGCACAACACTGAAAATGCTTGTCATCTCTTACCTGTCAGGTACTTCGAATTGCAGAATCTTTGGCAGCTAAGTGATGAAGGGCATCAAGCCTTCTACTTACTCCCTCAGCCTCAGTTTCCTCCTCTGTAAAATGTGGAGTTTGGATTTTCTAAATCCCATGATCCTAAGACCTACTTAGTTAAGGATAATGTAACAGTAAGAATGCGGAGTCCTGGAAAACCAGCCTATAAACCCGGATTCTAACACTCACTAGCCGTAGGACCTTGGGTAAATCACTGCTTCAGGCCAAGTTTCCTAATGTATAAAATGAGAATAACAATAGAACCCCTTGCACAAACAGCTCCTCCTCCATTCTGTATGAGGTATATAAAGTTCAGCCAAGGGTGTAAGGAGGACATACTGGGCCTGCTTGGTGGTTGCCAAGGCAATGGCTGTTTGAGATCACTTCTGGATCTTTGTCTCTGCAAGTGAGTTGGTGTAACTTGGGGAACCCAAAGCCCAAGCTTTGGATGGGACCCAGAACAAGCATTGGGTGGAAGCATTCCTTCCAGCCATTTGGCTTCCCTGGACAGTCTCTGAGGTCAGTCTAACCTCCAGTTTCTAGCCACATAAAGCTAGATTCCATAGTGAATATAGTATTAGTAAATAGTGTCTCTAGCAAGGATTGGAGGCTGGATTTTAGCCCAAGTCCCTGGGCGGGCTCCAGAGATGCTACCTATTCACCAGAAGCCATGGAAGAACAATAGATATCCCCAAATCCTCTAGCTAAGGGCCCCTCCCAGACAAGCCGGCAGCATAATGACTTCAAAAGCAGCTCTACATTGCAAGAGGAACCAGAAGAAATCTCCTCCAAACTGGAAAAGGAGTTCCTTGACCCCTCCTATTCCTCCATGCCCTCCAGGCCCTCATTCTTCCCACTAGACACATAGCTCATAATTGGTGTAACAGTTAAAATTTAGGGAAACCTGGCAGGTAGAAATTAGTTTCCCTCTGCAAGGAGTATTATATTTTTAGAGGTTTATTAAAGGTTGAGAATTTAAGAAAATACAAGTAAGAAAAGCACGTGTCTAGGCCCAGAGAGCCTATTCACGACCACTCACATCTTGCCTGCTATTTTGAGAATCAGGCCTAGAGACAGGGGATTCTAGTTTCAAATCTGGCCTCAGACACTTCCTAGCTGGGTGACCCTGGGTAAGTCACTTGACCCCCATTGCCTAGCCCTTACCACTCTTCTGCCTTGGAACCAATACCCAGTATTGATTCCAAGATGGAAGGTAAGGGTTTAAAAAAAATAAGTTTTATTGATTTTTTTTTCTGTTTCTTACAACACTAATATCCCTCCCCTTCTTCCTCCCAGAGAGCTTTCCCAAATGATAAATAGTAGTTTTTGGAGAAGAGGAAAAAATGTCTATATAACCAATCAACAATTTCACCAAGAGTTGGTTAGGGGATGACGTCTCATTTTTTTTTTCATTTGGGTCCCACTTGATCTTTATAATTTTGTTACATTTACTACAGGGTTTTTTGGTGTGTCATTGTTCTTTCTATTTATGACGTTGTTACTCTATATATGTCCTTTTCTTGATTCTGCTTACTTTGTTCTGCTTTAGTTCATTCATATAGCTCTTCCCATGCTTCTCTGTATCACCATACAGATCATTTCTATAGCACGGTATATTCCATTATATTCATGTACCACAACTTGTTGAGCCATTCTAGGGGGCTTCTAACACTACCTTTTGGCTTCACTGGCACTCAAAGTCTGTAGCACAAAGGACATTTTTTTGTTGTTGTTTAGACATTTTCAGCCATATCTGACTCTTTGAAACACTCATTTGGGGGTTTCTTGGCAAAGATACTGGAGGGATTTGCCATTTCCTTCTCTAGTTCATTTTATAGATGAGGAAATTGAGGGAAATGGAGTTAAGTGACACATCCTGGACCACACAGCTAATATCTAAGGCTGGATTTGAACTCAGAATGATGAATCATTCCGACTCCCAGCCTGGCACTCCCCTAGCTGCCACAAAGGGAAGTTTAGCTTTAGGCATACTTTAGGTACAAGAGGTTGGCTTGTTGGCATTCTCCTCTTCATACACTTTTCTTTGCCTCCATGATCTTTGTCATCATGATCTTCTCTGGTCAGTCTCCTGTTAGATTTCTTGCTGGCCTTTGATTCATTGTTTCCCTTGGGGCTCTACTGACACTCTTCTGTTCACTTGACTATCTAAATTAAATTCTAAAAATTTGTGTAACTCAAGCTTGATTAGAACAAGAGCACTGATCTAGAGGTGGAAGGAACCTTGGGAGCCATTGAGTTCAGTGCCTTCTTTTTACAAATTAGGAGACTGAAGTCTACATCCCTTGAGTTGCCCTAAATTCTTCTCCCAATGATCACCTTTCTACTGACTACCTTCTTTCATTCCCTAACTAGACCTTTTTGAGAACCAACTCCTCTCTTATCTAATCCTCTGGAATCCCTTGTTCTAGCACTAATTCCTCTTCTCCAAACTCCAATCTCTGATTCCTCCTACCATTGCTCCAATTCACTGAATTGCTGAATAAAACAAGAGGAAATCACAAAATTGATTTGTAGTCCCTGGGTTGACTACAAACGCATGCTATCTAATCTTACCTGGTCCCTCACTACAGCAAAGCAATCCTACTCCTACCTAACCAATTTGCTATCTCATCCTTTTTCAAACATTCTGGTCTGCCTCTAGCCTCCCACAGAACTTCCACCCACTCACCTGAGGACTCATCTCATTTCCTTTTATTTAAGTCCAGTGATGAAGTAATGACTAAGGAACTGGAGTTTCTAAGTCCACCTCTTCAGGGTCTATTTACCTATCAGACATGTCTTGGGATGTCTGGGAGAGGGACTGAGTTCTGAGATCACAGAAGTATATAAGACACATGCCAGAGGAATTTGCTCTCTTGTGCCACATTCTTTTGGGGCTTGTATTTTTTTTTGCCCTGCTCTTTGGCCCCACTCACTATCTTGGGGACCTGTTCAGTGTAAAGATTAAAATTTAGGAATATGGAGAGACTGAGGCAGGTAGAAATTAGTTTCTCTCTGCAAGGAATATTATATTTTTTAGAGTTTTATTGAAGATTAAGGATTAAAGAAAAGACAGGATAAGAAACACGTGCCTAGGCCAGAGTGGACTAGACAAAGTAATCTCACATCATGGAAGAGACACCTCTGCTCCAAAACGGAAGTCCAAAAAGAGACCCAAAAACCTTTGCCATCAGCTTAAATCCTTCCTCAATCTCGGCCCACCTCAGAGTTCCCGTGAGATTACAAAGCATTTTGGGGAAGTGGAGCAAAGGCTTGTGGGGATTGTAGTCCTGTATTCAAGTCTATTTTTTATATCAGATGGTGCCGGGAGTCTACTGGTCACTTTAGATTGTCTTAAGTGGTTACTTAATCAATCCACTTAAAATTCAGAAATGCTGCCTCTGGAGGATTTCAATCCTTACAGAATGATGACGTAATTTGATGATGCTGGATGTCTCGAAGTAGACTGAAGTCAAGTATGCAGGGGACTCGAAAATCCCAAACGGTACTAAAGGAATCCAGTCAAATAAAAAACCTGAGAACTGACCAGCACCTTGAGATGTGTGCTTCACAAGGCCAAACATTCTCCGTAAGAGACGTGGGACTATTTTGATCTTTGAGACAGCCGGTGAAACTGAGCCCTGGCTTGGAGTTCTTACAGAGATTCAAGGCTGGGAGAGACAGATGGAGGAGGTGGGAAACTCAACAGGTCAACAGCAGCAGCAGCAATGGGGACAGTTTTTCCAGCCATGCCTAGAAATGGTGGCGGAGGAGCAAAAGGAGAAGAGACAGAACAGGGCAACACTGAACTGAACAGTCTTGGCCCTCTAGGCCTTTTAGATCCTAAGATTTAGGCTACTTCTAAGCACAGGTCTGCTCTTCCCCCAGCTTCCCCTCTTGGTCTCTACCCATGAACCAACACAAAACATGCCTCACAAGCATCTTTACTAACCCATCTCCAGTAACCTCAATTTTGTCTCAGCCACGAAGAGGCTGGGAATAGAGAGACAAACAGAAGTTTAAGTGAAGGCAAGAGCCAAAGAAATCTCTGCCTAAAAGTCTGGAATTTTTCTAGCTCTTGGCGAGTGTGTTCCTTAAGGTTTCATTTAATATACTCTTCTTAAAGCAATAAAGGAGAGAACCACTGAGGATCTGGGAGGCTATTATATTACCTCAGGCAACAAAATCCAACAACCTAATTGTGAACAGACTGGGAAAGATCAAGTTTCGGAGACAAAGAGGACAGGGAAGAAAGGGTAACTTCACTGCTGATGTGCCTAGCAACTTCCAGCGTTGTTATGTAAACACGTCGGCCCCGTAAACAAGAGGTAAGTTATTACGATGTTGACAGGCCCCAGGACCACTATTATGAAGACAGAGCAACTCCAGAGTCATTCCTTCCAGAGCTAAATAGCATTTCCTCAGGGCCTTGGCCTCAAAGAGGACTCGGTACTGTACTTAGACTAAGGCAGACCTGAGTTCAAGTCCCACCTGACCCTTGTTCTGTGACCCTGGGGACAAAAGTTAACCTCAGTCTCATCTGTACAATGGCTACAATATTTATAATACTTAAAATAAATCACCCTTTTAGGCTGAATGAATCGAATTTGTATTTATTTCCATTTGTGTGCCGTTTCCCCTGGTAGAATGTTTCAGCTCTGCCTTTGTATCTCTAGCTCCTAGATTGGGACTTTGCCCAGACCCTGTCAAACAAAGTGTTTCATCCCACAACTCTCTAAACATATCACCTGAAAAAGAGTCCAGAAAAGGCCAAAGAATCCTAAGAAAGCAGGTAGCGGAGCTTTAGATAGGGCAAAGGGAAACCAAAGCTGAAATGCAAGATGGGAAAACAATAAAGCCGCCCCACGACCATCCTCAGCCCATCCACACGGCCCTTCCCCTGGCTTGCGGCATACCCATAATGCACTCCTCATTGTGATCACTTTTCAGGAGCTTCCCTTCTTCCTTCACAGCTCACTCAGGTCTCCCTCTTCCAGGTAGCCTGGCGGCGGCTGACTTCTCCAACTCAGTGGATTCTATGTTCGTAGCCTCCCTCATTTCTCTCCTCCGACAGGGCCACCATTCCAGGGCAGGCCTTCATCACCCCACGCCTCCAATTTATCCTCCCCTTAGTAGCCAGTCATCCTCCTAAAGTGCAGGTGCAACCAGGTCACCCACTCCTACTCCTCATCCAACGAATTCTAGCAATTCCCTCTTATCTTTATGACCCCAAATAAAACCCTATTGGGCCTGTAAAGTTCTTAACCGCATGGTCCCTTCCTATCTTCCACTTTTCTTGCACCGTCTTCCCCTCCACTGACTATAATCCAGCTGCAATGGTCTTTTTGAACCCTTACTTTCTGTCTCAGAATTAATACTGTGCGTTGATTCCAAGGCAGAACAGTGGTAAGGGCTAGGCCATGGGGGTTAAGTGACTTGTCCAGGAATTGTCTGAGGCCAGATTGGAACCCAGGACCTCCTGTCTCTGGGCCTGGTTCTCAACCCGCTGAGCCCCCCAGCTGCCCCCAGTATGGTTAAAAAAAAAATTTTCTTACCTTCTGGTTAGAATGAATATTAAATATCAGTTCCAGGGCAGAAGAATGGTAATGGATAGGTAATTAGGGGGGGAGTGACTTGTGTAGGATAATATAGTTAGGAAGTATCTGAGGCCAGATTTGAACCCAAGATCTCTCATTCCTAAGCCTGGCTCACAATACACCGAACCACCTAGCTGCCCCCTTTGTTTTTTGTTTTAAACAATAAATACCCCCAATGATCTAGTTCCTGGGAATACAAAGACAAAGTATGATACAACCCCTGCTCTCAAGTATCACACTTTCTACTGGGGAGGGAATCTGATTCTATGATGCATACTCTTAGATAAATCACTCAGCCTCCCTACCTTTAAAAGGAGATCGGCCTACCAATGGGGCTTTGAAACTGGTGCCCACGAACAGGTTTTTAAACAATAGTTTGATGACCGCATTTTTCTTACAACTGGTTTCCTTTATCATCTTTACATAACATGATTCTGAAAAGGGGCCGGCAGGTTTCCCCGATGGCCTGGGAGGTCCAGGACACAAAAGCAACCACGCAGTTCTACATGTATGAGCTTATCAAGCAGGAAGCATTTGTTAAGAAGGCAGGAAGTGCCTCCTGTATTTCAAGCTCTGGACTCTGGATAGGAAAAGTCTCAAGTTGCCATTCTATTGTTGGGAAGCACATTGTGCACACTCAAATAAAGAAAACTGCAGAGGCTACTAAAAGGGCAGGGGTGGGACAGTCTAGCCTCTGGCTTATTTTCGCATCCTTTTAGCTAGATTGGCTTGGAGTAACTTTTGAGCTGTGTCTGAAGACCAAGATGAGGCTATGTCATCACTGGGTGAAATGGTTTCAAACTGGCCCTCCAAAGTATCGTTCAGATAGGACAGCCTCACTCCCAATCATTGGTGTTAAGAAAAGGGGGGTGGGGGGGCGCTATTGGGTAGCAGATATATGGGAGACAGCACCAAGTATTGGCTCACGTTTCCATTCCCTACCATGACACTTAATATTTGGGCTGAGAACACAACTGGGTGGCATAAGGATGAGTCACATAAACACACGTTTACAATTGTTGCCTCATCACAGAAGCTAGGTTTCCTGTGGGGTTTGGTGACCCCTGGACAATTCTATGTCCATAACTGCTCAGCTTATTCTTCCCTTCCCCAAGGGTGGTAAGGGACTGGTGAGATGGCCTATGTAATCCCATCAGTGTCCCCCCATAATCCTTTATTGTAGTCCATGGCTAGGAATCCGGACATGTGGTGGCATACATGGAGCAAGAGATCAAGGCCTAATCCAGTTACCATTTCCTCTGCAGCAGAGATTTTTCTAGGCTGCTATGCCCACTTTTGGGATAATGGCAGTAACAGATTCCATTAGGGTCATCTCTGCTGGGTTGAGATACTGGCTAGGGTTACAGTTTAAGCCATCTCCCAAACTTCTAAAGTGCTCTCCTTCCCCCAGGAAGAGACCAACTCCTAGGCAGACAGTCACACAAACCCAGATAGCCCTTGATAAATTTATCGCCGATTCCAGGGGTGCCTGCACTCTTATTAATCAATCTTGTTCTTATGTAAACGTCAGGGGAAATTATGAATTGACACTCAGCAACGGATGGTTCACAGTAGAGCCTCTTTTGGCTACAGAGAACAGGTTTGGTAGCAACTATGGCCAAGTGGGCATTTTTAATTCTAGTAATTATTATTCTTTTTAGAGCTTGCCTTGGTTGATGTATTTAAAGTCTATACCTGTCTTTTATCAGGGGGAAAACTTATGTGTGTCCTGAAAATGATGGCTTTATTAAGTCCTAGTGGATTTGCCTTTTAAGTAATCAATGGGTTTCTTCAAAATTACATGTTTTTGATAATACATACGTAACCCAGATCAAGGCTTACCATCTCTGTGAAGGGAAGGCAGGGAGGATACAATTTGGATCTTATAATTTAGGAAAACATATGTTGAAAATTATTATGTATCATTGGGAAAATGAAATATCTTTGATTAAAAAGTACATTTTTTTAACTCTTACATAGTTGAAGGGGGTTTTGAAAACTTTTTCCCCTTTTATTTCTCTTCTGTTTTATTAGTTTTAAGAATGACCTTCAAATTTGTTTATAACTGATTATTTCATATTGAGGGATCAGTCTACAATGTCTAACGGCCCTGATAACAAGACTAGGGAATCACAATTCCCCCTTTTCTCATACTTCTCTCTTTTTGAGTCATGGCAGATGGTGGGAAACTACATTACTGTTTCACCTCACCTACATGCTTGTAAGATATAGGCTATCTCCACTAGACTATGGATAAGTACTAGGTAGTTGTTGTAATTTATATAAATTTTTCCTTATTTGGGGAAAGATGATTCATATATTATCCTGGTGACTTATTTAATGCTTTCTTAACCTTGCCATACATCCTATACCAAGTGTTGTAAAAGAATAAACAGCATGCTGGAACATTCTTTTATGTTACCATCAAGTTATATAGGGGCTTGTATATAGGGTTAGATCCTGGGCAGTATCTCATTCTTCTGAGGGGGAAGTGTGGAAATATCCTACAGGTCCAAAGAGTAAGATGTTAAAAAGCACTTTTAGGGAGAGATATTGTAAAGGACCTGGACCAGGAAAGCAAATCTTCAGGAGAAAATGCTCTATGGACTATGAAATGTCCTGATGTCCCCAGAAATCAGACACTACATCATAAGTCTTTGAATATAATTAGCTGAACTGTGGGAGCTGGGTCCTCTGTCTGTCCCCTTTGGTCCTCTTTAGAAGCCAATATTTTCTTTTGATTTCAAAAAATTCGATCCAAAAAAGAGGAATGCCCCCAACAGTTCCTTGTCAATACATCTCAAATTATGTTTAATATGTTATGAAACACCCTAACGTAGTTAGCCTCTAAATTATAACACCTTTGGGCTTTTATATACCCCGGTGAGAAAATCCTTAAATAGATAGAAGTTATATATGGAATGATTCATTAGAGAAGCTAACATGTGTCTTAATGAATCAGAGGGGGGAGTTGTGAAAAATTAATAAAATTAACACTAGCTGGTGCCCTTTCTTGGTACCCTAAATTGACCTTTGGATTGTAAATAGGGAGAGCTTTGATACTAAGTTTGAAATATCCCACTCTCTGATTATGTAGCATACCAGGCATGTTGGCATCTGGGAAGTATGGTTGATGTACTGATATTGTATCATATATATTCATTTATCAGATACTTGGTCAGATCAGTTAATGATCTTTGTACAAGAAGTTACAGTCCAAAGGGCAACAGAATTCCTGAGCCATCACAAAGGCTTAACTCTCCCCTGGTCAAACCACATTCCTTTGAAAAGCGCATGTCAGGTGAATCTCTACCTCCTCTGATCTTGTCATTGTCTATTCAACCAATGTTAAGACCTATGCTATGTTACATATTCATTGATCACCTCTCAATCCACAATAAATGCTGGGGGTAAGTAGCGCTATTCTCTCTCTTGATCCCTGCATCCTTGGAGTTCTTTCTCCTAATTTCTTCTTATCTGTCCTAGCAACACTGTCACCCACATGCTTTCTATCTAGGAGTTCTTACTCCCACATGTTTTCTTATTTCTCATGTTTTCCTTTAATTGATTATCCAAGGAAGACATTATAAGAAGATAGCGCCTCTCCCCATATCTTTTAACTTGTCTTTGAGTCTTCATTTATCATCCATTTCCCTCAGGCTCCCTTCTCCTTCTCAAGTTATAACCCACAGGAAAATCTTTATATAACAACCAAAATCTCGGAGTGTTATATTTGGCACCCCAGATGGGACCTTTTATTAGGCGCTAAATCGTGTACACAGCACTTGAGAAAACTAGTGAGGAAACTGACTGGAGTCAGGATTTGCGAATTGTGGCTGGGCCAGCCAGGTAAGCTTTTCCATTAAGGGAAATGGGTCAAAAATCTCACGCCTGTTATATTCAGTTGTTGCAGTCTTAATTCAGAAGGTAGGACTTAAGACTATCATAAAATCTTATCCTGGTTTCCCTAAACCCTGTTTTTTCATAGGGTGAGATCTTTAAAACTAGCAATTAAGATTGCAGGAGTTTAGCTCCAAGTGTTACTGAAAGTTATCTTGTAAATGTCCTGCCTTTAAAAAAAGGAGCAGTAGTTTCTGTATAACAATGGCATTGAAAATGCAAGCTATCAAAGGAAGTTAAAAAAAAAAGAGAACAAAAGATTGGTCATTAAGAAAAATATTACCAGCAATTGGGAGCACATGGACTCTAGTCAGAATACTTCATTAAAGTACTCCTGGCAGGAAGGAAGTGCTAGTCACAAGACCACTTCCCCCACAAACAGTCAGTCTTGTTTCCTTTCCACAATATGGAGAATTGAGTTATTTCTCAGTTTCTTCCCCTACCTTTCACTGACGCTACTATGTACTTAACTGAATTCCTCTTTCAACTTTTGGGCTTTATCTGACTATCTATTCATGCCCTTATCCCACACTTTCAACTTACTGCAGGAGTGGACAGTCCATCTTTACCCCCTTCCCCCCACTCCTTAATTTCAAACTCTGCCTCCACGAGAATTTAATGCAGTATTACAATCATTTTAAATTGGTAGAAGAAAGCAGGTAAACAGCTTCTCCAACAGAAATTAGAGATAATTCTGAAAGTGCAGACATAAATTTAGTACAGCCTAAGGGTGTTGTATTCCTAACTACTAAAGAAATTTAAAGCAAGGTAATTCAGTATGATAATGAAGCTCCTTTCAGTAAACACTGTTGGGCTAGATAAGCCAGCAAATTCTAAGGTCAGATCATTGCTATCAATTGAATCTAAGCTTATTGCAGAAGATTTCTTAAGTTAAAAACTGCTTGTTTCAAAAGTTATGCAAGGAACAAGCTAACAATCATAAGGAAATTTATGTGCCCATGCCCTTTGAGGAATTATCTGGCACAGGTAAATTTTGAAGGCTTAATAGGCAATTGCTAAATGCAGAACAAACCTTTAATCACATTGGGCTAGCTGCTTAATGTTAAATAGTTCTTGGAGGAAACAATTCCTCAGAGAAGAGCTATAAGAACATCCCAAAACATAAGAACTTTAGTCCTGAAGAATCTGAGGGAATTTAAAATGGAGAACACATGTTTGCTTTGCCTAAAACAAAGCTGGACATTTTAAAGGATCAGGTCAATTTAAAACCGAGATGGTCTCTTAAATTTTTCAAAGAATGTCCCAAAGAACAGCATTGGGTCACAACATATCTACTGAGACCACAGGCCTAAGCAAAATTGGTACATCGATGAAGTAATCCTGAGTTACTTTAAAATTCAGGACAATGAAGAAAAGACTAGTTAAAACAGAGACATTTGGCTCTCAAGGGGATAGCCAGGGCAACAAGCTTTACTCTTATCAGCAGAGTTCTATACAATTTTAGCATATCAAAAGGGAATCTGGGAGACTCCCTGAAGCACTCCCAGAGAATCCAGACACACTATTGTTTAAAAGCAAAAGGATATACATGACTTAAAAAAATCTAAATTTAAAAGATCTTAGCTAAAAATGGAGTTACTGTGAAGTCAAATTTAAAATTAAATAGTTCTAATTTACATTGGACATGGCAAAATCACAAAGAAATATCTGATTATATTTCTTTATAGGAAAAGTTAAATTTTTTCTCTGATATTTTTCATATACCATAGTCTCTTTGGAAAAGAGATATTTTATCTAATGAATTTTATTCTAAATTCTAGCATAACTGTAGGTTAAATACCATGGTGCAAAAAGAATTTTTAAAGGCTTTTAATTAGATGTGAAGCCACATGGGCTGCTTACAGCCACGTGACTTGCTTCTAAACCTATTTAGATCTTAAAAGGAAAGTTACTCCAGCAGATTGATAAATTGATCCTGCCACATGGATGACAGCACACCAGCACCTCAGGTTAAAAGTTTTTATCACAAGTACTGGAATTAGCCAACAGGAAAGTTAAAACGAAGTGTAATTGTTTAGATGACAAGCATAAATTGGTATATGCTTCAAAGAAATTTCAAATATATCCAAATTTTAAATATGTAGGAACAATTGTTTGTTAACAGGACATAAGGTCACCAAGGATAGAAATTATTAGACATTGTTTAAGAAACCTGAATGAGGTTCTGAAACTTTATATGAGGCTCATTAATGCAACTTTATCCAAAAAGCAAATTATTTACAATTCATTCTCAAAATGATGTAGCATCAATTCTAAAGATGAGACACACTCTCATTGTTGCATGACAGCAGAGTGGACACATTGTTGGATGGATTCAAATTTTTAACCAGTAGTTACTTATTAATTTTATTAATTAATTTGCTAACCAGTAAAGTGATTTATTAGTGGTTTAACAGTGGCACTACTACTACTTACTCAAATTACAGGTATTGGTCCTGATACTGATGTTAGTCTAAAACCAATGACAAGAATATAAGTTCAAATGTTACTTGTACAATATCTATTTTGGCAACTGAACTTTGCAAAGTTTGTAGGTAAAATCGATAATTCTATTCCCAGAACGAAAATCTTTTCAGTTACAAATTTAGATGTGATAGTTTAAAAATAATAGCATCATTGCACCTTGTTGATAATGCTGTGAAAACTTTCAATGCATCTAATCAGGAAAAAGCAGAAGCTCTATATCAGACAGTCATGCCATGTTGATGCATGCACAGTAGTTTTTTGCAGAAAGCAGAGTTGACTGCAGTTAGACAAATGCTTAAGATCCTAACACAAACTTGTAAAATCACACGTGATTCATTGTACGTTGTTTATATGGTGATTGGTTTAAAAGGTGAATATTGAACATCAATGTATGCTATCTTGCAAAGTCAAAGTGAAAACTTTATAACACACATTTACTGGGACATGAACCTCCCTTGAGCTAGCTATGAGGGAATTTCAAAGGTAAATAGCCTAGAGGCCACTGCTTTTGAGCAGGCAGATCATTAGCAATCACTACTATATCAGTGCCAAAGCTACTGTATCTCAATATTCTATGGAAATAAGTGAAATTACTTAGCAGTGCAAAATTTTGTGGAATATATAATGTCACTCACTCAATTCAAAGAGGTAACTGCTGGATTTTAAGAACTGCACAATGTGGGCTAAGGGATGCATTTCAACATGCTCCTGATATAAAAATTGAAAATTACTATGTGATTGGAGATTACTACTCTTCTGATGTATGAGATTAAGCCCAAAATGAAGAAGAATGCAAAGTTATTACACATCTTTTAAATAATCTTGCACATTTGACCATTCCAAAACAGTTTTGGAATAATAGTGCTTTTACCAGCAATAGATGGGCTAAATTGGATAAATCATGGAACTTATCTCACAAGACTGATATTCCAGAAAATTCTTAAATACAAGCAATTAGAATAAGGGCTCAAAGAAATTTATAAGCCCCCAAATTCAAAAACAAGAAGGATATATTTTCAGTCACTTTCTAACTGAATAAGACCTAATAAGTCTTTCATTTGGGGTTGAGATTTTGCTTCTATTTTCTCAGTTATCAGAAATCCATGGAGGAAAAATGCCAGCATAAAGAAAGTCAGCCCAGAAAGGAGAATGCAGATGTCTGTCTAGCACCAACCACAGCACAGCACAGAGGCCAGACACCAGAAAAAACAGCAGAAAAACAAACAAGGCAAAAACCGCTGCCTTAGAGATAGGTCTAATGCACTATCCACACAAATGTATTTTTTCTGAAAGACAATTTACCTACAGAAAAATATCATTAATTTGCTCACAGATATTCTATTCTAAAAATATATGGGTATTTATTGTAAGGCCAATGCTTGTCATGTACCTGAATATTTCAAATGGTATTTATACAATATGTAATTTGCAATTATTTTATTGGAGTTGTTCCATGTTACCCAAATTTGATCAAATAACAAATTGTGCAATTGGGAATGTTATAACAGTACATTAGATACTTTTCAATTGCAGCAGAAATTGTTTATATTTTCTAAAATGTATATATGATAATTGTCTTAAATAGCTCATTTTATATTTGCAAACAACAGTATGTCTTTATTATAGTCAGACTTGTTCAAAAGTCAATTTTGCGGAAAATGCCATTTAAGCTTTTAAAAGAAAAAAAGAGATGTAATGGTACTCCTAACCATCAACCTCTTCTACATCCCAGAAGGGATACAAGATACTCCTATGCAATAACATTTTGAATGTAATGAGAAAGATTACATTGTATGATAGCCCTGGATTGAGTTGAATATTACCAGGAAATTAAGACTAAAGGGGACGCAACAGGTTGATGACTTTGGGTTGAGGGTTTGCTTGTATTTCTACAGATAGTGAAAACATCTGGTCACCCACAAAGCACATCACGTCATGTGACACGAGACCAGGAAGAGAAGCAGATGAACAATACTGATGACATCAGCTAGTTGCACACCAGCCACAATCCAGACACGCTGGACAAAACCATCACTGGTGACTACATACACACCAAAGACTGACATTACACTTCTCTTAATTATGTTCACTATCATTCACCTGATGGACACTTGTCATGCTGACATCTATTGATCTATTATACCTAAACCAATATTAAGGATGTTAACTTGTATGGACTAAACCCCACATGTGTATGTTAATGACACCAGATAGATCCCCTACTCCAGACTTTACCATGGGATCAGAAGGGAATAGCTACAATTGTTCTTACACTACTATATACCTTCATTTTGTATGTCTGTGCTATATACTGTCAAGGAATTTATGTTCCATACATTGTAAAATTTCAAACTTGTATTGTAAGAAATGCTACTATTAACAATTGTATAGGCATTGGTATGGCTCTCTTAGGAGAAAGAGATAAAATTTTTCATTCACAACATAGTTCTAGTAACCCTGACAACAAAAATTGTGTTTAAAGCAGGAAGAGACACTGCACAGGGATTTATCATGGGCAGATTGTCCTGGTCAAACTCCTAGAAAGGATGAGATGTCAGATAGTTTTCATCTACATCTATGTATAGATTCTGTTCATGACAATACCTATATAGATATCAGGTACCAACCACTATTGGTGTGGTTACAGATTAATCTTACAAACATGGGCATCTACTCCAACTGCCCATTTTGTTCACAAACCATTTTCAATCATTACTCCTAAAACCCCCACCTTTTGGGTGATATCTTTATGGGAACTCTATCATGCTCTCTCTCACCGGCCCCAGAGGTCAGGCAAGCCGCTGGATTTGGGGTCTATCAGCTTCCCCTTCTAATACTAGAAGACGTTCTGGTATGTGGGAAGTCTAGCCTCAATGGTAAACTGAGTGCTCAAGGTTGGACAACCATATGCTTTCTATCTAGGAGTTCTTACTCCCATGCGTTTTCTTATTTCTCGTGTTTTCCTTTAATTGATTATCCAAGGAAGACATTATGAGGAGATAGCACCTCTCCCCATCTTTTAGCTTGTCTTTCAGTCTTCATTTATCATCCATTTCCCTCAGGCTCCCTTCTCCTTCTCAAGTTATAGTCCACAGGAAAATCTTTATATATGAATTAAATTACAATTCACCCTTTGATTAAGAACAAAGTCTGTCACTTATCTGTCAACAAACTACTTAAGATAGTGAGGGTATACATATTTTGCTACCATTTAAAGGTCTTGCTAGAGGACTCCTGGCCTTTGGAATACACTTGTCTCTCATCCCTCATGATTCTCTGGTGTCCGGAAGACCCACCTCTTACCTAGAATTAGGTCAGAGTCTTTCAATTGGAGGGACAAAGGGACATCACAAGGTGCATAAAAGGGAACTCAGGAAGAGGGGGTTTTTTGGTTGTTGTTGTTTTGTTTTGGTTTTGTTGCTGGGAATTGAGTGTAAGAAGGGTGCATGGGCACAGTTCCCAAGTTTGGTATGGGATCTGCCAGCCAGAAGAGGTGAGGCCTTTTCTTTCTGACCTGCTTTTAAAATCAATAATTATAAACTAAGATACAGTCTCCAGAAAACGTTTATCTTAACAACTGAAAAGGAAAGGAAGGTTCCCCCCACTCCTACTCCTATCCATGGCCGAGAGGAAGATTTCACAAGAGGTCAGTGATCCAGTAACCAACAGGCAACATAATATGAAGGAGATGAACACACATGTCAGGATTCTTCTGGTTAAAAAATTCCTCAGACTCACATTTTGCCCGTATTACTGCTGGAGCCACACACAAGAAAAGAAAGAAAATTGGAGAACTTTTTGAAACTTATTCAAAAAAAAAATTTATTTTCATAAATTAACACATATAACAGTGGGAATTTTAGAGTCACAAACTACCAAACAGAAAGAAAACTGCAAGGGGCATGATTGATGCCAATATTACCAAAAATGTACAAATTTCACTGAACTATTATTTATCATGATAGGATAGAAACACTTGGTTCAGGCAGCTACTGGCCCTGCCCAGCACAAGAGGTGCTGAAACATGAGTCGCCCGTTAGTCAAACGCAGCACCTGAAGGTGGCTTGGGAAAATGCTGAAGTAACAATTTTGAACATCAGCCTGGGCTGGGTGGATGAAACACCATCTTTCCCCACCCTCCCTCCCACCCCCACCCCTCCCCTCACCCCATCCCACCCACTAGGAAATCCAGAGAACTTTGGAGGCTGGGTTTGTGGCTCAATGGAATATTGAACTTCAATTTCGGTCAGCTGAAGCCTTCTCACTTGTCCAGTGCCTGGATGTGAGAAGTTCAGTTGTATTGGCAGGGCCCCTTCCTGAGAAGGTACACAGGCAAAGAGACTCCAAAAACTGCCAATTCTTTGTAATGCTTTGGATCAAGCCACTGACAATGTGGTACATACATCCTAGGTCCTTTCAGACACCAGAAGAAAGCTTTAAAAAAAAGTTTCCCACAGGCATTAAAGGAAGAAAAAAAAACAGGAGAAAACAACTGCCTTATCTTTCCTCTGCCTTGAAGTGACAAGAGATAAGCATCACTGCCTACAGGTTGATCTCTCTATATAGTGTTGAATGAAAGATCAAATCCCAGAGAGCAGCTCAGGAGCTCCCACTCAATAGCCAGCCCACCAAGCATCCAGTGGGTCAGGCAGACGGGCCAATCTTGGCAGAAAATGGCTTGAAGCATTAGAAGAGACTTCTCAGTTCTTCAAAGTTGGCTCCAGCTCCAGTGTGCCCTTCAGGCAAAAGAGTGACCAAGTATCATGATTTTCACAGCTGGGGGGAAGGGAAGAGGGGAGTCATGTTTTGGGTTTCACAGCATGAGTTTCTGAGCTCCTCTGGCTCCAAGTAAGGCAAATGCTACATGTCTCTTCACTGCACCCCCCTCAGTAAGACAACAGACATGATTGGCTTCAATGAGGTACTTTCACACCAATAGGGAAATGAGAATGAAAGAGGGGTGGGAGGAGGGCAATGGAAGGGGAAAGCCAGCCATGAACAATTCAGCGACAAGCAGAACCCTGCTCAGACCTGAGATTCCCATTCCCCCCCTCCACCCCCACCATCCCACACTGAAAACACCCCTGAGATGAAGTCCTGGTCCCTGCCGGTAGGGCAGTGTGGACCCCAGGGGCTGGAAGTGCCACAGAAAACACTTATGGACTCGAAGCTATAGCGATGCTAGTATCCATCCACTTCCCATGAGTGAGTCCAAAAGTCTGACCAAAGACCTAAAAGGGACAGCAAAGGTCTCTAGGTAGCGAGCAGTTTTATCTAGCTTCTTTCAACACTAGAGCTGGGAGTTTGGGAGGCTGGGCAGGGGGAGCCTTCAAGTCAGATGAATGAGAAATGGCCAGGGATGTCAACCCTGGGCCCGGTGTATAGCCCAGTGGGCCCCTGGATCGCTTCTCCCTCCAACGTGTTGCCATTCACTACCCCCTGGTCATCCAGCCCTTCCAAGTCCCACTTCTGGCTGTGTTAAAACTGAAACTTCTAATTAAATCAATATGGATCCTGTTGCAGTATCTGCCTTCTGGTCCACTAAGTGGCATGGCCTTGGTATCTCATGAAACCACCAATGGCTCTAACAAAATGGTCCCACTGGAACAAGCTAGCTAGCTAGGGAAGCTCCCTGAAAAGTGCCTGCAAAGGACCTACTCCTCAAAGGAAATGCATAGAGGGAGGAGCTTAGCATCAAGAGAACCCCATCTCAGGCAGAGGTAGGGAGGTGGAATGCAGGCTCTGATGATACAATGGACAATGATTCAATCAGGTCTCTAAAATTTGGCGGGTCCACAAGGGAAAGGCTTGGGTCTGTGGTGCAGCCATGGAAGTTACTGAGTTGGTCCAACTGGGTAGTCTGGTCCCATTCAGCAGTAGCAGATGCCTTAGGGCTATGTGTCCAGGCCAGAAGCTTCCCACTCTCTCCAAAATTGGCATAGATGGCCAACCTGCAGAAGAAGGGGACAGGGGCAAACTCCCTCTCCACCCTATTCTGACACTTAATCCCAAGTAGACACGTCAGACCCGGCAGGTGAATCTTGTGTGCTCCCTGGAGGCTTGCTGGGTACAAGGATAGGCTGGTGCCCCACTCACTGACTCAGAACCCTAGCTCTCTGCACTTGTTTTAGAGGAAGACCTGCTTGTGAGGAAGAGAAATGCAGGGGGAGAGGGAAGAAAAGGATTAAGTGTTGAAGGGCTTGTGAAATGAAGACAGCATCCCTCTGACCAAATACCCCCATAGGCACTAAGGATGAACCAACAGCTAGCAATCACTTTCCTTCCCTCCCTCTCCAGAAAGTTTCAAGTACATTTAACAAACACAGTGACTCAGAGTGCTGAGTGTCCTGGCCTGGGGCCAGCAAGGGCCGGCTTCCCTGATGCAACTTCCAGCAAGAAGGACGGAGAGTTTCGTCTCCTCTCCTCTGGAGCAGAGGGCTTTTCATACATTTGGAGGCTTAGGGAGTAAGCCTTCGAATCCAGCCCCAGGGATTCAGTCTACCATCATCATTTTGGCCATAAAAACAAAGTAAAATCCCACTTGATCCTAGTATATTAAAAACAACCTGGAGCAAAACCTGCTCTTTGACCATTAAATCCATTCACTTGGAGGGCAAGAGGCATACAGCCCTGATGCCATTGCAGGGGCCCTCCTTTCTGGGCTGGGCAGCCCTGGAAGCAGGGAAGGAATATAGCTTCCTGATCACTGTCCTGGGAGAGGTTGGGCCAGAGACACATCACATAGTGAATAGTCCTGGCTTAAAACAGATCTCTGCCTTTCTCCTCCACATGTTAAAAAATAAAAACAAAAACAAAAATCACATTTAAAGGCTCCCAACATGCAGCAATATCAACAACAACAATAATAATAATAAAAAGAGGAAACACCACAACATTGAAAAGTGCAACTGACTTGGAATGGTGCCTTGTTGGGCTCCTCTGGTGCCAGTGACCAAGGGCCACCAGCAGGTGGGGTGGGGCAGGGGGCTGGGCGGAGGGCAGGCCACACGCACAGAACCCAGTTCTAAGCAGACTCACTCCCAGGATTGAAGAACAGAATTAGGACAAAGCATTCCCCAACTCCTCCAGTGAGTTGGGGGGAGGGGGGGTCCGAAGAACAAGGTGATCAGCTTCTGCGCCTAGCACCACTGTAAACAATGGAGAAAGTCCACAGGGACGTGCAAAATGAAGTGGGTGGGTGGGTGGGTCCTGGGAATCCTAGTGTTATCACAGAAGGGGTGCCTGGGATGCCTGGCCCTGGGGAGGGCCCAGTCCCGAGCAGGAGAGGGCGGGCAGGCCTTCCTAGGGCCCTACGCTCAGCAACAAAGCAGAGTTCCTCTCGACCACACAGGACAAGTCTGCACCTCTACAGAGCTTATCATCCAGGAATCCCGCGTGCATGTGAGTGGTTTGAATGACCAGAAAGAATCAAGAGATCCTTCCCAAAGATGGCCAAGAGAGCTACCAACACAAGGCCCCCAAATTCCAAAAATGACTTGACTTCTCAGCAGCCTGATGCTGGCTCTCCTTCTCCCTCCTTGGCAAGGAAGGTCTCCAGGTCCATTAGTTTCTGAATCAAAAGGGCATCGAGCTCTCGGCTTTGCAGAGCAGCCTTTTTTGCCCTGGTAAAGCTGCCTGTCACCTTGATCTTACCACGATTCCTCCTCTTCCGTGGGACAGTGAAATCCTGAAATTCTAGGACCCGCTTTCTCTTCTGCTGGCTGACAGATATGAGGGCCCCATTTCTCTCTTTGGGCTCCTCAAAGATGGTCTCTAAACACCTGGGATAGGGAAATGGAAATGGGACCATTAGAATTTCACCATGTGCTCCCTTGATTAGGAAGGATCCACAGGGTCCAGAAGTAGCTACTTAAAAATCTATCTCTATGCAGGAATCATCTTTATAACATACCTGGCATGGGATCCTCCAGCGTTTCTGAGGAAGAGCTTACCACCTCCCAGGGAAGCCCATTCTACTTCTGGACAGCACTGACTTGGCACATCTGTCCTGACACTCAGCCTAGACCTGCCTCTCTGCAACTGCTACCCAATGTTCTTTGTTTCACAACCTGAGGTCAATGCCGGTCAGCCTTGTAGTCCTGCTTTAGAAACATTTTAGTTCTCCAATGTCCTTGCCAACTGTTGGTAACAAGAATTTGCAGAGTGTTCCAATTGTGGTCTAATCTTATGATTTTTCATCTTAGCTGCCAGACTATTATTATTATAACACCCTTTACTGGGGCAAAGTGGAGCTAAGACTTACACTGATGTGATTTCTTAGAAGCCTGATGGGGGCTCAGGAGTCATTTAGCCCTAGCCTCGATCCTCCTTGGAAATACCTTGTCAAATTCTGCTCTTTCCACAACTATTGAGTACTTAGGCTAATATGCTCCACGTCTCCTTATCACTCACTTTTTTTCTAGCATGTTGGGAGCAATTCCTTTGGATCATGCTCCTGTACTTCCCATGAACAGAACTGCTGGAACCCCCTCTTCTAAGCTGTGACCTAACAGAGACATGACATGATCTCCCACGCCATTTCCCAAACAAGGGAAACATACCTGGATGAGGGAGGAGACTTGTAATTCTTATTGGTGTATATTTCTTCCAAACTAAATTCCTTCTTCTTCAGCCTGAAAGAAGAGAACACGTGTCCACTCTCTATCCTCATGCTCAACTTGCTCGTAGATGGAGGCATATACAAAGCCTTTGCATGAGCAATCACTTATCTAATCCCCAGGCATTCTGTAAGGGTTATTATTACTGTTTTCTATAGGGTAGAAAGGCCCAGCAAGCTTTTCTGTCTGCTCAAGGCCACAGGGATAGAAAACCCAGGGCTGGGACCAGAACGCAAAGATTCCTCCTCTTGGACAAATATTCTTCTCTCATGCAATAGGGGAACTCTCATGGAGAATCAGTCCCTTAGGGGGCAGCTAGGTGGCTCAATGGATTGAGGGTCAGGCCTATAGACAGAAAGTCTTGGTTTCAAATCCAACCTCAGACATTTCCTGGCTGTGTGATCCTGGGCAAGTCACTTAACCTCCACTGCTTAGCCTTTACTGCTCCTTCTGCCTTGGAACCAATACACAGTATTGATTCTAAGATAGAAGGTAAGGGCTTTGTTTTGTTTTTAGAAAAAATCCATCCTTTGGAAGCAAAAAAATGTCCATGAAAACACATTCCCCTTGAATAGGGCAATGAATCTATGCCCAATAAAGGAGGAGAGAGGACAATAAGAGTCCTGGGTCCAGAGAATGTAGTGAGTTCTCTCCTAAATCTCCTAGGGGATTCCAAAATCCTAAGGGGCTTTTGTCAATATTTCCAATAGGATGGGCTCCTCTTTCAACTTTGGTTCTTTCTATGCCATGAGATGGAGGATAAAAGATCAATCAAAGTCTTGCTTCCAAGTTGTAGGACTTCTTTATCCCAGAGAAAGAGCTTACCTTTTAGGTCGAGGCAGTCCCATAGGGGTAAGGTTGGGATCTGGCCTAGGAATAGTTTTCCGGATTCGAATCTGTGAGACTTTTTTTGGCCGCTTCTCTGGTTCAGTCTATTTTTATGGGTTAGGATGGGAAGAAGCAATGTTGAAAATTAAATAAGTAAATAAAATGTATTCATTTTGTATGCATGTATACAATATAACTTTACAGGATTTTTCTAGCATATGATTTCATTGATTTTTCTGAGCAGCCAATTTACTACTCAAGAGGCTCTTTGGTCCTGACAACTCTGATTAATATGACTGAAACACAATCTCATAATTAAATTGAAAAATTTGGAATTATGAAAATTCCTCAAGGATGTCCCATTGGGAATGTTGTTTTGTGCTCTCTTGCCCTCCTGGGATCCCACCTTATTCTGAGACGTACAAAAGCACAAAGATGTGGAAGAAAAGAGGCCTGATGACAACAACGTTGTGCCTTTGGGGAGGTCTCTGGGGAGGCACAGCATAATAGTGGCTCTGGACATATGGAACTCACCTACTTGCTCAGTTTGACACCCTGGGTGGCCTACTGTCAAATGATAGGCTCAGAAAAGATCTAGATGAGAATGCCAGGTGAGAGTTGGGCCAGAAGGAGCCAAGACTAGCAGCAATGGGGCCAGCAGCCAGGAGAAGTTCATGGTGTATATAGGAAAAGAAGAATCATGGGACACGATGCTCAGGCTGTTATTCACAATGAATGTATCTATTTAGGGCTCTGGGCCTCTTTAAGATCAGACTGATTACATAATTCTGGTGCTCAAAGGGATTTTAGTGACTACTGAGCCCAGCCTAGACCCCCCAAAAGATGCCTCATTGCACCATCCCCAACAAAAAATTCAGTCAGAATTCAGCTGGAACCTTATGAAGAAGGGGAAACTCAGCTACTTCCTGAGGCAGTCAATTTCATTTTCTGGATAGCCTTGACTGTTCAAAAATTTTCCTTGACATCAAATCAATTTTTCCTCTTTGAAACCTTCCCATAATTACTCCTGGTTTTCGCTCTTTAGCCAAGCTGAACAAGGCAAATCTGTTTGCCCTGTGAGAACTTCTCAGATGCCAGAGCCAACAGACATCATCATTTCTATTTACCTCTTTCTGAGTGGCACTACTATGCTGATTGGAGCACACACTGGGGACTCTCCCAAGCTCTTTTAAAGCAGGAATCTGGTAGTCAGAGGCTGAAAGTCGGAGCACACTGACCGCTGGTTCAAAGGCTAAGCAGGACTTTGGTGCCAAAGCAGAGCAAGGAGGTCCCGGCCTAAGATAATGGAAAGGAAAGAGAAGAGAAGCATTAAATACGACTGTTTCTTACTTCTACCTAACCGAGAGATCAGCACTTTAGAGGTTATTTGTTTCTGTAGGGCCCCTGGAGCCAAGAAGCCAACCCCTGCTCTAGTCCATGGGACAACCAAAGCGAGTTCCAAAGCTGTTCTAGTCTACCACCTTCTCGAGACAGTACCTCCAACTCTTTTTGGTTCCCTAGGAGTCTTCCAAGAGCTGTATGCCAGTCAACGTGCACAGGCTATCAGCAACCCATCCAGGGAGCCCATAATGAAGCACTCTCCTCTTAACCACCCTGTGAGGTAGGAAGCACAAGTACTATGGATCCCATTTTACAGGAGTCCTAGGAGGTGCTACAACAAGAATTCAAAGCCAGGCCTCCCCCAACCTAGTGCCCTCTCTGCTGATCACAGCTTCTCCTTGCCAGAATGCATATGACTTCCAACTTCATTTCACCTTTTAGAGAAGGTGGGAAAAGGAACCATCCATTTAAAAGGGTTTCTTGTAGTAAGGAAAGGTTATAGAGCATGCTCAAGTTACATTATTCTTATCTGGTGAAGAGGGAAGGCTAAGCACTCATTCCTATCAACAGGTATTGTTTTTTAAATGACCCAAACTCAGCTTTGACTTGCCTCTTTCTTTCTGGTTAATGTAATGCACACTGGGGGCCCAGGAATCCCCCCACAGTAGGGTGGTTTAGAGCAGATGGAAGGAAGCTTACCTAACTGGACTGCCTCTGGTCCTTGCAGTGGTAGCTTCCATGCCCAACAGAGGCACATGTGGTAAGATGGCATGGCTGGTGTGGAGGAGAAAAAGCATAAAAAGTCAGCAGGTTAGGGACATGCAATGACAGGGTAAAAAATGGAATCCCCAGGTGGTTGTAAAAACCTACCCCAATTTAGAATTCCTAAGAAGAAAAAAGTCTGAGGCATCTTTAAAACAAACCAACAAACCCAACCATAAACCTCCCAACGAAAAGGCTCTCCATCTGCTGTGTGCTCTTGGTAACATGGGCAGGCTGGTCACGTCCTTAATATTAGCTAATAAGAGAAAATATGAGCTAATAAGAGAAAGAAGACCAAAGGATAAAAGGAAAAGGAAGGTAGGAACACAACAGTGAGTGTGAGGGGGTGAGGGAATATAATCCAGGACGGGGGAGAATCACTTGTAGACTTAAACCAGTAACTGTTTCTAACAGAGCACGCCTTATTAAAATGTGACTTGAGAAAAGGAAATTAATCTACTGATGTCACGCATACATAGGGACTGCTCACTTTCATGGGCACTGGGGGGGACCGTCTTTTACACTGGACAATCAGCTGCTTATGCTTCTCATCTGCCTTATAAATGACAGAGGAAACCAAGGCCCATCTCTAGAGCAGAGATCTAGGGAACAGGAGTGGGATGGCAATTGCCAACAGGGTTGTCTCCTATGTGTTTAAGTGGTTATTTTTAGCAACACATCAGCAGCACCAGCCACCAAAAACACACTGATCTACGATATGGGAGGGATTCGAAGCTCTCCCAACAGAGTGAGTGAAACCATTCTTCTTCCTGGGGAAAAGATACAAATTTGTATGACCTCCAGAATACTATTTTCATTACTGAGGCATTTTGGGGATGCTTAAAAACAAATTCCTCAGAGTGTTAAATAGTTCTGAGGGTTCTGAGGTAAGTATTCTTGGAAGTAACCATGAGTTACTGCTGTTATGGTTGTTACTCTCAGAGCAACATGGGAAAGGGATTGGCCATGGACCTCCAGAACCTAATCACAGCTCTGCTCCTTCCTCCCCAACCTGAGTAGCTTTAGGCAAGTCCCATCTCTGGTCAGCCTAGGCTCTAAGAAGGAGAGGTTGTCCAAGTTCCCTGGCTGCTCTAAATAAATACTCTAATCCTATTAAAAAAACATAAAACAAACCAAACAACCAGGAATTGCCATGAAAGTCTTTGCCCACATTCAATTTTAAGGGCATTTAAAGACAATCCCATCTCCATTGTGGTAATCCTACCACAATGCATTAGTAAATGGCACTGATCTGGAGAGAGCGGCTGTTTTGTGTTGGGCAAGGCAGTGAACCTCTCTGTTTCTTATTTTTATCCCCAACCACATCTTCCAAATGGTGACTAGATGTACATGCCTGTCCTATGGGTGTGGTGGACATTTTCAAAAATATAACAACATGAGACACATATATTATGAGTAGTGGAAGCCTTGGTGGCCCAAAGCTAGCCATTCCTCCGGGTTAAAAAATTGAGCTCATCAGTATTCATGTGTGCTGCTTAAGGAAGGCATCAAACTCTTTAGTGAGTACCTAGTAATTAGTTAAAAGAAAAGCCTTCTGAAGCCAATAGAAGTTCCAGACTAAAAGCTGGAAAACTTTCTTAGTCCTGGCAAGGAACTGTGAGGGACCTTCTGGAAAAGCACATGGCAAGATAGGAACCCTTAATGACTGGGAAGGACTGGAAACTCCTAAGAAGCTCCCATGTCCTCACAGGTGTCATTGTGGCAGAATGGCCTATTTCTTCCTCTCTCCCTCACTCCTTCCCTCCCTTTGAAAAAAAGCCCCAACTTTTATATATCTTAACTCTAAGAATCAGAGACAGAAGAAGGGGAGAAACTGAGACAAGATAAGGATGAGAAAAAGAGACAGATCTAGAGACAAGGAGACAGACAGATGAAAAATATTAATGGGTGTGCCAAGCTGGGAAAGAAAATCAGATGAAGAAAAAGAAACCAGGTTCCTGCCATTCGTCAATGGTGAAATAATCAAATGTTGAACCAAACTCAAACCTGTGGCCTTTTCAAGTCTGATAGATTTAGAGGCCAGGAGAGAAGCTGGAGGCGGTTCTGTCGTCCTTCCACTTAATTCTTTTGTGATCCTCAAGTCAATGAATCAGCCCACAGGGCAGTCAAAAAGGACCCAAACAAGCTGTCACTCTGTTTGCATTCTTAAATCAGCAATTGTCCCCTTTGGGAGAAGGAATAGAACTCTGAGGTTCTGGTGGGCTACTTCTGGGTTTTTGTTTTACTGATAAGCCCAGAGAAACATTCTGGAAACACAAGACAAAACCTGAAGCTTTCTCTATGACACGAAATGTCAGCTCCTTGGAGCTTTTAAAGCATAGGGTGATAGTATGTTTAAAAACTCATCTATTTAAGAACATGTTTCCTAACGGAGAAAATGTCTGCTTACAACAATTTAATTAACTTTAATAAGCATTAAATGGTGTACCTACTTCTTTGTGAAAGGTGCTGGGAATAATGACCCCCCAAAAAGTCTCAGCCCTTGAAGGGCTTCCATTCCATTCCAGCCACAAGGAGATGGTGGACAAGTTAAAAGAGAGCTTGTGACTTTTGTAATTCAATATCCTCTGTCTTTATGAGCCATAAGGCAGAAAGCTAGGCCAGTCACTAGTGAGAGCAAAAGTCACCACTTAATTTTTCCTTCTCTTTTAAGTTTTCAGAAATAAGGAGCAAATTCTATAGATAAGGCTATTTCCAGCAGTTGGGAGGAAAGAGCTATCCTCTGAAGGGATGGCAGAATAATTCATTTCCAGACCTGCCACATCCAGTGAATCCTTCAAACCTTTTTTTCCAGCTTAAAAAGGTTTACATGCTAAAAATTCCATCAAGCTTAGATAATTTATCCAGCGATCTCTGTAGAAAGGCATTACTGTAGAGATCACACATGTGAGACACTGAACAAACTTCAAAGGGCTTTATTGTTGCGATATTATTATATCATCTCATCTTTCCTACAGGGGTGAAAACGGTCATAGGATAAACACTTTATTATTATTTTCATTATCTCACTATACTATTATCAAGGGTATATTCATGTTAAGTTTGAGCAGGAAGAAGAAAAAAGTATGAAGAGAGAGAAAGAAAAAGAAAAAGGAAAGAGGTGGGAATTTCAAGAGTGAAGAGAATCTAGGAAATGAATTTTAAAAAGAAACAGTCCTTATGAGACAACAGGAGGAGTCTAGACAAGACTTCTTATCAGCCTTTCTCTGCAGAGTTGGACAGATTATCAGAAGAGGAAGGCAGAAGGAAAAAGCCTGCAAAGAGTCCTGGGCTTCCCGCTCAATCCTGGTCCCCATCTCCTTTCCTCAATGGCAGGGATCATACACTGAACATTTGCAAAAAAAAGCTGACAGACTTGGACTTTACCTGTTCCTGATGCCCAGAGTTGGCGGCCACTTGCTGTGTTTGGAATGGAGAGTAGTGATTTCGAAGGGGCAGGCAGAAGGACCATGCTGGCTCCATATGGACAGTACCCTGCCCACTGAGTAGGGCAGAGAAGGGAAGAGGCTGTTGGACAGAGATGCTGGAAGCCTTAACCCTTTGAAGCCCTGTGTAAACTGAGTCATGAAGAGCCTCTGGATGGTAGGCAAATGACTGGATAAGCTCCTTCTTCTCGTCCAGATCCTATAACATCCAGGGGAAGAAAGTGCTAAAACTGTATGAAGGCCAAGGACAGAGCAACCAGCTCTGACCTTCATTATAGCATTGCTTCCAGGGGCTTGCTCAGGGGAGAGGGTCTGCAGAGCAGCTTGGGAGAGCAGCTCACAACTGAGCCCAGCGTCTTCCCTGAAGGTGGCTGTCCCTGAAGAACCCTGAGACGTGAGGAAGGAAAAGGTCCACTGAGGCTGAGGTGGGTGTGTGGGATCCTCTCTTGGAGCACTCTCAGGAGGAGAACAGTGCTCAGAAAAAATCCTTGTGGAATCAGTTGGGAGCTCTGAGTCCAGGTTTATGTGAAAGGATATTGGGAAGATTTGGGCATTGAACTGCAATGATGGCATTTTGCTAATCAAGTCTAAGAAGCCTATTCTGAGGGCTTCAAGGGGATAAAGTGCCAAAGTCTGACTGTCAGGTATGTTCTTGCACCCATAATCACCTAAATGGAGGTTGAGCTGCATTATATTGTTAGGAAATTCATCCTGGAGCTTTTTAAACCTGAGCCGTTTGTAGGATTCAGCCACGGGAAGAAGTTCAGTAGAGCATGGCTGAGAGCTTAATTCTTGGGTTGCTATGGACGGGGCCAGCAGCTTCCTGGCCAGAACAGACAATTTGTTTAGCAAAGCTGAGTCTTTGGTAGATTTCTGAAGTCTCATGCTGTTCAGCAGAAGGCGTCTTGTGGCTTTCGGCTTGGGCATATGGTTGGCCACTGAAGATGATGATGGAGGAGGAGTAAAGGACCAGCTGAGGACTTTGTGTTCTTTGACTGAGACGGTTTCTGAAGCACTCTTTAAAAGAATCCACTTTTTGAAACTATTCATCTTTCTTCCAGTCTTGATGTGCTCTTGATGAATGACATTTTTACATGTCCAACCTAGTTTTTTCTTTAATGGTGGGAGAGATTTTCTTTGATATGGGGTAATCGCAAAGGTACCACGCATTTCTTCACATCCAGCAGAGCTGGTATCTTGGGGTATCATGTTGGAGATGGGGAGATGAGGACCTAAAGATAGCTCAATGGTGGAACATAAATGAAGATCTTGTTGTCCTGCCTCTGAATCATCCACCTTTAGAGACTTTAGAAAAGGCTTACTCTTGGTCTTCTTTGTTCCTATGATATCCTCCAAAGTGTCCTGCCTATGTGCATGCCCCTTAAGGCGGCTTTGACTTGATGGGCCCACTGTTGGCTCAGTAAAAGGCTCAGCAATCAGTGATGCTCCCTGCTGGAAAGAGGGTCCTCCTTTCTTTGATTGTGTGCCCTCTAGCCCTCCTTTAGGACATCTCCAGCCCTGGACAATTTGGCCTTCCTGAGACGCAGTCTTCTTACATATCCTCTTTCGTTTAAAATGAGGTCCACAGACACTTGAAAATTTATCACCACCATCTTTACTCAAAGTTTCCCCTTCAGATTCCTCGCTGACTTCGAAATCATTTAGTGTTCCTCGGTGGTGTTCTTTATTCTCTCCTCTGGTCATTTTATTTTTTGAATTCAATTGAAAAGAGGAAGTTGTCACACTGGAGTTCCATTTTGGCAGACATGTTCCTGATGTCTCCACCTCAGAAAGTGCACCTCTTTTGCCTCTTATCTCAAGATTAGGTCTTCCTCCAAGTGTTCTTTTCTTCACCTTGGTCTTTGACATGTTGCTCTTTAAATTTTCAGTGAGTACTTTGACATCTACGGATTCTGAAAGATGTTTTGTTTCTGGTTTTTCACCCAGGAGACCATCTGAACCACTGGCTGAATTTTCTTGGGAAGAGATAAGCAAAGGCATTGACTCAGTAGATTCCAACATTGGCTCTTTAGAATAAACTTCTAAGGAATCTTCATCATCAGGTGCAGAAATCATTTGCATACTTAACCCACCAGTGGTCCCTCTGGCCTCCCCTGGAAGCATTCCTTTAACAGTCTGCCCATGACGAATCCTCTCCAATGACACATTCACAGTATCAGACAACTCTGTATTTGGCTCATGATTGGTAATAGTTTCCACCCCATCGGTCAAGGAGTCCACAGGCACATGTGCCTCCTTGTTTCTTAGGGCTATACCCAGTTTCTGACTCTCCTGATTCACTGAATTACAAAGGCCAGCATCTCTTAGTTCACTTGATGATGTCCCTTTACATGATGGTATGATTTTTGGAGATTTCATATTAGAGGAATTGGAAGCACATGGTAAAACAGAGTCTGAGACAATCAGTCTTTCAAATGCAACATGGACTTCTCCTCCCCGAGGCTGGTCACTCCTCAACGGTCCATTTGGCTGAAGCAAGGGGGGCTCTTTTTGTCTTCTGTGACTTCCAGTTGATTCAGATTCTTTCATTTCCAACGTCCCTTCTCTAAGTTTATTACTAAGATGACAAGGGTCTACTCTGCACACGGCAGATACTTCATTATCAAGGGTACTTTTAAGGGAAGTTTTTAAAATGGTTTTCTTTGGAAGACTGCAAGATAGTTGGATGTCACTCAAGTCATTAACTAGCAGTTCTTTCTGGTGGTAGTTCAACCGTTTGATAGGTTTTGCAAGAGCCTCATTTTTACGACTAATTGTGTGTTGGACTTCAAAGATTCCTATGCCGTGATGCTTGATAATGGATTTATTTTCATTCGAGCATTCGATTGGACTGTTAAGGTCACTCTGGCAGTTAAGGCCTTGATTTGTCACCTGACCAACAGTCCCATCTGCTTGGTTTATAATTCTAACACCTGAGTGCTCTGTGTTAAGACATGGGACCATCCGCTCCTTAGGATTTGGAATGTTTGAGGATAGCTTGCTTTCTAAAATATTTTCAGAAGGATGGGACTCACAAGATAACATAATCTCCTTAATGCATGTTCCCAGTTTATCATCTTCTGAGCCCACCTTTCTTGCCGATCTTGCTCCAAATTTTCCATGCTTAACATGGCTCAAGGCAAGTGTATTTTTGTTTAAGGCTCTGCTGAGTAATGAACAGGAAACCACTTCATTTCTAATCTTGACTTCTTGAAAGCTATCTTCCATTTCTTTCACAGTTTTACTTTCCCCTGCTTGATGTCTCGCATCAAGGAAGCTTTCCGAACACTGAGGATCACTGGGCTCCAATATTTCTTCAGAAGACAATACAGACTTATTCTTAGCTTCTGGGGAGATTGTAGTAGAGTTGTAGGTAACATCCTCTGAGCACATGTCTGTTTCTAGGGCATTCTCAACTCTAGGGTGGCAGATATGACTACTATGAAATTGAGCACTTTCATGATCTAAGACAGGAGCCTCTTCAGATAATTCTGCTCCTTCTTTTTCAAGTGGAAATCCTGACACTGCCTCCAGTTTTCCTCTGACTCTGTTATTTTGCACCCTTTGGGAGTTCACTGCTTTAGCACTGACGTAATTCTGGGAAGAGGCACGGCAGGCAGTGGAACCTGGGCAGAAGGCATCTTTCACAGTTCTTGTTTGGATCAGAATGGTTTGCTGGTTGGCAATGACCTTGTCTCCATCCTCCAACAAAGAGTCAGCCTGTTGCTGAGAGGCCTCACTTGTTCTCTTATGGAGGTCTTCAGTAGGATCACCTAGAGACAACTCTTGGGGAGCTGTTGCTTCCTTGTGGTCCCAAGCATCAAAGGACATCTTTCCAGATGAGACACAGAAAAGCTCCCCCTTGTCTTCTCTGGACTCAGCAGGATATGAAGCAAGCTCATTCTGTCCATGAGAAGCCATTATCTGTCCATCTACAAATGGAATAACATTCCCACTTAACATTCTTAGAGTGTCTTTTGCTTCATCCTGGCTAGCAAGAACACTGCTGACCTCTGAGACTTTCCTTATAGGCTTAGGAGGGTTATCTGGCACAGAACAAGCAGTGGGGTTTCTTTTCTTGGTACTGCTCCCTAGGCCTCTTTGGCTGCTGACCAAAGAACTGGGACTCCAACTGTCCACATTCTTGTCTAATACACCCGAGTCCTCAGGCACAGTCTTTTCTGATTCTTCAGCCTGCATCACCAAGAAGTCACTTTCTTCTGTGTGTTCCTTATTTTGGTGACTATCACAAGGGCAGGTTACCCTCTTGCTTTCATGTTTTATGAGATTTTCTTGAATTTCTGAAGGGCTTTTGATAGGATCTCCTTCAGAAGGAGAAACAGAGTTCTCTTGCTGGATACTTCCTCGAGCCCTCTGACAGGGGCTGTGTAGGCAACAGATATCAAGGGCACATTCTCTTTGATCATGAGGATGGTGTTCATCACTAGAATATTTCAAAGGAGCCATGCCATTTTCTTCTCCTCCAGGCTTGGCATCAACAGGAAGTACTTCTCTACTTTGGCTCCTGACACTCAGAGCTTGATCTTCCCCTTTCAGTCTATAAGCTGAGCCTTCTCTCAAGACCTCTCCATTCCAGAAGGGTTTTTCCATCTTCTGTTGGTCGTCAGAGTCACATTTTTCAAGGGAGATGCTTTCAGACTCCGCAGAGGGCAAACTCAATGGGAAACATGACATTTGGAGGCAAACACCACTTTCCTTGCTCTTCACCTGAAGAATGCTTGGCTTGGAAGGATTCTCAATGTCACAACCACAGTTGTGTTGGTGATTGTCAACGGCGTTGTGGACAAGGCTCAATCTGGACAGTGTTTCACTGTACAATGTGGAGTTGACACTGTCCTCTGATGATGGCAGCACAAGAGGACAAGAAGCAATGGATTTTTCACATTCTTTTTCTTTTGAAGGCGCTTTTGTCAATTCAGGCTCCACAGAGGTTAAAGGCTCTAGGGAAACTAGGGTGCTGGTTTCTGAACCCTCACCACTGGTCATGATTTTGTCTCTATCTGGGCAGTCGATGAACCCAGTTGGGAGACTTTTACTCACTTTGTCATTCCTAATGGTCTCAGTCCCATTGACCTTCATACCTTGTTCTTCTTCAGTAGGTTTTGGCAGAGTTTCTGTTGTAACCTGTACGTTTCCTTGGTTTTCTTCTGCACAAGAGAAATGAACCCAAATCAGTATGACATGCCATTTAATAAAAATGCCCCAATGCTTTTGTTTTAACGTTATTAACAGGATTTTACTGTGGGGCAGGAGAAAGGTGCTGCAACCAGAGTCAGAGGACCTGGATTGAATCCTGACTCTGCCACTTGATACCTGTGTGACCTTTCCAGTCTTTCAGGTTCAAAACCAACCTGCTAGCTGCTCCATCTCTAGCCTCTGTGCCTTGGAATAAGTGGTCTCTCATATCTCAAATGGAGTCCTTCCTCACCTCGGCTACTCCGAAATCCCTATTTTCCTTTCCAGTTTATTTAAAAGGAGGTCCCACCTGTTACATGAAACCTGTCCTGTTTCCCAGTTAATAACACATCCACCTTGAAATTGTTTTGAATAGATCTGTGCTCATGTTGTATCCACCCAGTAGAATGAAAGCTCCTTGAGGGCAAAAGCTGCTTCATTTTGATTTTTGTATCTTCAGTTCCTGGTACACAGAAGGCACTTAACAAATGTTATTGAATCAAATTGGGCAAGTCACTTGACCTCTCTGGGACTTAGTTTCCTGATCTGTAAAATGTCAGACTTGGACTAGATTACCTCTGAGGTTCTCTCTCATTCTAAACTTATGTGCTATGGTTGTTTCTCTTGACAGAACAAGAAGCATCCAGCATATGGAGATGGCTGCTGGTGCTGCAATTGGCTAGGATAGGCTGCATTCCACAGAGTCAAACATGAGGCCAAAGCTGGGACTGGCAAAAATAAGCAGTCTGGGTGAGGGTCCTTCTGTAAATGTATTTATTAGTCACTCATATAAGGAAAGTGATGGGCAGAAGCTCTACATAACGGATCACTGTTACACAGACTCCTCATTATGACAATGAATGGTCAGTTCAGTCCCCCTAAAAAAGAACTAGAAGAAATCTGTAAAAGGTCTAAGTAAGGCAGGCCCTCATGCTTTCCCTATGACTAATGTTATCTTCAAACAGCTTAAATCGCAAGAGTCCAAGAGGAGGTAGCAGGCCCATTATACATTTACAGAATCAAGTTCTGGGCACCATGTTTTAAGAAATACACTGGCATGCTACAGCCTATTCATTAAGATGGACTGGTTGAGTCAATCAGGCTGGAAAGGGGGTTTGAAATGAGGATATGGGAAAATCAATCCAAAGAGATGAAGATTAACTTATTACAATGAGAATATCAATTCCTCAAAGGCTTTATTGATTTCTCGTTGGACCTATCACAGTCCTTCAATAAATGGGATGGTAGAGTTGCTCCATAATAGATGGATCTAGGCAATTTGCCTGTCCTAGAGTCTTCAAATCCACCTCATTCAGTAGTAAGAATTACAGGGTAATTAAATAAGAGGTTTGATTTTAAAGAATAAAAAACCTCAACAACAAGTAGTCTGCTCTCCATTTTTATTATATTTTTAAATTGGTCACAAAGGAAATGAACTATGTAGACATCTATTAATGATGTATACACTTGTTAAGGGCAGTGATTTTACCTTGTCTTTGTATCCCAGCACTTAGTACAGTGCCTGACAAAGGGGAGTCACTTTTGGTGGTGACGGGGTAAATTTCTGCAGTATAAAAACCAATTATTTAGTGGTTTGTAGGAAAAAAACCCTGCACAGGAGGAGAAATAAAGTGTTAGTATTTGAGGTGATAAGTATACCTATAAGGTCATGCATAATATTAAAGTGCCAGTGCACTGCCTGAGTGCTATGCAAGCATTATCAATTATAGAAATGAGAAGGCAGAGTGAATTCCAGTGAAGACTCCGGAGAAGACTGACTCTGATCTCTTCAAGTAGGTCCATGATGATAAATCTCTGAGCCACAGCAACTCAAAAAAAAACAAAAAAGTGGCTACTAGGTTGTAGATACAGGGCAGTAGGGTTTGAGATCTGTGTTGGAGTAAAGGGTTTCTCTGCCAATAAAATGAGATTTTTGGTGTCCTAGAGTATATTCAGAGGACTGACAAAGGCCTCCTTCTGACACCTTAATGTGGCATGAAAGTGACTGTGGATTTTCAATGGCTATGCCAATCTGCCAAAGAAGTGCAAGGTCATAGGACCAAGAGAGGCCACTAGACTCAGAGCCTGTAAGGCAAGAGCCTTACAGGAGCATGAAGTTCAACCTTTTCATTTGATGAATGAGGAAATTGAGGCCCAGGGAAGGAACTTGCCCAAGATTATGCAAACAGTAAATCATGAAGGTAGGATTTAGGTCTGAGCAAGGTTCTCCGACTTCGGGTCTTTTTGCTCCGTAGCATGCTGAGAAGAAAATTCTGAATTTGGGCCAATCTAGAGAATATGTGTCTGTTACCAGAAGGCTGCTCAACGGAGGAGGCTGGAGATGACCATCTACTGAAGTATCAGAGGAGTTCAATCTATACCTGGGGAAGGATTTGCCATAGGGATGAAATGAAAGATCTCCAAACTACTTACAGGAATGTAGGATACCTGAACACATCAAAAACAACTTACAGGTGAGCCACCATCTAGACAAATATTGCCTTGGTCCAACTAATCAATCCTGTGAATTTATTCACATACAGATGACAAAAAACCTCAAATGGTTGGACTACAAAGTGGCGTGGATCTAGATTTATTAAGTGATTGAGATCTGGTGCGATAGGGAGGACAATGACAATAATAAGGATAGCTGCACTTTACAGATCTCATCACTTTGATTCCCCAAGTACCTAAGACACTTCTATGTTATTAACCCTAATTTCTAGATAACATTAACTCAGGCTCATAGGTGAAGCTCAGAGTTCTCAGGACTCCATGGATCAAGGCTAGAATGAGATTGTATGAGAACATAAATATCGATACTATCAGTAGGATATGCCATGGAAAAAACAGCACGGGACAGTTGTGAGAGTCAGTCTCATTAGAAAGACTAGAAGATCACAAATTCAGCAGGAAAGCTTAGTCATATGATATTGAAGAGCTTAAAATTTGAATCACAGAGCTAGAAGGAGGGTATAAAAAAGCATCTAGTTTATGCCCCTTGTTTTAATGTAAAGAAACTGATGCTCAGTGGGCATGTTCATGAACTAATTTGTGCCAACTCCCCAGTCTTAATTCAAATCAATTCTTTCATGATATTCTATCATGTACAAGGACCAAAATTAATCTGTTTTTGACCTCAAGGAGCTCCCATTTGAATATACTAGGCTACCTCCCAACTACTAGTAACACAAATAAAAGAACTTTTTTCCTCATCCAGCCTATAATAGAGAAGGGGTGCTCTGGGTAAAACTAAAAGACTACTCAAAAGGTGAGTTTAAGGGGTCCTTCTGGACTTGGTTCTGAGTAGCTTCATGGAGAGGAGTACAAGACAATTAAACTCAATGTCCTGGGGAGAAGCTGACCATCTCCCTCCTTTCTTTGGGGTGGAGGTGGAGGTGGAGGGAGGAGACCTATGGGTGTAGAACAAAGTGTTGGTTTATCTTACTGAATATTGTTTTCTCTTTTTCCTTGTCATTAGAGATGGCTTTCTGGGGGAGATGGGTGAGGGATACATTAGGAAATGTAGCTAATGTAGCAATAAGAAACAAGAAGTAGCAAAAATATGTGTTTTTATCAAAATGCTTAAATCTGAAAAAAAAAAGTTACAGGGAAAAGGAAAAACAACTTACTCATTTTTTAAAAGCCAAACAAGCCTGACAACACGGGTGTTGTCATTAGGATGTCTTAAATAGAAGGAAAACTCTATCAGCTAGAACATTCACAGCAGCACTTTTCCTGGTAGTAAAAAATTAGAAACAAAGTAGGAAAAAAGGAGTAGCAGAAAGGCCCTTTTTGGCCTCACTGGCAAAGGAAACTAATAGGAGTAATAACCCACACTTTGAGAAGATGCTGAGGTTTATGAGATGAGAACTGATCAGCAGAACCAGATAAGATAAGCTTGTCCCAGGAGGTAGTGATGGGTGAAAGAGGAGATTGTTTACAAATTCATTCCCACTTTATAGAGAAGTAAGGCAGTATGAAACAAGCCCTGGACTTATGATCAAGAGCCTCGGCCTTGAATCCTGAATCTTATCACAAGGTCCAAGGAGCAGGGAGCCCAACATCTGCCATCTTAAAATTGTCCTCCCATGGCCGGGATATTTTTCCTGGTCTCAAGCCTAAACCTGCCTCTCCTAGTTGCTTCTACAATCCTAGTTCTGCTCTTTAGAGCCAAAGGAACAAATCTAACCCTTCAGTATCCTGCTTAGCCTCCTCTGAAAGCCCTTGCTACCCTTTAAAGGCCAATGGGAATGTGAATTATGGAAATATCAGAGGGTGACTTTCAATTCTGCCTCCCATCTGGTAGAGTGGCTCTGGAGAGTACCTGGTGCTCTCCAGAACAGTGCATTTGATATCTGGCTAGCTGGTTGTAATTATAATAAAGGGGAGGATAAAAAAAGGTAATGTTATTTCGATAAGGGATGAATAAATAAATAGCTAAAGTGGAAGACAGTTGGCATTGTTCATTTTCATAAAACCTTCAACAAGGTTATTCATTCATTCATTCATTCATTAGTTAAGCCCATACCTTCCTCCTTAGATTCAATACTATGTATTAGTTCCAAGTCAGAAGAGTGGTACGGGTTACTAGGCAATGGAGGTTAAGTGGTCACACAGTTAGGAAGTGTCTGAGGGCAGATTTGAACCTAGGACCTCCTGTCTCCAAATGAAACAAGCCTGTCTCCAGGCCTGGTTCTCAATCCACTGAGCTGCTGCAACAAGGTTATTTAACAAAAAATTATTTTTCCCTCCTGGATTAACCCATCATGGGACTGGAGAGAACTGTTTGTCAAGGATAAGGAAATGGCTTGCGACCCAGGAAAGAAAAGGTAGGAATAAACAAGCATTTTAATAAATGGAAAAATGTCAACTTCAAACTTCCTCAGAGCTTGGTTTGGTTGAGTATAAAAGGGAAAATGTACTATAGGGTCAGTTACAAGCTAGAAAATGACTCCTGGAGGCAGCCTGATAGACTGTCACAATCAAGTTCAGTCGGGCACATTCAGGAAGGGCATCAGAAGCAGATCCATACTCTACACCTATGAAATGGCACAATGTACCCAGAAAAGCCCCAGAGGGCAACAAAAGTGATGATAATTATACTTGCTAACATCTGTAAAGTCCTTCCTATGTGCCAGACACTGTATTTTACAACTACTATTTCATTAGAGCCTCATAACATGGAGGAAAGTGCTATTATTATACTCGTTTTACAGATGACAAAACTGAGGCAAACAGAGGTTAACTAACTTGCTCAGGGTCATACATCTAGTGTCTCCTGAGATTAAATGTGAACTTGAATCTTTCTGATTCCGCCAGCTATCTATCCAATGAGTCACCTAGATGCCCCGCAAAAGATGATGGACTAGAACTATCTATATATCTATAGACATATAGATAGGGATAAACTTTAGGGGGGAAAATCACAATAATTCTTAGTCTGGGCGTATAAAAGGTTAAGGGAGTTAAAACTGAGGAAGAAGCATTATGTTGAGACTTTTAAGAGTGAACATGAACCAAGAGAACTCTTTCTTAATGGTGTATCTGGAAATGACTGGAATATAAAATCAAAAGGCACTGTGTTAAAACATTAAAAAAACAAATATATATTAATTTTCCTTAAATACCAATTTAGGAACCACCCAAAAGTAATTGTTTCCAGGTATAATTTACTGACTCTAGAAAATTTTGCTGCTTAACCCAGCCCTAGCTCCATAGCCAACTGGGCTATAGAGCTTCCTTAACTGGAGGTGATGATTAACTCCAGGAATACATTATCTTAACAGATGAAACAAGCAAAAACCAAACCTAAATTCAAAGAAGGTTCCTCTAACTCATGGACTCTCTGAGAAGAGATATTTTCTGAGGCTGATCATATCAGCTGCCTTTCACTAGGCCAGCTATCCAGCATTTAGCTCTTTCAAGTAAAATAACCTGTAACTATGCCTCTTCTGTAAATATATTCAAATACCACTATCAAAACCAGAATAAATGGACCCCTTGCTATATATCCAGTCATTAGCATATTGTCTCCAGGTCTGTTTGTGCTTTTCTCTGTATACCCAGTACATATTGTAATGCCTGGCACAATGCCTGGCTTCTTGACTTGACTAATGATATTTCCTGTTTATAGTGATATTCACTGTCTTGGGTTTCAATAACTGAGACTAGGATTTATGTCAGTCATGTTATTCTTACTCAGAACTTGGAAGAAACTCAGAGTATAAGGTTTCAAAAGAAGCAAGTTTTAATGTCCTGTTTGTCTTTTTTCCTCATAGTTTTGTTTGGTAACCCCATATTTTAAAAAAAGTGATTGATAACCAACAGAGAGTATACTTTGACCATTAAATACAACCTATAATGGACAAATAGTTATTGGATTTTCTTTTTTTTAACTTGCGCTTTTAAGTTTATCTCTGAAATTTTTTTAAAGTGACTGATCTTTTGTTTTAATGTTGCTTTTATTTCTGAATACATCTTTTCCCCAACAACCAAAGTCATTCCTTGGAAAAAGAGGAAGAGCTGAATTCAAACTAACATATCACCTAACCTAACCCTCTTTGCAATATTCTCCACCAATGGTTTCTCTGGTTATGCAAAGGGCAGTGCATTTTCTCATTTCTTTTCTGGGGCCAAAGTGAGTCATTAAAAGTATATGACTTTATTTCATTTTTTGATTGATCTTGCCATTTACATTAACTGTTGGCTCTGCTGAGTATACTTCTCATCAGGTCATTGAAATCTTCATTCTATTTGTCCATTCTTGTTATGGTGACAGTCATATTTGATTCCATTCCTGAACCATAACACTTAGCTGTCACCAAACTGTTTCTACATGCTTGTTATTCCAAAGTTAGTGTTAAAGATGTTGGTGAATATGAAACCTTTCATTTTGTCAATGACCAGTCCCTAACCATAATGAATTTCATCTTCATAGAATTATTCAATAGATTCTATTATCTTGAGAATTTGGCAAAAGTGCTGGGTGTACAAAAAGATGGTTTAATAAAGAGGTGCCTGAGAAAAGGGAAGAAATCTCTCAATCAAAGCCTTTGCAGACAAACCGAATAAATTGAAGTGATGCTTTTCTATGTGCTCTTCTAATATTTCTGTAAAACAAATACAAAACAATACAAAGAAATAAAATTGGATCCGATTTTTTAAAGGTAATTAAAAATAAGAAAACTTCCGTCCATAGCTTCACTTCACCACCCAAAAGTAATTGTTTCCAGATGCAATTTATTGCCCCTAGAAAAGTTTGCTGCTTAACCCAGCAACAGAAGCAAGAGCCAAGGGCTCATTTCTGGATCAGCCCACCATGTTTTACTCCCTGTCTGATGATTGTTCTAATTATGAGAAACTGATAAAAAAAAAATCAGTTAATTAAAAAAATAAAAAGACGTGTAGTTTGTTTTTTTTCCCCCTCTTGATATCACCTTTCAGGGCAGAGATGTAAAGGATTCTATGACCTTTGTCCCCTAATGCATGCAAGGGCTCTTGCACTTTGGGAGGGTCCTATCCTCTCCCCTGAAACTATTCACCTCCCCATCAAGACGACCTCCTTTCCTGGGTTTCTCATAATCAAACACAGACCATGCTCTCCAGGTCTTTCTCAGTCACTACAAGACTGAGTGAGCTAAGGCAGGAAGTACAGCTTGATTTCCTCGATATGTAGAGAAAGAGAGGCTGTATGAAGTGGTGAGGTGATCAGGAGACTCTAGTGCACAGAGTTCACAGGTTTGGAATTAGGAAGATTCTAGTTCCAAATCTAGCCTCAGAAAAAGTCCCGTTTGGCACCCACTGCCTATGGCACCACTCAATGCTGGAAACAAATCACTAAGTTACAGAAAGAGTGCCAGCATGTCCTGGGAATAAGGTCTCCACACTAACAGAACCATGTGTCCAGGCTTTAATCCCCACACCCAGCACTGCCCACATTATGTGTTTCATAAACACTTGCAGAATTAAATGGAATTTGTCAAAGTCTTAGCAGCTATTTTGTGAAGTGATCTCCTGTCCAGAATAGTAAAAGTAGAGGCTGTGGTTTTTCATAGCCAAGAGGCATTCAGGAGGGAGGAGGAAGAATGTTCAGTCTAGAGGCTGACTGGGAAAACTCTGCCAGCTTTTAAAGCTGCAGTTGACTTACCTGCAAAATAGAGACATTGCTCCTTGCCTCCCAAGACTGTTGTGAAGATACGTCCTTTTATAAATCTCAGCCTTGTCCCTTTCTTAATCCACATCCTCAGAAAGACCCCAAATAATCCCCTTTTGCCTACCCTTTTAATTTTCATTTTGTACCTCAAAAAGCTGGCTGAGCCACATACACACATGATACAAAGTAGACAAAGAAGGAACATAGCACAGGGTGGTCTGTCCACTGTTATATTATCTTGGATGAGCCCAGGCCAGAAATGAACAGGTAGGGGAAGAAAGCCTAGATTGGGTAATGAGGCAGGCTGCCCGCCCTCTTGACATAAAGTTAATGGCCACCCTTCAGAGAAATATCCTGACAGATAGCAAGCCACCAAACTGAATGATTTTTGCTTGACTCTACTTATTTGTGGTAAAGGAGGGCTCTTATCTAAAAGCAGACAGGCATGAATCAGCATGGCATTTTAGAGATGAAAGAAGAATAAAAAAAACATTAAAAAGTAGATTAAAGAAAAAAGTTCTCTAAGGGTCTGATACAACAATTTCATTATTACAACATTGTATGTATTAAATATATATATTAAATTTGTTAAAAGAAAAACTATTTAACAACTTCATGTTTTCAAATAAAATTCTCTTTTGTTTCTATATATGTGGAAACATTAATTTTTGCTGATAATTTTTAGGGTAAGGAGAATTTAAATTGTTTTAATGCTCAGTACTTTCAATGATCCCAGTCAGCTTGCTGCCTAAAGAATTTATTTTTTTTTTGACAATTTCATCTTCTGTAGATGCCATGTGGTCATAACTAGGGGGACACTGGAGTCTGAGGGACCCCAAGGCACAAACGACACAGGGAGCATCACCAATGGGGATGGCTTATGTAAGGTAAATGGCACAGAATGCTTCATCACGAGATACAGGGATGACCCAAAAGGAAGGGACTGGTGAGGAGGGGATAAGGAAAGGAGTTCCTGAAGAGTGTGCGATCCCCACAATATTCTCCAAGGGCCCAAGGAAAGCACCAAAGGGCAATCTCAGACAAGGACAAGTATGCATCAGGGGAGAAAGCCAATAAGATTGAGTCACCAAGAAGATTGTCTTCCCTCTCCTCTGACTCACTCCCTTGGCCCCTCCTCCTCTTTCATACACATACAAGTATTCATTCATCCAAATCCTTTCACTCTTCATTTAGTAAAACCTCTGTTATTAAGGAAGCCTCCATCATATATATAGATATTGATATAGATAGATATATCTATGGTGAGAGGAGACACCTCTCCTTCGGGTTAGCCAGATGCCTCCTCACGTAGGGGATCTACAAGGGTTCTTCCCCATCCCAGAGTCCATCCCTTATAGCCATCATCTGAACATGGTTGAGGTACCACAAATAATGAATAATCAATCACCACATGGAAATGATCAGATCATTTTTATTGATCATCTTCCCAAACTGCATCCAAAAGATATTTAAAGTTTGTAATATTAATGACATGAATATGGAAACTAGCCTCCATATGAACCCAAACAGAATTCCTTATGGTATGCTGGGCTGTTGCTATGTTTGGGAGCAGAAAATGGAGGGGGGGAAAAACCAGACCAAGCACTGGGAGTAGGTATGGCACCATAGCTTTATTCTTCATCAAAACAATGCTCCGAGTGAGCAAAAAGTAACACAAGTTTTCACAAAGAACCAGAAACATGCATCTAGACACAACTGCTGGATGTCTCCCCCATGACATGATGGCAGTGAGGTCTTCACCTTCATATTACCTTTGCTTCTTCATACAAAGGTCAGCCTGCTGTCCCCAAAGATGCCCTTTTGTCCCCAAGGTCAGCCCTTTGTCCCATGACTTCTTTAATGTCTAATCAAGGGTCTCCCCAATGCTGTCATCTACCCCCCCCCAATATCCTTGCACTTTGTGAATGGACTTGTGACATCTAGGGGAGTGGTGGAAAGGAGCAAGTGGGTAAGAACATGGAGGTAGAGCCAAAGCCTTGGTTCCAGTCTTGGCCCTGCTCCTTGCCTGGTTTTTCTGGGCCTCAATTTCCTCCTCTGGAAAATGAGAAACAAGGGGGTTGGACTGAACAGGTCAAAATCCTCTAATCCTATGACAGGTCCTGATTTGATTGAACAAGTAAGATTAAATACCACAATAGCAGATTGTCAGAAGGGTGAGAAGCAACATGGAGCTTCAAGTTAGGAAAATCTGGTTTCCAATCTTGCCAAGGGCATAGAACAGCTGTGGAGACCTTGGGAGAACTAGTGGCTGAGGCAAGGATACTCCTGGCTTGGAGCATCTGGAGAAGGGCCCAGCAGCCCACCTTCAGGCCCCCTATAACATGCCCTGCTTTACCTCCCTTCCTCTTTCCCTTCCCTCCCCTGGTAGGAAGCAACTCTTCTACTGTGAAATCAAGACCAGAGGGCCCAGAATCCTCAGCCCAAGGGGCACAGGCTGAATTGAGCAGGGCCAGAAGAGGTTCTACTAATAAAGATGGCCTAGGGTTAACAACCCTCCTTTAGAGTTGCTGCTGTTATATTGGTCCTGCATGTGCAGGCCCAAACCTAGGCAGGCAGGGAGAGGAAGTCATGGCTTAGAGCCACACCTTGTTCTAGCATGAGAACTTCACTCCAATTCAATAATAATGTGTGAAGTATGTGGAAGGGAGATTTCTTGATGCCTATTTCCTCATCTGAAAAGTGGGGATAGTATTTCTACTAAAGGTAATTTTGGATCTCAGAACACTTAAGAAGTGGGGAACACCAGAGTAAGGTATCAAAGCAGGGGGCTACAGCCAGCACGATCCAGAATGTGAGGGCACTGGATCCTTAGAAGGTGATGGTGTGGGGTGCTGGGACAGATAGGAAAGGAGCTGAGAGGGCTCCAAAGGCATTTTCAATACATTAACATTGTTCATCTTGAAGGGGTGGGGGTGAGGGTGGCCAAGTCACCTCTGGGCTTCAATCTTGGCTTCAGCAGCATGGAAGGGGCTGCTCCCCTCCCCCTCACTACTGCACCTGAGGACAATGTTCCCATGCCTGTTCCCATGCCCCTCCTCGAAGCAGTCCAATGCGAGTGCTTCCTCCGATGTCAGGGACTGGGGGGGGGGGGGGGGGGGGGGGAGAGGGCGTGGCATCCGGGGGCTCACAGGCAGCTTGAAGATGCAGTTTGGTTACATGATCTCTAAGAGGTTTGCCAGTGCTGATATAGAAACATGACCAGGGACCACAAGGACTGAAGCATTAGCTGTTTAGATATAAGAACAGGCCCAACTGGATGGCCTGTGGCCTGCTGGGGTTGGGGAGTCAGGAATAGCAAGCGCCAAAGCCCATCTCCGCCACAGGCTGTGTGGAGTCACCTCTTGGATGCCAATGCGCCAGGCAGGACTAGCAGGTGTTTGCTCACTCAGGTAGTGAATAGTTATCAAACATGGGCAATGTGAGCTCTGACTAGCCCCAGGCTCCTCACGCTGATGCTAACACTCTGTATTTTATTGCCCATGGCAAACAGAGCCCTGCAGAAAGGCTTCAAAAGAGTCAGAGAATTGGCTACATCCCATGATTGTACTCGATTGTACAGTCCTTGAAGAAGGGAGCTAGACCTTCTTGTGCTCTGGCCTCACATACCTGATAGGTTACACTCACCAAAGCAGGCACATCCAGAACATCAGCTAAATGACTCAAGCACAGTAGGGACCAAGGGTGACCATCTTAGATCTGGGTCTGGAAGGGGTCTATGTGGTCTTCTAGATTATGGGTCCAATTTGGCAGGGGGACTGAAGTTTAAACTTAAAATCTCTTCCAGTTTGATAAAGAATTTCTTCTTGTCTCCTGCCCCTTCAGCACACAAGTTAGGAAAACAAGGTCCCTCCTCCACACTCCTTTAGGAGGTTCCCTTAATGGGCAGTGTTGCCCAGAAGAGACAGGGATCCTACTCCCTAAACCAGCAGCAAGCACAGGGACCAAGGCAGAGATTACCAGGGGGCAGGAGTGGTTCGGAATAAACTCTCACTCTTCTAAAGAAGCAATTCAGACTTAAAGACAAGTTCATTTGATCCATCCACCACTTCACAAGCCTTTATTAAGGCCCCAGGACCTGGGGATACAGAGACACAGGATTTCCAACAGGCAAAGACACATAAGTCTGGAGATGATGTTTTGTTTCCAGGCATGACACTCATCCTCCCCTCTTGTGAGATGCAGATGGCCCCAAGGCTGCCCTCCACTCTGCCAGCAGAGGGCAAGCCCTATCAAATTGGAAATGCTCTCAAACCAGGGCCTGGTAATGGAGAGTTATGAAAAGGCCAGCCCAGGAAAATGAGCCAAGGGCACTCCTGAAAAGGTGTGCACAGCAACCCCCCAATAACTCTGCTCAGAACTAGAGGCTGCTTTTTTTACTGATGGAGGGAGACCCAAAAGCTCACTTTTATAGGGGCTCTACAGTGAACAAAGCACTTTCCCCTCCACAGCCCCGCTCGCTCCAGTTGGTACTACAAAGTATGATTATCTTCACTTGAGACATGAGAAAACAAGCAGGGAAAACTGCAAACTGAGAGCAAGTGCCCATCAAGTGGGGAGTGACTGGAAAAGTTATGGTTTATTAATGTGATGGAATTACTACTGTACTATAAAGATGAAGGAGATGGCTTCAGAGAATCCTGGGAAAACCTATATGAACTGACACAGAAAGAACCATTTACACAGTCATAGCAATACTGGAAAGATCAATACAATGTACCACAATTCCCAAAGAAACCTGCTACCTACCTCCAGATGGGAGAAGTGACCGCCTCAGAGTGCAGACTGAAGCATATTTTCTTCCACTTCTTTGTTTCTTTTGTTTGTTTGTTTGTTTTTTTTGGGGGGGGAGACATAGCTAATGCAAACATTTGTTTTACATGTCTATACATATTTGTGATGAGTTTTATTTTTCTTCCTTTCACAGTGGGAAGGGGAGGAGGAGGGAGAGAATTTGGAACGGAAAATAAAGTTGAATTTTTTTTAAAAAAGAGAACTATAGGGATTAAATAAAAAGGCTATTAATTTTTTTTTTTTTTAGTAAACTCAAGCTCTAATAAACCTCTTTCTCCATGATAATGGGGAAAACAAGACTAGTCTGGTGAGAGAAAGAACAAGAGAGGGGAGAAAGCTCAGAGAAATTCATCCCTACCTGTGGGATGCAGGTCATTGTCAGGACCAGGATAGCTCCAGCTCAGGTCTTGCTTTAGCTGCTTCCTGAGGACCACCTAGAGAACCAAGTAAGAGAAGTTTCCATCATTAATGAGTTGTGCCTGGAAGAAACTACTTAGCCACTACCAACCACTGGGGAAGGGTTTCTCGCCCCAAGCACAGTCCGTTTCCATTTATCTAGACGACAATCAATTTGAAGATAAGACAGTCATCTATTGGTGGCTTTGGAACCAAAGAAAGACTGTTGATATTCCATTAGTTTGATTATTTAATATGAAAATAAGCATTCAAATGTGGGCATAATAAAATATTCATAGCTGCGCGTTTGTAGTGGCAAAAAATTGGAAAATGAGGGGATGCCCTTCAATTGGGGAATGGCTGAACAAATTATGCTGGTATGTTGGTATGGTATATGTTGATGATGGAATACTATTGTGCTCAAAGGAATAATAAAGTGGAGGAATTCCATGTGAACCGGAAAGATCTCCAGGAAGTGATGCAGAGTGAGAGGAGCAGAACCGGGAGAACACTGTACACAGAGACTGACACACTGTGGTACAATCGAACGTAATGGACTTCTCCATTAGTGGCAATGCAGTGTCCCTGAACAACTTGGAGGCATCTACAAAAAAACCACTATCCACATTCAGAGGAAACACTATGGGAGTAAAAACACCGAAGAAAAATAACTGCTTGAATACATGGGTTGAAGGGATATGGTAGGGGATGAAGACTCTAAATGAACATCCTAGTGCAAACATCAACAACATGGAAATAGGTTCTGATCAAGGACACATGTAATACCCAATGAAATTGGGCGTCAGCTATGGAAAGGGTGGGTGGAGGAGAGGGAGAGAAATAAAGTGATTATTGTAACCAAAAAACAAAAACAAATAGAAGGCATAAGATTCCCCCCAAAATTTTTAACTAAAAATTAAAAACAAAAAAACAAATGTGGGCATAATAAAAAGAGAACAAGTATTCAAATCAGAAGCCTTTACAGGCCATGCGACCCTGGGCAATATTCATTCTCTTAAAGTCAGCAACATCTGGAGGATAGATAACAGGAATAGCAGTCTCTCTCTCTTTCTTTTTTTTTTTAATTATAGAAATAGTCATCAATTTTTGAACTGCAAGAGACCAGAGAGATTGATCACCTTTTCTAAGCCACATTTGTCCTCATCTATGAAAAAGATCTTATTAGTCTTGTCTCACCTGCCTACTCCCCTAGGAGGTACGAAGAGAACCCTTTGGAAATCTCCTGTGTGCTACAGAAAAAAAAATGGCATCATATTACGGTGCCTCATTAATCAGAACTCCCTCTAGACAAATGAGGGTAAAATAGTATAGTAAATAGAGAGCTAGACTTAGAATCCTACATCTCACACAGGCTATGGACCCAGGGAAAAGTGACAAGTCAAAGCTTCAGTGCCTTTACATGTAAAATGGCGATTCTCTATGGAGAATCTGCACAGTATGCACACTCTGTAAAAATGAAGATTGGACATGTCTGGTCAGTGCCATGTGGTATTAAGAGAAGTTCTCATCATCAGTGCTAACTAACAAGAGCTTCCCAAGCCTTGAGAAAGGCTAAGTGGGAACAGTCTTACTCCCCTCTCACATAAAACACTGTTAAAGCATGGACACAAAAGGATGGGAAAAGGGGTGGCTGTCAGGTGGGGTCACATCAAGCTCTGAGATCTCCAGGGAGATCCCAGGCTAGTGCTTGAGGATCCTGCTGGGTCGGTGAAGCTTCTCTCTTTTTGTTCACCTGCTAAGTTCTGCATATTTCTTTTTTCTTTTTTTAAGTTTATTTCTTTAATTAATTAATTTGAGTATTTTTCCATAGTTACATGAATCATGTTCTTTCCCTCCCCTCCTCTCACCCCCCTCCCATAGCACCAAGGAGTAATTCCACTGGGTTTTACATGTGTAAAGACCCATTTCCATATTATTGATATTTGCACTAGGGTGATCATTTAAAGTCTACATCCCCAGTCATATCCCCATCAAACCGTGTGATCAAGGAAATGTTTTCTCTTCTGTGTTTCCGCTCCCACAGTTCTTCCTCTGGATGTGGATAGCGTTCTTTCTCATAAGCCACTCAGGATTGTCCTGGATCATTGCATTCCTGCTAGTAGAGAAGTCTATTATATTCGATTGAATTCTGCACATTTCTCCTAGAATCTTTGCTTTAATTTAAACCTTACTACTGGCAGAAAATCTACTTTCAAAATGTCACAAAACTTATTTGTGTTCATTGACTACTGCTGTAAGAAACCCCAGAGAAATCCCTGCTTCCCTTTGCACCCTCTCTCCCTAAAAAGGGATGAAAGGTTGATGCCTTCCTTCCCCAATTCATGGTATACTTTCCACTTAAAACTTGTCCTTTCTCTAGATCTATTATGCCATCAATAAAATAATGAGATTACATTGGGTTGTTTCAGGGCCCCCTCCCAGCTCTGATCTAAAGCCCCTTCTAGCTCTAACAAGCTAAGATCCCATAATATAGTTCTGGGGGTACTTGCAGCTTACTTTTCAAGACAGTAAGTTCTTCAATGATTTCTGATTGAAGTCATTTGGACTATTCTAAAGACTGGGGCCTTCTGAGCTCTGAAGCAAGGGAGGCAATGGGGCTGGGCAGCTAGCCTGTGTACTAGGTTCTTATAAGTCAAAAACAGAAGGGGCAGAAAATCAGAGCTAGAAAGAAACAAGCACCTTTCATTTAACAGATGAGGAAAATGCAAAGTGACTTACTGGTTCTCCTCACAAATAACAGACAGATAGAGGACGTGGAAAAGTTGGGAAGACTTTTAAAAACTCCCCAGAACTTCACTTGAGTCAACTGAGCTTGGCCATGGCATTTGGGGCCAATAAAACATCCTGCACCCTGCATAGCCTCTCCATGGCTGTGATGGTTCTGCTGTATGAACCCAGTGTATATGGAAAATGAGGCAAATTGTAATGCCTCAATGTCCCCATACATCACTTTACAGCATAAGAATTCCATCTTAAAGAAAGGGACTTTGGACTCTTGGGAGTGAAGACAGCTCCTTCCTTGACGGTTTTAAGAGACCTCAAGGGGAGGCCGTATTACTGGGGTTCACAAAGAAATTCAGAACCTGGAGCTTTTGACAGCTTCTCTAACTTTCCCAAAACAGAAGGAAATGAAGAGGATATCCACTAGGACCTCAATGGTCCTGCAAAGAAGTTACCAAGCAAAAAATCCACTTGGCTACACCATGCACACCTGGCCTCCAGATTCATTTCTCAGGGAAGTTTCCTTCTCAGAACGAAGGTATTCCATCCTGTGCAGGGCATGCAGGCTGTCCTTTTCTTGCCTGCAGTAGGTACAGAAAGAGGCATCCTTCTATCCTATCTCCTAGGCTGGCCTCTTCCTTAATGCAAAGAGAGAGTGAGGCACCATTCCATCCCATGCAAGTCTCCCTGAGTGGTCATTTCCTGATAGCAAGGTTTAGAGAGAGAGGACACCATTCCATCCTATATGGGCTCCTAGGCTGGCCATTTCCTAACTGCAATGGAGACAAAGAGAGGAACCACTCCATTTCATGTGGGTCTCCTTAGGCTGGATCTTCCTGCCTGCAGGAAACAAAGAGAAGAAAGTATTCCAATGCATGCAGGTCTCTTAGACCATTCCTGCCTGTAGGGAACAGAGAAACACCATTCCATCTTGCTCTCTGCCTATCTCCTGGCATGGCCTACCTGTAAGGAAAGGAGAGAAAGCATTCCATCAGCTCCCTGCAGTAGTGCCCTCACCTGTGAGGCTGTCTAGCACTCTGACAGTGAAACCCTAATGATGTTGCTAAGACCCCTGAACTCATTGTCAATGATTACATTTCTTCCATCATACCTGTGGAATATTTATATTAATTTGCACCCCTTTTTGCCTCCCCAAAGAACCTTTTGACTTTAAAGCTTAAAAAATGTTCAATCTGAAGACTGAAACTCAAACTGCATCTCACTGGGGCCATCTGTCTATCATGTTGGAAACACAGCACATGGCCATTCTAAAAGGTAGTAGTGTGGTTACTCCTGGTACTCCTGGAGTCCAGAAGACTACTTCTTGTCTTGATTGAGGTCTCAGTTCTCCAATCACAAAGGCTCAGGAAAGGGCCATCAAAAAGAAAGTAAATAGAGGCAGCTGGGTGGCTCAGAGAATTGAGACAGGCCTAGAGATGGGAGGTCCTAGATTCAAATCTAGTCTGAAGGCACTTCCTAGCTGTGTGATCCTGGACAAGTCACTTAACTTCCATTCCCTAGCTCTTACAACTTTTCTGCCTTGGAACCCATACACAGTACTGAATCTAAGACAGAAGCATATGGGTTTAAAAAATAAACAAACAAATAAACAAAGAACATAAATTGATGGAGGGGACAGGAAGTTGGCCCTTTTTTCCTGGAACCATGTACATGGTCTGGCCCCCAGATTGCTTAGTTGTCGGAGTCTATGAAGAGTCTGCAAGTACTGGCCAGCTAGGCATCCCCTTGCTTTTGTGCTCCCAGTTAGCCAGCCAAGCAGCTCATGCCTCTCTCTCTGGCCTACTTTTAGCTATTTAATAAATAATCATACAATTAACTTTGTGATTTTTTTTTAATCCAGAGAATTTTAAACATAACATACCCATCTCCACAGCAGGAATTCTGAACCCTGGTTGTCAATCAGTCGATAAAGTCTGATTAAGTGCCTACCATGTGCCAAGCACTATGCTAAGGATATTACCACTCAAACCCTTTTCTCTTGATCCCATCTCCCCCCTTAACCCAGCATACCTTTCCACCACTGACCTCTCCACAATTTAGGCTTTCATTTTAAACTTCTTCCTTTCCCACCCCCCTTCCATCTTCTGGCTCTCAAAGGATAGGTGGCCGCCTCCCTGGCCACTTTTTCCAGTCCTAGTTGCAATTTCACTCAACCTTTGCAACTCACTCATCAAGGTGAAGGAGTAGGAATACTCCTTAAGGCCTCTGCTGCAACTTCTAATTTATCTTCTACCCTTATAACTACTCATTGTGTGAAATAAAAAAACATAAAAATGTAACTCACAGTCAATACATGTGCATTTAATGTAGTGACAATGCAGTTTCTGACTTCTGGAATGGGCAGCAGGAAGCCCCCTTGGTATGGCCTCTAACCTAGTGGTGTTGGCATGATTACATGCCTGAACACATGACCCAGACTGTCCAATTAAAAGCCAAGTAGGTGTAAATTCATGGGCAAGAAATAAGAGCCAGGACAACCAGGGACTAGGTTTTTTGGCGCTGGTCCTTGCCTGAACTCAAGCCCACACTTTTGCTGGCCTTAATTTGTCTGGCCTGACCATGTGGTTAGCTGGACCCCCTTGCCACTACTTGTAAAATGGGCCAGGGAAGGTTGGGAATCTAGGACCTGATGAAGAAGCAGCAACTTGGCCAAAGACCTTGGGTAGTTAGGCTGGTAGTCTTCTTTCTCTCTACTAATAAACTTATAAATTTATTATAAAGTCTCCAAGACTAATTTTTATTTATTACATTGCCTTGAAGTTCACTTGATCTGTATCGACCAACCCATCCAAATTCTAGTCACTGGTCTGTCTACTAAGCTTCTTCTTTCTTTATTTAATGAGTTCCATGACTGACTCATAGTTTTTCCCTACTCCCCAACTCCTACCCTCAAAGAGACTTCAAAATAAAACAAACACTGATTTTCCCTCAAATACCCTACCTTTCCAGTTCCTCATTTCCCAGGCCTATTCCACCATCCCAAATCAGCCACAAACAAAGATAGTCACGCCCTTGGATCTTGCCATCACCATCACAAATGCATCACTATTCACTATCTGACTCAATCAACTCAAGTAGCACCACATTGTCCCTATGATCAAATAGAAATTCCTTTTTTACTTTTTACTCTTGACAACTTGGTCCCAATCTATTTTTTCATGCTCACTATACATGACTTTCTCTCCTGCCTGGCCAAAGTGGTCTCTCTCAAGGGCCTCAGAGTTCCCTTGCACAGCTAGAACTGTGATGCCCTGAGGCTCATTATAACCCACCTCTCTCTCTCTCTCTCTCTCTCTCTCTCTCTCTCTCTCTCTCTCTCTCTCTCTCTCTCTCTCTCTCTCTCTCTCTCTCTCTCTCTCTCACACACACACACACACACACACACACACACACCTTCCCATCTGCATAAGAATCTAGACATATACTAGTCTACTATACTATACTATACACAGTGAGGATATTACTCAGGAAGAGGCAGTCTTTTAAAAATATCCAATGAAACTCATTCAAGGATAGTCTTTATCTTTCCTTTTTAGTATTAACTTAATTGTCCAAAAACTCCAAACATTCCAGTAAACTAAAGGCAGAAAAGAGGTCGAGAAGGAAACGAGGAACTTTTGGCTACCTACAGTTTGTTTTTGAAAAGTGAACTAGGTTCAACAACATTGCCGAGAACGTCCTTCCTTCTGAAATGTTTGCTTTCTTCTGTTTTTATTTGTAGGCCTTTTTCTTTATAACTTGCTCACCCATCTAACCTACCAATTCTGAAATTCACAGCTCCTCAATACCTTCTTCCCGCTAGCTGAAGGGAAGGAAAAGGAGGTCTTATTTGAGAAGGGCACCCGGGGTTGTCATATCATCACTTCCCACCCAGCTAATAGCCTAGATTTCATCATCTCAAGAAACCCAACATTCTGCAAAATAAAATCAACACTGAAATTCACACCTCCTCAGCACCCCTGGCCTAGGGTGCCTTCCTCCCTCTGGCTAGAGAGTGGACATTTGGAAGCTCCTTCCAGATTCTTCCCCATTTGACTCTATTCCCACTAACTCACTCCCCTCTTCTAAGAATCCTTCCCTTGTATCAAAATGATAGTAATCAAGCAAAATAAAACGCCTTAGACATAGCCCATATTACAACTTTAGCATATCACCTCTATGCCAAGAGGTGCTTCATTATCAATTTTCCTCAAGTCATTATTTATTCCTAATTGATCAACTCGCTGAAATCAGTGATATAATGATGGTCATCAGAAATGTTATCCTGGTTCTGCTCACTTCACTCTGCATTAATTCATAGAAGTCGTCCTCAGTTTCTCTAAATTTTTCATATTTATAATTTATTATACCACTTCTTATATTCTATTACATTCATAGACTTGAATATGTTCAGCTATACCCCAATTGACGGCTACCTGCCCACTTTTCCAAGTTCCTTCCTACAAGAAACGGTATTGTGACATTTTTGTACCTCTCAGTCTCTTCCCTCTCTTTGACCTCTGAGATTAGTAGTGACAGTCCCAGGAAATATAGTTTAAGGGCTTCTTAGACCAATGCCTAGCTCTTCCAATAGTCCATCAGCACACCAAAGAGAAAAGATCTTAGAAATGAGTCTGTGGCTGACCTATTCACCATGAGTCACAATTATCTAAAAAAAGTAGAGGCTTCAATAGCCCAGTATGTCAACTACAGCAAAAAGTAAATAGGGGCAGCTGGGTGGCTCAGTGAATTGAGAGACAGGCCTTAAAAAAACCTTAAAGTTTTCTTCTAATAAAGTGATTCCCAAATGTATATCAAAATTATGCAAGATTCTTTGAAAGATGGAGCAGAACTAACATTATTTAACATCTTCCTGGTCATTAATATCAGGAAAAGGTATAAAACAAGGAAATATACATTCATTAAAGATGGCTGCCATAGGAAGAAAGAATAGAGTCCATACTGGAAATGGTCTTGGCACATGTAAAGCTTTTTGCTTATGTTTTATCTGTATCATGATAGCTACCTCTGCTTTTTTTTACCTCAACATAAGCATGATAGATTTTTCAGCCCCTTATTTTAACTCTGTATGTGCCTTTCTATTTCTGCCCCCTCCTCCTGATAGAAAGCAATTTGATATAGACTATATGGGTTCAATTATGCAAAACCTATTTCCATATTAGTCATGTTGTTGAAGAAAATAAAAGTGAAAAAAGTGAAAAGCTTCCATCAGTTCCTTCTCTGGAGGTGGACAGACAGCCCCCCCCCCCCTTTGTTTTGTGTATCAGTCATGTTATGAAGGAAAACAAGGACCCCAAAAAATTAACAAGAAAAAGAAAGTTTTTTAAAGTATTCTTTGATCTGCACTCAGCCTCTTATGAGTTAGAGGTGGACAGCTTTTTTCCTAAGTCCTTTGGAATTGTCTTGGATCACTGAATTGCTGAGAAGAGCCAAGTGATTTACAATTGATTACTGTACAATATTGCTGTTACTGTGTTCTTCTGGCCTGCTCATTTCACTCTTCTTCAATTCATGTTAAATCTTTCCAGGTTTTTCTGAAACTATCCTGCTCATCATCTCTTAAAGTATAATAGTATATCATATAACACAATTTCGTCAACCATTCCTCAACTGATTGGTAACCTTCAATTTCCAATTCTTTGCTACTACAAAGAGTTGCTATAAATATTTCTGTACAGGTGGATCCTTTTGCTTTTTATTGTTCATTAATTCGAGATACAGATCTTAGTGGTGGTATTGCTGAACCAAAGGTTATGCACAGCTTTGCAGCCTTTGGGGCATAGTTCTAAACTGTTCAATTCTGATTTTTAGGAATTATTTTCTTCTGTATCTCTTTGTGCCTTTTTTATCAAACTGTTAATTCTTTTTTCATAATTTTCTGCCATTACTTCTCAATTCTATTCCCAATTTTTCATCTACCTCTCTTTGATTTTTAAAATTAAAAAAAAATTAATCTTTCTTTTGTTCTTAAGGAATTCTTTTGGTCTTGTGTCTAATTTACATTTTTCCTTTGAGGCTTTAGTCATGGCCATCTTCTGTATTTGTGTCTTGTGCTTCTGTTACCATAGTAATTTTTCAGTCAGGTGATTTGTTGTTTATTGCTTGCTCATTTTTCCAGACTATTCTTGACTTAAGACTTTATATTAAAGAGTATGTTTCAAGGGGCAGCTAGGTGACGAAGTAGATAGAGTGTCAGAAGTTGGGAAGTCCTGGTTTCAAATCTGGCCTCAGACACTTCCTAGTTGTGTGACCCTGGGCAAGTCATTTGACTCTGCTTGCCTAGCCTTTGCCCTTCTTTTTTAGGGTTGTTACTAAGTAAAGGTTTAGAAAAAGAGAGAGTTGGGCCCTTAACATGGCTGGGGTAGGGGAAGGGGTTGGTGAGGAAAGAAGCAACACTGTCCTAAGCTTCTGCTGTTCAACAGCTAGGATCTGGAGGTCTGTCCGTTTTTGAGGCTTTCAAGATGCTGTGATCTGGGGAGAAGTATGGTCAAGGTCCTCCTGGTCCTTACCTACAGAGCCTGCTCCTTCTACCCTGGAACTGGGTAACAAGCAGTCCCAGTGATGCCCTCTAATCTCGATTTAAAAAGTGTTCAATTCTTTTACTGTCTCTGGGCATTGAGCACTCCCTGAATTGCTGTTGCTGCTGCCACAGCCATCTCTACCTCCCAGCCAACTCCTAGTCTATTTGCAGATCCTTCTTTCTGGGAAGGGAAAATTCACTCATTGTAACTTTTTCTTGGTTATTCCACTTAATTCCATTTCCATGCTTTTTAGAAAACTTCCATGTCAATACAATTTTTAATAATTGTTTTCTGACATGATGTAATCTAGATTCTTTCCCTTCCTCTCCTACCCACTCATAATGGCAGGCAACATGACATAGGTTGTACATGTGTTGTCATACACATTTCTTCCAGGTTCAACATATTGTGAAAGACACATGCTACTTATACTAGAGAAAAAAATCCATGCAAGAAATAAAACTGGAAAACGGTATGCTTCAATCTGCATTTGGACTCCAGGTTCCATGACAATAGACTGCCTTTTTTGTCATGAGACCTCTGGAGTTGAATCCCCAGGACCAGATGGACTTACAAATTAATTCTATCAAACATTTCAAGAACAACTAATTCCAAAACTATATAAACTATGAAAAATAAGTGGCGGAGTCCTACCAAATTTCTTCTATGACAAAAATGTTGGGGGTTTTTAAACATCTTAAAATTAATACACCATATTGGTTCCAAGGCAGAAAAGTAGTAAGCACTAGGCAGTAGGGGTTAAGTGACTTGTCCAGTGTAAGTGACTGGGTTGAGTATCTGTGACCAATTTGAACCCAGGACACCTCCAGTCTCTAGACCTGGCTCTCAATCCACTGAGCTACCTAGCATGCTGCCACATAAATATGGTTTTGATACCTAAACCAGAAAGAACAAAACCAGACCAATTTCCCTAATGAATATTGACATTAAAATTTTTTTAATTACCAGCAAGTAGATTATAGCAAGATCATGTACCGATCATGTACCATGACAAGGTTGGACTTATACCAGGAAACTATAAGCATAACTGACTGCATAAATAGCAGTGATTATTTCAAGAGATATAGAATAGGCTTTTGACAAAATATAATACCCATGCCCACTAAAAACACCAGGAAAAACAGAAATAAATGAACCTTTTCTTAAAATGATGAATATCTATCTAAAACCAAACGTAAGCATATCTGTAATGGAAATAAATTAGAAACTTTTCCCAATAAGAACAAGGTTGATAAAGCAAGGATAGTTACCATCATTTCTATTATTTAAATTTGGACTATTAATGCTATATATAACAAGAAAAAGAAACCGAAGGAATAAATAAGCAATGAAGAAAAAAACTACCATTCTTTGCAGATTGTATGATGTTCAAGGAACCAAGAGAAGCAAGTAAAAACCTAGTAAAAAACATTTTTAATTAAGTTGCAGAATATAAAATAAAACCACACAAACCATCAGCACTTCTATATATTACCAATAAAAACCAGTAAGAAGACATTGTTTTGCATGATTCTATATGCATATATATCACATCACATTACTTGCCTTCCCAATGGGTGGGGGAGAGAATAGGAGAATAAACTCCCCCCTCCCAAAAATAAGAAGCAGTAGAGAAATTCCAACTGCATACAATATGAAATACTTGGAAGTCTACCTGCAAAAACACACACAGGACCTATATGAACACAATTACAAATTGCTTTTAACACAAATAATGATCTAAACAACTGGAAAAATACTGATTGCTCATGGGTAGGCTGGGCCAATATAATAAAAATTACAATGCTACTAAAATTACTTATTCAGTGCCACATTAATCAAACTACCAAAAGATTATTTTATAGAGCTAGGAGAAAAAAATTACAAAATTCAACTAGAGGAATAAGAGGTTAAGAATATCAAAGGAATTCATAAAATACAAGTAATGGAAGGAGACCTAGTAGTACTAGTTTTCAAATTATACTGTAAAGTAGTAATGATCAAAACAATCTGATCAGGATAAGAAATAAATGTGTGGATCAGAGAATATTTTAGGTACACAATATACAGGAGTAAATGACTACAAGTAGCCTAGTGTTTGATAAACAAGTCACTGGGAACTCACTACTTAACAAAGACTGCTGGGAAAACTGTACAGTAATCAAACAGAAACTAGGAACAGACCATCATCTCACACTATATAACAAGATAAATTTAAAATGGGTACATGATTTAGACATAAAAGGTAACTTAGTGAGCAAATTAGGAGAGCATGGATGTAAGTCCAAACAATAGAGAATCATTGTAATTAATATGACAATTTTGGTTACATGAAATTAAAAAAGTTTTACACAAACAGAACCAAATTAGAAGGAAAGTAAGAAACTACTAGAAAAACATTTATAGCAAATTTCTCTCATGAAGCTCTGATTTCTCAAATAGATAGGGAATTAGGACAAATTTTTACGAAAGAAAGCAGGATCATTCCTCAATTAATAAATGATCAAAAGATATGGGCAGACAATTTTCAGAAGAAATCAAAGCCACCAATATTTTAAAATCCCCAAATCATAGATTAAAGAAAATACACATTAAGACAAGAGGTATTATTAACCTCACAACTATTAGATTGACTAATATGATAGAAAAGGAAAGTGAGAAATGGAGGGAATGTAGGAAAATAGGGACACTAACGCACTACTGGTGGAATTGTGAACTGATTTAACCATTATGGGGACCAATTTGAAACTGTCCAAAGGATTAGAAAACTGCACCTCTTTTAACTCAATAATAAATAATACTACCAGGTTTATACTCTGAAATTCGAGATCAAGGAAAAAGGAAAAGGATCCATTTGTACAAAAATACTTCTAGCAACAGCTTTTGAGGTGGCAAAAAAATTGAAGTGAGGGGATGTCCATTAATTGGGGAACTGCTGAACTATACACTGAATATGTATAAATGATGGAACACTATTTTGCTATAAGAAATGATGAGGGAGGTAGTAGTTTTAGAAAAACCTTGAAAGACTTGTATGAACTGATGTAACGTGAAGTGAACAGTATCAGAAGAATACAGTATGATCGACTGTGAGACTCAGCTATTCTCAGAAATACAATAATCCAAGACAATTCCAAAGGACTAGAGAACATGAACTCTAAGTGCAGAATGAGGCATATTTTTCTCCACTTTCTTTTTCTTTATTTTTATTTATAATATGGTTAAAGAAAGGTTTTGCATGATTTCATATGTAAAAAAAAAATACATAAGAACTCTTCTCAGTAGAATGACCACCAATGATCCCAGAGAACCAATAATAATGAGGCCGACCTCCACAAAGCAGTGCCAGGTTACATATACAAAACAGGAGCTACAGTTTCAATTTGAGAATGTTTTGCTCAAACATGCACATTTGTTAAAGGGTTTTCTTTTTTTTCCCCCACTTGTAGGGGCGGAAGGGGGGGGGGAGGTGTTGCAGAGAACAAACATTGAAATTACTGAAATATTCAATAATGATAAGAAAGAAATTAAGATTCCCTATAAATGGTGAAATCCTTTGAATGCATGAGGCCTCAGAACACTGCAGAACCTTCTGGATAAAGTCATTTGTCACTGTAAAAAGGAATTCTTTATTCCTTTTCTCTAATTTAACTGGGGACTTGGAGGTGCTCTTATCATAGAGATATGTAGAGATATTAACCAGCCCACAGTGACAGGAAGTAGAAACCATAGATACAGGAAGTGAAGGATTGTAAATTGGTCAGTTTGTCAGTTGCTGGGAAGATGGCTGCTGGGTCTGAGTTGGTCCTTGGGGGTTGGTTGCTGGTGGTGTGAGTTGGTGATTATTGTTTAGTTGCTAGAATATAAAGATGGGCCTGAGCTTATTGAGAAAGCTTTTGGCCTTTTCTGGGTTGGAAGGTGGCTGGTTTGATTAAACACTGATTGGGTTGGTTTTGATTGGGCTGGATTGGGTTGGAACTTTGTGGTGCAGCTGTTATTAATGGTAGTTATATGTAGTTATAGGTATACATAGGCAGTTTTAGATAGTAGTAATAGGCAGTTATAGGATAATTAGTATAGACATTAGGAAAATTTCTTTCTCTACCTCTTAACTATATTTATTTTACTATCTCTATTTTAATAAAACTAAATTGTTAATTTTTAAAAGCTGCTAGAAGTTTTCTTTTCTCTGGTTTAAGGGGATAATATTAATGTATAACTCTACTATATTCTCATTAAAACTTGAAAGTTATTAAATGCTGCTCTCTTATTTTATCAAAACTCCTAATTTAACCCTTACATCACTTGAAAGCATATCATGTGATCATTCAGAGGGAAAATTCAATGTATAAAAAATTTCCATTTTGCCCATATTTTGACCTCAAATTAGATGGATGACCTATAGAACTTACCCATCTTTCTAGATCAAACATGGCAAATGATCTATGAATTGGGCTTAGCATGAAAGAGGAGAAAGCTAGCAGGCTAGATGATCTTCAGGAAATGAAAAATTTCCTTTAACAAATCTATTATAGATGGAAAAATTCACATATGATGGGTTTTTGTATTTTCTGCTGGATGGAGAGCCAGGCCTAGAGATGGAGGTCCAGGATTCAAATCTGACCTCAGACACTTTCTAGCTGTGTGACTCTGGGTAAGTCATTGCCTAGCCCTTACCACTTTTCTGCCTTGGAACCAATATTGCTTAGTATTGCTTAGGGAGGGAGAGAAGAAGGGAGGAAAGCAGAGAAAGGGAAGGAGGGAGGAAGGGAGAAAGAAAGGAAATCCATTTATGAAGGGCATAAAAACAATCAATAAAGAGACTTCCAAATGGGAAATGTTTCTCCAAGAAATCAAAGACTTAGAGAGTCTGACTGCTATTTTCAACTATGTGAAGGGCTCTGATTTGTTCTGATAGGTTCTATTGGCTCATAAGGGTAGATCCAAGAGTAGCTACTCTTGAGTTTTCACCTTACACCTCTCCAGTTGGTAAAGATGATCCAAGAGAGGTAGTAATGGAGAAGCTATGCTAGGAGGGATGCCTGGTCAAGAATGGGCAGGGATCTCGGCAGCCCTTGAGGCCCCTTCCCACGCTGGAAACGGATGCTTCTTTATAAATAAAACCCTTTATCAGAGCTCTGTTCTATTAAAATCCAGTTAGAAATGGGCTGAGAATACAACTCAGCTGCACCAGAGGGTCAAATCACTGACTGTCCAACACGATGACTTCCCCCTCAACTATTCTCATGGTTTTTTGTGCACACACACAAAATTATCACCCAAGATTACAGAAATTATGGCATATCTATCTATGCAATGCTTCAGTTTACAAAGTCCTTCCTTTCACAGCCTACTATGGGCAACATGAAGATTCTTATACCCATTTAACAAAGGAAGAAACTGAGGCTGCTTCTTAAGGTTGAAGGCCCAAGTGACCAGCGTGAGCTAACTAGCAAAGATGAAGATTGGTGTGCAAGCAGGCTCTCCAGAGAGCTGCTATTCTCTCCTGCTTTACATACCAGGCATTTCCCAAAGAACCCCCTTTCCCAACTTTCTATAAGTGAGCATTATAACAAAGGAAACAAAAGCCCCAGGAGCCCAAGCAATGTGACATCCACAATGCATCAGCTCTACCAAGAGAAGAAACTGCTAATCGTCCCTGCTCCTCTGTAATCAAGAGTGGCCTTGGCATTTCCTTTGATTTCTGACCTCTTCTCACACAGTATCCATTTATGGAATTATAGTTACATTATATCTATAAAATCACATCACATCCGTATCACACATATGTATAATATATGTATGTGTAGAGACATATTACATTATAGTTTCATTGAAGGCGCAGCTAAGTGACTCGGTGGATAGAGCTGGAGAGCCAGGCCTGGGAATCCTAAGGCAGAAGGTAGGGGACTTTTTTAGTTTAAAAAAAAAAATCATTGTTCCATTGTTCTGATTCAGCTTATTCTATTATCTGCCTTATTCATGCCAATCTACTTGTGTTTCTCTCTTCTATCATCCTTGCCAACTTGCTAGACGTGAGGTGAAAAAACAAACCTCAAAGTGGTTTCAGATTTCTGTGCATTTGCATTTCTCTCATCTTTAGTGCTATGGAGCACCTGTTTCCTAGGGCTGGTGGTAGTTTGTGGTTCTTCTGAAAACCCATCGAACCATAATCAATCTTTGCCTATGTCTCAAATTAACTGCCTCCAGACCAGAGCTATGTCCTCCTTCTACCATCTTGTTTCTCCACTTAATAATCACTGCATGAATGAACACACACAGCAAGTCAACCACCACAGGAGTGACACCTAAGAGAGCTACAGCTCCTACAGTGTCTCTGATGAGACATGTGCCCAGGAGCCATCAGGAAGCCAAGAGAGGGCAAGCCATTTACTTGAGCTCTTGCAGGCCTCAATCTTGCCTCACAGCACCACATGTTCCTCCAATCCACCCTGGCTGGGCCTCCAGGTTAGCAACTGCTAGCTAGCTGGCATGACAAACCATTCCAGGTGCACAAGATCGTGTGTGACTCACTCAGGATCAGAAGGAACCTTTGCAGCAATGGGGGCCTGTGTAAGTCTAAAGACACTGACATTTCTGGTCATGGGGCTTCAAAAACCAAAGGTGGTTGGTGACCGGAGAAGCCTTCCAATGTGGTACCCCAGAGAGGCTAAGACCCAACTATTATCTGTTGGCCTTCCTAGGGGCTCTCCAATGACAAGTTCTATCTTCTCATCGATAGCCCTAACCTCATCATTCGTGTCTTTCTATCTTAGTGATCACAGGGTCACTATGAGAAGCGGTCTGCAAGGGCTTTGTTCTCATTCTAGCCAATAAGTACCTGGAGACAGCCTAGATACTGGCTGCCAATTGAAGGAAGGGCAATGGTCACAATTTGCTCCTCAAAATTTTTGTTCTGTTCCCCTACAGACCAGGCTGCCAAGTGTTCTCACCTCTACCTCATGGAATCCCTATAGCCCTCTTAGGCTCAATACAAGAATCACCTCCTACAAGAGGCCTTCTGGATTTCTCCAATGGTTAATGATCCTCCCTATAACATTGCCTTCTATTTACTCTGTGTGTACACATGCATGCATATGTAAAAAATATTGAACTGGTTTTAAGACCCTCCTAACCTGCCCCTAGTTTGTTGGGAGACGAATACTGAATAATGCACATTGTCAGACATTTTCAAGGTACTGGCCATTGTGCTGATTTGTCTTTTTAAATTTTTTTCTGTCTTAAAAAATAGTTGTTTTGTTATATGAGATGCCTCTCTGGGAGGGGGATAAATGAATTTTGCTGATGCAAAAAAAAAAAGGATGTCAATAAAACTTTTATTTAAAAAAATCTATTTATCTGGGTACATGTTGTTCTTTCTTACTCCCTTTCCTTTGAAGAATATCAATGCCTTGAGAGCAGGGATGACCATCTCTCTGTCTTTTATCTCTATCCACAGCTCCTGGTATATTAGTTGGCATCTAGGACATGCCTGCTAAACTCAATGGAGGGATGGATGAACTGCAGCCAGTGCTCTCTGAAAAGACTCTCAAAGAGTCCCTGGAAAGTCCAAGGAGCTGAGTGGAGTCGTCCTAAATGGCAAAAACAATCACTGACAGGCCACACTAGACACCCAACAAGCAGGTGCTGCCTCTGGATAGGGATTTAAGGATCCAGGGCCATTTTAAGCCTAAAAAATCCCATTAGCATTGTAATATTGGGGGGTCTCGGCCCTGGGAGATAGAGAAGAACAAAAGAGTATGACCACCAGCTTCATTTTCTAGTCAGGGAAACTGAGGCTCAGAGAATCCAAAGGTTCTGCCTTTTGATGCTGGCTCCAATAATTAGGAGCTCTGAACATGTCCTCCAAAAACTACTGTGAAGAAAGAGTTTTGTTACTTTAAAAACCATCTTTATTTAGAGGATCTGTTTATCACCTACAGCATTTCCTAATGTATCCCTCTTTTCCCTTCCAAAGAATAAAAGAGAGCTCAAAAGCAGTTATGGGCACTACCCCAGCATTACCCAGGCTAGCATAGCCCCTCTCTCAGGAGTGCTCTCTCCAGCTGCAGTTGGAAGGATTCCTTTCTTCAAGTTTGCACTTCGGTAACAAAGGAATCACCCATCAAATGAACTCTGAAGCACTGAAGTGAGAACATTTCCAAGAATAAAACAATCCCCTGGGAAGCAGGTGACATTTGCAATATGACTGACTGTCCCGACCATCTGGTGCCAGTGTGAAGCCCCATAGACCCCCCCAGGCTTTGCCACTGGCCTGCAGCTGAGCCCTCCTCTAGGAGGGGGCTTCCCCATTACAATGTAAACTCCTGGACAAGCAGCCAGAACTAGCGGGCTTTGGATCCACTGCTTGGCACACAATAAGAGTCTAATAATTGCTTTTTCATTTATATTTACTCACTCCCTCAGTTAAAAACTTAGAAATTCTGAATGCCTCTTACCTGGCATGAGCCCCACGCTCCTTCAGTCACAGCTGGGGAAGGCTGCTCCTGGCCTTCTGCCAATCCCTTGTCAGAGGCTCTCACAGTTCGTGCCTCCTCCTCCTGATCCCCATGGTTGTTCGAGGACTTCTGCTCCACACTCTCTGCTTGACTCTCTTTCTCAAAGACTCCTGAAGCCACAGCATCTCTGGCTGAGGCTGGGGAGCCTGCCAGTCCACAACATCTTGGTTTCCCCCTAACATCCATGGGGTCCCTTTCTGGAGAGCAATTTTCCACATGAGTTCTCTGGGGCTCTACGGGCAAAGTCCGGACCAAGGAGCTCGAGGCTTCAGGTTTTGCATCTAGAACAATACTTGGCTCAAACTCGGCAGAAAGCTCCGGGGAGACGCTCACTGGAAGTTCCGGGTACAACTCCTGGGCCCCTGCAGACATGGGGGAATCAAGAGGGACTGGCTGCGTCTCTATGCCAGATGACAGCATGAGGGCTGATGAGGACAGTAGGTTCCAGTTTATCTATCCAGATGGCTCACCCTAGCATAGACCAAAAAAGGGAAAACATATGTAAGACAAAGAAGAGAAAGACCCAAACAGTTAAATGATGAAAATAACAAATTACTTTTCAAATTCCCATATTATCATTAGTTATATCTACCAAAGGAGAGTAAATCTTCACATTTATTGAGAAAGTAAACACCATAAGCTCTAGGATAAAGGAAAGCAATTGTCTGATCTCAATCCAAAATACCCCCCAATTTAAATATGAAGAGAGAATTATAATCATAGAATTTAAAACTGAAAAGAACCTCCACAATTATGTAGTCCCAAAGGTGTCATCTTGGAGGCAACAGGGCTGAGATCTCTATTCTCAGAGATTAAGGAACTTGACCAAGATTACCCAAATACTGGCCCCAGAATTTGAACTCAATACTTTGGACTACAAATCCAACCCTAACACAACTGCTAGTACATGGTAGGCACTTAATAAAGGTTTGTTGAGGGATCAGCTAGGTGGCTCTGTAGATTAAGAGCCAGACCCAGAGACGGGAGGTTCTGGGTTCAAATCTGACATCAGATACTTCCTATCTGGGTGCAAGTCACTGAACCCCCATGGCCTAGCCCTTACTGTTCTTCTGCCTTGGAACCAATACACAGTATTGAGTCTAAGACAGAAAGTAAAGACTTAAAATAAATAAAGGCTGGTTGAATCCAAAACTCTAAGTCATGTGGAACTAAAACATAACATATGCCCAAGATTAGAATGGCCTGGTGACCTGTTTCTATGCTTTTTAAAATCTACCCTATGGTGCTTTGAAAAAGGAGGTGCTCAGGGGCAGATGGATGGCTCAGTGGATTGAGAGTCAGGTCCTAGGTTCAGGTCTGGCTTCAGACTCCAAGCTGAGTGACCCTGGGCAAGTCACTTAATCCCCACTACCTAGCTCTTACCACTCTTGGATTCAAGACATAATATTGATTCTAAAATGGAAGATTAGGTTTAAAAAAAAAGAGGTACTCATGAATCCCTAGAGCTTCTAATATTCACACTGAAACAGAATCCCAAAATTTCAAAACCTGAAGAGATTTTAGAGGCCACCTAGGCCCATTTTTTAGAGAAAACTTGCACATAACAAAGTGACTTGGCCACAGTCTCGAAGCTGAGCCTAGTATCCTCCAACTCTTGTGTTACATTTGAGGAAGGACCTTTGATAAACTAAAGAACAAACTGAAGAACATTCACGTGAGGATGAGCAGAATAGTAAAGGTCATTAGGATCACTTATTCTATGGTAATAAGAACAAGTCCCAGTTTGAGCTCAGTTCTTGATCTCAAAGCACTCTCAGACTCACCCATTTAGGGGAGAGGTGGCAACTGTCCCTCTGTAGCTTTCCCTTCCTAACCCCACAGAGCCAGAGAGGAAGAAGACTCCCTGAATAGGTCCCGTTCCATGGGAACAGAGGATCAGGAATAAAGAAGGGCCTTAAAAGGTTCTTCTGAGTAAGGGGCAGTGGTCATTCCAGCTGCCCACCCACCAAGGAAGGTTAAATCCAAATGCCCTCTAGGATTTAGGGGATTGAGAGTATGTCAATACCTTGTAGAAATAATTCACATTTGTATTTCATCTTAAGATTTGAACCTCTCCACATTTTTTTATTTTTAAAAAACCCTTACCTTACATCTCAGAATCAATACTAAATATTGTTTCCAAGGCAGAAGAGGAGTAAGATAGGCAATGGGAGTTAAGTGACTTGCCTAGGGTCACACAATTAGGAAGTATCTGAGGACATATTTGAACCCAGGACCTCCTGTCTCTAGGCCTGGCTCTCAATTGACTCTCACCTTGCTCCCCTCCCACCCCCACCCCCCATCCTTTTAAAGTAGATGCTTTATTATCCCTATTTTAGGTGAGCAAACAGAGGCTCAGAAAGTTTCAGGGACTTGTCCAGTGCCACTTAGCTCATCATTGTCTGAGGTTGGATGTGATCCCAGGTATCTCAAACTCCCAAGTCCAGCCCTCTGCCCACTCCAGAACAGTCCAGAATTGGAGAGAGTCCAAAAGGGTGACCAAGATGGAGAAAGGCTTTGAGATCCCACCAATTCAGACTGGCTGAAGAAATTAAGGACATTTAACTTGGGGAAGAAAGGTCAGATTGAGGAAGACAGGATTTGGATACAGCTCCCGTACCAGGCTCTGCCAGGCCCCCAGGAACAGTGAGTCCTTTTCAAGGGGATGTCAGAAAATAGGAGCTCCCCAAACAAGCTACCTCAGAGCACGAGCTGGTGGCTCTAGCTCCCAACCAAAGCAAGGAGACCATTCCCTAGCTGGCTATAGCACAGAGGAAATATAAATTTGGAGGAAAAATGGAAATGGAAGGTTCTGAATTCAAATCAGACACACTTCCAGATTGTATGACCCATGGTAAGTCATTTTACCCCATTTGCCTAGCCTTGCTCTCTGTCTTGAGAATTGTTACTAAGCCACGAAAGTAAGAGTTAAAAAAATAATAATAATAGACTTGAATATAAGTCTGCCTTCAGGTATTTCCTGGCTTTGAGCCTTGGTTTTTCAGCTATAAAATGGAACTAGTATTCTCTGGAATCCCTATTTTCAGGGTTGTTGGGAAGCTCAACGAGATGAAGTACGTGCGTTTCTAACTTTAAAGCCCTATGTATTCATTTAATGTTTCTTAGCTCAGTGATCTCAGTCAGTGTAGGCAACTTGTAGATGAGGAAGCTCCCTCTACCACTGTACAGTCATCTCCTTCCGTAATTTTCAGCCTTCGGGGACTTCCAGACAAAGTGACTTGTGCCGAGGCAGGACTTGAAAGTGATGCCCAGGCCAGCACTCTAACCACTTTACTGTACTTCCTCTGGAAGCTGATAATGGATAAATGGATGACCTGAAATTCTTCCAGCTCTGCATTTTCTGATGCTATGAAAACCACCCTTGTATATTCCAAAGGCCATCACCCGGAAGAGATTAGGCAGGGTGTCCCTAGTGCTAAGTTCTAGGTCATACCTGTGGTTCCACTGCCAAAGGGAACCGCCCAGGAGGAAAACTCTACAAAGCAGACCTACTCCTGTCAGCTCAGTGTTCCTTGGTAGGTGTGCAACTGCTTCAGTTCTGCCTGTGATCTCCCCGCTTAGTCCAGACTCTGATACAGAGCAGGCCCCTGAAGAACAACCTACCCCTCAACTTGAATGGGCTTGTCGGCAGAGGCCTGGCCTGGAGGAACAGCTACCAAGTCTCTATTCTGACCTGAAGGACAGGGCAAGGTCTTCTAGGAATGGCTCTAAGGAGAGCCAACAGGGACATCAAAAGCAGAAAGGGAAGTGAGGTGGGTGTCTCCATCACCAAGATGAACTGGACTGGAAGGGGGCCTCAGAGGTCTCATTCTGTAGAGGAACCTGAGCCCCAGCAAAGTGGAGGGACTGGTCCAAGGTCATACAGGTAGGGTGAGAGGTAGGATTCACATCTAGGCCCTCTGATGCCAAAGCCTAGATTCCTTCTCCTAGGCACGGCTCCTTTAGCCTGAATGCTGGTGTAAAATAACCACTAACAAAAGAAGATAATCATGTTTAAGGAGGATTTTTACCTAGATTTTAAGCCTGGTTCAATCTGAACGGCCACCTTGGGGAAGTAGTAAAGAGGATTCAGGTTTAAAGCTGACTAGTTGGTGAGTCAGGTACTGTGCCTTTAAGTGCTAGAGAATCAAAGATAAGCAAAAACATGGTTCTCTGCCCTAAGGGGAGACAACTCTGGCCCATGTGAGAACTAGACTAATAAGATGAAAGATGAGGTGATATCAGAGAGAAGGTAGAAAAGGGATCTGAGCTGGGTCTTAAAGGAAACCAAGGAACCTAGGAGGTAGAAGAGAGATGAAGTGGAACAAGAGAGACAGCTAGTACAAACACATGGAGGCGGGAGGTGGTGTGTGGTGTTCAAGGAGCACCAAGAAGTTGGGTGCCAATGGAGTTGGAGCCTCCTGCATGTGGACGGAAGCCAAGAAAGCAGGGAAGGGAGGAAGAGGCTGAGCTGTGAAGGGTTTTGAATGCCAAACCAAAGCATTTGATCCTGGTAGGAAAAGGCAGTACCCAGTGTCTTTCTAGACAGACTGCCTAGACTCATCTCTTTCCCTAAAACTTGTTTAAAGCAGCCAGCCAGTTAGGACTATGAATTTTAGATTTACTCCACCCTGCTTTGTCTTTAGAATTTTAGCAACCAGGAATGTATACACCCCCCCACCCCTCCCCAGGAAGAGAGAAATTATAAGGCATGCAAAAAAGGACATTAGCTGGAGGTTGATCAGCTGTCAATCAAAGGAAGATTCCAATATTGGAATGTTACTGGGAAACAGTTGAAGGCAAGAGCCAACTGCTGACTGATTTCTGGGCTTCTTGGCTGATGGTGGTGACTGTGAAGGAAGAAGCTGGGTTTATCTCTGGGACTTGGGATAATCAAGCTGGAGGTGGCCTGGCTGATTTGAAGGCAGAAGAAGAAGGACAATAGTCCATGTATCTCTACCTGACTGGCTCTGTTTTATGCTAGTGACTGAATTGCCATTTCTCTCAATATCCTCCAACCTAAGACTTACTGTAGATAATAGGGAAATCCCACCCCTCTTACCTAATCCTCCATCTTTCCTGTTTTCCCCAATAAACCCTTACTTGAGATAAAGAAGAGAAAGGAGTATTTCCTCTGAAACATCATAGTTAACCCTGAATGACTTAGGAGGCTGAAGAAGAAGGGGGGAGGGGAAGCTGAAGGGAAAGAGTTGAGGAAGAGAGGTATAGAGGGAGGAGGGTAGGCAAAAAGGAAGATAACTGCCTGATCTATTAGTTATCTAGTACCCATCAAATATACCCCCTCCAATATTATCTATTACAATTTGGCACCTCAGACTGACTGAACTTTACAATCTCTAAAGCAAGTGCTCTGTGGCGTAGTTGTGTTGGCAGCAATTATGGCTTATTGGATGTATAACATCCTATACAGTAAAGTGACCACCATGATTGTAGGTTCGGTTGAATACCTTGGTAACACCACGATGTTCATACCATAAGTTGCCATTCCAAAAAGAAACTGTCCTCTGGTGGATTTTGACTCAAGCTTATATCGTTTCCATGGCTGCTATACAGACACTGACTTATCTGAAGAACATCTGTAGAGTTCTGATCCCTAAATAAACAACTAAGATAATGGTGGTGGATAATAACTTGGAAACCTTAATAAAGAAACTGTTCGAAGAATTTATCAAGGCAAAAGGGCTAGACCAGATTAAGGATAAAGGACACGGCCAGACAGATAAAACACCCAAAGAGAAAGACATAAAGGCAAAGAAAACAAAGGTTAATGCACAGAAAATGAGTGACAAGGACACTAAGTCTAATAGTGAACCTGAGAAAATTTTTCCACTAAAGGATGTTACCAAGTTATCAAGTACAGTTGGTATGTTATATTCAAAGGGGCATAGACAGTTTACAACCCAGGAGCTTGATTCCCTGAAGAAATGGGTTCCAAAATTTATCAATCAGCCCTATAAGACTAAGAAAGAACTCAAAGGTGCTTTCCAAATTTTTGACGCAGCTTTCCAAGATGTGGAATTTCTCTTGTCTGAACTGTTTAGCCCCCATGAGCATCAACAATTCAGAAAACAACCTGAATTAGTTGGCCCACAGAGGAGCAAAGGGAAGACCTTGATTTTGCTAATCCTAAAAGCATGACCTACTTAAGGAAATGTAGGGAAGGCTTGCTCCAAGCTATTAAGCTTGTTCAAAGCCTAATGCATGGGCAAGATTTGACAAACTAATGCAAAATAAAGGGGAACATCCAGCTTCATTTATAGATAGATGTCTCTCTGAAATGGCTGAATCAATTATGGGTTTAGAGGCAAATAATGATGAGTCCATAAACCACGTGAGGAGAGTTTTTGAAAGGGTGCACACCTCACTTAAAGAACTTTTTCAAACATTACTTTCCAAAGTATGATACTGTCTGATCGAATTACATGAAACCGCGACTTACCTTCATGACAATCATTCAGAGCAAAGTAAATAAATGCAGGATTTAAAGGAAAAATTAGAGATAACAGAGAAAAATTTAAGAGACAAGGAGACTGAGGGAATCAAGAAGCTAAATACTATTAGGATATATACAAAACCTGCTTACAAACCAAAAACAGTACAGAGAGAAACTAGACAATGTTTTAAGGATTAAGTGTGGGGGAGGAAGGTCTATGACCCACATGTGCTAGCAAGTGACAAATCAGAAACAACTGACTGACCCCCTGGGCTGTCCAAAGCCAAGTTTAAGCCACCATTGGTACATGTGAGACACAGGAAGTGACATAGAGAACTGCCTTTATATTTTGCATCACTTCTTGTGAGAGGGACTTGCAGTGGAACTTGACTGTGGAGGAGCTCCAGCATGAGACCTCAGACTGCTTCCCTTAGACTATCAAATGGTCAGTGGAAGGCTTACTCCCCTTTCCTCATCTTGGAGGTCTCCTGGCTGGAACCCATGCTAGATTTAATTCTCTGCCCCTCCCCACCCTTGGCTGAGGCCTCTGAACTCCTGCCTGGTATCTCTCTCTTTTTTCCTCTTTCTTTCTTTATTAATATCTTCAGTCTATTGTAAATAAACCACCATAAAATTCCATTCTGACTTGAATATTTTGTTGGGATTTAGAATTTAGAATCCCTGGTGACCAACTAAAAATATATTCAGTCAAACCATAAGTTCTATCCCACACAGGATCTAGAATCCTTCAGCAATCCAGACTCACTGATGCCTTCTCCTATACCACCCAGGATCCCAGAAGTAGCTCCCCTTCTCAACACATCAAGGGTCCATGGTCCCTCTGGAAAACCCAGGCTTTACAACAATCCTGCCCCTTAGGATATGGCATAGGAGGGGGTTAGGAGGCCGAAAGGGGTATTGGGCTTCAGTGAACTCTCCAGAGGGTTCTTACTATACTTTCTAATCCAATAATGACGAACCCTTTAGAATACTGTGCCCCCTCACCCCACCCCAGACAGGGGAGGGGGAAAGTGCTCCTACTGGGCTGCTGGGCAGAAGAGTGGATGAAGTGAGGAATGTCCTCAGGACCATGGAGAGGGGGGAAGGGACCATTTCCATCCTGAAGACCCTCTGGTTTTCTAGTAACAAACTCTGGTGGGTGACTGCAGGCATGCCCAGAGGGCTCTTTGTGCCCTTTTGGCACGTGTTCCATAGGGTCACCACCAATGTTCTACTCCAGGTTGCACCCACCTTCCTACCGAGTCTCTTCCTTTCCAGTTGACCACTTATTGCCTGCAGTCTTGGACAAGAACCTTCACTTGGCTAGGCCTCAAGTCTTCATCTATAAAATGGGAAGCTTGACCTGGACCTTCCAGCTCAAGGTCCAAATGTTCGTTTTAACAATGCCATTTTTTTCTATTAGGAGCTTAACTCCATTCTCCATTGTTAATTTGGGCTGCATTTTTCTGCGGTAGTGCAGATCTTCCCTCTTCAGGACCCTTCTTTGAGAATGGATGGTGACAAGCTCAAAGGGCAAAGGGATTCTAACAAATAAGTCTGGCAGCTTTAAAACTTGGGATTTTAATCCTTAAATTGTGAGATCACAGAATGAATGTCTAACCTAAGGGATGTGGGAAGGAGAAATTTAGAAGGGAAAGAACTGTGGCTTTGTACCCAGTAAAGAAAGAAGCAGCCAAGTATTCCCACCCCTCCACTGCATAGAGCACCTGGGGGGGGGGGGGGGGGGTACAGTACACAGCAAGGTTAGTCTAAGGATACAAAGCAACTCTTCCCTTCCTCTGGGGGCTACAATCTTGCTTTTTCTGTTTCTGGTTCCTTTTGTGGATTATTCCAGGAAATAGGGTGGGGAGGACTGGATGGCTTTGCAGACAAGAGTCCAAAGGTTCCGTTCACTCAGTGATCAGAAAATAAGCCGAAGGGATCCAATACTAAATTAAGAAAGGCCGGGTTCTTGATGTTAGCAGTTTCTATTCTGTCCCATTAGAGGAAGGTAGAAGCTGAAGCAGATCCAGAAGGAGACACCCAAGTCAGCATGGGAAGGGATGTCTAGAGACTAATCAAGGGAAGGAATTGGGGAAATGGAAAGACTTGTCTTCAAATATTTCAAGGACTGCGTCCCTGAACCCTAATTCTAAATCACCTGTACTTCTTGGCCCCAGAAAGCAGAACTTGGAGTTAGTAGCAGAGAAATAGATTTAAATGAGGCTCTTTTCAGAGGATAGCTAAGCAGCTACCCGTGAGGGCTATGAGCAGAGTCTATGGATGCTCCCCTACCCACCATGGCCTAGGGCTGCTGTCCTGCTTAGTCATTGGACTCCTGTTTGAAGGCTGCAGCCTGGGCTCCGGTTTAGCTCAGTGCAGCTAAGCTCAAATTGCCTTCTTTCTCCAGGTTCCTTAGCCTGATTCCAGAAACATGGACCAGAGAAGACCTCTGCTGCATTAGTCTGGATACAGACTTTGATGAAACAAGTCCCCAAGGCCTGGCTGTTCAGACTGTGGCCAGGCCAACACCAGCTCTGTTGGTCCAACACTATCAAGGGTGCTCACTGCTCATTCCAGTAAAACATTAAGGGCAGAAAATGTCCTCTCTCCAGCCCTACAGTCAGATCCCTCTTATTAGTTCAGATCCCTTTGAAGTGAACTTCCTGAAATTCAATGGATTAATGAAAATCACAGGGGCAAGGGAGCTCCTGGATAGAGCACCAGACCTAGAGCAGGAAGGAGGTAGGTTCAAAAATGGAAGGAAGGAACCTCAGTGATCATTTGCTCCGACCCCCTCAGTTTACAGAAAAGGAGACAAACCCAAAGAGGAGGGGACTAGCTTCAGACACTTCCTAGCTAAGTAACCCTGTACAAGTCAATTAACCTTGTTTGCCTAAGCCTTGTTCTTCTATTTCAAAGTTGTTAATAAGACAAAAAGTGTTTAAAATAAAAATTTTAAAAACTGCATGAGGAAGCTGGAGGCCAGATTCATAGAATCTAGTTCTCTCATTCTTTCTCTTTCTCTCTCTCTCAGGGAGGTTACTCTTCTAAGAGCACAGGTAGCTCGGGACTCCAGAGACCAAATCTAGTACTCTTTACTAGATCAAGACTGACATACACTCATTCTCTCTCTCTCTCTCCCTTCCTCTCCCCTCCCGCTCCCCCCTCTGTCTCTCTCTCTGTCTCTCTCTCTGTCTCTCTCTCTCTCCCCCTCTCCCCCCAAGTAAATATATATATTATGGTCATTCAGTAGGATGAAAAGGCCTCAATGACCCAAGGGTTCCACAAACTCTTTAAAGGTCCAGGTCCCCAGAGAAGACTAATGGAAGGGCAGAAAAAGAAATAGCCATGCTAATGATATCACACACCCAATGACCTATTTCAGTAAAACTTAGTCTTCAGTAAAGACTCCCCACCCATCACAACAGGGTAGGGGGCAGCTGGGTAGCTCAGTGGATTGAGAGCCAGGCCTAGAGATGGGAGGTCCTGGGTTCAAATCTGGCTTCAGACACTGCCCAGCTGTGTGACCCTGGGCAAGTCATTTGACCCCACATTGCCTAGCCCTTACCACTCTTCTGCCTTGGAGCCAATACACAGTATTGACTCCAAGATGGAAGGTAAGGGTTTAAAAAATAAATTAAAAATAAATTTAAAAAAAAAAGCTGAGGCTAACGGAGCAGAGGAGAGGGGGCGTGGGAGGCTGGGCGCACGGGGCTGGCCAGCAGCGCCCCTCACCCCCTCCCGGCCCCTGTCCCAGCCTTCAGGACAGCTTCGGACTGGACAGGGAAGGATAGCGGGGGTCCAAACATAGTCGGATTTGGGGGATGGCTTACTGGACAAGGCTTTGGCCTTGAAGTCACCAAGACCTGAGTTTGAGTCCTGCCTTAGACTCATAAGCTGTATGACCCTGAGGCAACTTGCTCAGTTCTCTCATCTATAAGATGAAGAGAATCATAGCACCTATCTCACAGGGTTGTGATGAGGATCAAATGAGAGAATTTCCATAAAGCATTGTGCAGACCTTAAAAGCTTGATAGAAAAGTACACCACTGAGGATCAAATGAAAATGTACTCTATAATCATGAGGCATTACAAAAATATAAGCAATTAGTTTATAACTTAGAAATTCTGCAAATGTTCTATCAAAATCAGGACAAAGCATTCGATTACTTATTCAAACAAATGATATCCACATCAAACCTGCCCAAAGGATTCCAATTAAAACCAAAAAACTTCAAATATTAATATAAGCTTGAGAAATCTGACATTTACAAAGTGGTCTCTACCATTCTTGGGCTCCTATCACACCACAAAGGGAATCCCAGGTGTCTACCAGGCTTGGGAGTCTGGAGCTTGGCTCCTGACCTTGTGCCCAGGTTCTTCCCACCCTGTCTGACCCCAGCTAGTCCCCTCCTCTTTCTGGGTTTGTCTCCTTTTCTGTAAACTGAGGGGGTTGGAGCAAATGATCACTGAGGTCCCTTCCTTCCATCTTGGATACTCTGACCTACTTTCTCCTCTCTTCTAGTTCATGCTATTCATTTCCTACAAGATGGCTTCATCTGATTGACCCCTTCCTACCTCTGAGTTTTCTCACTTATGTAGTTATAGCCTGCTTATCCAGGTCAGACTTCCAGCAACCCCAACCACCTGGAATGTAGCCAGGACACCTGAGTAAGTAAAAGAACCTATTTTCTGAAATCAGGAGCTCTCTTCTGGTGGACAGCAGACCTAGATTCCAATTCCAGTTCAGCTCCTACCACTTATTAATCATGTGCCTTTGGACAAGTCATTTACCTCTCTGAACCTCAGTTCTCTCATCTTTTAAAATGGGAATAATAGTCTCGGCTCTGCCTAACCCAGGGGATGGTTTGAAAGATTCAAAAGCCTGAGTAGTAACTACTATGATAAACATTCCTAACAAGATTAATCATCCTATTTCAAGGTTGGAAGCTTCAATGGCTGCCGGGGGCAGGCTCAATGACAAAGAAAGAATGTCAGAAGACCAAAGAACTTGGAAAAAATATCAGAGATAAAACTGTACAGTTAGGGCTACCAAGCTTCTAGATAAAAAGTCAAAAGCCCCCAAAGGTCTAGCAAACCAATCTCATTTGATGTTCATTGGACTAACCACTAAAGTGGTTAAGAAAGGGCCCTATTTCATTAGTTAGCCACAGACTTAAAATTGGAAGAGAAAACTAGAGCCCAACCCATCCCAAAACAGGAATCCCTTTAACACTTCAGACATGTGGTCCTCCAGTGAGGAGGAGCCCACCACCTCCCTAGGCAACCCATTCCACTTTGGGACAGCTCTGATTGCTGCCAAGTTGTTGCTGTTTTTTCTTACATTAAACCTAAGGTTGGGAAGGGTATAATGCCTTCTTTTAAAAATAGGTAAGATAAAAATAGTTGGGGCACATAAAGGGATCAGTTTAATTTACCTGAAAACTGACTGAAATGGAGCACACTTCATTACTCAGTGATGCCAGAAAAATCTATACTGTCTGAAAAAGTCCCTTCACTGTTCTCCTTCCCCTCCAAAACTGCATCCTTTACAATGCTGTCCCCAAGCAGCTTAACCTGGCCCTGCAACTTAACATCTCTACAACTGGTATGGCTCTTCGCCAAAATGTTTCAGGTAAATATGCTTCAGAATCAGAAGGTTCAAGTTGTATATAATGATCACTTAGTCCAACCCCTTCATTTTACAATTGAGGAAACTAAGGCCCAGGTGAGTTAAATGACTCTCACACTTCTATGAATAGATCAGTTTGAAGTTTTACTCTGCTGTTCCTGTCATTCATCAACAATCAATCAATTCCTCCCAGAAGCCACATTTAACTTGTTCTAAACAGTACAGGATATAAATGCATACTTAGTAATGAACTGATATTTATAAAATGCTTCAAAGGGCTTACAAATGCTTTCTCCTCAACAGCCTTGTGAAACAGTTGGCAGGAATGAAGTACGTGCATGTTCACAAAGTAAATGTCAGACCCCGGCCCTTGCACCCAGGCATTTGGTGCTAGCTAGACTCTAAGAGGAGTGCTAGCACCATTTCATGCCTCATAAAATATCTTTTTGTGTGAATAGCTTACAAACGGTAACAGAAATGCCAAAAAAACTACCTATGGAGACCACTTTTATAGTCCAGTCTAAGGAATGTGATTGGCCAAGTCAAGAATTTGAGAATGTTCACCTAATTGTCAGAAGGTCAGAGCCAGAAGGGCCCTTACACCAGGTAGTGTCAGAGCTGGAAGGGGCCTTAGAACAGAGAATGTCACGGCTGGGAGGGGCCTAAAAACAGGGAATGTCAGGGTTAAAAGAGACTTCAGAAACAGCCTACTTTCACCCTGCCATTTTAAAAACAAGAAAAATGAAATCCAGTGAAGCTGAGCCATACTCAATGGGCCGGAGGCAGGGGCTTGAGGAAAGGGCAGGCTCTGAGCGACATGACCTCTAAGGTCCTTTCTAGCACTGTGATTGGTGGCTTCAGGGCATTCTTGCATATTTGTTAGTTCCTTTGAAATACTACTTATGTTTCTTTTTGAGTCTACGATTCAGCACTTGCCACTTGCTGAGGCTCCATTGTGCACCAGGTCCTAGGGATGGGAAGCTAAAAGCAGACAGCCTGTGTCCTCAAAAGACCTCAGCCTGGAAGCCAGGATAGGAATTCCACCCCAGACCCCTAGAAGTCAAGGCCCAACTGATCTGAGACCCTGGGCACCCATCTTTCCAAAGCTGTGGTCTCAGATGAGATCCCATTCTCCTTACTGCTCCTTACCCACACCCCCATCCTGTCTGTGCCTAGGCACTGGCTGCCATTAGGCCTCCAAAGCTCTCTCTCCTCCCCTTGGCATTTTCAAAAGCTAAGGATGCTCAGGAATTTGTATTCTTTCGGCAGCCTCTCCCATCACCCTCAGCTGACACTGTGTCCCCCTGTGTCTTACCTAGGTATGCACCTCCCCCAGCTAGATTAACTCCCTGAGGCCTAGGGCAACTTGGATTTTGGCTTTATATTCCTAGTCCAGTGCCTGCCACATAGGAGCTGGAAAAAAAACAAAGAAAAAACCAAATTTGACTACCAGTATGTAAAAATGCCAGGTTATATGAAATATGAACAAGCTATCAGGTGCTCCCCCACCATAGCAGAGGTGATAAGACAGGTCCATAAACACACCACATATTCGCAAACATATTGGGATTTGTACAAGTGCCACAAGATCAGAGGGAGATGAAAGCCCCTGACTACCAGCCCTTCTCCTTTTCTCCTAGTTAACTTGCAGGTATTAGTTAATAAGGCTCAATATGAAGGCCAATTTTTCTAGGAAACCATTGCTACTCCCAGCAGAGATGACTTCACGCAGCACACAAATATTGTGTATTAAAGCCATTTACGTCAGTGACTTTTGGTGAGTTGAGCTCCAGGAAAGCAGGGATGTGGTGCCTAGTCTTTGGATCTTCCAGCCCACAGCAGAGGTGAGAGGGGTGGGCCCAAAGCGGGCACTTAATACACTTTCACAGTATGACTCCATGAACTGCAACCCTCAGGAGGCTCTTGTTGCCAGAGACAAGACTCAGGCCTCTATTCTGAACAAGCCATTGCTACACAAAAGAAAACAAGATTCTAAAGAAGCCAGCCTCACACCCATCCAACCAAGAGCAGTTCTACCTGAAGGCAAGAGGGGAGGGAGAAGCAGCATCTCAGAACCCTAGCCTTGAAGTCAGAAACCTGGGGTTCTAAGTCCCATAAGACCTCTTCTTGCTTTACTCAGGAACCTCTCTGGGCCTCAGGTTTCTCTTATGAAAAATGGAGAGCATATGGTGGTGCTGAAAGGCTCGAACAAAATAATACACACAACTGGCAAACTTGCTAGTTACAACTGTGGAAATGGTTGTAATGGAATACTATTGGGCCACAAGAAGTGACAAACAGGGTAAGTTCAGGAAAGACTTCTATGAACTGATACAAAGTGAAGTGAGGGGAACCAGAATAGTGTAAACAGTAACAGAAATACTGCATGATTAACTGTGAAGACTAAACTATCATCACGAAAGCAAGATTCCAAGAGAAACCCAAAGAACCCATAATAAAAAATGCTATCCAAAGCCAAAGAAGGAACTGTTGGGAGTCTGAATGCAGATCAAAGCAGGCCATCTTCCACTTTATTTCCTTAGTGAGTTTTTTATTGTATGTGTGATATGTGTCTTCTGTCACACCACGAGCAATACAGAAATACATACTGCATGAGGGGGCAGCTGGGTAGCTCAGTGTGTTGAGAGCCAGGCCTAGAGATGGGAGGTCCTGGGTTCAAATCTGGCCTCAGACACTTCCCAGCTGTGTGACCCTGGGCAAGTCACTTGACCCCCATTGCCTAGCCCTTACCACTCTTCTGCCTTGGAGCCAATACACAGTATTGACTCCAAGACGGAAGGTAAGGGTTTAAAAAAAAAAAAGAAATACATACTGCATGAAAGCGACAGTGTAGCTTTTATCAGAACATTGGGGAGGGAGGAAAGAATCTGAATCACAAAATGCTGGGTAACAATTGTCAAAAACTGTTTCTACCTGTAACTGAAAATAAAAATGTTAATAAATAAAAACACTAGTTAACAAGAACAATATTCTTTCAACATTTTCTTCCCCCTCCAAATTCATATAGTATTCTTAACTACATTTCTCTTAAGGTGCTCATCTTACATTTATTTTGCATTCTAGGGAGGGAATAAGCACTTATTAAGGAATTACCAAGTGCTAGGAATTTTCTGAGAGCTTTCATAAATAGAATCAATTTGTGCAGTCTTTTAGACTGTAAGCCCCAACAGGGTAAAGGCCAATTATGTTTTATCTAACTTTTCATCTTCTCCTGAGGCAAAAAAGCCCTTTCCAGACTGGGAAAAAGCACATCCTTTCTGAACCTCATTTCCCCTTCAAAGACTGATCAATATCACTCTTCTGGGGCTCCTTCCACTTAAAAAAAAAAGTTCTTAACTTTCTGTCTCAATAGAAAGGGGTGCAAGAGCTAACAAGGTCATGCAACTAAGTATCTGAGGCTAAATTTGAACCCAGGTCCCCCTGGCTCCAAGACTGGGGCTCTGTCCCTTGTGTCATTTAGCTGTCCCCTTACCTCCACTTTCCTTTGATCCCTAAGACCTAGAACATTTTCAAGCTTGACCTAACTGCTTGTGAGCCCCCTGCTCTACTCCAGAGAACCAAGAAGGGCTTGCTTTGGGTGGCTGGACAGAGGGACAGGGCAGGCAAAAAATGTCCTTAGGCTCTGGAAAGAGGGGGCATGGAGCAGCTCCCCCCATGCTGGCCCTGCACACATGCCAATACTTGCCAACACTGACCTCATATTCCACTGAGGTCAATGAGGTTCTTCTCTTAAGACTGGTCTTTGGATAGGTAATAGAGAGGTCTGGAGGGGACTCCAGAAGGCTTTCCTTCATCTAAAGCTATTCTGCTAAAGCTTTTAGAGCCATATCCTCTGAGAAGGCAGTCACTTCCATGGACTTCAGGGAAGAGCTTAATAACAATGGCTTAGATCTATGAAGTGCTCCAGATCAGAGGTCAGCATGCCAGCACCAAAGACCCAAATCTGGCTCCTGGACAAAAACCGGTAGCAGGTTGTAGTTTGCTCAGCCTTGCTCAAGATGTATAAAGATCATCACAACCTCGTGATATTGGCAGGGCAGGAATTACTGCTCCATTTTACAGATCCTCGCTTTATTGAGTACTTAATGAGAATTGTTACAAATCTGGTGAGCCAGCAAGCCAAGAACATTGTCTCACACAAGCCATTTTATAATTGTGTGCTTCTTTGTTCTTTACAAAATACTGGCAAGAATTCATATCCTCACGAGCTACTGTAACAGTGAACAAGCTAAAAGAGAACAAGGAAAAACAATCAGCAAACTAATCACCTATCCTTCCATTTTCCAAAAGTTCCACAGGGGGAAATCTTGTGCAAACTGACCTTCAGGACTCATAGATTGTTTTTGGTTTGTTGGTTTGTTTTTAATAAGAAAAGTGGCCAATTGGAATGGGAGCTCCTTGAGAGCAGCACCCCAATTTTAACCTTTGTATCCTCAAAGGCACAGTGCCTAGAAAATTTAGGTCTCAGAATACAGGTCTGTAGACTGCCTGAGAACATGAAATGAAGTAAACCTAGGAAATAAGACAGTTTCATTTGAACCTAACTCATGGCTCAAAACCAACCTTTTAAAATTAACTTGCGGTCTGAAACATCTGTAACAGGGTTTCATCAACTTTTCAAGTAATGTTTTTAAATAAACAAAATCAAATACATAGGGTTAGGAAGGAAACAATAATGAAATCTGGTTATCAAGTCCATGGAACCCAGGAGGAAGAACTCTGATCTCAGGGGAAAATTCACAAATTTATTAATTTTTATTCCATGCAGCCATCAATTAACTACTCTCCCCCCCCCCCCATACCCCTACTCCACCTACCAGGAAAAGCTAAAGGTATCTAAACATACCAGTGGCAATGACACACACACACACACAGACACACAGGCACGCAGGCACACACACAAACAAGTGGTTCAAATCCGGCTGGTGACACACAATGCTTATCTGTTGTTGTTGTTTAGTTGTGTCCACTCTATGACCCCATTTGGGATTTTCTTGCCATTTCCTTCTTCAGCTCATTTTACAGATGAGGAAGAGACAAAATGGGTTGTGACTTGCCCAGGGTCACATAGCTAGGTAGATTTTAATCTACTTCCTCCCCAACTCCAGGCCTAGTGCTCTATCCACTAAGCCACCCAGCTGCCCATAAGAATTCTAGGCAAGTCACAATCTTGCAGTGCCTCCAGGCTAGTCTCTCAAACAGTAAGTTTAACCTATACACCCAAAGAAAGTTTCCACACCTGGGGGATCTTCCCAAGGCATCAGCCCTCTCCTCTCCTTCTCCCTGAAAGGAGATTACTAGTTACAGGAATCTGGCAGTAAATCCTAGAAGAACCAGGTGCCTCTTTCAATTTTACTGTAATTTATCATATCTGCAAATGAGTTTTAAATGCAAATAATTGCACAAAGATATTACAATTTTATTCTGAAATTTTAAAAATCCCACCCTACTTTATTTTCTTTGCCTTATGGATAAAATAACCAATGCTACTGCTTGGTCCTTCAAGAAATTCTTGAATTCCAGACCCTCTAGGATTTAAAGTTTCCAAGGTAGTTTCTTCACAATGAAGCTGCCATGATCCCTTCTACTTTTTTTTTGGTAAACCCTTATCTTCTGTCTTACTATTAATTCTAAGACAAAAGAGCAATAAAGGCTAGGTAATTGAACCTAAGTGACTTGCCCAGGGCCACACAGCTAGGATATGTCTGATGCCAAATTTCAATCCAGGACCTCTGATCTCTGAGCCTGGTGCTCTCTCCACTAACCCCGATTCCCAAGATTCTTTCCCAGCTTTTTAAAGTGAAAAGATCTGTTTGCTTTGTCATGTTCTGTACACAGGTGTTCTAGAGTAAAGTGCTCTAGCACAAGAGTTAGTCGGGAGGGCATGGAATTCACCATGACCCTTAGTGAAGGTCAATCTTCACTTCCTGCTGCAAGTTGGGGAGGGGGGTCTAGGATAGATGCCAAGACCACTTTCTCTGTCATCTAAGGGTAGGACTTTCATATTGGGGGAATACACTGAGAAGGACAGGCTCTTAAAAATCACATTGGGCAATCTAACCATTGCACTCTGCTGGGGTAAAGAAAAGGACCCTTATTTTCCTAAGGTATCAAGCAAAATTTACCCATCTTCATTCCCACAAAATAATTCCACAGATAATAAGGTTGTTTATAGGAAGAAGGCTTTAAAAAGCCATCAGTAATGGCTACTTAAAAACAAACAATCCCTTTGATGGTTCATATTAAAAGCTTGGAAAACCAAGAATAAAGAAGCCATCCATTTTTACTGCAAATCCTTAAGTATTGAACACACCTTTTTTAAAAGTCTATACTTGAGATGTTCCTCTTATTTCATGCATCACATGTAGCAGAGGATAAAAAAGCAACACAAAAGACGAAATAGAGTAATAATTTCCAGAAATGTTTGTCTTCTTTCTAAAAGAAAGAAAAGTCTAAATGCCTAACCTCATATTCATTTCAATCCTAAGGGCCTCCTCTTACTAAAGAGAAAGTTATCAACAATGAAGGCTGGCCACCTTACTCACAAAAATATTCACAACTGATCTCTGTTCTAAGAAAGGAACTATTTTTCCAAAGCCCCAGACTGAAGTGGGAGGGCAGAAAAGGAAGAAGAGCCCCGAGACAAGGGGCAATATCTCAACATGAAATATGGCAGAAATTTTTAAAAAGGAGGGGACATCTCCCTTTTGCTGTTTCACCAGAGGGGAGTCTCATTCTTCCCATTGAATGAGGGCTAAAAGAATGAAAATTCAGAGATGGGAGGATAGCTGTGTGGAAGGGAAATTCACAGCGACTTCTAGGGTCACTGTGGGAACATAGTGGGAGGTATCTTTGTTTCTCCTTCACCATGGGGTGGAGTTCTATCTTCTTTGCAGAAGGTGGAGGGAGGTTTTGGGCTAGGGTAGTCCTCTTCATTTCCATTAGGGAGGTCTCTTTCTGGATCACTCAAAGAGAGGGCCTTTTCAATTTAAAGATCACAGTGTCCTTTAAGGATCAGCTATCTAGTCCAAATCGCTCATTTTACTTTACAGGAAACTGAGGCCAAAGATATGACCTACTCAAGGTCACCAACTCCAAACCCAAGCATTTCTTCTATAGCGAAAAGATGAGGGAAAATAGGCAATTGGTCTTTCCTCTCTTCATGAGGAAGGAAAGAAGAGAAAGTTTCTTTCCATAAAAAAAGAACTCTGCAGTCTCATAACAAGGAGAGTGGTCTCTACACACAGGACTAAAAGAGGAAGTTCTTTTCTCAGAAGAGCAGAGAACTTCCTTCTTAAGGGCAGAGTTTGTCTCAGAATGGGGGTTTCTTGTGCTTCCTGGGGGGAAAGGGGGGATACAGTCCCCTTACAGAAGTTTCCCTCCCTTCTGGTAGTCAATAAGGACAGAGAGGCAATTTCCTCCACTTAAATCCCCACCCCCACCTGACCTGACCCAACCCCAAGACGGCAGAAGGTTGAAAGAAGTGGGGAGGCAAAGGGCTCATGGGTAGCTCTAATAGCTACTTTCTCCTAGGAGGAGCTGGGGAGGGGGAACAGGGGATGGGGAAACCAGGATCTCATTCTCCATACTCCTAGAGGTTACCTCTTGTTCTGTATGAAAGGGGAATGGAGAAGGGCTCAATCTTAAAGGGCAGAACTTTGGGAAAGGGCCATCAATAGGGAAAGGAGGTGTCTTTCTCTACTTGGATATTTAGGGAGCAGATCTGTGGCACAGATGGAAGCTGTCCCCATCTGGGGGTCCTTAGCATTTGCCCCTCTCAACAGGGGGGAGGGGATGAAGAGGCTCTTTGTGGGATGCCTTTGAGGAGGGCACCTTCTCCACTTGGGAGATTTAAGATAAGGAGGCTCCCTTCACCTAGGCTGGCCTCACCTTTCTTGGAATAGGTATGGGGGGCGCTCTTTGTGGGATCTGGAAGGGTTCTCTACCGGAGGGTCCTCTCCCCACTTGGGGATTTAGGAAGCCCAGTGATGGGAATGGCGCTCTCTCCACCTAGGGAGCTAAAGGTTGGCTCTGCCCCCAATTGGGGAGGGGGGGAGGGACGGGTGTTGTTCTCAGAGGGATTTGGGAAGGACTCCATGGAAAGGGCACTTTGTCCATTCAGGGATTAAGGAAGGAGCCAACTCTCTCTCAGTGGGGTGGGAGGGCCGCCACTGTCCTCACTGGGGGATATAGGAAGGAGCCCAGAGGTGGAAGGGAGATCTCTCCACGTCTCCCTAAGAGGGAAGGGGTGGTAAAGGGAGTTCAATGTAGGGTATGGAAGTGAGTACCAAAGGGGGCAAGCCCCCCACCATGGAGGGGGGGGAAGGGAAGCTCTCTTCCCACCTGGGGGGCAGAGGGCAGCTCTATGGGGGAGGAGCGCTCCAGTTCTCCCCTCCCTGCCCTCAGGCCAGTTCCAAGGCCAGGGTGGAGAGCGGATACTCTTCACAAGCTTCTCGTTTCCTAATTAGGGGCTCTTTCTCTAGGATAAGGGGGAAAGGTAGAGAGGGGGTCTGTCGCGACATGAGCGCCGGGAACGACCCCGTCGGGACAAAGTAAGGGCGTCGAAGGGTCGAGCGCCCCATAAAGGAGTGCGCGCGAGGATCCCGCCTGTCGCGACACTGGATATCGCGACATGACCGGGCCCCCTCCCCGGGACCGCGCTCACAACGGCGCCCGTCCCCACCCTCCTCTGCCGTCGCCTTCCCGGCCCCTCCCCCCCGCCCCGGAGCCGCCGCTACCGCGGCTGCAGCTACTACCTGAGCCGAGCGAGGGAGGGAGCGAGGGAGGGCCAGGCCGCTCTCGCCTCCGCCGCCGCCGCCGCCGCTGCTTCTCTATGGTCGCCCGCACTTCCCCATCCGGGACCCGCAGCAGGGTGGCTGGCCGCGCATGCGCACTCTCCCTGCCCCGCGCCAGCCACGCGGGCTCTTCTATGTTTCGCCGCTCCGCCCTTCGGACCCGGCCCAGCCCCGCCTCCGGCTATTCCAGGCGCGGTACACCCTCCCCCAGCAAAGCCGGGCCGCCAGCCCGCTGCGCAGCCTCCCTCCCCTGGCGCTCCCAAGCTCCAGCCAATTCTCTTCTCTCCACTTCTGCTTCTTGATCCATTGTTCTTGACCTCTATGACCCTCTCAGTTATATTTGTAAAGTGCTTAGCTCTGTGCGTGGCACACGGTAGGTGCTTAAACAATGCTATTTCCTTCCTTGATCAGTGCCTGGCATACAGTAGGTGCTTCAATCATGCTGTTTCCTCATTTTCTTCTCTTGGAGACTCTCCCCTCCAGTGCTTGCACAGTGCCCGGCACACAGTAGGTGCCTAATCAGTGTTTGTTGATTTCCTCGACCCTGCTTTATCCAGGCTCTTCTCCTCCCTCCTCCTTTTCTGCTCTTTCTTCAGCCAGGTCCCGGTGAGTCAGCTCAGTCCTGTGCCCTCTTGTCCCTTTCACTGGGGATCTCCTCAGCGCCCAGCGCTGCTGCTGCTTCTCTGATCTTGTTCGGCCAGCCCCAGCCTCGGCATTAACCTCCAGTTTCCAATGTCCTTCCCTACTCAAACCCGATTCCCCCTCCAACCCTCCTCCCTTCCCGACTCTGCTGTGGCTGCCATCCCCCCTCCCCCATCTCCTTCCTTTTCTCTCCCCACTCCGTCCCAGCCTCAGCTCGACGCCAGTCTGACCAGTGCCGCCCCCCCCCTCCCCGCGCGCCCATTCAATAAACTCCAGATGAAAACTACAAGCCTGTGGGGCTGTTCACGCCCTTCCTAACCAAAAGGCTCTCCGCCTCCCTCCACCACGGAGGAAGCGGGCGGAATGGGGGAGGCAGATGGAAGCAAACGTCTCAAAAACTTTGTTTTTTATTTTCGGGTCTGTTTTCTTTTGCAAAAGGACCAATGGGGAAATGTTCTGTGTGAGCACACTCGAATCGGCTGGGAAAGGGAGAGCAAAGAAGAGAATTTGCAACTGAAATGGATGTTAATGTTTTTACATGTAACTGGGAAATACTCGTGAAATAAGTAAAAATATGTGGGGGACCCTTTATCACCCGACCCCCTCCTACTTTCCCAATCTTTTCACACCTTATACTACCTCAGATAGATAGATGGATGGATGGATAGATAGATATAGTAGTATAAGGTATGTATATATATATATATATATATATATATATATATATATATATATATATATATATATATATATATATATATATATATATATATAACCTTTACCTTCTCTCCTAATAACAACTCCAAGGCAGAAAACTAAGGACTAGGCAATAGGGGTTAAGTGACTTGCCCAGGGTCACACAGCTGGGAAATGTCTGTCCTGTCTCTAGACCTGGCTCTCACTCCCCTGAACCACCAGGCTCTCTCTCCATATAGTGTCCAGTCCAATGCCACTGCCATCTCCCTACTCCAGGCATTCCCACCGATTTTCCTCCATGCCTGGAGCGCTCTCTCTAGTCTTCTCTGCCTCGACTTCCTTCTGGCTTTCTGACTCTGTCTCTTCTTGTGTTGCTTTATCTCAGTTTCTCCCAGTGTCTGACCTTCTCTCTCTCTATGGGTCCGTCTCTACCTCTCCCTGTGTCTCTCCTTTGTCTCTATTTCTGTCTGTCTCCCTGTGTCTCTCTCTGTCCTCTCTGTCTCTCTCCCTTCTACCATTCTTGCCTTCACTCTTCAGGGCACAGAGAGGGGGCAGCCCTTAGAAACCATTTACCCCAAACTTCTCATGCACAAATAAGAAGGAAATGGAAGGGGGCAGCTGGGTGGTTCAGTGGATGGAGAGTCAGGCCTAGAGACAGGAGGTCCTGGGTTCAAATTTGACCCCAGACACATTAAAGTTGTGTGACCCTGGGCAAGTCACTTGACCCCCCCTCATTGCCCAGCCCTTACCACTCTTCTGCCTTAGAACTAATATACAGTATTGATTCCAAGATGGAAGAGGGTTTAAAAAAAAGAAGAAGGAAATGGAGGCACAGGGAGCTTGGAAATTCTCCCATGCCTGAAAGGTGTTGTCTAGCTCTCACCACCTTCAAAATTCAACTCCATTCTCACCTCCTGGAAAGATTTTTTTCTGGTTCCCTCTGAGACACCTTCATCTACACTGTCTATATCTTCTCTCAGCGCCTCATTATCTCCATGTTGTCCTCTACCATTCGATTGGGAGCTCCCTAAGGGAAGGAACTGGGTTTTTGCCTTTCCTTGCATCCCTACTGCTCAGCACAATGCCTGGCACACAGTAGGTGCTTAATAACTGCTGACTGACTATATGCCAGGCACCGTGCTAGGTACTGGAGGTACTAAGGCAAACATGGAACATGACTTCTACCACTAAGGATCTTACATGGGAAAAATAGGCTAGATGGATGGATGAATGGATGAATGGATGGATAGAAATATATATATAAATGGATGGAGAGATAGATATAGGTGGATAGATATTGAGAAATGAATAGCTATAGGCATAACTACATAGATGTAGATATAATTAAGAACAAGGACCAGACCTGTGATTTCACTGGTATAAAGAATTCCCAGATGAGGAAACTCCCTCCAGGAATGTGAGTTGGCACCTTCTCTACAACTTAAAAGAGTAGAGAAGAGTAGATGATTTATGCAAGGTCACATAGCCAGGCTGCCCATGGTTAAATAGGTTTGAAATAAAGAGAGGAAACAGAAGGTACTGATAATAGAGGGTGAGGAGATCAGGGAACTTCCTGTAGGAGGAGGCACTTGACCAAACCTTGGAAAGATAGGATTACAAAAGGCCAAGGTGGAGTAATGCTATCTGGACAAGAGGGCCAAGTCTTGATTTCAAAGGGGCCATTTGGATTTTGCTTTCTGAATTCATTATTTATGCTGGTCTTTACAATCCGAATATACATTGGAAGACCCCAGAGGGTCTTCTTGCCCTCCTAATCCCCAGAAAATTAGGCAACTTGCTCTAGTCTTCCTCCTTCCTAGTCTTGAGACCTTGGGCAAATCCCTTTTAGGGCTCTGTAAAATAGAGATAACTGGCCCTGCCCTGCCTATCTCTTTCCCCTCAGGGCTGTTCAGAGGCCCAAAGACTTATGAAAACAAGCTCTTATAAATGCCAGATACATGTCAGGGATTAATATAATAACATTATAATAAATAATTAGATGTTTGGGGGCTTCAAAATTCTTTCTTTCTTCCTTCCTTCCTCCCTCCCTCCTTTTTTCTTCTTCCTTCCCTCCTTCCTCCCTCCTTCCTTGTTTATTTTCTTTCTTTTCCTTTCTTTCTTTTTCTTTCTTTTTTCTTCCTTCCTTCCTTCCTTCCTTCCTTCCTTCCTTCCTTCCTTCCTTCCTTCCTTCCTTCCTTCCTTCCTTCCTTCCTTCCTCTTTCTTTCTTTCTTTCAAGATCTTTACTATTTTCCTCTAGAGGTTAAAATGCTTTTTTTATGCTTTTTTTCCCCCTAGTGACAAAAGGAATCAAATTCTAACAACTCTTTCCTTAGAATATCTTCATCTACCCAACACAAGTCACAGGATCCTAGTTCTAGAGTTAAAAGGGACCCTGGACAGAGGCCAATGGAATACCACCCCCTCATGAAAAAACTGAGGCACAGAGAAGTTCCTTGACTTGCCCAGGGTCACACAGTTAAAGTGTCCCAGGCAGGATTTGAAGCCAGGTCTCCCTACCCCCAAGTCCAGTTCTTTATCCACAAGTTGATTTATTACAGGCACAAAACATACCAGAGGGCAAACAAGTGGTTTCCCTAAAGGAACTCTGTTCATCTGACTCACTTAAGAAGGTGTTCTTGCCTAACAAAAGAAATTCTTTCTAAATGGATGGGATAATTCATGTACTCCATCCTTACCGAAGATTTGATTGAGATAGACCAATCATAATCATTTATGAAGCAACTACCAGCCCAGGTGGGTCCACAAACAAAACAAAAAGTCTACAATGAGTCAACCATACCTCCCTCATCCATTGAGAATCCCATGAAAACTTCTTAGCCCTTTTCCATAATAAAGCTGTAGCTGGTAGGTAACATCCTGGCAGTCACTGGCACAGAACAACCCAGTATGGTGTGGCCAGATCAAGACTCGGTGCTCCAGGAGCAAAGCAGAATCACTGTAGCACGAAGGGAACATGAGATGTGAAAATTTAGGGACATCCCCAGCCCAAATGTTCAAATGGACTATTTGTGCCTGACCTGTGATAGGACCTTCTGAGCTCCTATTGGTCTGATCAGCCACAGATGAACACGTTGTACCCTGACCGCAACATTGTGATGTCATTGGTTCTCTTGGAGTATGAAGGACAATGATATCCCTCTTCAGAGGTCTCAGGGTTCTCCCCTACCACATACACACACACCTTCTCAACTAAGAATCTTGTCTTATTTCACTGAAAAAAATCGAGCCCTTTCCTGGCAGCTCCCTGTCTTCTCTTCCTCCTCTTCTCTTCCTCCTCATCTCTTGTCACCCAGGTATCTTTTGACACCAAGTCCTCCTTCATCGCTGTTTCACATTCCCCTTCAATGTGTCAAAGAAATCCCATTCCTGTCTTCTCCAGAGGATTGCTGCTGTTGTTCAGTTGTTTCAACTGTGTCTTGACCCTTCATAATGCCATTTGGGGTTTTCTCATCAAAGATACTGGAGTAGTTTCCATCCCCTTCTCCAACTCATTTTACAGATGAAGAAACAAAAGCAAATGGGGTTCAGTGACTCACCCAGGGTCACATAGCCACTAAGTGTATTGAGGCCACATTTGAATCTAGGACCTCCCATCTCTCTGGGTCTGGCTCTCCATCCCCCGAGTCACCTAGCTGCCCCTCTCCAGCTCCACTTAATATATATTTATTGATTGATTGTGATTAGGGAATTATCCGCAGGTCAATCCCTCAACTCCTCCAGAGTATTCTCAGTTTAGAGGGTTACCAAAGGGATGGACGTCCGTCAAGCTTAACTGTCAAAGTCCTTGACTTTTTGAGCCTCAGATTCTTTGACTCACTATTGGCATGTTGACCCTTTAGAAAGAAACCTGAAGAGAACTTGATGAAGGTCCTGCTTGTCTGGTGAGGAGATTCTGCTACCGTGGTCATTTAGCTCAACTCAAGGAGATTTAAGGGAATCCTGGAGGCTGGAAATCAGACCCACCAGGTCAGCTGATGCAAAAGGATGACTTCCTTACAAAGCCAGATCTACAAAGACATTTCAACCTCTTTGGAAGCTGAGAGAAATGTTTGAGCTCTTCTAGTGTATTAGTGGCTTCCCTTCCACTTACACCATGACCACGTCTCTTCCATCCCTACTTGTTGACCCATCCACCCCCAGCAGCAGCATCCTTTATCTCATCTTCCTTTTCTGGTCATTCACAATAGGGGGCTCTACTTCTTTTCTTCTCATTCTCTTCTTACTGCTTTGTAGTCTGGCTTTCAACTTTCATGTGGACTCTCCAGACCAGGGGTCCCCAGACTTTTTACCCAGGGGGCCAGTTCACTGTCCCTCAGACTGTTGGAGGGCCAGACTATAAAAACCTAACCCTAACCATAACTGGGCAGCAGGATACACAGTGCAGAATCCCCTCCCCCAGATCACCACTCACCATGCTGGCGTCTTCCATTCTGCAGCCACATAATCCTTTGTGTGGCACCTCGTTCTTGTTCAGTTACTCTCAGAACAAGGTGCCATGCAAAGGATTATGTCACTGGAAGTAGTACTGTACGTGAACAACACCACGTGCGGGGCTGCCACATCCAGTGCCCCTCTCACTGACCATCAATGAAAGAGGTTCCCCTTCCGGAAGTGCATTGGGGGCCAGATACATGGTCTTGGGGGCCACATGTGGCTGGCAGGCCATAGTTTGGGGACCCCTGCTCCAGACTTCCCAAGGATGTCTTAGTTGCCAAATCCAATGGCCTTTTCTCAAACCTCATTCTCCATAACCTCTCTGCAGCCTCTGACACTGTGGATCATCCTCTCCTCTTTGATATTCTCTTCTCTCTAGGATGGGTCCCTAAGGTCATTCCTTGCTCCTTGGGGCACAAATGCTGAGCCAGCTACAGAATCTGATATGGATTCCAATTCTTGGATTTGTGATGACTTGGTCTTTGGATCTTTTGAAATTCCCTATCAAACCCCTTTATTTCTTTAACCTAAGACCCCAGAGCAAAAAACAGAAATAAAGCAGAGAACCCAGGGCTACCCATCAGACTCTGTGGGAAAAGCTAAGGCCTCTCTCTCTTCTCTCTCTCTCTCTCTCTCTCTCTCTACTCCTCTCTCTCTTCTCTCTCTCTCTCTTCCTCTCTCCTCTCTTCTCTCCTCTGTCTCTCTCTCTCTCTCTCTCTCTCTCTCTCTCTCTTCTCTCTCTCTCTTTCTCTCTCTCTCTCTCTTCTCTTCTCTCTTTCTTCTCCTCTCTCTCTTTCTCTCTCTCTCTCTCTCTCTCTCTCTCTCTCTTCTCTCTCTCTCTCTCTTGTGCCTCCTGGGCATATTTATTAACAGTGAACAGGTAAAGAAAAAAGGAGAAAATGTTCAAGTCTCAGTTCTAGATATGCAGCTCCTTGAAAAGACTTCTCCTTGCCACGTGGTTAGTGGACCAGGACCAGTCTGAAGGACGTCTCTGGATGCTCAGGTCTCTCCAAGGGCACATCCACTAAAATGTTGCCATAATTCTTGTCATGGCAGGTTCCTCAGACTCCTCCAGAGGGGGAGATGCTATCAGAAGTAATCTGCTTACGTGTATCACACAATCAAACACTGATTAAGTATCTCTAATGAGGCAGGAACTGTGTGGGGGTATAAAGGCAAAATCTAAACTATTCTCATCCTCGAGGAACTGGCAGTAGCATGTAAAGGGCTCCAAAAAGCAATAATTGCCCTGAAAGTCGCCCAGTTCAGAGTAGATGGGCTCGTCAGTGGAGAGTCAACTACAAGAGATGAATTACTTTGGCCACAGAAATTCACAGAATTGTCTCTGGAGTGGAAGGGCCATAGTTTGCCTCACAAGAGGCAGGTCCACACCAATGGAATCAGCCATTTCTATCTTCGAAGATCCTTTTATCTGTACCACACTAATGATGTCAACGCCACAGGTGCTGTACATGACTCATCTGTCTGTGTTCCAGCCACATTGCATGCTTCGCCATTCATTCCTGCATCTCATCCTGCCCCCTTCTGTCTCCAAATGTCCAACGAGCCTAGAAAAGTCTTCCTTCCACTGAAATGCTTCATTCTCTTTCAGAATCAGTCTGGGGCCACCTCCACCAGGAGATCTGCTCTGATCCCAAAGCTGGGAGGGAGTTCTCCTTCCTCCATTCTCTAATAGGATTTGTCTCAGCTGCTTCTAAAGCCATAGATGATTGCTTTTTTATGTCTGTATAACACAGTTTGTCTAGCTATTCCCCAGTTGATGACTATATGGACAATCATTGATTTATGTAGCCCTTCATGTGCTACTGCCAGTTCCTTTAGGACAGGAATAGTTCAGATTTGTCTTTGTACTTCTCACAGTTCCTGGCTCATTAGAAATACTTAATGTTTGTTTGTGTGATACATGTTACCAGTTTTTTCCTACCATGAAAATGTCTGCTATCAATCTGTAAATTGATCGTCATCACAAGGGTTATTCACTATCATCAGGAGGGATTTATACCAGGAATGCAAGGATGGTTCAATATTAGGAAAACCATCCACATAATTGACCATATAAACAGGCAAACCAACAAAAATAACATGATTATCTCAATAGACGCAGAAAAAGCCTTTGATAAAATACAACACTCATTCCCACTGAAAACACTAGTAAGTATAGAAATAGAAAGGTCTTTCCTAAAAATAAAACAGTATCTAAAACCATCAGTTCACATCATCTGCAATGGCGATAAACTAGAAGGCCTTCCCAAAATGATCAGGAGTAAAACAAGGATGCCCATTATCACCGCTATTATTTAACATTGTACTAGAAACACTAGCAGTAGCAATTAGAGAAGAAAAAGAAATTGAAGGTATTAAAATTGGCAATGAAGAGACCAAGCTGTCACTCTTGTGGATGATATGATGGCCTACTTAAAGAATCCTAGAGAATCAACTAAAAAGCTAGTGGAAATAATCAACTTTAGCAAAGTTGCAGGATACAAAATAAACCCACATAAGTCATCAGCATTTCTATTTATCTCCAACACATCTCAGCAGCAAGAATTAGAAAGAGAAAATTCCATTTAAAATCCACCCTATACAATATAAAATACTTGGGAATCTATCTGCCAAGACAAACACAGGAACTCTATGAACACAACTACAAAACACTCTTCACACAACTAAAACTAGACTTGAGCAATTGGAAAAACATTGATTGCTCATGGATGGGACGAGCTAACATAATAAAAATGACCATCCTACCCAAACTTATTTACTTATTTAGTGCTATAACCCATTGAACTACCAAGAACCTTTTTTTACTGAATTAGAAAAAAACATAACAAAGTTCATTTGGAAGAACAAAAGATCAAGGGATATCCAGGGAAATAATGAAAAAATGTGAAGGAAGGTGGCCTTGCAGTCCCAGATCTCAAACTATACTATAAAGCAGTGGTCATCAAACAATATGGTACTGGCTAAGAAAAAGAAAGGAGGATCAGTGGAATAGACTAGGGGTAAATGACTTCAACAAGAGTCTATGATAAGCCCAAAGATCCAAGCCTTTGGGACCAAAATCCAGTATTTGATAAAAACTGCTGGGAAAATTGGAAGACAGTATGGGAGAGATTAGGTTTGGATCAACACCTCACACCCTACGCCAAGATAAACTCAGAATGGGTAAATGACCTGAATATAAAGAAGGAAACTATAAGCAAATTAGGCAAACACAGAATAGTATACATGTCAGATCTTTGGGAAAGGAAAGACTTTAAAACCAAGCAAGAGCTAGAAAAAAATCACAAAATGTAAAATCAATAATTTTTATTACATCAAATTAAAAAAGTTTTATACAAACAAAACTAATGCATCCAAAATTAGAAGGGAAGCAACAAAGGTCTAATTACTCAAATTTATAAAATGCTAAACCAGTTGTACAAAAAATCAAGCCATTCTCCAATTGAAAAATGGGCAAGGGACATGAATAGGCAATTTTCACTTAAAGAAATCAAAAGTATTAATAAGCACATGAAAAAATGTTCTAAAACTCTTATAATCAGAGAGATGCATATCAAAACAACTCTGAGGTATCACCTCACACCTAGCAGATTGGCTAACATGACAGCAAAGGAAAATAATGAATGCTGGAGGGGATGTGGCAAAGTTGGGACGTTAATTCATTGCTGGTGGAGTTGTGAATTGATCCAACCATCCTGGAGAGCAGTTTGGAACTATGCCCAAAGGGCGCTAAAAGACTGTCTGCCCTTTGATCCAGCCATAGCACTGCTGGGTTTGTACCTCAAAGAGATAATAAGGAAAAAGACTTGTACAAGAATATTCATAGCTGCACTCTTTGTGGTGGTAAAAAAATGGAAAATGAGGGGATGCTCTTCAATTGGGGAATGGCAAGGGACATGAAGAGACAATTTTCAGTTAAAAAAATCAAAACTAAAGTGTTCTAAATAAATCTCTTATAATCAGAGAGATGCAAATCAAAACAACTCTGAGATATCACCTCACATCTAGCAGATTGGCTAACATGACAGCTATGGAAAGTAATGAACACTGGAGGGGATGTGGCAAAGTGGGGACATTAATGCATTGCTGGTGGAGTTGTGAATTGATCCAACCATTCTGGAGGGCAATTTGGAACTATGCCCAAAGGGCACTAAAAGACAGCCTGCCCTTTGATCCAGCCACAGCACTGCTGGGTTTGTACCCCAAAGAGATAATGAGGAAAAAGACTTGTACAAGAATATTCATAACTGTGCTCTTTGTGGTGGTAAAAAATTGGAAAAGGAGGGGATGCCCTTCAATTGGGGAATGGTTGAACAAATTGTGGTATATGTTGGTGATGGAATACTATTGTGCTCAAAGGAATAATAAAGTGGAGGAATTCCATGGGGAGTGGAACAACCTCCAGGAAGTGATACAGAGTGAGAGGATTGAGGTTTACAGGAGCAGAACCAGGAGAACATTGTACACAGAGACTGATACACTGTGGCACAATCAAGTGTAATGGACTTCTCTACTAGCAGCAATGCAATGATCCAGGACAATTCAGAGGGATCTATGAGAAAGAAACTATCCACAGCCAGAGGAAGAACTGTGGGAGTAAAAACACTGAAGAAAAACAACTGCTTGATTACATGGATCAAGGGGATATGATTGGGGAGGTAGACTCTAAAGGATCATCCCAGTACAAACATCAACAGCATGGAAATAGGTTCTGATCAAGGACACATGTAATACCCAGTGTAATTGCGCACTGGCTATTCCACTGGGTGGGGGGAGGGGAGGGAGGAATAGAAAATGATTTTTGTAACCAAGGAATAATGTTTGAAATTGACCAAATTAAAAAAAAATTAAAATAAAAAATATGTTAATTGATCAATATGTTGAGTTTTTTCTTTCTTTTTTTTTAACCCTTCTTTTCTGTCTTAGAATCAATTCTGTGTATTGGTTCAAAGGCAGAAGAGCAGTGAGCGCTTGGCAATGGGGTTTCAAGTGACTTTCCCAGGATCATACAGCTAGGAAAGTATCTGAAGCCAAATTTGAACTCAGGACTTCTTATTTCCAGGCCTGCCTCTCAATCCACTGAATCACCTTGCTGCCCCTCAAATTATAATTATTCAATCTGCAAGAGACCTTGGAGTTTGTTAGAGGCAGGCAGAACAGTACAGTTGAAAGAGATCAAGATTTGGAGTCAAAGGACCTGGGTTCAAATTTTGGCCTAGTTACTACTTCGATGACTTTGGGCAAGTCTCTTTTCCTCTTTGCTCCTGAATTTTCTCCTCTCAAAATTATGAATTTTCTTATTAAATATTACTAATCAATAAAACATCACTAAACAACCCATATTAAATCCATGTTAATTTATTAAAATGATTAAAATAAATTAATGTTGATAGAACTATTATTAAATTATTATTAAATGGATTAGAAGGGATCAAAGAACCTGTCCTGAATCTGTACTAAACCATGGATTTCTGGGTAAATTACTCTCTTAGCTTCAGTTCTCTCATCTATAAAACAAGTAGACTGGAATGGATTTAGAAGTCTGTGACACTATCATTAAGTGCTGCCCCATAATTCTAGAAAGGGAGAAAATGAGTGCCAGAAAAGTTGACATTTGCTCATTTTCAATCCCATAATGCTATTCTCCTTTTCCATATACTTTCAAAAAGTCCTGTCACTTGTTAAGCAATCACGTCCTCAGGCTCTTCTGAAAATTTTCATTTTTTTGTTTGTCTGAACTCAAAAACATCAACAAATATGAACTTGTATGTATACAATAAAGAATAGGGAAATCAGGAACCACAACCTCATGCTGCTTCTTTCCTTTTTAAAAGTATATAATGGAGAGGAGGTAGCTAGGTAGCAGAGTGGATAGATCACCAGGCCTAGAGCTGGGAAGACCTAGGTTCAAATCTGACCTCACACACTTCTTGGCTGTATGTTCCTGGGTGAGTCACTTAACTCCCATAGCCTAGGCTCTGCTTCTTTTCAGTCTTAGGATTGATATTAAGAGAGAAAGTAAGGCTTTTTTTAAAGCATATAATAGATTTTAAAGTCAGTTTAAAAATTCTCTTTCTTGTCTCTATCCTGCTGAATCTTCTGTTCTCTTCTATGTATTTTTTTCTTCATGTAATGTTTTTTACCAACTCATTCTTTTTTTTAAATTGCACATAGAAACAATTAAAATATCAATTTCTTTCTGACCTTTTTCAATTTGAATTCTCTCCCCTCCCCTCTCCCGAGGTGGCAAACAGCCAGATCGAGTTGTTCCAGTTCTGTTGCTGCAATATAAATGTCCCTTTTCCTCATGTTGGGAAAGAAGACATAAATCACACAAGAAAAAACTCAGGAAGAAAAGAAGGCAGGAAATCTGCTTTTGTACTCTGACAATTCCTTTTACGGTTGGGGAGGGCATATTTTTTTGAAATGCTTCCTTGACAGTGTTCTTTTCCTCCTTTTTTAGCATCACTATCACTCATCCCTTTGCCTCATCCAATTCTCCCCAACCAAAAAAAAAAAAAATTAAACCCTCTCTCCTAACCATTAAGCATATCGAAGCAAAACAAATCCACATTATCAGCCATGTCTCATTCTACAAATCCAGCCCATCCTCCTAGAAGGGTGTACAAGTAGCATATTTCATTATGACTATTGAGAATAATTATTGACCATTTCATTGATTAGTCCCATCATTTTAAACATTTTAATAGGGTTGTGGTTATTATATAAACAGTTCTCCTGGCTCTTCTCACTTCATCTACCTCAGTTGATACAAGTCTTCCCAGGTTTCTCTGAATCCCTCTTCTTCATAAATCCTTGTGGCATCATACTATTTCATTAATTCATATACTAGCATTCCTTTGGCCATTCCCAAATGGATGGGCACCCTTTTGAATTCTTTGCTGTGACAAAAGTGATATTATGATATTTTTGTACACAAGAGTCCCTCTTTCTTTTATTTCTTTAGGCCATTTGTCTAGTATTTCTGGCTGAAAGGATATATATATTTTTAATGACTTTAAGCTTATAGTTCCAAATTGTGCCCATTTTTTCAATACCTGGGGGTGTAATTTGTCTAGGCTAAGTGACATGAATATATCATGGGATCTTGTTGTACCACTTTATATAAATACAGTACCTTATACATTAAAAAAAACAAATCCTTTGCCTTCTGTCTTAGAATTAACATGAAGTATTGATTCCAAGGCAGATGAGCAGTAAGGGCTAGGCAGTGGGGATTAAGTGACTTGTCCAGGGTCACATAGCCAGGAAGTGACTGAAGGCACATTTGAACCCAGAACCTTCTATCTTCAGGCCTAGCTCTCTATCTACTGAACCACCTACCTGTCCCTCACCATATAATAAAAATAATAAATATATATATAAATATAAAAAATATATTAATAAAAATAATAAAAATAAATAAATAAAATAATAAAAATAAAAAAAACAAACCAAACTTCTCTCTCTTTACCGCCCCATTGCCATTGAACAGTTAAAAAACTTAAATCCCAAGAACAATTACTCATAGTACAGTTAAACAAATTCCTACACTAGCCAAGTCCAAATATGCATGTGTAATTCTGGATTTGAAGCCCTGTTATCTCTTTGGCAGGAGGTGGGTGGGATGATTCATGCTCACTCCTTCAGACTTGGGATTTATCCTAGCATTAATCAAGAGTTCTAAAGTCTTTCCAAGTTGTTTTTCTCCATAATGTTTTTGTCATTGTGTAAACTCTCCTAATTCTGCTCACTTTACTGTAAATCTCAATTTCCCCACTTCTTTAGGTCTGATATTTGATTACACTCATGTACCACAATTCCTTTAGCCATTTTCTAATAGCTACATGTTTAGTTTCCAGTTTTTTTGTTTACTATGAAAAGAGCTACTAGAAATATTTTGTACATAAACATCCCTTTCCTCTTTCTTTGATTTTTTGGGGTTGTCCTAATAGTAGTACAGGTAGGTCAAGGGATATGCCACAATCAAATAACTTTTTGGGGCATAGTTCCTTCCTTCCTTCCTTCCTTCCTTCCTTCCTTCCTTCCTTCCTTCCTTCCTTCCTTCCTTCCTTCCTTCCTTCCTTCCTTCCTTCCTTCTTCCCCTCCCTCCCTCCTCTTTCTTTCTTTCTTTCTTTCTTTCTTTCTTTCTTTCTTTCTTTCTTTCTTTCTTTCTTTCTTTCTTTCTTTCTTTCTTTCTTTCTTTCTTTCTTTCTTTCTTTCTTTCCTTCCTTCCTTCCTTCCTTCCTTCCTTCCTTCCTTCCTTCCTATCTGCTTAGAATTGATAGTCTACAGGTTCCAGGGCTGAAGAGAGGTAAGGGCTAAGCAACTAGGTTTAAGAGACCTGCCTAGGGTCATAGTCATCTAGGAAGTATCCACATTGGTCTCTTTGGACAAATTCCATTTTCCCTTCTTTTTGGAATTGTTTCCATTTGTGACTTCAGAATTTCATTGTTTAGTTTCTTCCATAATTTCCCATCATTCAGGGAAGTGGCTCCTATGGAAAAGGAGCCAGGAGTCCCCACCAGCTGCTACTCATAGAATGGGCAAGTCAATCTAGCATTAATTGGCAAGGCACCTCAAAGGGAAGACAGGATGCAATTTTTTGCCAGGCAGGTCACACTATTACCACTACCTTGACCATTTGCTGTCTTCTGATCCTGATAGAGTTCAGGAACCTGAGCCTAAGAGCCTTGAGAAGAGCCATGCTCCCAGACACAGGGACAGAGGCAGAGAGAGACAAAGCCAGAGCCAGAGAGCCAAAGAAACAGGGAAACAGCCAGAGATAGATAAAGAGGAGAGACAGACAGAGACATAGGCAGAGAGAATATTGACAGTGAGAGATATGGCTCCAGAAGATGTCTGGGTAAAAATGAAGTCCTCCTTGGACCTGTGGTCATGGCTATGCCCATGTTTGTAATGTTTCCCAAATTTCTCAGCCCTTATTTCTTTCTGCCTGGTTGGTCCGTGGTAGATGAAAATCACTTAACACTCCTATCACTTCATCTTTGCCCAGTTGCTGCAACCTGATTTCTCCCCATTTCTTACATTTTCACATGAGTCTCTTTTCTTAATGTTCTCTTCTCTCTTTCACCCAACCAGTACTCTCTCTCTCTGTCTTCTGAGGCCTCTTCCCGGCTTTGCTTATATCCATCCAATTTTTATTATTATTCTTTTAAACCCTCACCTTCCATCTTGGAATCAATACTGGGTATTGGTTCCAAGGCAGAAGAGTGGTAAGGGCTAGGCAATGGGGGTCAAGTGACTTGGCCAGGGTCACACAGCTGGGAAGTGTTTGAGACCAGATTTTGAATCTAGGACCTCCCATCTCTAGGCCTGGCTCTCAATCCATTGAGCTACCCAGCTGCCCCCTTCCATCTAATTCTCCTGGGTGCTTCTGAAGGCCAATGGGTTCCTCTACTTCACCTTGCTTTTTCTTAAACTCCTGTGAATTTGTGCACAGACATTTGAGTGCATGCATTTACTACATGCTCCTTTCTTGGGTTTCTGATGAACTTGTGAATGTTCTGACTCCTTTTATTCTTTCTTCATTACAGCAATGAAAATGTGGCTTGTTGGATACACATGGATGAATGTTTCCCTCCTTTATCCTTTTTTCCTCCTTTAATTAGATTTTCCTATTATCAGGCAGTTTGTTGCTTAGTTGGGTCCATTCTAAACTCCGGGAGTTTGTCAGTTCTGTGTTTTTAAGTCCAGGATGGGCAGCTGAATGCTGCAATGGATAGAACACTAGGTCTGGAGGCAGGAAGAGCTGAGTGCAGCCTCGTCTACTTCCTAGGTGACCCAGGGCAAATCGCTTAACCCTGTTGGCCTGTTTCCTCCTCTGTAAGACGAGCTGAAGGAGATGGCAAACCACTCCACTCCAAGGATCTAAGTCAAGAAAACCCCTAAAGGGGTTACGTAGAGTCGGACAAGAGTGAGCCATAACAACAAAGGTCCAGGAATCCACATCCCATTCACAGAGGGTCCTGGAGGAAAGAGGAGAGGTGGTGAGAGGGGAAGGGGGCGAGAGAACGTCCAATGCGCATACTCAGTCCCAGCCAATGGGTAGCTTGGCGGGAAGCAGAGGCGGGGCCGCATCTTGGCGCCCGGCCCCGCCCCCTAGCCCCTACGAGCCCCGGATGAGGAAGTGAGGCTTTTGACTAGAGGAGGTGGCTCAGGCGGGGCGGGGCCGCGCGGAGGGGGCGGGGCCTGGGTGTGGGCGCGAGCGCAGGAGCGGGCGCTATCGCGGTCCTTACCCCAAGTGCCGGTCCGTGGAACCTGGGTTCTGGGACCCGGAGAGCGTGGCGGGCGGGAGCGGACGGATGGACGGGAGAGAGTAGCAAGTGAGTGCGGATCGCGGGCCCTTCTGCGCTTCCTCCTTCCCCCAGTGCCAGGCTCCCGGGGAAACTGAGGCCCGATCCCCCGCCTCCTGCCCTCCCAACCCCTGCTTCACAGACACCACGTGACCTTTCGGGATCCTGCGGGACTCGAACCCAGCACCTGGGGAATGGGAGCGGCGGGAGGAGCAGCAGGCGCTCGACAGTGGGGCCTGCTCAGAAGGTGGAGGTAGGGACTGGCCTGGCACCCCACTCCCCCTTGCAGTGGGGAGGGGGCGTCCCACATCCTCCTTCTTGCAGGTAATGTGCCTAAGTACCTGTTGTATGCCAGGTGTTCTGGTGTCCACATAGCCCTGCCCTGGGGGCATCCAGCCTAGTGGGAGGCAACAAATCAGTGAAGGAGAAATCCTCTTTGAGGGAAAGTGCCTACAGTCAGATTTCATGCATTGATTAAGTGCTTGCTGTGTACCAGCTGCTGGGGTGAATGGGAGATCCTCTTAGAGGAAGGAGCCTACAGTCAGATTTCAAGCCTTGATTAAGTGCCTGCTGTGTACCTGGTGTTGTGCCCACCCAGCCCTGCCCTGGGGGCATCCAGCCTAGTGGGAGGTGACACCTGGGGACAAACCTCTGGGATGAATGGGAGATTCTCTTAGAGGAAGGTCCCTGCAGTCAGACTGCAAGCATTGATTAAGTGACTGTTGTGTGCCTAGTTGCAGTGGTGCCCACACAGCCCTGCCCTCAGGGCATCCACCCTAGTGAGAGGATGACCGTTAGGGACAAAAATGGAGATGAGGGAAGGTGCTAGCTAGCTCACTAAGTGCCCACTAGGTGCTGGCACTTAAGAGCTAGGGATACAAAACCAGTCCCTGCCCTTGACCAGCTCCTAGTCTAAGAGAGGAGACAGCCTACAAACACCTCTGTACAAGTGAGATCCAGACAGGATTATCGGGGTGATCCCAGAGGGAGGCAAGGTGCCACAGTGATGGGGGAATCAGGAGAGGAAGTCTCTTGGGCCCTGGAAGGCAGAACCAGGACCCTTGGGAGGAAGGTTATACAGGAGCCACTTTAGGCTGGATGTCAAGAAACCTTGCTACCCAGGGGAGCTGCATCTGAGTGCTGTGGGCTGCCTTGGAAGACTGTGGGTCCCCTCCTCACTCATGGGTGGGGACAGGGCAGAAGGAGCCCCTGTGGAGGGAGGCTGGATATAGAAGGCCTCTGAGGGCTCTTGTTCCCAGGCTAAAGGATCTCTCCAAAGCCCCCTCCAGCACTTGACATTTTTTCAACCAACAAGCACCCGTTACACTGGGGGTCTCTGTGTCCTTTGTATAGAGGTGGACACAGGGGTACGAGCCCTCCCTGGAGTTGGGGGGAGGCCCTAGTGCATGAGTGGGGCTTTGTGTGCCCTGTCTGAGATGAGGGGGTTAGCCTCTTGGACCTCTGCCTGCACAGATATTCTGGGATCCTGCGGAAGCCATCTAGGCCTTTTCCCTTTTCCATAGTATCTGCAGATTTGATAGACAGAGAGCCTTTGGGGCCAGAGCACCTGTGTTTGAATGTCTGTGGAATCTTGGGTGAGTTCTTTTGGCCTCAGTGAAATTTCTGCAAAATAAGGGGGTCTCCCCAGGTTAGAGCTTTTTAACCTGGTTAATGTCTTGGGCCTTTTGGGCAGGCTGGTGAGGCCAAGGCCTTCCTTCTTGTGTTTTTGAAGGCATAAAATCAGATACACACCACTGCTATGGAAAGGAGTTCTGTTGAAATGGAATTATGGATATACTGAGAAAAAACACAGCAGATCCCAGGCTGAAAGCCCTGGAGCCTGAGGATAGATAGCTGAGGCTTGTTCCAGCTCTGCCTTACTGGGATGCCAATGGTTTACTCTTGTCGATTGGACTCAAATAAAATATTTGGAAGCAAAGACTTGGAAAGAAACCTGGAGTGGAAGCCAGGACCTGTGTTCAGTCCCACCGTGGCTCCTCATGACCATAGGCCTCAGTTGAGTCATTTGTAAGACGAGGGGCCAGTACTAGATGAACTGTGATGTCTCCTGATCTTTCTGGATTTAATGATTTTATCAGAGTGGACATTTCCTTCACTGGTGCTGATTTTGACCCCTCCTTTTTCTTCCTGTGGATTTTCCCCATTTTTTTCCCATTAGGCTGCAGACCTTCCTCTGATTCTTTGACTCAGTGATGAGTGATAATGATGATATACACACCCATAAAATACACAAATAAACAAACACAAACAGACACACTTTCTTTCTTTAGATCCAGCATTTAGGGACAGAGCTGGCCCGGGAGTCCCGAAGGCTCAGGTTCTGGTCCCACCTAGGACATCACGCCATCTTGTGACCTTGGGCACTTAATCTTTCAGTGAAGTCACTCTCTGAGTGTCACTGGCCCCCCTCTAAGATTATACATCATAGAGCAATGGTGGATATGCACTGCTAATCAGTTTCCTCTGTTAAAAAAACAACAAAAAACACTCTTTTTTGGTCTGGCCCTGCTGTTTCATATGAGGAGGGAATTCCCCTCACCAAGGGAATTTTGCAGCTTCTCTGTGACATATCTTCTGAAAGCTCTGTCTGGTAGCACAGAGATTTTGGGCTTTTCTCGGCCCAAGCCTGATACTCCTTCCTAGAGCACACAGATGTGACCTCAATGGAGTATCAATAAACTGTGTTTATGTAATGCTCTGGGTTTTGCCAGATCCTTAACTTCCATGTCATCTCTTCCTCAACCCTGTGATGAGTGAGGTTGCCCAGTTATCATCATCTTCATTTTACAGGGTGGGAAACTGAGTTTACAGGGAGAGAAGTGACTTGTTGGAGGTTATACAGCCTGTGGGTCTGAGCTGGGACTCCAGGTTTGCTAGCTCCAAGTAGAGGACTTGGGAAAAAAAAAACATCTTTGATTTTTTTTACAACAGTATAATTTCCCCTCCCTCTCCTATAACAGATATTTTTTAAATGACTGAAAACGATGAAAAATCATTCCTGATCAGTAAATTGAAGAAGTCAGAAAATCTCCCGGATGTGCAGTCCTTTTAGATCTCTTTCCTTCACCAAGGGGTGGGTTGGGATGCCTCTCTTCACCTTCTTTCTAGTCCTTCCCGATCTTTATAATTTTGTTACATTCCTTTCTGATTTTTGATGTGTTGCCATTCTTTCCATTTACATGATCATTGTGGATATTGTTTTCTTGCTTCTGCTGATGTCATCCTGCATCCGTTTATAGAGATCTTTCTATGCTTCTATCCCCTACGTCATTTCTTATAGCACAGGAGTATTCCATTACGTTCATAATTTGTTTAGCCATTCCCCGGTTGATGGGGATCGTCTGTTTCTGTTCTTTGTGACCACAAAATGAGCTTCTACCAATATGTTAGTTGATATGTTGAGTTTTTTCTTTTTTTTTTAACTTGTTACATTCCATCTTAGAATCAATACTGTGTATCCGTTCCTAGGCAGAAGAGCTGTAAGAGTTGTCCAGGGTCACCCAGCTAGGAAGTGTCTGAGACCAGATTCAAACTCAGATCCTCCTTTCTCCAGGTCTGGCTGTATCCACTGAGCCACCTAGCTATCCCTTTGATTTTTTTCTAACCTAAAACTCTTTCTTCCATAAAGTGTCAGCCCTTTTTGCCATCATTAGGATCCCCCTCCTCCTCCATTCCATACAACCTTCATAAAATACATCAATAAAGCAGTCACTTGCCAAGGATGAATTTGCTATATCAGGCATCTGCTCCGTCATGGCAGGTTGAGTCAAATGCTGGCCCTCGTCCCTAAGCTCATTTTCCTTAGACTAGCCACTTTGTTACTAAAGAACCAGAGTCTGAAAATATCTATTTGTTTCTTTCTTGAAGGCAGGGAGGCATGATGATTTCTCAGGACACAGCTTGGAACAGTTGAAGAAAGCACCGGGCCAAGATGAGGACCAATAAGGTCTACAAGCTCGTCATACACAAGAAGGGATTTGGGGGCAGCGGTGAGCATCCCCTGGCTCTGGGGTATGGGGAGGGCCTCAGAGGGAGGGGAGGGAGCCTCAGGGTTCAGCATCTGTTGACTCAGAGTGTTGCCAAAGGCTTTGGGAGCAGTGACCTGGACTTCAGCATAGGGACCTACTTGCATGAGAAGGGCATTCTGTGAATTGGCCAATGTCCCCAATGCTCAGCGATTGGGCAGTAGTGTTGGAGTTTCCTGATTGCACTGAAATGTTCATGACTAACCTGTTTACTGCTAATAATGATAATAACATAATTACAACTTCAAACACATCAAGCTCTTGAATTCACCAAGGTTTTATGCATATTATTTCATGTGAGCATTTCATCCCTCCTGACTGGTAAGTTTTTTAGCATTCCCATTTTATACATGAGGAACTGGGACCCAGAGCAGTTGAGTCTCATAAGTGCCTTTGGTCCCCTTGGCATCCATCTAGTAAATTTTCGTTGGATCAGGAGAGGGCCTTCCTGTGTGTGTACCTGGGGCTGGCCCAGGTGTAACCCAACCTCAGCCTTCCTGGCTCTGCCTCTCCCCCCACCATACACCATGACCATTGTCCTCTTCCACCTCAGATTGCCTTGGGTTTGCCAAACTTTGTTTCTCCCTGAGGGTTGGGACTATTTGCTTTTATTTTATCCCTGGAGCCTTGTAGTAGTCACCTGGTTTGTCCTCTTGCCCCAAGTCTCTTTTCACTCAGTTGTCAGATTGATAAAGCTCACAATAAGGCTCAGGTCCCACCCTGTCCATTTCAGTGGGTGGTTCCGTTATCTAGAGGATAAATTATTGTTATTAATTATTAAATTATTTTATTTATATGTCTTATATATTCAGTTATTATATAAACATTAGCCCCTTTCTTTGACTTTTGAAGCCCTTCATTCTCTCTCCTCTCCCTACCTTTTTATTTGGGCTCTTCATTTACCCCTATGTACTCTACAGTCCTGGTGACACTGGCCTGCTGACTGTCCCTCAGGCCTGTTGCTTGATTCAGGCATCCACATCTCTGCCCCACGGCCTCCTTTAAGTCTCCTCTTTGGTCCCGCCTTTGAGAGGAAGCCTCTCCCATTCCTGCTTGATCTCAGTCTTCCCTTTGAGGCCCCTCATTCATCCTGCCTAGATCTGGGCTGTCCACTGTTGTCTCCCTCCCACCCCTGTTAGACTGAGAGCTCCTGTGTACATGAAGGCCTCCCTTTGACCCTCCTTTGTATCCCAGACTGAGCACAAGGCCTGCCCCACAGTAGTGTTTCGTCAGTGCTGTGTGACTTGTTCACAGAAGCTCTAAAAAAGGTGTAATTGGATTGAAAGGCTGGTGTGGGGGTGAGAGGAAGCCAAGGGATGGAGTAGGAAGAGCCTGTGATGAACAGTTAGAGAGAGACCTGGACCTCCAGCCTGGCTTGGCTGCGAGCACCCTGGGCCTCTCTCCACGTCCCTGGCCTTTGGTTTCCTTCTGCCCACGAGAGGCTGTGAGTTTGGGACAATCGAGTCCTTTGTAGTTTGTTTTTGGCTTCCGGAGGAGAGATGGGGCATCTCGGAGCGCTGGAAGGAGCGTGGGCTCTGGCGGCAGCCCTGCTCAGCCCCTCGGAAGCTGTGCCTGGCCCTCTGAGCTTCCGCCTTCTCGCTCGACCTCCTGCCTCTCCATTTCACTCCCTGCCCCCCGCCATCTTACGGCAGATGAGGAATTAACCCATGCCGTTCCTCAAGCCGGGACAAACCAGGGGACCTCTTTGGGGAGCTGTATGTGGTAGTAGTTGGTCATTCGGTGTGGCCCCTTGTGGCCCCTTGGACCAGAGCCTCCCGCAGGGCTCCAGTGGTTTGCTGGTTCCTGCTCAGAGGTTAAATGACTTGTCCAGCATCACACGACTAGGAAGCGTCTGAGGTCAGATGTGAACTCAGGTATTCCTGACCGCAGACCCAGCCCTCTGTCTACTGAGCCACCTTACTGCCCACTATTCACCCCAGTCAGAGTGCGAGTATCGGTCAAGTTTTCTGGGTGATCCTCAAGGCCAGGGTCGGAGGCCCAGGACACAGGAAGTGAGCGTTGTTGGGGTCAGAGCTGCTCCAGCCCCGGGAGCTCCTTGGGAAAGGGAAGAAGCTGCCCAGGGCTCGCCGCTTCCTATCTATCCCAGGCACCTGCGTGCGCTCCGTGCTGGGCGCCTGGGGTGCCAACCCAAAGGGAAGCCTTCAGTGGGCCCCACACGGGCCTCTGCACTTAGATCTGGGGCCCCTTTAGCTCTGGCTTCCCACGTGTTCATCACGCATCCAGTGGGAAGGAAGGGGGCCAGGCAGGCAGGAGCTCTTCTCTCCATTTTACAGGGGAGCAGACGGAGGCCCAGAGGAGCTGTGACTTGCTTAGTCAGGTGGCCTTTGCCCCCGGCTTTCCGAGAGGCCAGCCTGCCTCGGCTAGCTTTGTCTGTGGACCTGCCAGGGCGAGGAGGTGCTGAGGTTTTCCCCCCTTGACCCCAGGCGTCCTCCTTCCCTTGGCTGGTTCTCAGTTTGCTCCGGCTGTTGGCTTTCTCTTTTGTGGGGATCTGAGGGGGAGACAAGCAGGGGGGACCAGAGCCCCCCTTCCTCTGCCCCGTGCTTGTGCCCTGGCCTAGACTCAGACCCTGGGCTGTGCCTGGTGGAGTCCCTGCAGGGTGGAGTCTCAGTGCCCTCCTCTGTGAGCCCCCCTCATGTGTAGCCCTTCCTGGGGGGCTCGTGGCCAGTTTTTGATTTTTTGTGCGACTCACCGGTGGGGCTCTGCTTTGTCTTGCAGATGATGAGCTCATGGTGAATCCCAAAGTGTTCCCCCAGATTAAGCTGGGGGACATTGTGGAGATCGCACACCCCAATGACGAGTACAGGTAAGGGTGCTTCCCTTTGCCAGCGCCAGGCAGGGGAGGCCTGCTGGCTTCAGGTTATGAGATTGGGCCGGAAGACGGCCGAGGAATGCTGCGGCCTTGGAGGGTGTCTCAATAAATGGAATTATTTATGTCTGGAAATTGGCTGGGAATGTTCAGGTGGCCTTTCTGCCTTTCTGGGAGAATCTGGACGTATGCTGTGGGGGAGGAGAGGGAAAAGGGCGGCAGGCCTTGGGTCTGGAGACCCCCGGCCGCTTGTTGGACGCCGAGCGGCCCTGCTTCCCGTTAGCAGTAACACAGCGCGGAGGAGCAGAGAGCGCGTGAGGAAAGAAGGAATGAAGAAGGAAAAGGAGAGTCCAAGGCCAGGCTGATTGATTTCTGTTGCCAGAGCACGTGGCATGAGTTTGGGGGAGACCTGGGAGAGGGGGAAGCCCGAGGAGGGTCAGATGAGGCTGGGGGCCTGGGGAATCTCTGCAGATCTTAGTGCCTGAGCAGGGTCCAGGGAGATGCTTCGGAGTGATAATAGAGAGAAGACCTTAGAGATGGCGGGCCAGTCAGTAGGGGGTTGGCCTCGGGAGCAGCAGCCCTGGGTTCAGATCTTGCTCTTGGTATCAGTCACTTACTCTCTAACTCCCTGGGGCAAGCGTCAGATGAGCCGCCGTCTTGGGGGTTGGGGGTGAGTGCCCCACCCAGACAGAATCACTGCTGCGAGCATACAGGGAGAATGGGTTAGGAATGGAGGACCTCGTGGTTGCATGGATGCAGCTCGAGTCTCATCCACTCCCGCACTGGTATCTGCCAGGGTCCGGGGTCCGGGGCTCTGGTTTCCTATTCCTTTGTGATTTGTTTGTGTGGAGCCCTCCCAGGGAGGACACTCCTGTAGCCAAAGCAGGGGGTCATTGCCTGCTGCCCAGAGTCTGGTCATTGAGGGTTGCCCGAAAGCCTTCCCTGAGCAGGAGAGGACTGGCCCAGGGTTGAGGCAGGCTGGATTTGAATTCAGATCCTCTTGACTCCAGGGGCAGCACTGTCCATTCTGCCACAAGATAGTTTTTGTTTTTAATCCTTTACCTTCCATTTAGAATCAATACTGTGTATTGGTTCTAAGGCAGAAGAGCGGTCAGGGCTAAGCAATGGGGGTGAAGTGACTTGCCCAGGGTCACACAGCTGGAAGTGTCTGAGGTCAGATTTGAACCCAAGACCTCCAGTCTCCAGGCCTGGCTTTCTTTCTCCTGAGCCACTGAGCTGCCCCCTCCCCCCCCCCCCAGGTTAGTGTTCACAGTAGTCCATGAGGTGACCTCCCACCGAGGGGGCGCCGGAGGGCTTGGTCCCTGGCTGGCTAGAGGACCAGGGGATTCGGCTCAGGGTGTCTCAAGTCTTCCCTCTCTCTTTTCAGCCCTCTGCTTCTGCAGGTGAAGTCACTCAAGGAGGACCTGCAGAAAGGTAAGCTCTCTTCGTCCTCTCTCCTCAGAGCCCCTGAGGCGGTGCTGCGGGGCCCCAGGAAGGGGTGGAGGGTCTGTCCTGGCTTGTCCACTTCAGCTGGGAATTAAGTGAAACAAGTCACAGAAGGGTGCGTAAAGAGCCCGCTGCCCCTCTCGGCAGCGTCTCCAAAGCCCCGAAGGCGTGTTATTGGGGGTTGCTCGAGAGCAGTAAAGCTTCATGTGGGGGGGCCTCAGAGATGATGAGAACGTCGGACACTGTGCTGGGCCCCAAGGACCCAAATACCAGCACAGAGAAAGACAGGCCACAGCCTCTGGGAGCCAACGGCACACAGAGAGGAGCTAGAAAAGGAGGGCGCCTGGTGGGGAGGCCTTGTTCAGGCCACATTAAGGGAGAGGCCCGTGCCAGAGTCCAGACTGGCCGAGACGCACAAAGGCCTGGAGAAGGGAGGTGGAGTGTCCTGGGTAAAGACCAGGGAGAAGGCTCCAGGGACAGCATTGCCAGGGAATAAAGGCTCTAAACGCCAAGCAAAGAAGTTTATACTTGATCCTGTTGGCAGTAGGGAGCCACAGCCAGCCCGCGGCTGTGTCGCACTTGTCTCTGGGTGTTGTGGACAGGAGCTTGGCTCAGACTGGCCGCCGGGGTCCTTGATTTTCTACAGTCACACGTCTGTCCGGAGGGCAGAGAGAATGCCAGATGCCCCTGCTGGCACTAGCCGGGCCTAGGAGGCAGTTGCCTTTCCCAGAATGTTAGGGCAGGGCCCAGTCAGTCACCAGTCCAGTCCCTTGTGTGTGCCAGGGCCTGGGGGATGCCAGCAGGAGGAATGAGCTCCTGCTCTCAGGGTATGGGAGACCTTGGCAGCTGAAACAGAAGATTGGGAGAGACCGGAGCCACGTCTGTCGATCCGGGAGGCACCGAGGATGGAGTGGAAGCCTGTCCTGCTGTGATGTGATGGGGAGGAGGAAGCTCAGGAGAGAGAGGGAGGGGAAGGGGCCACTTAGCAGAGTCTGGAAGGGCGAGGCTGGGCCAGGCACTAGATGGGCACTGAGGTGATGCCTGGCCCTTTGGAGAGGGCAGTGTGAGGTCCGGGGTGGGAGAAGTTCTTTGAAGTTTTGTTTCTCAAACACTTTTCTCTAGTTAAACTGCTTCAGAAATCTTGATGCCTTTGCAGGCAGCTCAGTGAACTGGGCCCGGAGTTGGGAAGACCCGAGTTTAAATCCGGCCTCAGACACTGCCCAGCTGGATGATGTCACTTAGCTGCCCTTGACGTGGTATAAATTGTTCTTCCTAATAATGATGGCTGGCACTTAGAGAGAGCTTTAAGGACCGCAAATATTTTCTCACTTAGTCCTCATAACCGCCCTGGGAGGTCCCCATTTTACAGGTGAGCAAATGGAAGCTGACAGGTAAAGGGACTTGCCCAGGATATACAGCTAGGAAGTATCTGAGGCCAGATTTGAACTCCGGTTCAGATCTCTACCGTCGCCCTAGGTAGCTCCTTGCTTCACTCTGCATTGGCTCACACAGATCTTCCCAGGGTTCTCTGTCCTTTTGGTGCTCAGCCTCTGATCTCCCTGCAGCCTCCATGCCTGTTGGTCGCCCTCTGTCCTCTGGTCTGGTGGTACTGCTCTCTCCTGGTTCTCCTCTGATCCTCTCTGTTTGACCCCTCCCCCCCCCCCCCCCCCCCCCGATTTATTTCCTTTTCTGGATCTTCCTCTCGGCCCTCTGTCCCTTGGTGACCCGACCTCTTCCCCCGGTGCTGTTGTCATTTTGAGGACGAAATGCTCCGGGTCCAGCCCTGGTCTCTGCTGAACTGTGTGGCTGGCATCTGGGCATTTCCTGTGCAAGGTGTCGAGAAGAATTCATATTGTTGATAACCCTACCCCTCTTCCAGTCAGCTAATCCATCAACTACCACCACCGCCGCCACTGTATTGAGTGCAGGGGATGCAGAGACAAAAGTGAAATTTCCCCTGGCCCCGGGGTGCTTGCACATCAACGCAGACCATTACGGGCAGCTGGAGCCCCACAGCGCCCAGAGTCTGGAAGGCTTATCATCCTGAGCTCAGATATGGCCTCAGATACTTGCATGACCGTGGGCAAGTAGGACCACCACAGCTTGCCATCTCTCATGTTTGCTCCCTTCTCTACACTCCTCCAGCAGCTACCGCGGTTCAGACCCTCCTGACCCAGACTGCTCTAGTCCTCCCTGGCTCTTGGCCTCAGGTCTCCACAGTGCTGCCAAAGCAGCAGTCTGAAGGCGCAGGCCTGGGCAGGTCACCCCCACTCCTCAGGACACTCCAGGGCTCCCTTGTGTCTCCAGGCCCTCGTTGCCATTTAAAGCTCTTGGTAACTGGGCTCTTCGCTGTCTTTCCAGTCTCGACCACTCCTCCCTTGCTAGCTCCATCATCCAGTCACATGGGCCTATGGGTTGTTCCTCACACGTGGCGCTCCTTTATTTAGTGGCCGCGTGGAGAGCAGGCAAGCCAGCTTAGCTGAAAGTGCAAAGCATGAGCGCAAGATTCTAGGGAGTGCAAGCGTGTCTCAGACATCCTCCCAGCCGAGACCCCACGTGTATCGTGGAGGAGAGCAACCCCTCTGGAAAAGGGGCCCATCTCCTCTCTGCTGACTGATGGCTACCAGGAGCCTCCAGGTCAGCAGTGCTCCCCAGAGTGTGGGCCCTCCTTCCGTCCTGGGGGAAGCCACCCCCATGAAGTGGGACCCTGTCACTGGGTCTGCCAGGGCTGCAGCCCCCACCTCCTCAGCCGCCCCGGATCCTGAAGGCCCAAAAGAGAAGATTCTCAACCCCCAAGTCTCTGCCCTGGAAAATGGTTTCACATCAGAAATGGATAAGATTTTATCCGTGAAAATGCCCTTGAAGAAGAGGCCTTACCTTCTACTCTGCGGCTGCCCCTACGGACCAGGGACCTTCTCACCCCCCTTGTAGCTGAAGCCTTCCGGATGTGTGGGAGCCCCTTGAGAACAGGGTCAGTCCGACTTACCTATGTGTGTCCCCATTAGCCCCAGTAACCATTTAGTGAATTGTTCATTGATTCCTTCATTCATCCTTGGCTTTCCCATCACTCGTCACGCTCTCCTTTCGCCTTTTAGAATCCCTGGTTTCCCTGCCCACATCACCAGTTCAGTTTTGGGAACCCCCTTGATACGTAAGAGAGCATACAGGGGTCAGTAACTGGGATGAGGAAGAGCTCAGGAATTGAGCCGCATGAGATCTGGGAAGGAACGTCGCTCTGTTCGAGGACCCCAGCCGCTTGTGCCTTCCTCCTGGGGCTATCTTCCTACCACAATGGATGCATCTTGGATATGCCTATTTCTGGATGGGTTGTCTCCCCCAAGAAGATGGAAGCTCCTTGAGGACAGGCACTTTTGACTTTGCATCTCCATCCTTTGCAAGCCTGGCACGTGGCCAATTCTTTTTTTCAGGCTTGATCTTTATTTTTAACATCCTTACCTGCCATTTTAGAATCAGTACTATGTATTGGTTCCAAGGCAGACAAGCAGTAAGACCTAGGCTGTAGAGGCTAAGTGACTTGCCCAGGGTCACACAGCTAAGAAGTGTCTAGATTTGAACCCAGGACCTCTTATTTTTAGGCCTGGTTCTCAGTCCACTGAGCCACCTAGCTGCTCCTACATAGTCAATTCTTAATAAATGATTGTCAGTTGATTGAGCAGGGCATATTTAGCTCAGAGGAGATCAGACTTCAGGGAATATCATTATTGTCCTTCAGAACATTAGTTCTTTTGGATCATAGAGATTAGGACTAGAAATAGTGGGTGAACATTTGTATTTTCTTCCTTATCTTCCGCCTTATAACTGATATTGTATATTGGTTCTAAGGCAGAAGAGCAGTAAGGGCTAGGCAATGGGGGTCAAGTCACCCAGCTGGGAAGTGTCTGAGGCCTGATTTGAACCCAGGACGTCCAGTCTCCACGCCTGACTCAATCCATTGAACCAAGTAACTGCCTCCAGCGGGTGCATATTTCAAAGTGGTGCATTCATTCTTGATGGCTGGATAAGCTCCTTTGCAAGGAGAGCTGTCCTGAAGTGCAGCGGGCTGCCTTGGGAAGTGGTTGGCCCTCCCTCCTTGAGGGTCTGCATCAGAGGCTGGGCGATGACATGTCAGGAAAGCTTTAATGTGAATTCTTCAAGTAGGGCTTTGACTAGATGGAGGTGAGGTCTTGTCTAAATCCAAATATTATGAGCCTGGAGGACTGAGTGGAGCCTAGGGACAGGGGGATCTGTTAGGAGACCTGCAGGAGTACAGATGGGAGGCAGTGCTGGCCAGAATGGAGGGCAGAGGCTGTGGGAGAGGAGATGGAGACAAGGGGCTTGACAGAACTTGGCAGCTGAGGCGAGATGGGAGTCTAGGGAGAGGAAGAGTCAGGGATGACTCCAGGTTGTGAACTTAGATGCGTGGAAGGACGGGGTGGTACCAGCAATACAAATGAGACATTTCAGAGCAAGGATGGTCTTGGGAGGAAATAAGGGCCCTGTTTGGAATGTTACATTGAGATTCAAATGGGGCCTTCAGCTGGACACATCTGTTTTTATATGGGACTGTTATTAATGGTTTGATTTCTTCTGCTTATTCATTTCCTTTGACCATTTATCACCCGGGGAATGACTAGTATTCCTATAAATTTGGCTTGTTCCCTAACAATTTAAGAAGTGCGACCTTTGTCAGAGAAGTCTGCTGTAAACACCCCCCCCCCCCCTTTTCCTGTTTTCCTTCTAGTTTGGGCTGCATTAGTTTTGTTTGTGTAAAAGTCTTTTAATTTCATGTAACAAAAATGATCTGTTTTACTTCTTGTAATCCCCTCTCTCTTGATAGTCATAAACGCTTTCCTTTTCCATAGATTCAACAGGTATATTTTCCCATATTCCCTGAGTTTGCTTATTTTTTCACAATTTGATTTTATCTTGGTATATGGTGTGAGATGCTAATCTCTACCTTGTTTCTGACAAATTGCTTTCTGGTTTTCCTAGCAGATTTTGTCAGATGGTCACCTACTTACTGTGTTTGGTGTGCCTAGGTTATTCTACTGTCTCAACACCATTTCTTGGCCAGGACTGATTAAAAAAATTATTTAAACTCTTACTTTCATTTTAGAATAATACTAAGTGTCAGTTCCAAGGCAGAAGAGCAATAAGGACTAGGCAATGGGGAATAAGTGACTTGCCCAAGATCACACAGCTAGGAAGTGCCTGGGGCCGGTGGCCTGGCTTCAAGTCTGGCTCTATCCACTGAGTCACCCAACTGCCCTCTACCAGATGATTTTGATGATGACTGCTTTGTAATACTGTTTGAGATCTGGTACTACTAGGCTACCTTTCTCCATTTTTTTTTCATCGATTCCAAAGGTCTTCTAATGAGGGAGACAACATGTAACCAGCTCTCTCCAATGCAAGGTGTGATTTCAGAGTGCTTCAAATGTAGATATTGATAGTGGAGTGCAGGGAGGCCTCCTGCAGAAGGTGGGGTTTGAAGTGAGCCTTGAAGGATGTGAGGAGGGAGGGCTGACTTTTTGGTGAGTTTTGAAAATGGTTCCTAACCTCGGGGTTACTGTCTAAGTAGGAAGTAAGGAAAGAAGTATTTATTTCCTGTGGCCAGACCCTTGGTTCCTCACAACAACCCTGGGAGGAAGAGGACTATTATCCCCTTTTTACAGATGAGGAAACTGAGCAGTCCTTCCTGATTCTAGGCTCTGTGCTCTGTGCACCCTGGTGCTTCCTGGTGGTGTCACGTGTAAAATGGAGAGATGACCAGGAGTGGAGGAAGAGCAGGAAGGGGCTGGGTGGTAGTTAAAGCTTTTCCAGGGACCCCTCCACCTTCACCATCTATCCGCTGTCTCCCTCCCCACCATTCATCGGTTCCTTTTCCCTCCTCCTTCTGAGATGACTTTGATTGTAGTTTGTATTATTTTTCTGTTGGCAGAGTGCTGGTCCTAGTCAGAAAGACTTGAGTTCAAACCCAGCCTTTGCCACTTAGCTGTGGGACCTTTGCCAAGTCACTGAAGCACTGTCTGCCTCAGTTTCCTCATGGGGATAATAACAGCTTCCACCTCCCAGGGGCTTGTGAGGATCAAACGAGATCATATCTATAAAGCTGGTAGCAGTTAGTCCACCTGGTGTTTTCCTGCCATAAAGTAGAAGTTTCTTGAGGGCAGAGATGGTGTTTTTGGTCTTTGTATCCCCAGCACAGTTCCTGGGACACAGTAGGTACTTAACAAGTGCTCGGTGAGGGGCAAAGGTGAATTGTTGGCTGTGTCCTCCTGCTTCCTTTGAGCTCCGCGTCCCGTTAGGTCGTTCTTCTTACCCATGCTGACCATCCTCCTTGCCCTGCCCCCCGCCAGGCTTCTCTCTGCTTGTCCAGGATCCTTCGTACCCAACTCCATGTGTCTCTGAATTCCTCTTTATTCATTGCTACCCAGGAATATTCTCTCGAACTCAGAATCCCTTATCTCAGATTGGCAGATTTTAGACAGGCACATTCTGAGCTGCACACAGAAATTCCCTCCTTCTAGTGTGGGTCTGTTGGGTGCTTTGTTTTTGGTTTCTGAGCCTAGCTCCGAGGGCAGTCAGGCAGCACACCGTCTGTCCTGGGGATCGAGGGCCCTGACGTGGCTTCCTTCTTCCAGAAACGATCAGCGTGGATCAGACGGTGACCCAGGTGTTCCGGCTGAGACCGTATCAGGACGTCTATGTGAATGTCGTTGACCCCAAGGTGAGGCTTTGTTTGTGGGGGTTGTGAGCCCCTCGTCACATCCCTGGATCCCAGTATTCAGATTGTGTCTCTTCAGAGGCTGCATGTGTGAGTGGATGCCATGAGGACATGTGCTTGGGCAGTTTTAGCGTGTCTGAAGCCAGAAGGCCCCTGGGTAGCCTGGTGAGGTAGAGACTCCAAATGTCCTGAGCCTGGTGACTTCAAAGGAGGACCCTGAGAGAGAGAGAGAAGGAGAGAGAGAGAGAGAGAGAGAGAGAGAGAGAGAGAGAGAGAGAGAGAGAGAGAGAGAGAGAGAGAGAGAGAGAGAGAGTATGTGGGGAGGAAGGGAGAGGGAGAGAGAGAGAGAAAGAGGGAGAGAGAGAGGGAGGGAGGGAGAGAGAGGGAGGGAGGGAAGGAGAGAGAGACAGAGAGAGAGAGACAGAGAGAGGGAGAGAGACAGGGGGGGAGAGAGAGAGAGAGGGAGAAGGAGAGGGAGAGAGAGAGAGAGAGAGGGAGAGAGGGAGACAGAGAAGGAGAGAGGGAGGGAGAGAGGGAGAGAGAGAGGGAGGGAGGGAGGGAGAGAGAGAGAGAGAGAGAGACAGAGAGGGAGAGAGACGGGGGGGGAGAGAGAGAGAGGGAGAAGGAGAGGGAGAGAGAGAGAGAGAGAGAGGGAGGGAGGGAGACAGAGAAGGAGAGAGGGAGAGGGAGAGACAGAGGTAGAGAGAGACAGAGAGGGAGAGAGGGAGGGAGGGAGAAATAGGGAGAGAGAGGGAGAGAGAGAGAGTATGTGGGGAGGAAGGGAGAGGGAGAGAGAGAAAGAAAGAGGGAGACAGAGAGAGAGAGGGAGGGAGAGAGAGAGAGAAAGGGGGAAAGGGAGAAAGAGGGAGAGAGAGACAGAGAAGGAGAGAGGGAGGGAGGGAGGGGAAGAGAGAGAGAGAGGGAGGGAGGGAGGGAGGGAGAAATAGGGAGAGAGAGGGAGAGAGAGAGAGAAAGAGAGGGAGGGAGAGAGAGAGAGAGAGAGAGAGAGAGAGAGAGAGAGAGAGAGAGAGAGAGAGAGAGAGAGAGTGTGTGTGTGTGTGCATGTGCGCGTGCCCCAGCCTGGGCTGTCCCTCTGTGCCTCTACCTGCAGATTATTTTCAGAGTGCTTCCTATGTTCCCAAACATTTGTATTTGGCACCATTGAATTGAATTGATTTAGTTTAAGCCCTTAATTTCCATTTTCATACTGTTTGGTTCCAAGGCAGAAGAGCAGTAAGGGCTAGGCAATGGGGATTAAATGACTTGCCCAGGGTCACACAGCTAGAAGTCTCTGAGGCCAAATTGGAACCCAGCCAGGCCCTTCTATCTCTTGATCCTCTGAGCCTCCCAGCTGCCCCTCGTACTAGTGTCCTATAACTGGCTGGCTGGACCAGAGGTTTGGCACTGGCCCAGGATCCTAGCCTTTGATCCTTCCTTGCCCAACTCCCTTTTTCTCAGCCGGCCTGTGCCTGTTCAGGCTTGGGGTGAGGGTGTCCAGGGAGGGGGCAGCCCGTTTCCCCTTTGAATCACTTTATTAGGACGTTGTATCTTCTTTCAAGCCCAAGCCTGTCTCTGCTGGTTCCTCGAATTGCTGGCTTCTGCTCTCTGGGGCCAAGAGGACCAAGCTTGAGGGTTTCTCTTTCCCATGGCTGGAAGGTGGGCAGCCGTGGTCCTCTTTGCCCTCCCCTCTCTTTCTCCTTCTTGCACCATGTCCTCTGTGCTGTGGCCTCCAGGCCCTTCTTCATCTGGGCTGCTCTTCTGCACTCTCCCCTCATCCACGTTTGTCCTAAACGAGGTGCCCAGAATGGAACCCGGCCTTGGGGTACAGGGGCAGAGGACGCTGCACTTCTGCTTCTCTTCTGAGCATCGTGCCTTACCTATTGCAGTCCAAGAGTGCAGAAGCTTTTTGGTTTGTCGTATTACAAGGCTCATTTTGTGGCTCCTGAAACCTCCAGATTGTTTTTGTTTTCTTCAGACAAGCTGCCATCTGGCCTTGCTCCCCCATCCATTTTTGAATGAAGTGTAAGACTTCAAGTTTGTACTCATTGGTTTCACCTTTTAATTTTTTAAACCTCATCTTCCATCTTAGAATCAACACTGTGTATCCGTTCCAGGGCAGGAGAGCAGGAAGGGCTAGGCAGTGGGGCTTAGTGACTGACCCAGGGTCACCCAGCTAGGAAGTGTCTGAGACCAGACTGGAACCCAGCCTCTTTTGTCTCGAATCCTGGCTTGAGCCACCTAACCACCCCCTCATTGGTTTCATCTTAATAAGTTTGGCCTAAAGTTCTAATCTGTTGAATCCCAACTCTCATCTGGCGTGTTAGCTCTGTTTCATCCTTTGTGTCATCTGCACATTTGACAAGAATGTTGTGCCCTTTTCTAAGTCATTGATAAAAACGCCAACTGCCCCAGGATCAAGGATAGTCCTCCCTGGAGCCCTGAGCACTCATTATCTGGAGATCTTCCACCATTAATAACATCCCTTAGTCTAGCGATGAATATCCTTTCCTTTCAGCCATGAGACTCCTTTTTGTCCAAAAGGTTTGCCAAAACCTGGGTTCCTGCTCTGTCCTAAAAAGAGCTGGTCTGGGGTGACCTGGTCTCATAGAAGCTGGACTGGCTATTGCTTTGGGGTGGCTAGGTATCTCAGTGGACAGAGTCAGGCCTAGAGACAGGAGGTCATGGGTTCCAATCTAGCCTTGGACACTTCCTAGCTGTGTGACACTGGGCAGGTCACTTAGCCCCCTGTGTCCAGCTCTTACGGCTCTTCTGCCAGGACAGAAGATAAAGGTTTAAAAAATAGATATAGTTATTGAATTTAATATGGTCAGAGTTTGAATTGCTGACTGTGTTCCTTCCTGCTTCTCTTTTTGATTTTCTCCTATGTCTGATCCATAATTTTTCTTCTGTTATCTTATTCTTAAGATGATTGTCTTTGGCAGAGAAGACCAGATGCCACACATACATACACTGTGTGGTTTGGCCTTCTCTCTTGATGCTTCATATGAGCATTTTCCTTTCCCCCACACCATACTGCCCTGGGCCTCTTCTTCCCCTCTCATCTCCTTGGTTAACTGCCAGCACCCTGGGCAATCCATGCAGACTTCTGGGCACTCTGTCCACTCTGAGGATGACTTACAGCCAATATGCTGTAAGTCGTGGGAGAGCCTCCTCCATCCTTAGCTGTTGCTCCATCCCCTGTACAGTGCCCATTTGTCTGTGCTTCCTTTGGGTCTGCCCAGTTTGTCTCCTGTTCCTCCTAGAATGTTGGTACTGACTCCGCTGCTATGTGCACTGTTCCCCCTGATGCTGTCCTCAACCTTTCCTTCCTGTGGTTCCTCTGGAGTTGTCCTTTCCCCCGGAGCAGCTCTGGCAGCAAGGAGAGCAGCTCGTTGGGATAGTTTTGGTCCAGGCCACTCTTTCTTGCCTTAATTTCCTTGAGCTTGGGCTTTCTTCTGTCAGCCACCTCTCCTTTTTTTTTGCACTGTCCCAAAGCCATGGAGGGCAGGGGCCCTTTGACCTTCATCCTAGTAGCTGACCACCGTGTGTGGGTGAGCTTTATAAAGGTTTGAATCAGTGGATGGATGGATGGATGGATGGATGGATGGATGGATGGATGGATAGATGGATGGATGGATGGATGGATGGATGGATGGATGGATGGATGGAAAGGGTATTTCCTGAGCCTGGGATTGAGGGCTGAGCATCAGGATGGGAATGAGACTAAGCTTCTCTATGTCTCTTTCAGGAGGTGACTCTTGATTTGGTAGAACTCACTTTTAAGGACCAATACATTGGGCGTGGAGATATGTGGAGGCTGAAGAAGAGCTTGGTAAGATGTGGTGGCGTAGGGTCCGCTTGGCACAGTTGCTCTGAGAAAGTCTTGTTGGTGCTTTTTTCTATCATGGGCATTTACCAGTATCCCCTTCTCCCCAATAAGTAGCAAAAGTGCCCATCTGTCTGCAGTGTTCAGAATCTGTAGTCCTCCACCTTTCTGCTAAGACAGAGCTCCTTTTATTATCTCTTCTGCTGGACCAAAAGTGACTTGTCATTAATCTGAATTCTGATTTTTGGGGGCCTTGTTTTCATTTACGGGATTGTAGTTGTGTACCTTGCTTCCTGGTTTTGTATCAGTTTAACATTTTTTGCCCCCAGTGCCCTCTCACCTGGGCTATTGCATTAGATTTCTAACCAGTCTCCCAGCCTCTGGTCTCTCTGCTTCAGTCTGTCCTACCCTCAGCGACTAAAATGATTTTCCTAAAGCTCAGGCCTGATCGCTTTCTTCTCTTTCTCAAAAAAACGCCAGCAGCTCCCTGTTGCCATTAGGATCAAGTATAACCTCCTCTCTTGGTCTCTTGCCATTCTGACCTTGTCCTCTTTGTGCCCTCCCCTGGAGTCCGGCCAGGCTGGCCTTCTTGCTCCCCCGTCTCCTGCAGTCCCTCACCTCTGTCACATTCCTGCCTCTCAAGCCCTAGCTTCTTTCCAAGCTCTCAGCCCAGGTGCTCTGTCCTTCCACAAAGTCCTTCCTGATTCCTGGTCGCCAGTGACATGCCCTCTAAGGTATCCTGATGTTTATTTTGTGTATGTTTATGTGGGTAGCTGGGGTTACACGTAGCAACAGGTCTCCTCCCTGATACATTAGCAGCTCCTGGGGGGCAATGGCGCTTTTATTTTTGTCTTTGTAGCCCACTGCCCAGCCCAGTTCCTGGCACATTGTAGCTGCTTAATAAATGTTTCTTGACTGAGTATTTCATAAAAATGGCCCCCCATTCCTCCAGATTTCTCTTGATGTCATTTCTTATGGCGCACTATATTTCTGTCCTACTCGTGTACCCAATGTCGTCCAACCATTCTCCCTTGAGGTGCACTGACCTTGTGCCTAAAGATAAGTGGTCAAGTGGTCAAGGACATAAACAGTACTCAAAGGAAGACCCTTGATTTCTGTACCACGGAATGTAAATGAACCCTCGATCCCTGCGAGAAATAGACTCCAAACCATTGCTGAAGCCCCTCTCATATCCAGCAACCACACAGAGGTGACATAAAATCGAAGTGAATAAGAGCTGGCTTTTGGAGGGACTGTGAGGAGGCAGGACCCCACCCTCCCCACCTGGTGGAGCTACTGTGAATTGACCCAACCATTCTGGAAAACCATCTTGAATTGTGTGAATAACACCCCTTAACTCCATCTTGAATCATGTGAACAATACTCCTTAACTTCCCCTGCCCTTCCTCCCTTTGGACCCAAGACCCTCCACCTCTGCAGATACCCCATGGACATCTTCAGAGTCATAAAGAAAGATCCCCTGTAGAAAAAAATGAGCTATGAGGCAGCAGAGAGCTGGAAACCAAGACGATGATCCCCATCACCCATCAGTGGAAGAATGGCTGGGTGTTTTGGGGTCTGGAAATATTGCATGGTAAGAAACAGGGCCTGGGAAGAAGATAGAGAAGCCCAGAAGAGTAGTGTGAACTGATGCAGAAGGATGTGAGCAGAACCAGGGAAGAAACATCCATCAAACTGAAGGCATGGCCAACTGTCACTTTGGGTTGGGCTGCTCAGTGCTCCTCACAGGTCTCAGAATAAGGGAGATGCTAATGAAGGAAGCCCCAAGGCATCCTCCAAGCTAGCCCAGCTGGCACTGACTCTCCACATTGCAGGCAGGGCTGGGAATTGGTGCAGCTCTTGTGGACGGCACCAGGGAGAAATTAGGCCAGTTGGGTTTCTGAATTGTTTATGACCTTTGAGCTAGAGGTCCCTCCCACTCCCTGCATGGACAGAGAAAGAAACTCACAGAACAGATTATTTACAGGAGATCTTTCTGTGGGAGCATAAATGGAGCCATTTACGAGTTGGGGAGAATTTAGGCCCAGTGGAACCTTGCTTGGTCCTTTGGAATTGACCTTTGCTGAATGTTCTCATTAAGCGACTTAAAAAAACTTTTTGATTGTTATTATGAATAGCAACAAATAGAACATTCCAATATAGATACAAGAAGAAAAAAATTGTGGGTAACCCTTTGAGTCTTTATCATTAATGGTTTGTCTTTTTTTATGTGCACATAAAGTTTAATGTGATAATGCTAGCACTGTCCAGCTTTCCCAGACATCCTCCTGAATGACCCAATGCTTTCGTGAACCTTTAAGAATTATTCCTTTCTTCTTTTGATTCTTTGCCTTCCCCCCCTCTCCCAACTTTCCCTCATTAATGACTCTGAAAGGTGCTTTCCCTTCTTCTCCAGTTTGTTTTTGGGAAGACCTCTCATGTTCCAGACCCTTCTCTGTCCTTACATGACTTTCCTTGGCTAGGAGGAAAAAGTGTTCACATTAAAGCCTCAAAACAGTGTATGTTGGCAAAGAAAACATGTCAGGCCATTGTCACTGATCTTCATCCAATTCTCTGAAGACAAACTTTTTTAAAAATGGCATTACCAGAATTCAACTCTATTCCTGGAAAACATTTTCTTGTGTAACTATAAATTCTTTTAACTTTTTAATTTCCATATTTCCCCCCTTCTTTAAACCCCTCTTCTCTATTGAGAAAGCAAGCAATATACTCTCAGTTACATGTGTAAAGTCATTCAAAATATATTTCTGTGTTAGCCATGTATCTAAACAAATGGCCCAATTAAGGGCAAGAAACATGCAGTAAGAAAATAAAACACTCGTGATTCAGTCTATTCAGATTCCACCAGTTTTCATTCTGGATGTGGAGAGTATTTTTCATCAAGAGTTCTCTAGAATTGTTTTGGATAATTGCCTTGAGCAGAGTAGTTAAGTCCTTCATAGTTGATCATCCTGACAATATTCTAATTGCTGTATACAAGATTCTCTTAGTTCTTCTCACTTCATTCTGCATCAGTTCATACAAATCTTCCCAAGTTTTTCTGAAACCATCCTGTTTATCTTTTTTTTTTTAATAGCATGATAGTATTCCATCATCATCATTTATCACCATTTATTCAGCCATACCCTAAGGGATGATGGACATCCATCCCCTCAATTTCCAGTTCTTTGCCACCACAAAAGGAGCTGCAATAAATATTTTTTATATATTTCCTTTAAAAAAAAATCTCTTTGGATTTAAAAAAAAAATTGCTTTCCTTTTTTTGTTGTGTTAGTGAACCTGATAGGCATGAGGTGGTACCTTAGAGTTTTTTTTAATTTGCACTTCTCTAATCAGGAGTGAGTTAGAGCATTTTTCCAGGTTACTGTTGTTAGTTTTGATTTCTTCTGAAAATTTTATATTCTCTGACCATTTATCAATTGGGGAATGCCTCTTAATTTCAATAAATTGGTCTTGATTCTCTATGTGATTGTGAAAATGAGGTATTTATCAGAGAAACTTGCTATAAATTTTTCCCCAATTTCTTTTTAAAAAAATTAAGTTTATTTATTTATTTAATTATTTTAGAATATTTTTCCATGGTTACATGATTCATGTTCTTTCCCTCCCCTCTTTCTATTCCCCTCCTGTAGCCAATGCACAATCCCATTGGGTTTTACATGTGTCATTGATCCAGACCTATATCCATATTATTAATATTTGCACTAGGGTGATCGTTTAGAATCTACATCCCCAATCATATCCCCATTGAACCATGTGATCAAGCAGTTGTTTTTCTTCTATGTTTCTACTCCCACAATTCATTCTCTGGTTGTGGATAGCATTCTTTCTCATAAGTCCCTCAGAATTGTCCTGGATCATTGCATTGCTGCTAGTAGAGAAGTCCATTACATTTGATTGTAATTGCAGTTTTTTAGCGCCCTTTGGGCATAGTTCCAAAGTGCCTTCCAGAATGGTTGGATCAATTTACAACTCCACCAGCAATGCATTAGTGTCCCACTTTTGCCACATCCCTTCCAACATTTATTACTTTCCTTTGCTGTCATATTAGCTGATCTTCTAGGTGTGAGGTGGTACCTCAGAGTTGGTTTGTTTTTATTTTAATTTTAAAATTTAAAATTTAAATTTTTTTCCTTTTAAACATTATTTTATTTGGTCATTTTCAAACATTATTCATTAGAAACAAAGATCATTTTCTTCCCCCCCCTCCCCATTGGCGATGCGTGATTCCTCTGGGTATCACATGTGTCCTCGATCCAAACTCATTTCCGTGGTTTTGGTTTTTGCATTAGGGTGTTCATTTAGAGTCTTTCCTCAATCATATCCCCTCCACCTCTGTAGACAAGTTGTTGCCTTTCCTTGGTGTTTTTACTCCCACCATTTGTCCTCTGCTTGTGGGTAGTGTTTTTTTTTCCTCCTTGATCCCTGCAGGTTGTTCAGGGACATTTCACTGACACTAATGGAAAAGTCCATTACATTCGATTGTACCACAGTGTATCAGTCTTTGTGTACAATGTTCTCCTGGCTCTGCTCTTTTTGCTCTGCATCATCACTTCCTGGAGGTCATTCCAGTTCCCATGGAATTCTTCCACTTTATTATTCCTTTGAGCACCAGAGTATTCTATCACCAACATATGCCATAATTTGTTCAGCCATTCTCCAATTGAAGGACATCCCCTCATTTTCCAGTTTTTTGCTACCAGAAAGAGAGCAGCTATGAATATTCTTGTACAGGTCTTTTTCCTTATTATCTCTTTGGGGTACAAACCCAGCAGTGCTATGGTTGGGTCAAAGGGCAAACAGTCTTTTAGTGCCCTTTGGGCATAGTTCCAAATTGTCTTCCAGAATGGTTGGATCAATTCACAACTCCACCGGCAATGAATTAATGTCCCAGCTTTGCCACATCCCCTCCAACATTCATTATTTTCCTTTGCTGTCATGTTAGCCAATCTGATAGGTGTGATACCTCAGAGTTGTTTTGATTTGCATCTCTCTGATTATCAGAGATTTAGAACACTTTTTCATGTGCTTATTAATAGTTTTGATTTCTTTAGCTGAAAACTGCCTTTTCATGTCCCTTGACCATTTATCAATTGGAGAATGGCTTGATTTTTTTGTACAATTGATTTAGCTCTTTATAAATTTGAGTAATTAGACCTTTGTCAGAGGTTTTTGTTATGAAGATTGTTTCCCAATTTGTTGCTTCCCTTCTAATTTTGGTTACATTGGTTTTGTTTGTACAAAAACTTTTTAATTTGATGTAATCAAAATTATTTATTTTACATTTTGTGACTCTTTCTATGTCTTGCTTGGTTTTAAAATCTTTCCCTTCCCAAAGGTCTGACATGTATACTATTCTGTGTTCACCTAATTTTCTTATAGTTTCCTTCTTTATGTTCAAGTCATTCACCCATTCTGAGTTTATCTTGGTGTAGGGTGTGAGGTGTTGATCCAAACCTAATCTCTCCCACACTGTCTTCTAATTTTCCCAGCAGTTTTTGTCAAATAGTGGATTTTTGTCCCAAAAACTGGGGTCTTTGGGTTTGTCATAGACTTTCTCAGAGTTGTTTTGATTTGCATTTCTTTAATTATAAGAGATTTAGAACACGTTTTCATGTGCTTATTGATAGTTTTGATTTCTTTATCTGAAAATTATCTGTTGATGTCCTTTGCCCATTTATTAATTGGGGAATGGCTTGATTTTTTTGTACAATTGATTTAGCTCCTTATAAATTTGAGGAATTAGAGCTTTGTCAGAGGTTTTTGTTATGAAGATTTTTTCCCCCAAATCGTTGTTTCCCTTCTAATTTTGGTTGCATTGGTTTTGTTTCTACAAAACCTTTCTAATTTAATGTAATAAAAATTAATTCATTTTACATTTTGTAATATTCTCTATCTCTTGCTTGGTGTTAAAATCTTTCCTTTCCCATAGATATGACAGGTAAACTATTCTATGTTCACTAATTTACTTATAGTTTCCTTTTTTTATATTTAAGTTATTCATCCATTCTGAATTTATCTTGGTTTTGGGTGTGAGATGTTAATCTAAACCTAATCTCTCCCATACTGTTTTCTAATTTTCCCAGCAATTTTTGCCAAATAGTGGATTTTTTGTCCCCAAAACTGTAATCTTTCAAATGAACTTTGTTATATTTTTTTCTAATTCTATAAAAAAAGTTTTTTGGTAGTTTGATAGGTATGGCATTGAATAAGTAGATTAATTTGGGCAGGATTGTCATTTTTATTATATTAGCTCATCCTACCCAGGAGTAGTTAATGTTTTTCCAATTGTTTAGATCTAGTTTTAATTGTGTGGAAAGTGTTTTATAGTTGTGTTCATATAATTCCTGTGTTTGTCTTGGCAAGTAAATTCCTAAATTTATATTCTCTAAGGTAATTTTAAATGGAATTTCTCTTTGTAACTCTTGCTGCTGAGATGTGTTGGAAATGCTGACGATTTATGTGGTTTTATATTGTATCCTGCAGCTTTGCTAAAGTTGTTGAATTCAGTTGACTTCCTATTAAAGAGAATTTTCATTTGTCACCTCCCCTAAATTTTCACATCTACCAATCATAGTAGATGTTTTTTCCCAGGACTGCCCATTCTTAGTTCTTACCACTCTTTAGTTCTCACCTTCTCTGGGTAGATTATATCTTCTGAGTACTTCACACCTCTTTTGTTAAGCTTGCCTTTTGTAAGTTGCTTGACCTTTTAGTGACTAATTTAACCTTTATAGGTACTTAGCACCCTTTTGATTTAGATCTAAAAATAGACCACCTAGCTTAAGGTTTTGGCTTCACTATAAGTATGAGTTAGGGACTTTTCATTGTTCAATCAGGAGTTTCCAACTTTATCTTCCCCTAAAGCACTGTCTGAGTAGGGTGGAGTAATTTTAAAAGTTCTCAATACATTCCTGACCAAGTACCTCCATTGTTAAAAATGGGGAATAGCTTAACCAAATCTTCTGAAGTAGAGTCTGAGCAGTTTTAAGATTCACACTTATGATTCTCACATTATCTTTCCTGGACTGGCATTCCAAGTCTTCTCAATGAGATATGTCATGTTTCTTTCTAATTTGTCATTCTTTTAACTTTGCTTTATTAATTCTTGCTGTCTTTTGAGATCATTAATTTCTACTTGCCCAATTCTAGTCTTTAAATGCTGGTTTTCAGCTATGATCTTTTGATTTTGCTTTTCATTCGGTCTATCCTGCTTTTCATGGCTTCCAGCAGGTCAATTCTGGTCTCCAATTTGTTTATCATTTCATTTGATTTCTGGACTTCTTTTTCCAAGTGGGGGATTTTCTGTCTTTTAAACTGTTATTTTCTTTTTGAACTCTTTCCCACTTTTCTTACCAAGTTTGTTCTATCTTTCTTATTTGATTCTCCACCTCCATTCTGATTTCCTGGAGAGCTTGTGACCAATTTTCATTTTTTTTTTTGAAAGTTTGATGTGTTTACTTGTTTGTTCCCTTCTGCTGTCTCCTCTGTAGACTATTGTTTTTAGCCATAGAAATTATCCAGGGTCAAAGTTTTTTTCTTATTTTTTTTGGTGGTTGTAGATTATAGTTCTTGGGTGTTGGTGACCATTGGTGTTTTAGTTTTTTCTTCCTTTCCCAGTCAGAAATCTGAGTGAGGATGGTAGGCAGGTCTCTGTGTATTGAGCTACAGAGTGGTTTTTGCCTTCAGGCTATTTTTCAGTCTCTGTAGTGTCTGCTGTGGGCAGCCCCTCTCTACCCTAGCTCTGTGCCCAAGCTCCATATTCCTTAGCCTCCTGGGGTTCCAAGTCTTGCTGCTCTCAGGGGTAAGTCTGTGTTGTCCTCAGCCTTCCGCCCCCCCCCCCCCCCCAAGAACCTAGAGATTGCCCCATGCTCACTCTTACTCTGGTACTGTAGGTGGAATGGGTGAGGGATGATTAGCTCACATTTTGGTAGGAGTAATTTTACCCCCTTATTCCGTGGAAATGCCCAAACTCTGCCTATCTTCAAGACTGCACCCTACAGTAGAGCCCCTTCGCTCATCTGATTTTGGTTTTGTTCCTTCTGAGGAGCTTTATATTGGTCAGTGGTGAGGAGAAGAAGACTTTTGCTTCTACTCTGTGGCCATCTTAGCCCAGAAGTCCTCGTGCTTTCTTTATAGTTCTGATTGCATAGGTTTTGTTTGTTCAAAATTGTTTTAGTTTCATTTTATCAATTTTACTTCCTGTGATTCTAACTAATCTCTTTTTAGGTCATAAACTCTTTTCTTACTCATAGATCTGACAGGTAAATGTTTTGACATCTCCTTAATTTACTTGTGATATCACCCATTTTGTTTAAAGCATGTTCCCATTCTGATTTAATCTTGCTATCCAGTGTGAAATTTTGGTTTCTACCTTGTTTCTGCCAAGCTGATTCCTGGTTTTCCCAGCAGTTTTGCAAAATGGTGAATCCTTGCCTGAAAAATTGGGCTCTTTGGGTTTATCTAGCACTAGGTTAGTATGTTCATTTATTCCTGTGTACTGTGTTTCTAATCTGTTCTACTGATCCTCTGCTCTATTCTTTTGGATTTTATTTTGTTGTTTCCTGCTGCCTCATGAAGTTGTTAGCTTCCATGTATCTGATTCTGATTTTTAGAATCTCTGCTCTATTTCTTAGCTGGGACCAGATTGTTTCCATTATCTCTACTTCATATTGTAGAGAAACAGATATATGTAAAGCAGGTTCTGCATAGTCAGTTAGCTCCCCTGACTTTACTTTCTCAGCCAGGTAAAATCCCCAGCCCTGTCCTGGCAGTGTTTTATATGAAACATGTAATAACATGTTAATTAGATTTTGGGGCATCCCGGAGGCCCAGTTTAGGTCTCGCTCATTCTGTAGCCTCAGTTTGCTAAGTGTCCTTTCTCTTTCTTCTTCTAGGTCAGCACATGTGCCTACATCACTCAGAAGGTAGAATTAGCAGGGATTCGGTGAGTCTTCCCCTGTCTTTGCCTATCTGGTGACTAACTGGGATGTAGCATCTGTGTGGACAATCAGGGATGGGAGCCTTAGTAGGGATCATGTCCTATGAAGTGTCACTTGTAGGCAAAATAACATTAGCAGCTCAGAGTATCTGCCAGATACATGGTTCTGAGAGAAGCAGTACTTAATGGGGAAAGAACAACCAGTATGGAGTCTTAGGACCTGGGTTCAAATCCCACCTTTGTTCCCAAACTGCCTTGTGACCTTGGGCAAGTTATTTCCCCTCTGTGGCCTCAATTTCCTCTTCTGTGAAGTGGGAGGTTGGACTAGCTGCCCTTTGAGAGCCCTTCTATCCCCAGTGATTCTGTAAGTCCGCGGTCAAACACACCTAATATTAGGATCAGGCCATTGAAGGTCAGAATGAATACCCTAGTGGGAGATGAAGCTTGGCACTTGAATGAGCCTGAATGTTGCTGACGTCAGGGGCTGGGCCTGGCTGAGTCCCAGCCTAGGAGAAGGACTTGGAGAGGTCACCATCTCGCCCCAGAGCAGAGGCAAGCCAGGCCTTTCCCGGAGATCCTGGTTGTCCTAGGAGCTCCATCCCCTGGGTGGCTGATACATTGGATGGGAGACACTGTGATGAGTGTCACTTGTGTGCACACACGCACCCGTGCACAGGTCTGGCTGGAGGGGAGTCTGAGACATGACATTGGCCGCACCTGGCCCCAGGAACCGCCTCATCCTCAGTGGCCGGCCGTCTCTGAGGGCTAAGGAAGACCCTCCTCTACCCAGACCTCTGTCCCCAACTCTACCCAAGCCCTGGGCAGACGCAGTGTCCTCATGGGCAGGGCCTGCTTCTTTGATGCCGCTCTTCCCTCGCCTATAGGAGATGCTCTGTATGCATTGAATGATGGCCTGGAGCACACCCCTTTGTACCTCCCCCAGTGCCTGCACACACATGCATGTGGGCTTACCCATCCTCTCGCAGTGGTTCATGAGAACTTGGGATTCTGGGTGCTGCAAAGCCGGCGGAAGGCTGGTCTTCCAGGGCCATTGGGAGAAAGGTGGCCCGCATAGTTTTTGTTTTTTCTTTTTTTTAAACCCTTATCTTCTGTTTTAGAATCAATACTATACTATACTATAAATGCCAGTTCCAAGGCAAAAAGAGCTGTAAGGGCTGGGCAATGGGGGTTAAGTGACTTGCCCAGGGTCACCCCACTAGGAAGTGTCTGAGGCAAGATTTGAGCCCAGAACCTCCCAACTCCAGGCCTGGCTCTAACCACTGAGAGACCCAGCTGCCTCGGTAGTCTTGCTTTAGATGCATCCTGCTGAGGTTAAGTGTGCTCTAGTAGCTTGGGGTCTGAGCTGGTAACTGTTTGGTGTGGGGGTGTGTGTGTGAATCACTGTTTCAGTGTTCTCTGAAGCGTAGGCGTCTCATTAGACATCATAAAGCCCCATCCCTGTCTTTGAACAGGGTCCAGTGGAACTTGGGAAAGGGTGTCCTGGGTCGCTGTGGGCAGCAGCCTTGATTTCTCAGCTTTGTGGCTTCCTGTGTTCTAGCCCTGAGAGTAGGAGTGTTTAGGATGAGTTTCAGTCCCAGTGGCCTTTCACATAATGTCCTAAAGAAGAAGGGGCTGGCTTCCTGGAGGATTCCTGCAGATAGCATCAGTGGCACAGCCTTGGGTGCCGTGCCCATCATATCCCAAGAAGGGTAAAGGGCTGAGAGTCTGTCTCTGGGTGCTCCCTAGTATGGCCCTTCCTTTCATGGGTGCTAATCCCAGCCTGTCCATGTGGCAGAAGGACCGTCTGCCTTTGCCTGAGTCTGACCCCGACATTACTCTCCTACGCAGAGGCTGACTTTGGGGGCTGCCGAGGAGCAGGGGCGGCATCTTTAGTTCACAGGTCTTCTCTTTCTGTCTCTGTTGCCTATCTGTGCATTTCCACTATATCATCTCTCTAGTCTCTGTATTATCTGTATCATTTATATCTTCTCAACTATCCACGTTTTTCATAAGCCTGGATGTGTCCATCTGGCCATATGTCTCACTCTCTTGTAGTGTGGTGGGCAGAGGGCTGACCTTAGAGTCCAGAAGGCCTGAGTTCAAGTCCAGCCTCAGAGCTGACTTTGGGCCCTTACTTCAGGCTCATTACTTCATTTTCCCATACTTTGGGCTGCTCTCTAGGACTACTTGAAGTGCTGATGAATTGCTATGGGAGGGCGTTTTGCCTTCTTGAGGTCCCTACAATTGACTTCAGAGCCTCAGACAGAAAGCATAGCTCATGGCATTCTAGACTTCAAAAGCCCTTGTCTATCCAGTGTGCCATTGGCTCATCCTGGCAGCCCTTTGAGGCAAGGGTAGGGGTGGGAGAGTGTAGGGACTCTTACAGAGGAGGAAATTACCATTCAGAGGGGAAATGACTTGTCCTAGGTCTTCCAGTTCACATGGCATAGCCCATATTGGCAGTTCAGGGCTAGGATGCAGATGTTGAAATGGCAGGGGCTTTCAAGGCCATCCATCTCCTAACTTGGACCCATCCAAGATTATTGTCTGCTGAGTACCTAGCAGGTACGTGACTGCCCAGCTTTGGTCCAAAGCAGCAAAGGGCTACTTGGGTAAAGCTCTGGACTTGAAATCAGGAAGACCAGGGTTCAAGTCCTGCCTTAGATTCTTTCCTAGCTGTATGATCCTGGACAAGTCACTGAGCCTCTCTTGGTGTTTGTTTTCTCATCCATTAAATGGACTGATGACAACATACTAAACGCGAGGGTGTGTTGTAATACATTTCCTGAATCTTAGAACTTGGTATAATTGTGAGCTGGGATGCTGACAGAATGTCTAGAGAGGGGCAGGCCACCGTTGCCCAAGACTTCCCTCCTGTGTCCCATTTGGATGGCTCTCGTTATTGGGAATCTTTTGTCTCACATCACACCTAAATCTTGCTGTTTTTCTTCTGCATACACTGCCCCGTGTGTGAGACTCTTGAAATCCTTTTTGTGGTCTCTTGCTTTCAGGGCCCAGGCAGGTGAGCTGTGGGTGAAGAGTGAAAAAGTCATGTGTGGGTACATCAGTGAAGACACACGGGTAAGAGCCCTTCCAGAATCCTTGGCAGCAGTTCTTATACTCCCAGCCCAAGCTATGCTTATCTTGGGTGATTACCTTCTGACTAAGTGGGGCTGACTCTCAAAAGTGGGCTTATTCCATGAGCTGTGCTGGCATCTGCCCAACGGCCTTTGCCTCCCATCTGTCTGGTGGTGCCAGGCATTTCTTTTCAAAGGCAGTTTTCTTTATGGGGAAGGGAACGTTGAATCTGAGAGTAAGGATTTCGTAAAGACCCTTCCAGCTTCCCTGTGCCTCAACACAATGACAGTGGAACTCAACAGTGGAGATAGAATGGAGGTTTCTAAGCAGTCCACATGTGCCCTGTAGAAGCCTCCATGCCAGTTGGGGGGGTGGGGCATAAAATGGCGAGAAGTTATACGGCAATGTGAGATTAGGTAACCTGCTGTCCCAAGTGATAACAACAAGTCACGTAGTGCTCTTTGGCACCGCCATTGCTGCTCTAAAGGCTACAAAGCTCTTGCTCTCAGCACCTTGTAGGACGGTTGGTACCAGGCCTGCTGCCTAGAGATGGAGACATAGCCTGAGATCAGTAAATCTCAGGGCCTCAAACCTGGGGGCATCTCACTCCTCCTAGATGCCATACTGTTCCCTTCATACCACCCCAGAGCCAGGCGTAAGGGAAGGCTTCAGGGAGGAGATAGGGAGGATTTCATTGGTGGGAAGTAATATGGAGGACACTCCATGAAGGGAGACGGCCTGAGCCAAGTTCCGTTTCCTCTCTCACCTGTGGTTCCCTAAACTCTCTTATTGGCCTATTTATAGTCTGAGGAGGGCAGTTAGTGTTCACAGAGATGGCAAGTCCCCAAGGAAAGGGGAAGTCATGCATCATGGCCTCCTCACGGAAGCTTCAAAGCGGTCCCAGATACAGGGACGCCCACCTGGGTCAGGGTGTTTCATTATCCAAGGGAAGGGTTGGAATTGGTTCCTCTCTATAGTTTGTAAGTTAAAAAGAAGGAAAAATCCCTTTGCTTCTTCATTTGGGATCTTGGCCTCAGTTCACATAAGGAAGCACAGATGTGGATGTCATCCCTCATCCTTCTCCACTAGCCCGGGTTGGTCACTACCACCACCCTTCCCCTCCTGGCTGTCTGCATCCATGGGAAGTTGCCAGGGCCAGGGCCAGGCATCCGGAGTGGGGAGGAGGGAAGCCAATCAAATGCTGGTTTTGCTGTTGTGCTAGCGTGGGGCTCTTTGGCCTTAATCCTTAAACCCTGGGCTTCCGTCTGTTTTTTCAGGTGGTGTTCCGCTCGACTTCAGCGATGGTTTATATATTTATTCAGATGAGCTGTGAAATGTGGGATTTCGATATTTATGGTAATGTTCCTGTTAGATGGGGCTGTTCAGAGCTGGGGCCCTTTCTGGGTTGTCCCTGAGGCAATGCGGAGATCTCCCTTTGTGACAGCCCTAGCTAGCCTCAGCCCTCTGGGCCCTGGGCTTAGAGAGATCTGTGATCTCCTCACTGGGAGGGCAGTGCAGGGGGCTTATTCCCTATTGGTCTACACTGAAGCCCAGCTCCATAATTCTCATCAGATGGCGTCATTTGTAAGCGACTTGGTATAGTGCTTGGCACATAGTAGGTGCTAGCTATATAAATGCTTATGCCCTTCCCTGCCTGCCCCTCTTCTTCCCCCTCCCCCAATAGCCTTCTCCAGAGGATCCAGTTGATAATAATAACGAACCCTCACATATCACTTTAAGGTTTATCAAGTTCTTTACAAATATTATTTCATTTGAGTCTCACAATAACCCTGGAAAATAAGTGATGTTCTCCCCATTTTACAAATGAGGACACTGAGGCAGACAGAGGTTAACAGACTTGCCCAGGGTCATATCACCAATAAACACCTGAAGTTAAATTTGAACTCAGGTCTTCTTGTCTCCAGGCTCAGTGCACTCTCCTTTGAGTAAGGGAATGTGGTTCAGTGGAAAGTGTGTTAAATTGGGAGTACCAGGTCAAAGTTGGAATCCTGGCTATTTGCTAGTTGTGAGATCTTGGGCAAATCCCTTGCTTGAGATGCCTGGGAGGTCCTTCCTAGCTTCATTTTTGTAATCCTTTAATCCTAATATTCTGATGCTTTATATTGTGTGCACATTTAGTCTACTCTTGGGCATCCCTTGAGTTCTCAGAATCGCAGAATTTACCTGAGTCAGAAAGGGACCAACAACTCAACCCAGAAAAATAGTTCTCTCTGTCTTCTCCCCTCTGCTTGAAGCTCTCCATTTGGGGAGAACCTCCCATCTTTTAGGGCAGACCATTCCTCTTTGGGACAGCTCTCGCACTTCTTCCTGACATCACCCTTGGTCTGTAGTTTGCAGTTTTCAGCCTTGGAGCATCCTCCTTCTGTTCTTCAGGGCCAAATAGAAGAAGTGTATTGCTCTCTCCCAGGAGGCCCACCTTCTGATATTTGAATACAGCCTTCTCATTCCCCCCTTCCCACAGCCTTCTCTTCTCCAAGCTAAACATTCCTAGTTTTTCCAACCGGTTCCTTTGGGACCCCAACTTGAGACCTATCACCATCCTCTTTGCTCTTGTCTGGGCACCCTCCAGATTATCAGTGCCCTTATTAGATTGTGGTGCCCAGAACTGAACACAGTGGCGGGGGCAGAGGCCAGAGACACTGTCATCTGCTTGTTCCTGGGTGCCATTTCCATCCCTGCACCCTGCTGAATGCACCCACCTCAGGTCATATACTGTCCTTTGCTATCATGTCCCCCTGTGTTTCAAATGGAGCCTGGACTTCATTATAATTCACAGAGCACTCCCGGACTAAAACTGCCCTCTCCCCTTGCTCCCCTTCTCCAGATTATATGTGGGAAGCAGAGGGTGCTCCACCCAAGTGTAAGACTTGACATTGATCCCTATTCCATTTGATCTAGAATCAGCTCAGTGGTTTGATCTGTCTTGATCCTTGGAATCCAGATTTTGGTACCTAGTCCTTCCTCTCAGCTTTGTGCCATCCGCAGATTTGATAAGCATGCCATCCCTGCCTTCTTCCAAGTCACTGATAAAAATGTTAACTAACTGGGCCAGACTGAGATCTCTGGGGCACTCCACTGGAGACCTTTCCAAATCTATGGTAAGCCATGAATGACTACTCTTTGGGGTCGTCCCTTCAATCAGTTCTGAATCAGTTGAATTATACTGTTGTCTAGCCTGCATCTCTTTATCTTTTTTTTTAACCTATAACCTTCCATCTTAGAATCAATACTGTGCATTGGTTCCAAGGCAGAAGAGTGGTAAGGGCTAGGCAATGAAGGTTAAGTGACTTGCCCAGGGTCACACAGCTGGGAAGTGTCTGAGACCAACCCAGGGCTTCCCCATCTCTGGGCCTGGCTCTTTATCCACTAAGTCACCTAGCTGCTCCCCCCAACCCCATCTCGATCTTTTTTTAAACCCTTACCTTCCATCTTAGAATTAATTCTAGATATTAGTTCCAAGGTAGATGCCATCTCTTTGTCTTTAAGAAAAATCATGAGAGAATGGCTCAAATACTTTGCTAAAATCTAGATAAATCATCCTTCTTATAGTTGATCTATTAAGTTATTGATCCACAAAAGGAACTAAGGTTAGTGTGGAATGAACTGGTCTTTTTTTGAACATCTGTCATTGTCTTGTCACAAAGTCATTTTCCTTTAATTCTCTCTTTCTGCTCTTTTCATGTCAAACCCTTCCTTGTAACGCAGAAACATTTAATCAAAGCCAACGTATTTTGTAGTTTGGTTCGATGTTGAGTGCCATATTCCAGTTCCATTGTCCCCTAGCTCTTCTGAAGAGGTGGCGAGGGAGTATGTTTCATCTTCCTTTTGGGGCACTCACTGGTTACGTCAGGATTGTTACCTCCCTTTCATTGTTGCTTCTCTTGACTCGAGTGGTTGATTCTCTGCTCATTCTGTCTCTGTTCATATGAGTTTTAGTGTTTCTCTGGATACTGGTGTTGGTTGTGTCTTGTGACATAATTGTATTATTATGTTTATATAATTGTAATTAGTTAATTATATGAAATATTATATATTCCCATTCTATAGTTTGTTTATCTATTTAATGGAGTTAATGAGATAACATTTTGTTTCCTGTTTTTTTGCTTTTACTCAACTCAGTAATGGGGTCCCAGCAGCTAAAGAGATTCATAATGAAGCCAGACTGGCATTTTGTGATTACTGCTTCCTATTCTAGATATACACTGACTCTCCGTTTAATAGTTTGTTCTAGAATTTTGTCAGGAATCAAAATCAAGCTCCCTGGCCCAGAGCTTGCAGACTTCATTCCCTTCTTTTTTTGAAAATCAGAACAACATGTGACCTTCTTTTGTTCTGTATTCTACCATTCTCCACAGTTTTGCCTTGATGATTGAGAGTGGCTTTCTTGCCACATTAACCCATTATTTCTGTACCCCATGACATGGATCATTTGGGCCAAGGTTATTTGAGTTCTTCCTGTGTTACTAGGCTTACGTATGATTGCCTTGCTTATCAATTCTCCAGTCATTATGGTCCTGAGATTATTTTTCTTGGCCGGGAAAAGAGAAATAAAAATTAAAATTAGGCTGCTCTGTCTTCTTTCTGTTCATAAATGAATGAATGATTAGAAAAGCATTTATTAATCACTTACTATCCACAAAGCTCTGTGGATAGAGAGGAAAAAAAACAGAGGCCCTGCCCCCAAGGAGCTCATGTTCTGATGAGGGAGACAACACCTTAGGAGGCTTTGGCTGCATGTTGGATGGAAGGGCTGTGCACCATAGGGTGTAGTGATAAGGCAGATGGGGATACATCTTCTGTAGTGTCATCTCCAAGAGTCAGATCACATCACTTTTTGATGTAGAATAATTGGATAATTGGACAGCATCATGGTCTTTGGAGGGAAGTCCTTTCTCAGTCTTGATTTGGATGACAAGGATGTGGGGGCTACAATACCTACAGTGGTTGGTACTAGGGAAACCAAGGTGACTTCCCTTCAAAATGGCAGTGAGGATGGGTCTGGTAGTCTAGGGGCACTGCTCTTCCTGGCATTCATGGGCTTATTTGCCATTTGTTGACTTTTGGAATTGGTGATAGGCCTACTAGATGATGGTGTAGGGATTAGGTTAGAAGCATTATCAGTTGTCCAGGAGAGGGAGGTGAGAGGAGAGAGAGAGAGAGAGAGAGAGAGAGAGAGAGAGAGAGGAAAAGAGAGGGAGAGAGAGAGGGAGAGACAGAGAGACAGACAGAGAGAGAGAGAGAGGGAGAGAGAGAGAGAGCATGTACATATGTGTGCGCATGCGTGCATATGTGTATGTGCGTGTGCATGTGTGTGTGTGTGTGTGTGTGTGTGTGTGTGTGTAAGACACTCTTCCTAGGACTCTTGAATGAAGGGTCCTTGTAAGTATCCATTGGATATTAGAGTAGTTAGTAGGTCTGACCCTCTTTGGCACATGCAAACTAAGGCTTACTTGTCCAGGGGTAATCCTTTCCCTTCTTCCGTCAACCTCTTTTCTCTCATCTAGTCATTGTTCCTTTTATTGTCCTTAGTGGTCCTCCACTGCCTCAGTTCATTCTGCCATTCAGCATTTCTGGCACCATTCTTACAGACCTTTGCCATCACGTAATTGTCCTGTGATCCCTCTTTTTTCTAGTGGTGCTCTTTTAAGATCAGATGTCACCCATTTGTTCACAGTGACCTCTTCAGACAAGTACTTCTCACTGGAATTATTTCTCTTTGTATTCACAGAATTTTATTCTTGAGAGTATCCATTGTTCCTGACTTACGTCTCCTGTAGGTGCTCCATCCATGGAATCTTCCTACCTATGCTTCTTTGTTGGTGTTCAGTCGTATATGACTCTGTTACCCTGTTTGGGATTTTCTTGGCAAAGATCCTAATGTGGTTTGGTCATTTCCTTGAAGTGACTTGCCCAGGGTTACACAACTAATAATTTTCTGAGACTAGATTTGAACTCAGGAAGATGAGTCTTCCTGACTCTTATGTCTGATGCTCTATCCACTGCACCACTGTGTAGCTGCTTCTTCTAAGTCCCTTGGAATCAACTCTGACTTGCCAAACAAGAGTAGACAAATCTAGACTTTCCCAGCATTCTTCCACTTCTTGACATAAGCTTCAGTGTGGTATGTATGGTCATTCCTTGCTAAAGTTCCTGGTGTTTCTGTCCCATACACCCATACTTCTCCAAAATCATGGGAATAAGAATCCGATTAGGAGGGAATTCCCCCTAAGTGGTTTTCTTACCTTCTGAAGATTGACATTGTCGTTAAGGTAAGTCAGAATATTATTAACTGGTCTGCTTTTAATGCTTCACCAGATGTCTGGATCACAAAAGCCTCCCATCATTACCAGCCTTGTAAACTGGCCCCCAAACTCCTTATCTATTTCTTCTTTCTGTTCTGGTGGTCTGCAGTAAACTCTGATTATATCACTTCTGTTGCTGCCTCTGTTGATTCTGACCCCCAGAGGAGTCCACTCTCTTCCCAACTTATCCCCTACTGTTTCCTAGATTTTTCTTGCATGAATCTCTCCTTATTAAAAAAAAAATATTTTTAACATTCTTTTTCATTAAAATTAAATCCCAAATTCTCTTCCTCCTACCCTACTGAGAAGGTAAATGATATGTTGATTATATATGTGATATCATGCAAAACATTTCCATATTAGCCACATTTTTTCTAAAAAAAGCAAGAAAAAGGAAGTGAGAATATAACTACCTCAGTTCGAACTCAGAGCCCATCAGTTTTCCCTCTGGAGATGTATAGCATTTTTTATCATGAGACCTTTGGAATCGTCTTGACCATTTGTACTGATCAGAGTAGTCAAGTCATTCTCAGTGGATCATGGTACAACCTTTAAGTTTCTGTGTACAGTGTTCTCCTGGCCCTTAGTCACTTCTTATAATGCAGTAGCCCTCCATCACAATCAACTGTCACAGCTTGCTCAGCCATTGCCCAATGGATGGGCATCCCCTTTTTCTCCAGGTCTTTGTCCATGAATATCTCTCCTTAAAGCACAGGACTGCTCCTTTCCACCCCTCTCTTCCTGTGGCTGGTTTCCAAAGCCGTATCCTGGTTATGACTCATCCTGTCCCCCCAGGTCCTGTGGTTCCCTCCGTGTTCTCATTGCAGGGTCATGCCTTGCTGCCTTCTCACAAAGGTCATATGTGTCCTTCATGAGGCCTCTTGTACTGTCTCACTGTAATTGCTGCTCTCCACTTACATCTCCCATGACTTTCCCTTATCCTTTGGGTCATCGGAATTGGGAATCTTCAGAGAGCCTGGGGGTTCTGGATGGCAAGCATATTGTATCCCAGAAGAGTACTGGACTTAAAAAGAAGGGCTTTTGTGCCAGGCAGAGTACAGAATGGTCCAGAGTCCTTCCTAACCCCTGACGGGCAGGATGGTGTTTGGGGATTAGCTCTTCCCAGCTCTGGGAATGGCTTCCATTTTTCTCATCCCCAGGCTCTCAGGATAAGGCCGCCATCTTCCTTTTTTATTGACTGAAACAAAGGGCAGGTTTGGTTCTCTGTGAAGGCGAGCCCCGGCTGTCAGCCGTCCCTTTCTCACCCTGGTCTGACGGGACCCCCACTTTTTCTCAGATTCATTTGGCTACTGTGTGTGGGAGTCAGAGGGAGAAGTATTTGCGTCCCTTAAACTCTTTGCTCTAATCCTTCCTTTTCAGGAGATTTGTATTTTGAAAAAGCTGTGAATGGTTTCCTTGCTGACCTCTTTACCAAGTGGAAGGTACGCTTATGTTTTCTAGTATGGAATCTGGTGCGATGAGGCTTAAGTGTACACTTTAGCCCTTAACGTGGTAGGTGGAGACTGATTGTGAAGTCGGGAACTTCCTGGGTTCTTGAAGTTCTGGGTTCAAAACTCAACTCTGACACTGTGACTCTGTGCAAGTCACTTAATTGGCTCATCTCCTCCATCAGACAGGCAGTGAGCTCCCAGACAGGGACGTCTCAATATCCACGGGATCAGAGATCCCAGGGTCTTTGTGTTTGTTTCAAAGAAACTTAGGCAGAGCACTTATAGGTTGGAAGCCAAGGGGTTAAACCTTCAGTTGGAAAATATCTGAGTATTTCCTTCTCTCTTCCAATGGGATTGGCAGCTCAGTGGCAAGATGGAGACAGTAATGTGTCCAGAGTAAGAAGCCCTGAGTTCAAATCTGGCCTCAGACACTTAGTAGCTGTGTGATCCTAGCCACGTCACTTAACTTCTGCCTCAGTTTCCTCATCTGTAAAATAAGGATAATAGCACCTATGTCCCAGGGTTGTGTGAGGATCAAATGAGATAATAATTGTAAAGTCCACAGTGCAGGGCACAGAGTTAGCGTTATATCGATGTTAACTCTTATTATCGTTGTTAATGGCAGTGGATTTTTGATTGAGCAGCTGTGAAGTGAGCTTTATGGTGTAGAGGAGACCTACTAGGAGGAAGAGGTCTGTGAGGACTTGCAGTTGGGGAGCAGGAGATTGGGCAAGAGGCAGAGCTTGGTTTGGCCAAGTGAAAGGGGGGAGGCAAAGGGAGGGAGTTGCCTGTGAATGTGGGGTGTGCCTGGGCCAGTGACAGGAAGCTGCCGAGACCCAGAGAACTTAAAGCTCTTAGCCCAGGGCTCGCAGGGAGAAGGAGGGCCAGGAACCTGCCAAGGTAGAAGGGGCATGAAGCCCCGAGTCTGGATCCCTCCTGGGATATGAAGGGTTGAACTGGGTGAACTTGGAGCTCCTGGAGACTCCGAGGCTATGACTTGCCCCGGGTCCTGGGGCCCAAGAGCTCTTCCCCATGGATGACCCATCCTGCCCCCTCTTTGTGCTCTGCGCTCTCTTTGCCGGGGTGGGGGGAGCCCGATCACCAGGTGTCCCCCTGTTTCTGCAGTGTGGGTCTGATATCAAGTGTAGGTTGGGAGAATGGCCCTACCAGCGAGCATTGTGGCGGGGCCCCAGGGCCACGGTCCACCTGTGTCCCAGGCTCTGGGCCTGCTCTTCTATGCTGGGCTGTGGACACGAGAGCAGACCCAGCTTCCCAGGGGCTCACAGAATGCCACACTTGAGGCTGTGCCCAGCAAGTGGTGGAATTGTCTCCGTCAGGGCCGTTCCTCTTCTCCTTTTTCTTGTACAGGAAAAGAACTGTAGCCACGAAGTGACCGTGGTCCTGTTTTCCAGGACATTCTATGATGCCAAGTCCATTGGTGAGTCCTCTGCCAGCCTCCCTCCCTCGAGCCCAGCAGCCCCTCACCGTTTGCTGCGGATGCTTCCTGGCCGCGAACCAGACCGGGTGCTCCGGAGGGCAGGGCTTGCATCTGCCTCCCAGCCCCCGTCTCTTAGGGCAGGGGCACGCGGGCTCAGCAGCTGTATCCCTGATAGGGTCTCTTCTCCCAGGAGTGGCCAGTGGGTAGCACTTTCTCGTCCACAGAGGGTTAGTTGTAGAATGGCCTGGGGAGAGGGTGGATGTGGGAGGTGAGGGATCTCACCCACTCTTGCTGCTGTAGGCTGGGACTAGAACCCAGTACACCAGCCCTGGCCAGTGAGGGAGGGAAGACATGAGATGGAACCCAGAGGCGCAGAAAGGGAGGCGCCTTCCCTCCCCCCATGAGCTTTTGTGGCTCCGAGGCCCTGAGGAGGCCTCGTTGGGGCTGGGGCCTTGAGGAGCGCCTGGACCCTGGCCACAGAAGCCAGGCTGGAAAGGACACTTACTGACAAGTGAGCTGGGCACAAACGGTTTTTTCTTTCCTCATGGACTTAGGGACCATCTCAAATCCTTGCTAGGGTTCATTTGATTTTATTCTTTAAAATTTAACTTCTGACTGTTGTTAACTGAAATTTGATTTTTTTAAAAATTATTTTTCCGTGGTTACACGATTCCTGATCCCCCTCCTGAAATTTAAATTTGAAAGCCAAGTTTTCTTGACCCTTTTTGTTTTAACATAGTCGTTGACCAATATATTGCATCGCCCTTCCCAGCCCTCCTTTTGTGGAGACAAAGTAAGTGAGCCGAGGCCCGGGTCTGTTAGTGAATGCAGCTTCCCGTCGCCAGGGGCCCTCACCTTTCTCCAGACTGGAAGAAGGTCCTTCCGTGGTCATTGCAGCTCCTTGGCATGACCCTCTCATTCGTGTCCTTGTCTGGATTCTGCTTCCTTCGTGTCCTATCGGCTCGCAGGGGTCTTCTCAGGGTTCTCCGGACTCCACATAGCTCATGTGGACACAGTAAAATGCTGTGATATTCCTGCCCGAGCTCTAGTGGGCACCCATTGTATTGCTGGTTTTTGACAGGCACAGGAAGCACACTGAGGCCACGTGGGGCCTTTCTTTCCACCTCTGCCCTTGGAGTGTGCTTGCAGGAGGCATCTCTGGGCCCACGGCTGTGAACAGCTGGTGATGCCCCTAAGACTGGTGCCTCCTAAGAGAATCTTCCTTTAGAGTCAGCTCGTGGGGCGGGGGGCCCTTTTCTGTGGCTCCGCACCCTGTGGAGCGCCCTCGGGGCAGAAGAGGGCCCTTCCTAGCAGCACATCCGCCTCTGCTCTTTCCTCTTTAGATGAGTTTCCCGAGACACACCGAGCCTCAATTCGCCAGGATCATGAAGGCCGATTCTATGAAGACTTTTACAAGTAGGTTTTGACCCGCTGGTGGTGCCTTTTTTTTAAACCCCTCACCTTCTGTCTTAGAATCAGTAGTGTGTATTGGTTCCAAGGCAGAAGAGCACTGAGGGCTAGGCAGTGAGGGTGAAGTGACTTGCCCAGGGTCACACAGCTGGGAAAAGTCAGAGGCCAGATCTGAACCAGGACCTCCATCTCCAGGCCTGGCTCTCCATCTAGGGAGCCACTTAGTTGCCCCCTTCATAATTTTAAAACTCATTCAGTTGTCTGCTTCTGCCCCTAAATGTTTTCCTTTAAAAAAAATTGATGGTAATAATTTTAAGGAAGGATCCCAAATTGATCTTGTTTTCCCATTTAGCTTGTGTGCAATGGTGAATTCGTCTGCCCCCTCCCGTTTCTCTTCGTTTTCTTTGTGAGTGGAACGGTTTTCTTAAGAGCCTTCCTCCCTTCTGAAGGGATCAGAGCTTGGACTCCTGGGATTGCTGGGGGCATCCTGATGTGTCTGACAGACTCTGCTCGGATCCTCCTCTGGGGATGGGGAACGAGTCATTCTTGGACTGTTTTGGCTGAAAGCTTTTGCTTGTGTGGCACGAGGGGCCTTTGTGTAGCTCACTGCTGTGAGAGCTGCCCTCTAGGGTCCTGCGGGACAAGGCTAGACCCTCTTCTCTGGGATACCCCATCAGATACTGGACGAGACCATGTCTGACCCTCCGACGACTCCAGGCTTCACTTCACTGGAGCCTCCAATGCTGGCCCTCACTCATCATGGTGCCCATCCCACGGCAAGTGCTGGGTTCTTTTAGGCAGAGCCCAGGCCTTGTGGGGGGCTTGACCTGCTCTGACGATGACTCTCTTAGTTAGGGAGGGCAGGAGGGTAGGAATCCCATCCTCCCCTTTGAAGCTCAGCACCTGAGGCTTTTGGCTCCAAAGGGATTCGAGGCTCATGTCATTCATCCAGACTGCTGCTTTGGTAGAGGAGAGTCAGAGCAGCCTCGCCTGGTTTGGACCTGAGCTCAAATGCTCCTGCACTGAATTCCCCATGTCCCCCTCCTTCTCCTCCTGAGGCCCCTAGGGGTCCTCACACGGTCTGGACTTGGCTGAGTGCCCCCACGCCGAGTTCTTAGTGCCCCCCTCCTTCTCCTGAGGCTCACAGGGGTCCTCACACAGTCTGGACTTGGCTGAGTGCCCCCACACCGAGTTCTTAGTGCCCCCCTGCTGTCTCCTCCTCCTCTGAGGCCCATAGGGGGTCCTCACACGGTCTGGACTTGGCTGAGTGCCCCCACGCCGAGTTCTTAGTGCCCCCCTGCTGTCTCCTCCTCCTCTGAGGCCCATAGGGGTCCTCACACGGTCTGGACTTGGCTGAGTGCCCCCACACCGAGTTCTTAGTGCCCCCCTGCTGTCTCCTCCTCCTCTGAGGCCCATAGGGGTCCTCACACGGTCTGGACTTGGCTGAGTGCCCCCACGCCGAGTTCTTAGTGCCCCCCTGCTGTCTCCTCCTCCTCTGAGGCCCATAGGGGTCCTCACACGGTCTGGACTTGGCTGAGTGCCCCCACGCCGAGTTCTTAGTGCCCCCCTGCTGTCTCCTCCTCCTCTGAGGCCCATAGGGGTCCTCACACGGTCTGGACTTGGCTGAGTGCCCCCACGCCGAGTTCTTAGTGCCCCCCTGCTGTCTCCTCCTCCTCTGAGGCTCAGAGCTGTCTTCTCTCTGTGGCTGGGGGCCGGCACCCATCTTCTGCCTCCTTTTTACTCCTTTCAGAGTAGTGGTTCAGAACGAGAGACGAGAAGAGTGGACGTCGCTCTTAGTGACCATTAAGAAGCTCTTTGTCCAGTACCCAGTGCTGGTGCGGCTGGACCGGGCAGGTACCATTGCTCTGGGGGTCCCCTGGTCACTTGGGCCTGTGTCCTTGTCTGTACTGTTGCTCCTGCCTTTGACTGGTGCCAGTCAGAGGTTGGGCAGCTCCTTCCCATGAGCCCCGTGTGAGCCCTGCTCTGGGTCTGGCTCTGGACAGCTCCCTCCTGTCTGGTGGCACCATGTTCCCTGCCTTCCCCCATGTCCTCAGGAGCATGGTGTACGGGGAGCTCCGGGAGGGCCGGTGGAGAGGCAGCCCCTGGACTGAAGCCCTTCTCGGGGGCCTGGTGGGGGTATGGCCATGACCCCAGGCCCCCAAAGCTGTGGCCCACCAGCTAGCCACAAGTCCAGGCCCGTCCTGCCTGGCGGAGGGCGGCTCTCTTGTCCAAGGCCAGATGAGCCTGGCTTGGGGTCGATACTGTGTATTGGTCCAAGGTAGAAGAGTCGTCAGGGCTGGGTAATGGGGCCACAAAGCTAGTCAGTGTCTGAGGTCAGTCTTGATCCCAGGATAGCTCCCATCTCTAGGCCCTGCTCTCCATCCACGGAGCCACCTCGCTGTCCTGCTCCTGTCTTCTTCTGTGACTTATTCAGGGAAACCCGGTGTGTGGGGGAGCGTCATGGGGAAGGGGAGTTAGCCTCCCTCCTCTGGGCCCAGGAGCAGATGTCTCCTTTTGCTTAGTGGTGTCCAAGGGAGGGGTGGGCTGGCCGCCTTGGGAGGTTGTATTTGAGGGGCTTTCTCAGGGAGAAGGTGGTCTGGGCCACTCGTGAGGCAGGCCCTGTCAGCGGGGTGCTTCTCTCGGGTCACTGACAATGCCTTCCTGTCTGGAGAGGCCCGAGTCACTGAGGGGCTCCTCTTTTCTTTCCTGTTTGTGTGCAGAGGGCTTTCCTCAGGGTGACAATTCTACCTCGGCCCAAGGGAACTACTTGGAGGCCATCAACCTGTCATTCAATGGTGAGTCTGGAGCCCCGTGGCCTGCCAGCAGAACCCCCTGGATTGTTCTTCAGGGCCTGACGACCAGAACCTTGGAACCTCCTGAACGGGCAGCCCATGAGCTGAATGAGCAGATGGGGTCCTTGGGCTGGGAATGGAAGTGAGCTGCCTTCTGGGATCCACTTCATCCAGCTGGGGTGGCTTCAAAGAGTCCCTCCTTTTTTTAAACTCCTGACTACCTGTCTTAGAACTGATTACAAGTATTGGTTCCAAGAGAGAACAGCATTAAGGGCTAGGCAGTGGGGAGGCGGAGGGGGGGCAGGTGACTTGCCCAGGGTCACCCAGCTAGAAAGGGTTTGAGGTCAGATTGGAACCCCAGACCTCCTGTCTCTGGGTCTGGCTCTCTTTACTGAGCCACTTCACTGCCCCAAGGCCATGTTGTTCACCCCCGTCCCTCAATCTGGCATCTGGAGCTGCTGTGACCAGAGCAGCCTTTGTCCAGTGCCCAGTTCTAGGCCCTCTGTGTATGTGTGTCTTTGCATGTGTGCACTGGTGCCCGCTTGTCCCTGGGAGCTGGGCATTTCCCCAAGTGTGGCTAGGATGCTGCCGTCATGGCAAACCTGTCCGGTGGGTCAGCTGCTGCTGCGGTCACTCCTGAAAGGGTTGGGGGCTTTGTCTACGTGCTCATCCCTCTGCCTTAGCAGCCCAGGCGGCCTTCTGGAGCTGCTCCCCCCAATGCCCCCTGACCGTGGTCTCAGGCCTTTGTCATGCAGCGGGCATGTGGGCCCCCGCCAGGCCTTCTTCCTACGTTGGTAGGATTTGAAGATCCCAGCTTTGGACTCCAAGAGACTTCTAAACCCCTCCCGTCCAACCCCTTGTTTTACAGAGGAGGGAAACTGAGGCCCAGTGAGGAGAAGGGACTGGCTCTAGGTCACAGAAGTGGTGGAGGCTTCCGAGGCAGGATTTGAATGTAGATTCTCTGACCTCAGATCACCTGCCCTGTCCATCATAGCACCCAGGACTGGCTGGAGCTCATTCCTATGGCTGTGCCCTTCCAGAGCCCAGGGGCCGTTGGAGCCTGCATGCTCCAAAAATGTGTCCGTTTTTCAGTTAAACCCCCTGAGGCAGGGTCTGAGCCAAGAAGTAGTCACTGAAGGGCCCTGGAGCTCCCCAGATGATACACAAGATACAGAAGAAGGGACAGAACGAATCCCCAAACGCCACTGGCCAATGAAGCTGTTCCCTGACTCTGGGAGGCCCTGCCGGCAAGGCTAGCCCAGGCACTTGTCACACGGGGCTTTGCGGAGAGCTCTGGTTGGACACGATGAGGGGAGAGCTCCATAAGCCAGGCTTTTCTTGCACCCCTGAAGAGCCCCCCAGCGTGGGGGGAAGGTTTTCCTGGAGGGTCATTTTCAGGACCCGGAGCTGGGCTTGTCCCCATTTGTGGATGGGCGCCTACGTCCCGGGGGGCTCTCCCCTTGCTGGTTGATGGGAGGGGGCCCTGAAAGTTCTGCGGGGGACACCATGACTCACTGGGTCCTGCGGGGTGCTTGGTGTGTTTCAGTGTTTGACAAGCACTATATCAACCGTAACTTTGACCGGACGGGGCAGATGTCGGTGGTCATCACCCCCGGGGTCGGCGTGTTTGAGGTCGACCGGCTGCTCATGATCCTGACCAAGCAGCGGATGATCGACAACGGTAACGTCACGGGGCTCTGGGCGCCGCGTCCTCCCCGGGGCGACTCGGGCTGGCGCCTAGCGAGTGCCCAGCGTGTGTCCACAGGCCCAGAAAGCCCTCGGATACAAAGGCCGACGGGCAAGGGCCCGTGGAACAGGGCGCTCGGGGACCACCACCTGTACCCGGATCGATACACACCAAGAGGGTGCAGGACGCAGAAAGTCTGCTTGGGTGGGAGGCGCTCAGAGCTGTGGAGGGGGCACCGCTGACCAGGGAGTGCAGGTTTTCCTGGGCTCCCTCCTCTCTGCACAGGGGCCCGCGTGCGGCCACAAGGCCTGGCCGCCCATCCCCTGCGAAGCAAGGGCGGGCAGGTGGTCCACCCTAGATGGGGCCAAGGAGCGAACCGAGGACAGAGCCCGCTCTGTGCCCAAGACAGAAAGGGATCTTCTCTCTCTCGTAGGGATCGGCGTGGACTTGGTGTGCATGGGGGAGCAGCCGCTCCATGCGGTGCCGCTGTTTAAGGTGAGGAGGCCCGGGACCTCCCTTTCCTGGTCAGTCAGCTCAAATCTGCATCACGTGGCTCCTGGGTGCCACCAGCCCCGGAGACCGGAAGAAAGGCCCGAGGCTGGCCCTGGCCTCCAGGAGCTCCCAGGCTAGCGAGGGAAGCCACATGCAAACGCGTCTGCTGCAGGCTGGGTAAACCGGACAGTCAGCAGGGGCCAGCTCCAGCTTTGAGGGGATTGCCTGGGAAAGGCCGTGAGGACAAGGAGCCCATCTCTTGGGCAAGCAGGAGGAGGGCAGCTGCCATCTCAGAGGCAAAATCCTCCGGGCCCATCCCCCACGTGGAGAGCCGGGCGTTGAGCCCCCTCCTCGGCCTCCAGCTCTTTCCATGAAGCCCCTGTGTTGGCTGAGAAGAGGAGGGTGGCCGTCCGTCTGCCTGCTCTCAAGAAGGGAGGCTGAGGGAGTCTGGGTGGCACTCTGGGCCCAAAGAATGGGGCTCCAGAAGGGAGCCTTGGGGGCAGGGCTTCGGGTGCTTGGAGCCTAGGCCCTGGAGGGGAGCTGGCCGCGGGGTGGGGTGGGGGTTTGGGGCCTCTCAGGCACCAGGAATCCCGTGGAGGTTCTGAGCTGTGGGGTCGTTCCGTCGTCGCCATCTTTCTTGCTCATGGATTCTCCTCTCTCCTTCAGCTGCATAATCGAAGCGGCCCCCGGGATTCCCGCCTCGGGGACGACTACAACATCCCTCACTGGATAAACCACAGGTACTTTGGCCCCCAGAGGACCCCATGGGCCGAGGGCCTCAGAGCCAGCTCTCTCCAGGCCCTGGCAGGTCGCTCTGAGCCTTCCCAGTGACACAAGAAAACAAGGGCAGCCTCCATGCAGGGTCGGGATGGGGGAGCCTCGTCTGCCGCCCTGGGCCTGGACACGGCGACCGAGATGAGCTCCTCTTTCCTGGAGCCTCATCCTTGGATAGGGTCGTGGGGGGCCTCCCTGGGCCCCGGAGAACTTCCCCGAGCTTCCCAGGCTCAGAGCTGTAGGACTAGGAAGCAGCCTCCAGAGCGGGGCTAGGCCAGCCACCCCAATCAGGGCATCCAGAGACGAGACTTTCCGGGGCCCCGGCCTGAACTCTGGTGCTTCGTGCCCATCCCGGCACGGCCTCTGCCCTTCCTGAGCTGGGAACGGCCACGGAAACAGGCCTCTTCTGAGCCCCTTCGTGTCCTCGGCCTCTGGGCAAGACAAAAGCAGAAATGGGCAGAGGGGGAAAGTGCCAGGGCTCGGAACTGGGGCGTCTGCGTTCATGTTCACCAGCTCTTAGCTGGGTGACAGCCACTTTGAGACTCAGTTTTTAAATCTGTGAAATGGTGCCACCTACACATGTCCTGCCTAAGGGACTCTTGCGCCCTTTGTAACCGAAGGGCCCTGCGCAGTGCAGCCGAGAAGAGATCCAGAAAGGCCCTGTTAGTGCCCCCACTTTCCTTCCCTTGTGGTTGCCTCAGACATGGGGCATTCTGCAGAGAAGCCACGCTTGATCCCTTATCCCAGCAGGGATAATGGCGCCGCCAGAAAGGCCCCCTGTGATGCATGTGTGATGGAAACTCGGGCAACACGCCTGGTTCCCAGGAGAAGCTCGGAAGTTGTGCTCTTTGGCTTTGGAAAGAGCGAGCTTAAAAACCAGACAGGAGGTGGCCAGGTTGCCAAATGGTTAGAGCCAGGCCTGGAGCCAAGGGTCCTGGGATCAAATCCAGACTCAGGCTCTGCCTGGATGGGTGACCCTGGGCAAGTCATTTAACTCCCATGACTGCTCTTCTGCCTGAGAACCGAAACATAGTATTGATTTAGGAGGCTCAAAGGGTTTAAAAAAGAAAAAAACCCAAATCAGAGGGGCTTTTGGCTATAGGATTTCTCAAAATTAGGTTTTGTCCAAATCAAGTGGCCAGCAGCATAGATTATGGAATAAAGCTATTGAAGAAGGGCAGGGCTGGGAGGGGCCTAGAACAGGGGGTGTCAGGGCTGGGAGAGGCCTAGAACAGGGGGTGTCAGGGCTGGGAGAGGCCTAGAACAGGGGGTGTCAGGGCTGGGAGAGGCCTAGAACAGGGGGTGTCAGGGCTGGGAGTGTGGTTAGAACGGGGTGTCAGGACTAGGAGTGTGGTTAGAACAGGGGGTGTCAGGGCTGGGAGAGGCCTAGAACAGGGGGTGTCAGGGCTGGGAGAGGCCTAGAACAGGGGGTGTCAGGGCTGGGAGAGGCCTAGAACAGGGGGTGTCAGGGCTGGGAGTGCGGTTAGAACGAGGTGTCAGGGCTAGGAGTGTGGTTAGAACGGGGTGTCAGGGCTGGGAGTATGGTTAGAACGGGGTGTCAGGGCTGGGAGAGGCCAAGAACAGGGGGTGTCAGGTCTGGGAGTGCGGTTAGAACAGGGGGTGTCAGGGCTGGGAGAGGCCTAGAACAGGGGGTGTCAGGGCTGGGAGTGCGGTTAGAACGAGGTGTCAGGGCTAGGAGTGTGGTTAGAACGGGGTGTCAGGGCTGGGAGAGGCCTAGAACAGGGGGTGTCAGGGCTGGGAGTGCGGTTAGAACGGGGTGTCAGAGCTGGGAGTGTGGTTAGAACAGGGGGTGTTAGGGCTGGGAGAGGCCAAGAACAGGGGGTGTCAGGGCTGGGAGTGCGGTTAGAACAGGGGGTGTCAGGGCTGGGAGTGCGGTTAGAACAGGGGGTGTCAGGGCTGGGAGAGGCCTAGAACAGGGGGTGTCAGGGCTGGGAGTGCGGTTAGAACGAGGTGTCAGGGCTGGGAGTGTGGTTAGAACGGGGTGTCAGGGCTGGGAGAGGCCTAGAACAGGGGGTGTCAGGGCTGGGAGTGTGGTTAGAACGGGGTGTCAGGGCTGGGAAGTGTCTAGAACAGGGGTGTCAGAGATAGTCCATCACCATCACTTTATAGTTGATGAACTGGAGGCCCAGAAGGGTCAGCGCCTGGCCAGTCACCCAGTGAGTCAGTCTAGAGCTCGGAGCAGACCCAGACGCCTGCCGCCTGTCTGGTCCCCCACTTGTTAAACTCCAGGTTGTGGTACAGAAAGTATAAAGAGGCCGCAGAGCTGTCAGTGGGCCTGGATCGTGCCTGAATGGGTGGCTCTCGAGGGTCTCCGAGGTCTCCTGAGCAGCCCTTGAGGCTGCCCCGGGTGGCCCACAGGCAGCCTTGGCGCCTGGCAGGTTTGAGTTCGAATGCTGATGCAGCTGTCGGGAGCCCGGGGTTCAGGTGGGTGCTGAGCACCTTGGTGGAGGGCCTTTCCCTGCCTGGGAATTCCCTGTGTGGACAGACACAGGTCCAGGTGTGTCTGGGTCAGGCTCCCATCCCGGCTCACAGTGTTGGCAGGAAAGAGCTCTTGAAACCTGGGCTGCACGCCCGGTTAGACCTGGCCTTCCTTGGGCCTCTCTGCTGGCGGGCGGGCGCTGAATTCGGATGCAGCCTGGGATGGGGCCAGGGTCGTGCCTCCTGCCGGGTCAGCGTGAGCTCCCTTAGCAGCAGCCTTGGGTTCAGGGCCGGGTCGGCCCTGTGGTTTCTGGGACCTGGAGGGGTTTCCACATGGAAACTCGCTTCCCCACACAAGTGGGGAGCTGCCGTGGGCCCAGCCACGAAGGGCCGCAGTCAGTGCCACAAGTCCAGAGTCCGGCCCTTCCTCTCGTCTTCCTGGGAGGGCGAGACTCTCAGTCGTCGTCATTTAGTCATGCTTGGAGAACTCTTCATCACCCCTTTGGGGTTTTCTTGGTTCCCCATTTCCTTCTCCAGCTCATTGACAGATGAGGAAACTGAGGCCCACACGGTTAAGTGACTTGGCAAGGGTCACCCAGTTAGGAAGGGTCTGAGACTTCCTAGATCGAGGCCCAGGACTCTCTCCAGGCTAACTCCTGCTGCCCAGTGGAGAGTCTCTGACCACTGAGCCAATGTCCCGAGCTCTCTGGGCCCGAGTGTAATCCGGAGGAGGAGGTGGCAGGAGAGGTCAGCTGGGCCGCAGCCCCCGTGGGAGGGGACCCTGGCTTCCGCTCCTGGCTTGGGCCGCGGGTCTGTGCTCTGCAGGAAATGGAATCCACCTCACGCTCCTCTCTCCTCTCTGCAGCTTCTATACGTCCAAGAGTCAGCATCTGTGTAACAGCTTCACCCCACGCATCAAACTGGCAGGAAGGAAGGTAGGCCCCGGCCGTCCTGGCCTCTCCTCAGGGCCTCGGGCCTGGCATTGTTCCTCTCCGCCGGCCCGGCCCTGCTCCCCTGGCCTTGCAGTCCCCGGCAGCACGACTGCCTCACGTCCCTGCACAGGTCAGAGACCTGAGACCTGAATTCAAGCTCTGCCCTTGACCTGAACTGGCCAGAACCCCTCCGAACCTCCGAGTGCCTCAGGCCAGGCACGTGTTGGCACTGGCTGTCTCTTTGGGCGTTCCTAGAGCGGCCTTTCTCAACGATGGCCACCCGGGCGTTCCTGAGGTCAGGCTTGTTTGTCTATAAAGTTTCATTGTTTTCCTTCAGTTGTGTCTGGCTCCCCGTGAGCCCATTTGGGGTTTGTTTGGTTTTTGGCAAAGATACTGGAGTACTTTACCGTTGCCTTCCGCAGCTCATCGTGTTTTATTTTCGTTTTTTAAACCCTCACTTTTCATCTTAGAATCACTACCGAGTATCGAGTTCAAGACAGAAGAGTGGGAGGAACTGAGCAATGAGGGTTAAGTGACTCACCCAGGGTCACACAGCTAGGAGGTGTCTGAGGCCAGATTAGATCCAGGACCTCCCGTCTCTTTCCACTGAACCACCACCTTGCTGCCCCTGGCTCAGCTCATTTTACCAGTGAGGACCTGAGGCAAACAGGGTGAAATCACTTGCCCAGGGTCACACAGCTAGTCAGTGTCTGAGTCACATTTGAACTTAGGAAAATGAGTCTTTTTGACTGTAGGCCCTGTGCTCTGTGCACTCCGATGTCCCCTGGCTGCCCCTTTTCTAGCTCCCCCTCCGAAGTACCGGGAGCCCATTTTCTTCTATTACTGCCAGAACAATGGGTCTCCACAAATTGAAAGCAGAGGCAGATGAGAGCATCAGCTGGCTTCCATTAAGCTCAAAATGAAGGAGATTTGCAAAAAATATATTCATCTTCCTATGAAACGATTCATTTTGGAAAGTATAATTCTTTTTCATTAAAATCATTTCTTTATGTAGCAGTTAGGTAGCTCAATGGATAGAGTGCCAGGCCTAGAGTCAGGAGGTCCTGGGTTCAAATCTGGCCTCAAGACACTTCCCAGCTGTGTGACCCTGGGCAAGTCACTTAACTTCCATTGCCCAGCCCTTCCTGCTCTTCTGTCTTAGAACTGATACTAATACAGAAGGTAAAGGTTATTAAAAAAAAAAGAAAAATGTTTAAAAATATGTGTTCTATTAACGTCACATGCTCACATAAAAGGGTTCTGGTAGTGTAACTGTTAAATTGTTAAAATTGACCAATTTGAATTTCTAATAGGGTAAATCGGGATGGATATAACCTCAGTGTATCCTGAGTCATTTTTAAGAGTGTCCTGAAGGGTCCTGAGATCAACAAGGTGGCAAATCCTTGCCCTACCCTGTTGAAAGCCCCCAGCTAATCCCAACAAACAGGGTTTTGAGCTGAAATTAGTTTATAAGAATCACACTTTCCCAACTTGGATGCCAGTGCCAGTAGTCTCAGTGGATGCTTCGGGGATTAATTAGAATTAATAGAAAAAAAGGTTAATTGGAAGGGACCTTGGAGCCGTTGGCCACGCTTGTGGCTGTGGCATGGTCATGTGTTGATTTACAGGCGCACAAGCTGAGGCCTGGCCTGGGAATGGCCCCCATCTGCTTAAAATTCCAGAGCTCTTGGGTGACCTGCGGTCCGAGAGAACCGCTTTGAAATGAGGCCATTTTAAGCAGAAAGAACGAGGCTCTGCTAACCTGGGGAACCTGGAATGAACATTTTTTGAAAAGATAAATTGTCAAAGACAGTAACTTCCTTTGTTCTGTCTTTTCTGCTCTCCCTTCTAATGTTTTCTTTTTATTTTTTTACAGCCTGCAACCGAAAAGGCAAAAAACGGCCGGGATACCTGTAAGTATTTCTTAGCTCTGATTCTTCTGTCATCTTGGGTGCTGTTCCCTGACAGTATAGGACAATGATGGCGAACCTTTGAGGGCGATGGCCTCAGGCAGCCAAGGAGAGAGGGAGGGGAGCAGCCCAGCTCCGTATCCTTCTGACTTTCTAGGGGGAACTCTGGCAAAATCTGTGTTGGGGTGATGGCACTGTGCCCACAGAAAGAACTCTGAGTGCCCCCCTCTGGCACATGTGCCATAGGTTCACCGCCGTGGGCCCAGGATATTCCCTAACAGCCCATATTTCTCTGTTGTCTTGGGGGCTATTTGTTCTCTGACAGTCTAAAACATTCTCTGCCAGTCTAGAATGTCAGCCCTTGAGGGAATCACTAACCTTGATGTAGTCATGGAGAGTTTCCCCAGCACTTACATCCCTCCTTGGTCACATGCCTGGGAAGTTGATGAAGCCACTATCACTGGCTTCCCAGGTTCTAGATGAGGTCCTTGGGGAGGCTTGAAGGGGAAGGAAGGAACTCGCACAGAGTTCCTGCACTAGTCCTAGAGCACCAAATGTGCATGGGGAAGAATTTGGGAAGTTTCTAGGACCCTGAGAGGTCAGGCTTAGTGGGCAGCAGTCCCCAGGGCCCGGAGGAGGCCCAGAAGGGCAGGGCCTCTGACCCCTTCCTGCTCGGAGAAGCTGTTCTTCTCCGTCTCCAGCTCTGACCTTACTCACTCTGTCATGTGGCCGAATTGCTTTCCCTCCTGGGGAAATGGAGGTTTGACCAGATGATGTCCGAGGTCTCTTCAGATTTGGGGGGCCTGTTTTTAAGAGGGGACACAGGGCAGTTTGTCTCTGAGAGGGGAGCTCTTCATTGCTATGGTCCTTGGAGGAAATGTGTTGCTCTAAGGCTGTCCTGCTGTGGGTTCTTCCTCTTGTCCCAGATTATGACCTTTCTTTAGCTTAGATCTGTGGTGTCCTGCTTAAATAGAAATGGGGCCACTAAACTGTACAGAAGGCCCCTGTGGGCCACACGCTGACTCAGAAAACCACATGTTTTATTGTGTTTGTATTTATTTTATTCCAGATTTCCCAATTGCATTAAAAAAAGCCCCGCAACCTTCTGCTTTAAAATGGACACCGTGTATTGGCTCCAAGGCAGAAGAGCGGTGGGGCTTGGTGGTTGGGGTTAAATGGCTTACCCAGGGTCACCAGCTAGGAAGCATCTGAGGCCAGATTTCCCAGGTACCCTTTAATCTGGTTTGGGACCATTGGCCAGTGTTGTGGCCCCCTTTTGACCTCTCTGGTGGGGCAGATAATCCGGGCAGATTGCACATGAAATTCAGCCCGGGGCAGCGACAGCTTGGGGAATTTAGCTCAGTTGTCCTCGGCCAACATGTCTCCCCAGAGCTCTTCTCCAAGCTTCGGTGACTTGGGCTAGAACCCTCCAGAGATGGTCCTGTTGACCAAGCCTTCGAGGCCTCAGGCCACACTTTGCCCTACTGAGGCTTCTCTCAGCTGGTTAGCAGATGTTTTTAAAGCAACCTTTTCCTGACCTGGAGTCGAGCCTTCTAAGCTCTCCTCCATCGGATCAGCCAGTCAGGCTCGCTGCACATTGTGAGGCCCTTTTGGGCCTCTTCCACCCACCGCTGTGTGCTGAGAGAAAGCTAGAAACAGAGTCTGTCCTCAGGGGCTGCCGCCTAAGGTGGGGCACCTCAGAGGGGACCAGGAAAGGCTGGACCTGTGTGACCTCCTTAAGAAGCCCAGGGGTGGCGGCAGAGCCAAGGACGAGCTCAGTGAGGAGCAGGAAAGACTGGCAGTCGCTGTTGCTGTTTTTTTTTTCTTTTTTTATAGTATTTTATTTGATCATTTCCATGCATTTTTCATTAAAGACAAAGATCATTTTCTTTTCCTCCCTCCCACCCCCCGTGGCCGACGTGTGATTCCACTGGTATCATATGTGTTCTTGACTTGAACCCATTGCCATGTTGTTAGTATTTGCATCAGAGTGTTTGCTCCGAGTCTTTCCTCTGTCATGTCCCCTCAGCCATTGTAGTCAGGCAGTTGCTTTTCCTTGGTATTTCTATTCCCTCAGTTTGTCCTCTGCTTTTGGATAGTGTTTTTTTCTCCTTGATCCCTGCAGATTGTGCAGGGACATTACACCACCACTAATGGAGAAGTCCATTACGTTCGATGATACCACAGTGTGTTTGTCTCTGTGTACAATGTTCTCCTGGTTCTGCTCCTCTCGCTCTGCATCACTTCCTGGAGGTTGTTCCAGTTCACATGGAAATCCTCCACTTTATTATTCCTTTTGGCACAATAGTATTCCATCACCAACATATACCACAATTTGTTCAGCCATTCCCCAATTGATGGGCATCCCCTCATTTTCCAATTTTTGGCCACCACAAAGAGCGCAGCTATGAATATTCTTGTACAAGTCTTTGTGTCCATTATCTCTTTGGGGTACAGACCCAGCAGTGCTATGGCTGGATCAAAGGGTAGACATTCTTTTATCGCCCTTTGTGCATAGTTCCAAATTGCCCTCCAGAATGGCTGGATCAGTTCACAACTCCACCAGCAATGAATTAATGTCCCTACTTTGCCACATCCCCTCCAGCATTCATTACTTTCCATAACTGTCATGTTAGCCAATCTGCTAGGTGTGAGGTGATACCTCAGAGTTGTTTTGATTTGCATCTCTCTGATTATAAGAGATGTGGAGCACTTCTTCATGTGCTTGTTAATAGTTTTGATTTCTTTATCTGAAAACTGTCTATCCATGTCCCTTGCCCATTTATCAATTGGGGAATGGCTTGATTTTTTGTACAATTGATTTAGCTCTTTATAAATTTGAGTAATTAAACCTTTGTCAGAGGTTTTTATGAAGATTTTTTCCCAACTTGTTGTTTTCCTTCTGATTTTAGTTACATTGCTTTTGTTTGTACAAAAGCCTTTTAATTTGATGTAGTCGAAATTATTTATTTTACATTTTGTGATTCTCTCTATGTCTTGCTTGGTTTTAAAGTCTTTCCCTTCCCAAAGATCTGACATGTATACTATTCTGTGTTTACCCAATTTACTTATGGTTTCCTTCTTTATGTTTAAGTCTTTCACCCATTTTGAATTTATCTTGGTGTAGGGTGTGAGGTGTTGATCTATTCCTAGTCTCTCCCACACTGTCTTCCAATTTTCCCAGCAGTTCTTATCAAATAGTGAATTTTTGTCCCAAGACCTGGGATCTTTGGGTTTATCGTATACTATCTGGCTGAGGTCGCTTTCCCCCAGTCTATTCCACTGATCCTCCTTTCTGTCTCTTAGCCAGTACCAAATTGTTTTGATGACTGCTGCTTTGTAATATAGTTTGAGGTCTGGGACTGCTAGGCCCCCCTCATTAGTGTTTTTTTTCATTATTTCCCTGGATATCCTTGATCTTTTGTTATTCCAAATGAACTTTGTTATGCTTTTTTCCAAATCAGTAAAGAAATTTTTTGGGAGTTCCATGGGTATGGCACTAAATAGATAAATAAGTTTGGGCAGGATAGTCATTTTTATTATGTTGGCTCGTCCTACCCATGAGCAGTTAATGTTTTTCCAATTGCTCAAGTCTAGTTTTAGTTGTGTGGCGAGTGTTTTGTAGTTGTGTTCATATAGTTCCTGTGTTTGTCTTGGGAGGTAGATTCCTAGGTATTTTATTTTGTCTAAGGTGATTTTGAATGGGATTTCTCTTTCTAGTTTTTGCTGCTGAGCTGTGTTGGAGATATATAGAAAAGCTGATGACTTATGTGGGTTTATTTTGTATCCTGCAACTTTGCTAAAGTTGTTGATTATTTCGATTAGCTTTTTGGTTGAATCTCTAGGATTCTTTAAGTAGACCATCATGTCATCTGCAAAGAGTGATAACTTGGTCTCCTCCTTGCCTATTTTGATGCCTTCAATTTCTTTTTCTTCTCTAATTGCTACTGCTAGTGTTTCTAGTACGATGTCAAATAATAGAGGTGATAATGGGCATCCTTGTTTCACTCCTGATCTTATTGGGAATGCATCTAGTTTATCCCCATTGCAAATGATATTAGCTAATGGTTTTAGATATATACTGTTTATTATTTTTAGGAATGACCCTTCTATTCCTATGCTTTCTAGTGTTTTTAATAGGAATGGGTGTTGTATTTTATCAAAGGCTTTTTCTGCATCTATTGAGATAATCATGTGGTTCTTGTTGGTTTGCTTGTTAATGTGGTCAATTATGTGGATGGTTTTCCTAATATTGAACCAGCCCTGCATCCCTGGTATAAATCCTACTTGATCATGGTGGATGACCCTTCTGATCACTTGCTGAAGTCTTTTTGCTAGTATCCTATTTAAGATTTTTGCATCTATATTCATTAGGGAGATTGGTCTATAGTTTTCTTTCTCTGTTTTTGACCTGCCTGGTTTTGGAATCAGTACCATGTTTGTGTCATAAAAGGAGTTTGGTAGTACTCCCTCTTTGCTTATTATGTCAAATAGTTTGTATAGTATTGGGATTAACTGTTCTCTGAATGTTTGATAGAATTCACTGGTGAATCCATCAGGCCCTGGGGATTTTTTCTTAGGAAGTTCTTTGATGGCTTGGTGGATTTCATTTTCTGATATGGGATTATTTAAGAATTCTATTTCCTCTTCTGTTAGTCTAGGCAGTTTGTATTTTTGTATATATTTGTCCATATCACTTAAATTGGTATATTTATTGCCATATAATTGGGCAAAGTAATTTCTAATGATTGCCTTAATTTCCTCTTCCTCAGAGGTGATGTCCCCCTTTTCATCTTTGATGCTGTTAATTTGCTTTTCTTCCTTCCTTTTTTTAATTAGATTGACCAGTACTTTGTCTATTTTGTTTGTTTTTTCAAAGTACCAGCTTCTTGTCTTATTTATTAAATCAATAGTTCTATCACTTTCAATTTTATTAATTTCTCCCTTAATTTTTAGGATTTCTAGTTTGGTTTTCTGCTGGGGGTTTTTAATTTGGTCACTTTCGAGTTTTTTTATTTGCATTTCCAATTGATTGATCTCTGCTCTCCCTAGTTTGTTAATATATGCACTCAGGGATATGAATTTACCTCTGATTACTGCTTTGGCTGCATCCCAAAAGGTTTGAAAGGATGTCTCGCCATTGTCATTTTCCTCGATGAAATTATTAATTGTTTCTATGATTTCTTCTCTAACTAAACGATTTTGGAGTATCATATTGTTTAGTTTCCAATTAGTTTTTGATTTGGTTTTCCATGTACCATTACTGATCGTTATTTTTATTGCCTTGTGGTCTGAAAAGGCTGCATTTATTATTTCTGCTTTTCTGCATTTGTGTGCCATGTTTCTGTGACCTAATGTATGGTCAATCTTTGTGAATGTGCCATGTGGTGCTGAGAAGAAGGTGTATTCCTTTTTATCCCAATTTATTTTTCTCCATATGTCTATTAATTCTAATTTTTCTAAGATTTCATTCACTTCTTTTACCTCTTTCTTATTTATTTTTTGATTTGATTTATCTAAATTTGATAATGGTTGGTTTAAGTCTCCCACTAATATGGTTTTACTGTCTATTTCTTCCTTCAATTCTCCTAGTTTCTCCATTAGAAATTTGGGTGCTATATTATTTGGTGCATATATGTTGATTAGTGATATTTCCTCATTATCTAAAGTCCCTTTTAACAAAATATAATAACCTTCCCTATCCCTTTTGATCAGGTTTATTTTTGCTTTGGCTTTATCAGATATCATGATTGCCACTCCTGCCTTCTTTCTGTCACTTGAGGCCCAGAAGGTCTTACTCCATCCTTTAATTCTGACCTTGTGGGTGTCTACCCGCCTCATGTGTGTTTCTTGGAGACAACATATGGTAGGGTTTTGGATTCTAATCCATTCTTCTATTTGTTTACGTTTTATGGGTGAGTTCATCCCATTCACGTTCAATGTTATGACTGTCACTTGTGGACTCCCTGGCATTTTGATATCCTTCCCTAATTCTAACCTTTCTTCTTCAGCTCTACCTTTTAGTCCAGTGATTTACTTTAAATCAGTCCCCCTTGTATTTCCCTTTCTACCCCCCTCCCTTTTAATTCCCTCCCTTATTTTCCCCTGTAGTCTTTTTAAAAATTCCCCCCCCCACCCTCTCCCTCCCTTGTACTGCTTCCCTCCCCACCAGTCTGTTTTTTACCCTTCTACTCCTCTATAGGGCGCAAATCTATTCTCTTCCCCAATGGATTGGATTGTTCTTCCCTCTTTGGGTCAGTTTCAAAGTACGTAAGAGTTGAATATTTCCTATCTCCGACCTCTTTACCCTTCCAGTGTATCGATGTTCTCCCCCCTCCCGCCATGAGCTTCTTTGTGACATATAAATTTACCCCCATTTGTTTCTTTTCCCATTTCTTTTAGTCATAACCTCTTTTCTTTTTTAGCTTTAGTCATGTATATATATATATATATATACATACACATGTATATGTATTTATGCATGCATATCTCTATATACCTATTTATGTCTTGTCCTTTCATCCTATACAGTTTGTCCCTTCCCTCTGAGTGTAGTTCTTCTAGCTGCTTAGGTGATAGCAACAGTTTTTAAGAGTTGCCAATGACCTCTTTTCTTATAGGGATACATATCATTTTAACTTATTGAGTCTCTTAAAAAAAACCTTTGTTGTTGTTGTTTTTCCCCTCTTTTTTAATTACCTTTTGATGATTCTCTTGAATTCTGTGGTTGGACTTCAAATTTTCTGTTCAGGTCTGGTCTTTTATTTATGAATGCTTGGAATTCCTCTGTTGTGTTAAATGACCATACTTTCCCCTGTAAGAATATAGTCAGTTTTGATGGGTATTTTATTCTTGGCTGTAGGCCTAGTTCCCTTGCTTTCCGGAATATCATATTCCATGCCTTTCGGTCCTTCAGTGTGGATGCAGAAAGATCCTGTGTTATCCTCACCATGTTTCCATGGTATCTGAATGGTTTCTTTTTGGCAGCTTGTAATACCTGTTCTTTTATCTGATTGTTTTTGAATTTGGCTATAACATTTCTTGGTGTTGTCAGTTGGGGATTAAAAACAGGGGGTGATCTGTGGATTCTTTCAATCTCCACTTTCCCCTCTTGTTCTAGGATTTCGGGACAGTTTTCCTGGATAATTTCCTCTAGTATTATGTCCAGGCTTTTTCTTTTGTCGTGGTCTTCTGGTAGTCCAATTATTCTTAAATTGTCTCTTCTTGAACGATTTTCTAAATCGTCTGTTTTGTGAATGAGATGCTTCACATTTTCCTCAATTTTTTCATTCTTTTTGTTTTGTCTTATAGTGTCCTGCTGCCTTGTGAGGTCACTTGATTCTAGTTGTTTTACTCGGGTTCTTAAAGATTGGATTTCATCTTTGGCTTTTTGGTCGTCTTTTTCCTTCTGGTCTGAGTTTCTTTGAAGATTGTCTTTCATCCTCTTTATCTCGTCTTTCATCTCCTTTGCTTCATCTTTCATCTCCTTTGCCTCATTTTCCAGCTGGATGATTTTGGCTTTCAGGACACTATTTTCTTGTTTTAGTTCAAGTGCCTCTGTTTCCAGATGACTTATCTTAATTTTTAAGTTCTTTTCCCAATTGTCTTCAGCCTCTCTTAGCTGTGTTTTGAGTTCTTCCACAGCCTGTATCCAATTCGCTGGGATTTCTGGTTTATCGTTTGCTAATCTCTCCCCCTCTGTTCCATTTGGTGAGTAGTAGCTGTCTATTGTAGTTTCTTTCTTCTGTTTCTGTTGTTTGTTCAAATTCACCCCTTCTTTCCTCCCTGTATTTGTCTGTGCTCTTGTTCCTCTCATTTTTCTGTTTTTTAGGGACTTCTATCAGTCTCCCCTCTTGGAGCTTTAACAGAGGATCTCTTGGTGTAAACTCTGAGGGAGGGTTGTTGGGGGTTTGAGCTTTCCTGTCCTCTGGAGGCTTTTGATTGGCTTAAAGTTCAGCAGTCAGTGAGGATGGATGGGGAGCCTGGGCTTCCCTGTGTTCTGGAGACTTTTGATGGGATTGAGTTCAGCTTATTTGGGATGGATTTATTCTGAGTTTTAAACTTCCTGGACGGCTGGAGCAGATATGGAGGATCTCTAAAGCTCTAGCCAGGCTGCCAGGTCTATGCTCCTTCTAGGCTGCCATCTTGACTTCGCCTCTAGGTTTCTGTTTTTTCAGAAGACCCAGCTCTCTAAGGGGGGAGGGGTTGTGGCTTGCCTGGACTCTGAGGGCTCCTGATGAGATTAGGTTCAGGTGGTTCTTTCAGAAGACCCTGCTCTCTAAGGGGGGAGGGGTCGTGGCTTGCCTGGACTCTGATGGCTCCTGATGGGATTAGGTTCAGGTAGTGTGGGCCGAATGATCCCGGAGCCAAAAAAGAAGAAAGAGAAAAGCAGCAACCTCCTCTTCTACAGTCTGTGTTGAATGCCCGGAAACTGGCCCGGGTTACTTTCAAGGCAAGCTCCCCGGAGCACCCCCCTTGCCAGCCCTGAGTTCTCCGTCCTCTCAGCAGCTCTAAGGGCTCCTGATGGGATTAGGTTCAACTGGTTCTTTCAGAAGACCCTGCTCTCTAAGAGGGGAGGGGTAGTGGCTTGCCTGGACTCTGATGGCTCCTGATGGGATTAGGTTCAGGTAGTGTGGGCCGAATGATCCCGGAGCCAAAAAAGAAGATAGAGAAAAGCAGCAACCTCTTCTTCCTCAGTCTGTGTTGAGTGCCCAGAAACTGGCCCGGGTTACTTTCAAGGTAGGCTCTTCGGAGCCACCCCTTTGCCAGCCCTGAGCCCTCTGTCCTTTCAGTAGCTCTGAGGGCTCCCGATGGGATTGGGCTCAGATGGTGCCCCGAAGCTGGGACCTCCCCCGAGACCCAGAGGGAAGAACCCAGCCAGGAGGCCACAGGCTTCCCCCTTCTCTCTATGCTTCCCTGCCGTCTGTGTTGGGCGCTCCGGAGACTGGCTCAGGTTGCTTTCAAGGTGAGTCCTCAGAGCCCTGAGGTTCCCGCTGCTGCCGTGGGCTCAGCACTCTGGGTTGGGGGGGATGGGTCCTGGGACCTTCTTTCTGTCTACCCCTTAGATCTGAGTGATCTAGGGTTCTGGCTTTTGGGGTGCGGTACCTTTTGATCCAGGTCCAGGAGGAGGTTTCCCCAGGTCTATCCTGTTGTTCAGCTTGAATTTCGGTGGCCTAGGAGCACTTTGTTTTCGATCGGTAGGGAAGGGTTTCGGAGGTCTGAACTTTCGCCGCTTCTACACCGCCATCTTGACCGGAAGTCTCCGCTGTTGCTGTTGGAGCACAGACTGGAGAGGAGTGAAGGAAAGGCTGGGCAGAGGGGGCCTCTGGGGAGCTCAGTGGAGTGGGCTCTTGTTGGTCCTCTGTGAGGGCCCTTTTCTCCTGCTTGGGGCAGTCTGAGGGAGGTTTCCTGGTCCTGCGGATTTTCTTTTTCTTTTTTTTTAAACCCTCACCTTCCGTCTTGGAGTCAATACTGTGTATTGGGCAATGGGGGTCAAGTGACTTGCCCAGGGTCACACAGCTGGGAAGTGTCTGAGGCCAGATTTGAACCTAGGACCTCCTGTCTCTAGGCCTGGCTCTCAATCGTCTGAGCTACCCAGCTGCCCCTCGGATTTTCTTAAGCACTTTGCCTTATGGGATCTGGCCCATGCTGTAACTGAAGCATCTCCTAGCCCTGTTCCCATCATGCCTTGTGCTTTACCCGTTAGAACCTAAGCAAGACTATAGAAGGAGTAAACATTTATAGGTGCCTTCTGTGTGTCAGGCCCTGTGCTACAAGTAAGGGAAGGAAAGAGAGTTCTAGAGCACAAGTAGAATGGGGCCTGGGCTCACCCAAGTTCATTCTGGCCCTTGGAGCGGTCCTGTAGCGTCTGTCTGGAGAGCGCCCAAGATCAGGGCAGCTGTCCTGGTGGTCAGGAAGCCGTGCCTCGCCATGAGCCTCGGTCCGCCCTCTGTCTGGCCACCCCTCTCTCCCATTGTTTCTGGGGGTTCCTCATTTCTCCTTATTTGTGCATTGCAGCCATCGGGACCCCAAAGGAATCAGAGAATGCCCTGCCCATCCAGGTGGACTATGATGCATACGATGCCCAAGTGTTCAGGCTGCCTGGCCCGGCCCGTGCCCAGCGCCTCACCACCTTCAGGTCCTCGGGCACATTGACAGGGGCTCGCCGTGGGGAGGGACAGTGCTCCCGTGGGGAGGGAGGGACTCTGGCCCAGAGCTTGCCTGACCCCAAGCTACTGAGAGGAGCCGGTTTATGGCCGAGATACCCAGGGAGGCTGCCTAGGAGCTTGCTGGGGAGGACAGAGGTCGGGAGGGGGGGTGTCATTTTTTATTTTTTATTTTTTTTAACTCCCTCCCTTCTGTACTAGAATCAATACTGTGTATTGATTCCAAGACTGAAAAATGGTAAGGGCTTGGCAATGGGGGTTAAGTGACTTGCCCAGGGTCACACTGCTAGGAAGTGCCTGAGACCAGATTTGAATCCAGGACTTTCTGTCTATAAGCCTGTCTCTCAATCCACTGAGCCACCCAACTGCCCCAGGGGGCATCATTCTTAAGGGCAGTTGTCTGTGAGGCTACAGCGTAGTGCAGTGGAGAGTGAAGAGAGAACTGGGTACAAATTCCCCTCTGACCCTAACCCCCGGTGCAGAACGTGAAGTTCAGAACATGTCAATGAGCACTCCATTTTGGAGTGCTCTTGCCCCTTCTAAGCTGTGTAGCTCGTCTCTCCATGACCATACGGTGTTGGCACGCATGCCCCTTACAAAGTTCTGAGCCGTAGTCGTGTGCGTTTGGCAGTTCTGGAATCCTCGGCCCATCTTGTGTAGGAGATGCCGTTTCCTTCCTGTAGAATCCCAGAATGCTCTGGTTCTCAGAGCAGCTATCTTTCATCTTCTGACCCGGCCAGGAAGGCCCAGCTCTCTGGGAGCCTGTGGGTGCTAAGGCTGATGGGTCCGGAAGCCCCAGGGGAAGATTCCAAGGGGCTTCAGCCTTTGGACGTTAATCCCACCTGGGGCACTCACTAGCTGTGTGCCTGTTGGCAAGTTAAGTTTTGAGGCTTCAGGTTTTTTTCATCAATGAGATGGGAGATACTTCTGCCAGTTTCAACTAAACAAACACTGGAGATAGAAGAAGAGGCAGAAGCCCGATCCTGCCCTCAAGGAGCTTCTAGTCTACAGCTGTCCTGAGCAGTCTGTAGACAGGATCAGTCAGGAGTGAGGAGAGGGGAAGGTGGTGGGACATGGCTAAATCTCAGGAAACCCACGTGATAACCCTGGCACATCTGCTGGGTAACCTCAGGCAAATTGTGGGCCCTCCGTACGAAACGAAGGGTTAGACAGAGGGCTTGCCAGCAGCCGCACTGCTTTCTGGGTCAGAAATGCTGTGAGCATTTGTGGGCTGGAGCTGGGGAATCCCAGGATGTCATAGTAAAAAGGACCATTGTGGGGTGGTGGACAGAGAGCTGGCTTCGGGGCCCGGGGGAGCCGTGTGACCTGGGCCAAGTCCCTCTGCTGACTCTTCAAGAGCGGGGTAGAGGCAGGTTCTTTCTTAACTGGCGAAGCCACAGGGCCAAACCCTAGTGGAAAAGTTCTAGCGTCCAGATTCCTAGGACCAGCCGGCTGGCACGGAGGACACTTGAGGGTTTCTGAAGCCCCTTTTGTGACCCTGGTTCAGTGAGACAGTGTATATAGGTATGCGGAAGCACAGTGACCTGTCCAAGACCACACAGCCAGTCCGTGCTGGTCACATTCTCTGGGCTGCCTTCTCCTTGGTAGGAAGAATGCCCTGGGGGCAGTCAGTCGTGTGGGCTCATCAGGAGTGGACGGCACCTTCTGTGGGGACTCACCCTCATCCTGTCCTTGGTCAGGTCCATGAGGGAACGTGAGAGCCACGGCCGGAAGAGCTCCAGCAGTTTCGACGTGTCATCCAGCCCCTCAGTGCAGAGCCGTACCCTGCTGCCCGAGGAGGGGAGGAGCCAGGCCTCAGACGACAGCTCCCTGGGCAAGGGCTCCCACATCCTGATGATCCCCCACTCCCACCTGCACCAGTATGACGTCAGCAGCTCTCTCGGCTACCCCAGCACCCGAGGTCAGTGTGGGCGCTGTAGGAGCCCCCGGCTCTCCTTTTTTCATTTGGCATCTGAGCTGTGATCTCCCCCTGCCCACGCACTCGGGCATCTCTGTAGAGAAGAGCTGTGGGAGGCTGTCTGGGCCAGCGAGGGCTAATTTGGGTCTTGCTGACCCCCTGACTCTGCCTCCTCCCCACGGGGGCCATTGCTGTCTCTCGTGCCCCTGCCCACTCAGGACCTTTTTAGGCCCCTTCTGGACGTTTCTAAGTAGATAAGACTTCCCTTGTAGAAATCTGTGCCAGCTGCTCTCGCTCATGGCACTCTCGTGCCATCTTGGGAGATGCTTGGTTGTCTCTGTTTTCCGCGTGTCTCACTCTCCTTGTGCTTGTCCTTGGGGCCCACAGATGTCCTGGAGAACCTGATGGAGTCCCAGCAGCGAGACTCAAGTGCGCCTGGGAGGTTCCACGTGGGCAGTGCCGAGTCCATGCTGCACGTGCGTCCTGGCGGCTACACGCCCCAGCGAGCGCTGATCAACCCCTTTGCTCCGTCCCGCATGCCCATGAAGCTGACCTCCAACCGGAGGAGGTGGATGCACACCTTCCCCGTGGGTAAGTGCGGGTGCTGGCCTCTGCTGCCCCTTCCTTGCCCCCTCCCCCCGGGATTGCTGCTCTCAACTCACCAGGTTCTAGCTTCAATAAATATCTCCCTTCCTCCCTGGCTCCCTGCCTCCCTGCCTTCCTGCCTCCCTCCCTCCCACCTTCCCATCCTAGCATCAGCAAAAGAGCAGTGAGGGTTGGGCAGTGGGCATTAAGTGATTGCCCAGGGTCATACAGCTAGCAAGTACCTGAGGGCAAATTGGAACCCAGGACCTCCTGACTCCTGACCTGGTGTTCTGACCACTGTGCCACTTCACTGCAGAGCCTGCTAGACTAGGGGAACATGGAGATGGGGGAGGTTCTTGCCACCCACGAGTTGATAGTTTCCTCGGAGAGAGGACATAGAGATGGAGAAATGCAAGGCAGAGTGGAGTGGAAAGGGCCGAGGCAGAGCCTGGGGGGCTCCTGCCCACAGGCTCAGGTAGAGGAGGTGAAGGGTGCCCTCTCCTAGGCCAAGGCAGGGCCCCCGGAGGCCCCTGTCATCGTCTGAGCCAGGGGTCAGGTGCCTGCTCTTAGGCCGGGGGTCGGGGCACTTGCCTGCACGCCAAGGATATTTAGGAGGGAGAACTTAAACCCCAGTTCCTTTGAGACGCGGGTAAGAGTGTGTCCTGAGGGGTCTCCAGGTAGAGGATATGGAACCTCAGAGAAGTGTCTGGTGAGTGTCAGGCCCACAAGTGACTTTACCAAGGGCTGAGAGTGGGCTGGCCAAGAGGAGGAGGGGAAGGGGGAAGCAGGGACCTGCCCCAGACCAGTGGCTGCTTGCCTGGACAGGTCCATCTGGAGAAGCCATCCAGATCCATCACCAGACTCGCCAGAACATGGCGGAGCTCCAGGGCAGGGGGCAGCGCGATCCCACTCACTCATCTGCAGAGCTGCTGGAGCTGGCATACCACGAAGCGGCAGGAAGGTGAGGACTGGGAGAGGGGCGCCTCGCGGCCAGGGGTGTAGACAGGTGACGCAGGCCCAGGGCACCTGGCCCCCGACCCAAGGCCGGTGATGCCAAGAGTCTGAGGGATGAGCTCCGGCTGAAGGGGACTGTGGGGCCTCAGAAACAGCTGTTGCCAGCAGGCTTAAGGGCTTGCCATCTCGGGGGGGCCTGGGCAGATTTTCCCCAGCTGTGGGAGGCTCCTGGAAGTCTCTCCTGACTGTAGGAGTGCCAGGGCTGCCCAGATCAGCCTTGGCTCACACCTCGCTCAGCACCCCACTTCTCTTCTGCTTCTGCCCCCCTTTGGCAAACCTGGGATGACACACATTTCTGCGACTCTCCTACGTTTACAAGATGCCTTCCTCACGACAGCCTGAGGAGCTGGGATCCCACCAAGAAGGCTTCTTTGAGAAAACCGAGGCAGGTGGCCAGTAGCTGGTCACTGCTTTGCCCAGAGTTACCCAGCTGGCCTTGGAATGGAGTGTCTGCTGGGATGAGGCATCTCATGGGGGGGAGGGCATGCTCGCGTCTCTCATAAGGAAGGTTTAACAAACCCTTGATTAGGATAGCGATGGGACAGGGGATCCCCGGGTGAGGACGTTTGCGCTCCTGAACCAGATTGGCACCTCTTTGCAGTCTTAGGGAGCTGGCCTAGTATGTACCTGAGTCTTCCTGGCTTTGAGGCCTGCTCTCTAGCCACTGTCCCAAGCAAGGGGTGGGGAGATCAGGAAAGGCCCCAAACAGGCTGAGCCCAGGATCCCAGGAGGCCGAGGTGTGGAGGGAGACGGTGCCAGGCTTACTTTGGTGGGTGCAGCCACCTGGGCAAAGGCGCAGCAGAAAGAGTGTGGGGTTGGAGCCCCAGGCCTGTCTGGCCCAACCCCCTTTTACACAGGGGGTAGCAACCCTTTGGAACAAGGACATCTGTGGCCGAGGTTCTTTAGTGGTCTGGTTGGGTGTCGTCCCCAGCTTCTACTGCCCATGCTCTCGATGCCTTCTCAGTGTTCCTCCTTTGAGTCTGAGTCTCAGCTGGGGGACACCAGCAGGGCTTTGGAACAAAAGAAGTTGGGGGTCATGAAGGGACCTTTGTGATTTGCACCCCTTCCCCTGCCTAACTTTCCACTCTCGGTCCACATTCATGCGAACAGATGGACACGTTTGGACCCTGGGAACAAGATGATTACTGTAACATCCCAGAGAGGAGGGCAGGCTGTGTGCCGCGTTGGGCATTGCTGCATCAGGGCGGTGGGTGTCTTTAGAAGGCCTCTGTAGACACAGACAGAACCTTCAGAAACTTCCTTTTGGTGGTCATCACCATAGCAGAGAAGGTGGTTTGTCAGGGGCTGGGAGTGCCAGAGGGCACTGCAGGTTTGGGGCCCATTCCCTAGAGCTTGGGGTGTCTGTCACCCGGCCCTGTGGGCATGGTGGGCTCTGAAGGAAAACCCTCAGGCCGCTTTTTGTCTCATGACTGTTGGAGTGGCAGCCGGGCGACAGAGATTGCCCTCTGCTCAGCCCAGAAGCTGACCCTTTGCTCTCTGCAGGCATCTCCCTTCCCGCCAGCCTGGGGACAGCACATCCTTCCTGAATTTCAGTGGATCTAACGAGTTTTCTGCCCGCCTCCTCAGCAATAGTGCGACAGGTAATTGGTCCAAGGGGCGGGAACGTGCCTGGCACTAAACCGACAGAAGATGACAGAAACAGGCCTCGGTGCCATCTGGGACTATCTTTAGACTCTCTGAGACACATTTTGGGGTGACCCATTTAGAGGCAGCCCTGCCTCATTAATGGTGCTCTTAAGTGGGCCGCATGATACGTATTGAGGGTGCCCGCCTGGGCCCAGCAGTTCCTCAGCAATATCTAGGCCATTCAACATGGCGGCCTTCCCCCTGCCCAACACTTTCTAGATGGAAGAGAAGGTTGCGGCATGGGGCTTGGCCACAGAAAATTTACAGGCAATTTGGCAGTTAAGCCAGCGGGCACTTATTAAGTGCCTGCTATGTGCCGGGCACTGTGCTAAACCCTGGGCAGTCCCTGCCCCAACGAGCTCCCATCTCGGTCTAATGGGGGAGATGACAGACAACTGTAGGCAGCATTCTTTGGAAAGAATCACGAGGGATTGCAGAAAGCTGGGACTTGAAGGAAGCTGGGAGGCAGGGAAGGAGCGGCCACGAGGTGCAGTAAGGAAGCCAGTGTCATTGGGGTGCAGAGAACGTGTTGGATGGGATCGGGGCTGTATGGGATGAGAAGAAGAAAATGGGTCATGTGGGAAGCCTGAATAGTCAGGTGGGACTTTGTATGGGATCCTAGGGTGAGCGGGAGCCCCTGGGGATGGAGGGACCTGCCTTTCAATGGCCAAATGGAGGATGGATTGGAGAGGGGAGAGCCTGGAGGCAGCAGACCCCCAGTAGCTATTGCAGAGGTCCAGGCATGAGGTGATGAAGGTCTGTGCCAGGGGAGAGGCTGTATCAGAGGGGAGAAGGGGGCATAGAGGGCAAAGCCGGAAATCCAGGAGCATGTGGAGGGTCAATGTCCATAGGTGGGAGAGGGAGAAGGGCTAAGGAAGGACTCGGTCAGGCTGGCCATTAAAGGACATGGACTGGAGGGAAGTAAGCGAGAGAGGGGAAGGCGTTCTGGCCAAAGGGGAAGAGTGTGGGCTGCAAGGCGGAGACCCAAAGAGCTGGCCTGAGCAGAGTCGAGGTTGGGTCTTGGGCAGCAGGTGACGTTTGTTGGCATCTGGAAAAGCATTCTTGGCCCTATCAAGGAGTGAGTTGGGAAAACTTGTCCCCTTTCTTCCTGCATGGGGCTGGGGGTGGACCAGGCTGGGGGCTCCTGGAGGAAGACTGGACCTTTGTTCCTCTAATTCCATTCAGCCCAGTATCCTAGACTGGCTTAGCCATCCCTCCTGGCCTTGTAGTATCCACCTGTTCGATGAGTGATTCCATCATCCTCGTCGTAGCTGCTGTTTAGATAGCACTGCCAGCTTTACAGAGTGCTTCACAAATATGACCTTGTTTTAGCCCCACTACAGTCAGGGAGGTGCCCTTATTATTCCCATTTTACAGATGGAGAAACTGAGGCAGACAATAGTTAAGCGATTCACCAAGGAGCACACCACTAAATAAGTATCTGAGGCTGGATTTAAACTCAGGCCTTCATGACTCAGTGTGTTGGACCCCTAGCTGCCTCGATGCCAATTATGTCTTTTTTTTTTTTAAACCTTACCTTTTATCTTTGAACAGTACCATGTGGGCAGAAAAGCAGTAAGGGCTGGGCAATGCGAGTTAAGTGACTGGCCCAGGGTCGCACAGCCAGGATGTGTCTGAGGCCAGATTGGAATCCAGTCTCTAGGCCCAGCTCTTTTCTGCTGAGCTACCCAGCTGCCCCCATGCCAATTATAACTTCTCTAAGTCACAAAATTTCCTAGGTAGAAGGGACCCCATGAGCCTTCTTGTCCCACTTTTATTCCTCCAGACAATTCCATTGCATGTGATTGATAGAATGTTCCTCAGGAGAGCCAGGGAGGTTGGGGGCCCTTCCCCTTGACTGTCTCCCCTGGACCTTTCCTCAGAGTCATGTCTGTACCCCATTGAAGGAAATGCTTGCTATCCAGCAGGGATAGTTGTTTTCCCAAGTGTACTCTCAGCCCCCCGAAAGCCCCAGGTAAAGAAGCCCTGCCCTTGACATTTCCTCTCTTGGCACAGCTTTAGTGTCTGAAGAGCTTATTTCTCAGGGTGTATGTGGGGGTGGGAGGGGAGCAGGACCAGGAAGAAGGGGCATGTGGCCCAGTGGAGACTGGGGTAAGGGGGAGCTTCGGTTCCCATTGACTCAGGCGGCCCCCACAGCATGTTAGGGCTCAACCACGGCTCAGTCTTCCTCCCCTCATCCCATGGCCTGCCTTATTTGGGCTTCCCTCCTCTCAGAGGGTTCCCCCAGAGCCATTGGCACCTCCTTCCTGACAGAGAAGAGAGAAATTCTCTAGGCATTCTATCGGGCACCAGGTGGCAGCAGAGCCAGGACACCCTCTGCCCACCCATGGATGGAGGATCTTCTGCTGGGGGCCAAAAAAAGAGGGCAGTGCTCTATTCAGAGGTGCCCCAGGTCTGCTTGCTCAGGGCCGGAGGCTAGGGGTCTCCTGGGAGCTTTGAGCAGTGGCCACATCTCCTGAGAGAGTCTGGGCTGTCGGAGAACTGACGGCCAGCACAACTGACTGGACAATCCTTCCAGCTTCCCTGCCCACAACCTGCAGATTTAGTGTGCAAAGGGCTTCAGGGGTTGTCTGGCCCCGTCACTGGCTGCTGCCTCAAGACCTTCTAGGAGGGGGATGTCCAGGCCCTCCTCCAAAGGCCCTGGCACTTTGCCGCTTTGGGATAGCTGTGGTTGGCCAGAGAAAACTTTTCTTGATACCCAAATGGCCTCCCTCCCCTATGCCCTCCTGTGCTCTAGCCTGGCCCTCTGGGGTCAAGTCAAACCCCTCCTGGGTGGTGGGTGGCTCTCTAAGCTTACTGTAAAGATTAAAATTAGGGAATTTGGGGAGACTGAGGCAGGTAAAAATTAGTTTCTCAAAGGAGTATTATATTTTTTAGAGGTTTATTAAAGGTTAAAGATTAAAGAATATACAAGTAAGAAACATGTGCCTAGGCCAGAGGCCTAGACAAAATAACCTCACATCACGCAAGAGGTGCGTCTGCTCCAAGACGGAAGTCCAAAAGAGAGAGAGCGCCCCAAAAACCTTTGCCACCAGCTTAAATCCTTCCTCGATCTCGGCCCACCTCAGAATTCCCGTGAGATTACAAAGCATTTGGGGGAAGTGGAGCAAGGGCTTGTGGGGATTGTATAGCTGCTGATTGTCTGGCTGTCAGCGTCCTCAGGGCAGGGGGTCTCTAGCCAAGGGCCCCAGGGTTCTGGCTTGGTCCCTTTTGTTAGCCATGTATGTGGATGAAGGCAGGAGTCTTACAGTTGAGGGTTTCCATAGTCTTCATGGTTCCTGGAGGGCTCTACCAAATGTTTCCTTTTGTCCTCACACCCTGAAGGATGTGCTCTTATTTTTACAGATGAAGATAATAGGGCCTGAGGGGGTTAAATAACTTAGTGGGAGTCACACAGTAAGTGTATGAGGCATAATTTGAACCTGGGTCTTCCTGACTCTAAAGCTCTGTCTAACTTGAGTGGTGCAGTGGATAGAGCGCTGGGTCTGGAGTTAGGAAGATCTGAATTCAGATCCACTTATTTGCTCCGTGCCCTTGGGCAAGTCACTTAAGCCCCATCTGCCTCAATTGACTCAACTCTGAAATGGGGATAATAACAGCCCTTACCTTCTAGGATTGCTCTAAGCACCAAAAGGGTTGATCTTTGCAAAGCTCTTAGCTTGGCACCTGGCACATGGTAAGCACTATAGAAATGCTATGTATGTTGACTGTTAGGAAAGTTGGGGCAGTGAGATGGTTCAGTGGATAGTCTGACTCCAGGCTCATCTTCATAAATTCAAACTTGGTCTCAGACTCTTCATAGCTGGGTGACCCTGGGCAAGTCACTTCACTCTGTTTGCCTCAGTTTCCTCATCTGTAAAATGAACCAGAGAAGGGAGTGGCGAACCACTCCAGTATCTTTGCCAAGGAAACCCCAAGTGGGACCACAATGCATTGGATGTGAGTGAAAGCTCCAACTGGCTGTTGTCCACACTGGCCGAGCTGCCAGTAGGTGGCAGGCTTTTCAAATGTCTCAGTGACAAAAGCCAGGAGGTGAGGTAGGTCCGAAGACCTTGGCAGGCCACAGCATTGGGCTGAATCTAACACGTTGACAGTCATCTGAGATAAATGTTAGGTTTGAAAAACTGGCCTCACCTGCCCAAGATGGGGAAAACTTGGTTAGGTAGATGTTTGTCTGGGGGGGAACGTGGGGTGGGCAACGAAGGCAGCACTGCGACTAGAGTGCCAGGCCTGGAGTTGGGGGGACCGGGTTCAAATCTGGCCTGAGACCTTTACTAGCTGTGTGACTCTGAGCAAGTTGCTTAACCCTATTTGCCTGGCCCATGCCTTTCTTGTGCTAGAGTTGTAGGACAGACGGAGTTGAAAACCCTAGACACCTGAGGGTTTTAGTGGGTCCAGTGTGTGTCATTAGGATGATGGGGCAGGCAGCAAGGCTTGTGGGACCCTGGGGGGCCCTGTGCCCAGGATTAAGCAGTTGGGGCAGCCTTCCATCCTCTGCCCCGACCCTGTCATGTAGGGTCTGCCGTGTCGAGTTCTGGCGGCCCCCGGTTAGTAAGGCTGTAGAAGAGCCGGCGGGCACCCAAGATGGTGGTGGGTAGTGGGAGATGGGGGAGTAGTATTGTTTAGACTGGAGAGAAGGAGGCAGCAATGACCAGTCACTGGAGTATAGAGCCAAGGGCGGCAGTTGTGAGGAGCCATACATAGGCCCCGTGCCAGGAGACACCTGGAATGATTAGGCCTGCTCCAAGGTGGAATGGGCTGCTTTGGGCCGCAGCGAGCTCCCTCTTGTTGGGGTAGGGGACCACTCACCAGGTAGGCCATGGAGGGAATCCTTGTGGGGACATGAGCTAGATTTGGTGACCCTTCCAGCTCTCAAATTCTGGCCTTCTGTGGGAGGATAGCATGCGACACTGTGTCCTTGGTACACCAGAGATGCTGGAAATTCAGCATGGCGCTTTGGAGGCGGCTCTGGAAGAGATGTTCAAGATGGGGTCAGCCAGGAATCCAGCTCGGTGTGGCCTCGGACGAGGTGCTCCGCTTCCCTGGGCCTCAGTGCAGTGTCCAAGTCACCTTGGGGCTCCCAATTGGTCACCAAGATGCAGTAAAGAGCTGTGGGACCCTTGTTGGAATACCCAAGATGCTGATCATCTCCAGAAAGACAGAAATGGCCCCAAGGGGAAGAACCGTGAAGGGACTGAAAGCTTCTAGGTTTTCCCGGTGAAGAAGCCTTTCCTTCATCACTGCCCCAGGTCAGGGCGAGGCCAGCGTGTCTTGGCCCAGGGGACAGCTGGTATTGGGCCTGGAGAGCTTAGCTTCTCTCCTATGGGGAGACTTTGGCCAAAGCCCCTGGCTCCAAACCTTGATCGTCAACACACATGGGAGCTCACTGGTCACTTAGTTGATAGAAACATCAATGACATTGCCTGGGGTTAGTGTCCTGGACTGTTTAGCTGAGGCACTTGGGTGAAGAATGCTGCAAATTGGGTTTTATTTTCTGAAGTTCTCATTTGGGAAACGGAGGTTATTCAGAAGCCAAGTGTTCAGATGCTGTCCTCCCCATCCCTCTGACCTCGGCCTTCCTTTTCTTCATGGAGTGGGCAGTGCAAAGCATTTAGCTCAAAATCTTATATTTGGCCCCAAACAAGTACCCCATGAAGGATCCAGGATCCTGGCACCAAGGGGGACTCCCGGCGGGGGAATTCTCTCCATCGCCATAGATCTTACCTCCCCTGTCTCAGTAGCTAAGGTTCAGGGAGGGCTCGAGCCACGTCCAGGGTGATTAGCTCCCCCAGGCTTCCATGGATAGCAAGTGTCCAAGGTAGAAGTTGAACCTGGATCTCCTGGCTCTGAGTTCATTTCCCTTTTGGCTCTGCCATATTTGCTTTATTCAGCAAGGCCTGGCAGCCAGCATTGAGGAAGCCCTCACTGTGTGCCAGGAACTGGAATCCCAATAGAACTAAAAAGCAAAACAAGTCTTGCCCTCAAGGGTTCGCAGCTGTTCTATCATCCAGGTGCAGGCCACTTCTTCATGGGCAGAAGGGTGAGGGTGTGGGCAGCTGTGGCTCTCGTTGGTCAGGCGTTTCTCTATCTTTCTGCAGGACCCAGGAGCCAGAACAAGGATTCTCTAGAAGACAGTGTGTCCGCCTCTTCAGATCCTAGTAAGAGGGAGCACTTGGTTACAGAATTGGGGGGGGGCAGGGATGTAAACAGCAAGGGTCCTGCTCCCCAGGAACATGGTCCAGTGGATGCCTGGGGCTGCTAGAACTATTGTTGGAGGCCCAAGAGGGATCTGGGGGGACAGTGAGGGGCAGCTTCTGTTCCACTGGGAGGAAGAGGGAGAGGACAGCCTCGTACCCAGATATGTAGAGGGTGATGGGCAAAGGAGAGGGCCTCCCCTCTCCCCAGGACCTTCAGGGCTTTCAGTGGGAGACCTCAGGGCAGTTTAAGTGGAGGAGAGGAGGGATGAGTCCCAGGCTGGCGCAGGTGCTGTCCAGTTAAGGGAGAGGAGAGGTGGGCAGTGTGTTGGGACCACTCCATCCATGCGGCCAGCTTTTCCTCTCAGTCCTACCTAACCAGTCCTGGCTTTGGAGGGAGATAGAAATGGGCTTCCTGGAAAAGCAGGAAAGGCTTAGGACTTCCATGTTTGATGGTGCAGAGGCCTTTCTTCATGTCACCATCATAGGCCAGAATTCAGCCCAGGGACAGACCTTTGTGTCAGGCCCAGAGAGCTTTGCTTCTCCCTGACTGGGGGACTGTTAGGAGAAGCCTCCGGCCTCCTAACCTCCTCAGTTTGCCCAGCTCTTCTGAGTGTGCCCCAAGGACAGCCAACAGACAGCTCTGTGGGGACAGACCGCCGAGCTAGAAGCCTGTGAGGCACCGAGCTGAGCCGAGGCAGGACCTGGCCTCAAGGAGCTTCCAGGCAGCGGGGCATCAGGTGCCTTTAGACGCCTGTCTGCTTGTTAAGCGCAGCTCAGAGAGACAGAACAGAGGCTGCCGGCCCTCAGGCCCAGCACAGAGTCTTCCTCGCTCTGCCCTCCCTCCATGGGATGTGACTCTGGTGCTTGTAAAATGAGTCAGAGCTTTGGTGCAGAACAGGCCACCTGGCACGGCCCCTGCCCCCTTTTCTTGTAATTTAAAGAAACCTCTTACCTTCTGTCTTTGTATCGATTCTAAGACCGAGGAGTGGCTAGGGCTAGACAGCGGATCTCACAGCCGAGAAGCATCCGAGGCCAGTCCTCCTGGCTCCAGGCCTGGTGCTGTAGCCTCTGGGATACTGAGCTGGCCCAGGCCCTTGTTTCACAGAGCAGGGAGCCGAGGCTTCAGGAGGGAGAGAGACTTGACCACGGTCATGCAGCGGCCGTGGCTATGGTAGATGGAGGCAGGTGGGATTGAAATCCAGGCCCTTGGATGCCCACAATCCATGCTTTGTCACCTGAACTCTGCTGCCTGTCAGATGGGAATAGTCTTCCCCCAAGCTACCATTTGGGGCCATCGAGAGGATGGAGGCGTTCATAGCAGAAGGTGCTTAGGAAGTTCCTTGAAGAATAACAGTTCCTGGCCTTTCCGGGCACTGTTAGAGGGGTTTAGGAGACACTCCCTGCCTGACAGCCCTAGACGGGTCAGACATTTGAGGGTCAGAGCTGGGCCTCCTGGTGGTGGGGTCCGTGTTCTGGCCACTGCATTGCCTTGCTGGTCCTCATCTCCCAGCCGAGTAGCAGTACATCAGAAGAGCCTGGGTGACAAAGCTCACGGGCACATGTCTGGGCTCCAGAGGGTGGCAGAGGGCGCATTTGTGGTCACGGAGCTCCACTTGCCCGTGACAGCGTGGACCTTCTTGGACTCCCACACAGACAGTGCCTTTTTGGTCCCTTCTTTTGGGGACACAGAGGTTCCCCTCCTTCCGAGCTGTCTGAGAGCTGGGGCTCTGGCGCTCCCTCACCCCTTTTCCCTTTCGGATCTGTCGCTTGGGTGGCCGCCTCCGCCATCGCTCCTGTCTGCGCTCTGTCTGCTGCTCTGTCCAGAATCTGGCTGAGCTGCCCTGCCCTGCGCAGGTGGGCCTGCCCCGCTCATCTGCTCTCCAACGTTGATCGGCTTCAGGGCCAGCGGTGCCCAGCTGCCCGCCCTCGTGCCTCGCCACTCTCCAGCTTGTAACCGACAGATGATTCTCAGAATTAGCCAAGCGGCCCACCGCATGATGGGCCTCAAGACGCATGTGCATTGCCCTGGTTAACAGACTCTGTCTCTCTCTCTCTCCTCCCTCCTTTCTCCTCCCCTCCTGGCGACTGGACCCCCTCTCCCTCTGCTCCTTGTCTCCCCCTCCCTCCCTGTGCCCAAACGTTCCTTGTGGGGGAACACCCGCGACCTTGCGCCCCGCGGCAGTTCTGACGCTGTCTGCTCCCCCTGTAGTGCCGGGCTTCTGTTGCACAGTGGGAGTGGACTGGAAGTCTCTCACGACTCCGGCGTGCCTGCCCCTCACCACCGACTACTTCCCAGACCGCCAGGGCCTTCAGAACGACTACACCGAGGGCTGTTACGACCTCCTCCCGGAGGCCGACATGGACAGGTGAGTGCCTGCCGGAGCCTGCAGCTCATCTTTCCTTGGAAAAAAGGTCAATGGCCCTTTAAAGGGAAACTTGTCATTTCTTACTAAAAGCCTTCCCCTTCTCAGAATGAAGGGAGAACCAAGCAAAGCCCAGTAGCTGCTGGTTGGCCACAGTCGACAGCTGGCATGCCCCATTCTGCCCCGGGAGTGCCACCTCCCCAGCCGAGGAAGGAGGGAGGCAGGAGGCAGCCTTTCCCCGACATGACCCGACATCTCGTCATTGGCCACTGGATGGATCTGGTGTCAGAGAGCCTGGCCCAGGGTTTTCCTGTATGGTGCTATGATTATTGTGGCCCCTGGGTTCTGGGATCAAATTGTTCTATTTCCAGAAAATGTCGTGATGTAAGATCCACCCCCTTTTCTCTGTGGCACGAGTTTAAAAATCAATCTGCAAAGCTTAGAGGGACAGCCTTGTCCATCACCTTTGACCTGCACCTAAGGCGGTGTCAGGGACAGAAAGGCCACACACACACATGCCACAATGTTAGTAGAAACCCTGCCCCCCCCCAAAGGCCATGTTGTTTAATGTGACCCCAGCAAAGACCTGAGAAGTGTCCTTGGCAGACTGAGGGGCCGCAGTTTGGCTTGTGGCAGACATTGCTAGGCCCTGTGGACATGTTGCTTAGTTTTGGGTATCCCTGGATACGACTTGTCCCTCATTTCTGATTAAGGTCAGAATTCTGCAGCAATAAGAGGGAAATGTGACTTTGATGAGGAGCAAAGAGCTCAAAGGCCCCTGTGGCCAGAACAGAGGTAGCCAAACCCTGTCTGTAGAGAGCCCCATCATGATGGACCTCTGGGGATGATGCCCTTGAAAATGGGGCCAAGGCCCTGCAGGAAGCTTCCTACTACAGAGAATGAAGAGTGACTCCAAGTGGGTATGCAGAGATGGATGGCCTGCCCCTGAGAGGGGCTGGCCTGTGAAATGTGGAAGCATCTGACTCTGGAAGGTCCCTCTTGTCTAGGTTTAGCAGCCCTTCATGTGCGGGGTGTAGTGGGCCTGGTCAGCCAGAGCTTCTCTCTGTGCTTACTTATTTCCTGTCTCTGCTTTTCTTTTTTTTCCTCTGGTTGCCTCCCCCACTCCTATTCTGCTCCTTTTATGCCTTGTCTTCCCCCATATATGTAAGCTTCTTGAGGACTGGGCCTATCTTTTTGCTTGTTTTGGTATTCCCAGAGCTTAGCCAGTGTTTGGCTCCTAGGAAGGCTTACTCTGGGTTCCTTCTGTCTCTCTACCAACAAATCTAACCGAAACAAAAAAGAGGCAATTTATGTGTGCATTTTTCTTTTTCTTTTAACTTAAAAAATAGTTTCAAGTACAGATAGAAACAATTTTTGGTGATTGCTTTCTGACATTTTGTGATTCAGATCCTCTCTTCCCCTCTCTCCTCTGCCTGAGGTAGAAAATGGTCTCTTCTAGGGTATACCTGTGCTTTCACGCTGTACATTTTTTCATATTTCTCATGCCATGACAGATCACACATATCACACATACAATAAAAAACTCATGAAGGAAACAGAGTGAAAGATGGCATGCTTTCATTTCAATAAGACTCCAACAGTTCCTTCTTTGGCTTTGGATGGCATTTTTTTTATCAAGAAACCCTTGGGATTATCTTGGGACCTTGTTTTGCTATTAATAATTTAGACCTTCACAGTTGCTCATTATATTTTTCTGTTCCTGTATACATTGTTCTCCTGGTTCTGCTCACTCCACTTTGCATCAGTTCATATAAGTCTTTCTAGGTATTTATGATACCATCTGTTCATCGTTCCTTACGGTGCAATATAGTACTTACTCCATTACAATCATATACCGTAACTTGTTCAACCATTCCCCAAGTAATGGACAAGCCCTTAATTTCTAATTCTTTGCCACTACAAAAAAGGGCTTACGCATGTATTTTTTTGAGAAAACTAGCTAAGGAGTAATACAACACTTCTTATAGTAATGCACAAAAGCAGGAGTTGAGGGTCCTCATGAAGAGAATCCTGATTTGGACTTTTTTTTAGCAGTGGTTTATCTTCTAGAGGTACCTGGTAGCCATTGGATAGAGCGCTGGTCTTGGAGTCAGAAAAACCTGTGTTCTAATCTGGCCTTAGACACTTCATAGCTATGTGACTCTGGGCAAGTCACTTAAACCTTTTTCTGCCTCTGATTCCTCAATTGTAAAATGGGAATCATCACAGTACCTAGCAGGGTTGTTGTAAGGATGAAATGAGATGATATTTATAAATTGCTTTGCAATCCTTCCTGTGCTCTGAAATTCTGACAGTAGAACTGTTATTATCATGTCTTTGGGACTCCGTTTGGAGTTGTGTACTCTCTTTTTTTTTAAACTCTTTGGGAACAAGTTTGCTGAGAAAACTGGAATACTATATGGCAGAGATTAGGTAAGGACCAACATCTTGCACCATACACCAAGATAAATTCAAAATGGATACTTGTTGGATGATACCATAAATAAATAAGGGGAGCATGGAAGAGTTTACCTGTCAGACTTATGGATAAGGGAAGTATTTAAGACCAAACAGGGTATAGAGAACATTACAAAAAATGAAATAGATAATTTTTATTACATCAAATTAAAAAGGTTTTGTATAAACAAAACCAATGCAACCAAAATTAGAAGGGAAACAATGAATTTGGGGAAAAAATTTATAGCAAATGTCTGACAAAAGACTTATTTCTTAAATACATTGAGAACTGAGTCAAATTGATCGTAATATAGAACATTTCCCAATTGAGAAATGGTCAAAGTATGTGATCAGGCTCTTATCGGAGGAAGAGATTAAAACTATCTATAATCATATGAAAAAAATGTTCCAAATCACTATTGATTAGAGAAATGTAAATTTAAAAAAAAACAGTTCTGAGGTACCATCTCACAACTACCAGATTAACATGGCAAAATGACCAAAAAGGAAAATGGAGGAAATGTGGGAAAATTGGGACACATACACTGTTGTGGAACTGGGAACAGATACAGACATTCTGGAGAACAATATGGAATCAGGATCAAAGGGCCACAAAACTGTGCTTACCCTTTGACCCAGTAATACTACTACTGGGTCTATATCCTAAAGAGATCGGAGATAAGGGGAAAGGACCTATTTGTGCCAAATATTTTTGTTAGCTCTTGTTGTAGTGGCAAAGACTGAGGGAGTTTCCATCATGTGGGGAATGGCTGAACAAACTGTGTTATATGATTGTAATGGAATACTATTGCCCATACGGAATAATGAAGAAGATAAATTCAGAAAAACCCTGTAAGATTTATATGAAATGATGCAGAAGTGAAGTGAGCAGAACCGAGGGAACACTGTATATGGTAAGAGAAATATTGTGCAATGATCAACAGTGAAAGACTCAAACCATTAACAAAAAGCCAGTCTCCAAGATAACCCCAAAGGACTCATGAAGAAAATGCTCTCCATAGCCAAAGAAGGAACTATTGGAGTCTGAGTACATATCAAAGCATTCGTCTTTCATTTTATTTCTTTCATGAGACTTATTTTATGTGTGATATGTGTCTTCTGTCATGACATGAGCAAAAGGGAAATGTATATATTACATGCAAGTATGGGTATATAACCTATAGGAGACTATTCACCTCCAGGGGTGGGTAGGGAGGGAGAAAATCTGAATTTTAAAATGTCAAAAAATAATTATCAAAAATTGTTTCTAATGAAAAATAAAAATATTGTTAAAAAAAAGTCAAGTTTTCCAATAAAACAGTATTGGTCACATCTAAATTTCAATTTTATTATCTATTAAATAGCTAAATTTAGTTACTATCTTTTACAAGCCTCTTAGTGGTCATAGATATCTTTTTTCCACACTCAGCATATTCTGCATTTCTGTTGGTTCCTGAGTCACGTGGGTATGAAGAAAAGAACATGCTGGGCTCCTGAGTCCAGACTGGGCTCCATTCACTCTGCTAGGTAGCTGAGAGGAAATGTAGAGAAAGGCTGGCAGCACTGATTTGGGACTAATGACAGCCTGTTCTGGACCTGGCCCAATGATTCCGTGTCTGAGGGCCTTGGCTCCATGATGCGCCCTGATGCCCTCTGGGACATGGATGAGGATTCCTGCCCTGGTGGCTGAGTTGCCCCTTCTCTGATGTGATAACTATGTCTTTTCAGGAGGGATGAAGAGGGCATGCAGATGACTGCCCAGCAGGTGTTCGAGGAGTTTATTTGCCAACGTCTCATGCAGGGCTACCAGATCATCGTACAGCCAAAGCCCCAGAAACCCAACCCGGCTGTGGCCCCTCCCCTGAGTAGCAGCCCCCTCTACAGCCGGGGTGAGTAGTGCTCATTCATTCTTTGTCCTTCTCACTCTCTCTCTCACTCTCTCTGTCTCTGTCTCTCCCCTCCCCCCTTCTCTGTATTCTCTCTCTCCACTCCCTTTGTCTTTCCTTTCTTTCTCTCCTTGTCTCTTGTCTTTGTCTTCCTCCACTTTCTTTCCATCCCTCCTCTATCTCCCATTCCTCTGCCTCCCTCTTCTCTCTCTCTCTCTTTCTCCACTCCCTTTCATTCCTTTCTTTTCCCCTATCTCTTGTCTTTGTCTTTCTCACCTCCTTTCTCCACTTTCTTTCCATCCATCCCTCTCTGTGCTCCCACTCCATTTCTTTCACTCTGCCTCCCTCTATCTTTCTCTTTCTGTCTCTAGGTCTCTGTATCCCTTCTTCCCTCCACTTCCCTACTCCTTTCTCTCTCCCTTTTCTTCTTTCTGCCTTCCTCTATCTCTGTCTCTCTTAGTTTCCTCACCTCTAAAGTGAGCTGGAGAAGAAAATGGCACGTTTCTCCAGTATCTTTGCTAAGAAAACCCCAAATAGGATCATGAAGGGTCAGATTCTTTCTAGCTGGGAGACCATGGACAAGTCACTTAACCCTATTAGTTTCTTCATCTGTCAAATGAGCTGGAGAAGGAAATGGCAAACCATTCTAGTTTCTTTGCCAAGAAAACCCCAAATGGGGTCACAAAGAATCAGACACAACTGAAAAATGACTGACACCAGAGTAGTCTCTAAATCAGGTCAGTCAGGATGGACTCCTTACATAGCTCTGTGCCAGGCTCTGTACTAAGCCCTTGGGAACACAGAGAGAAGCAAAAGGCAGGGTTTGCCCTCAAGGAGCTTCCACTTCAATGGGAAAAGGTGGCCCATAAAAGGGAACTGAAGGGGGTGCTGGGAGGACAGAGGAGGAGGAGAGAAGGATCTCCAAGCTGGCAAAATCCGGCAAGTCGATGCCAGACCAGAAAGGATGGCGACTGGTTTTCTGATTGGGCTGAGCGCTGCCTCAAAATGGAGATTCTGGAGGGGGGTCCTCAGTGGGAGGAGTTGCCTCTGCTGTGTGGGCACTAAGGTTCCTTTCATCTCTTTCGTGGCCTCTTACCCTTTTGGTGGTTATCATTTTTGAGCCTGAGGTTCTGAGGTTTTCTGCTTGCCCTAGAAATATTCATGCAAGTTTCATAGGAATTAACTTTTTGATAGGATTTTTTAAGATTATGAATTTGACAAATACCAGAAAAAGGAGCAAATGTTTCCATAGACAAAGGACAGAAAAAGAGGATTCCACTTCAATCTCTTGTTACAAACAGCTGTAATAAACTCAACCTGTTACTTTCAAAGCTGTCCTGTTGGTCTGTGTCTCCCACTGAATTTCTTTCTTCTCTTCTGTCCAGTTTTGTAAATGCTTCAATGATCCTCTTTTGTATCTTTTTTTTTTTGGCTAATTTTTCTTTCTGCTCAAGACCACATCTAATAAATGAAAAACCCAATCTTTTTTTTTTTAATTTTGTTTTTATTGTTATGCAAAGCCCACTTCTAAATTGGTCATTGTTGCAAGAGCACACTCACATGTAATCAAAACCCTTAATACACTGATGTGAAAGACAACTCCACCAGTTATTTCTCTGGAAGTGGATAGCATTCCTGGTCATAAGGCCTTCAGGATTGTCCAGATCATTGCGTTGCTGAGAGCAGCCAAGTTTTCATAGATAATCATTGTACAGTATTGCTAGTATTGTGTACAATGTTCTCCTGGTTCTGCCTATTTTGCAGATCTGCATCAGTTCATACAGATCTTTCTAGCTTTATCTGAAATCATCTTGCTTATCATTTCGTATAGCACAATAATATCCCATCACCAACAGGTACCACAATTTGTTCAGTCATTCTCTAATGGATAGACGTCATTTCAATTTCTACTTCTTTGCCACCACAAAAAGAGCTGCTGTAAATACATTTGTACAAGTAGGTCCTTCTCCTTTTTTATTATCTCTTAGGGATACAGACCCAGTAGTGGTATTACCAGATCAAAGGGTAGGTACAGTCTTAAAGCCTTTTGGGCATAGTTCCATATTGCCCTTTTGAATGGAAGCCCAATCTTTCCAGCAAATAATTCGAGCCAAACAAAACCTACCCCGCTGTGTTCTAGATGCAGAAGTGTCTGCCTCTTCCTGCATCCTGAGCCCTTTGTCTCAGGGTCAGGAGTGGGGGCACACGTCATCACTGGTCCTCTGGAGAGATTAGGCCGGTCATTGCATTTGCCATTTTTTCAGTGTTTCCCAGCCATTTGTCTTTAGACTGTTGTTGTTATTGTTATAGAAATGGTTCTTCTGGTTCCGCTATCATTCCTGCATCTGTTCACTTAGTCTTCCCCAGGTTCTCTGCATTTGGTACCATTTTCATGGGAAGGAGTTTGCCAGTCTCTTCTACGCTGGGCTTCAGTCCATCCCCATACACTAGGGTCAGAGGAAACTCTTTGGCCTTCTTTTCTCCACGTAGGCCTCGTGTCCCGAAACCATCCTGAGGAGGAAGACCAGTATTGGCTGAGTATGGGTCGCACTTTCCACAAAGTGACGTTGAAGGACAAAATCATCACAGTCACCCGCTACCTGCCCAAGTGAGTTGTTTGGGGTCACACATCCGGGCAGCGTGTCAGATGCGGTCATGCCGGTCAGGAGCAGGAATGTTGGTGGAGATGCTTCCTGAGCAGGGCAGAACCTCGCAGGCTGTGACGTCCGCCTGGGACGGCTAACCAGCCCTGCTGACCTGGCGCCGCTTTGTTGCAGGTATCCCTACGAGTCTGCCCAGATCAACTATACCTACAGCCTGTGCCCCTCGCACTCCGACTCAGAGTTTGTGTCCTGCTGGGTGGAGTTCTCCCACGAACGCCTGGAAGAATACAAGTGGAATTACCTGGATCAGTACATCTGCTCGGCGGGCTCCGAGGACTTCAGGTCAGCTGCAGGCCAGGCTGTGCCTAGGGTCTCTGAGGGCTTTCCTCCCCTTGTACAGATGAGGACACGGAGGCTCAGGGAGCTGGGACTTGTCCAAGGGCACATGTGGCCAGGGCTGCTCTAATGGAGCTCATGACCAAAGAGAAAGAATAGTGAGTGCCAGGCCTGCCCAGGCCTTCCACGTCTGCAGAGGTGGGGACTGCGGTACCCGACGTCACACTTGGCTTGTGCCTCGTGTAAAGCTTAAAATTAGGGGAGACTGAGGCAGGTAGAAATTGTTTCTCTCTGCAAGGAGTATTATATTTTTTATAGGTTTATTAAAAGTTAAGGATTAAAGAAAAGACAGGATAAGAAACAGGTGCCTAGGCCAGAGAGGCCTAGACAAGATAATCTCACATCATGGAAGAGCTGCATCTGCTCCAAAACGGAAGTCCAAAAGAGACCACAAAAGCCTTTGCAATCAAGTTAAATCCCTTCTCGATCTCGGCCCACCTGAGAATTCAGTGAGATTACAAAGCATTTTGGGAAGTGGAGCAAGGGCTTGTGAGGATTGAAGTCCAGAGTTCGTGTCTGTTTTTTACACTCGGCTTCTTTGGCCAACTCTTGTTTCTTTGTTTTTTTGTTCTTGATCTCTAAGAGGGGCCATGCTACAGCGTGTAGAGAGTAGGCTGTAGATTCAGAAGGATGCGGCATCAAGCCCCATCTCTGTCCTATCCTGGTTGTACCGTCTTGGGCTCATCAGTCTTAGAGCTGCAAGAACTCTCTTTTTTCTTTTGAACTTTAAAAAAAGCAAAGATTTCTATTCTCCCTCCCACTGCCAAACTGAATCCTGGTGTCCAATATGTACAGAAGGCCTATCCCATGTAGGTATCTGATTCAGCCTCTCTAGTCCCTCCAGCCACTCTCTAAGGGGCAGGTGCTGATCCAACGTGAACAGTGGTGATGATGGTGACCAGTGATAGCATTTAGGTCATGCAGGCCTGGTGGCAGGAAGACTCATCTTCCTGACTCTGAATCTGGCCTCAGGCAGGAGTACTATACTGCGAGATAAAGTCATACATGCTCTTACTAGCTGGGTGACCCTGGGCATGTCACTTCACCCTGTTTGCCTCAGTTTCCTCATCTGTAAATTGAACTAGAGATTGAAATGACCAACCACTCTAGTATCTCTGCCAAGAAAACCCTAAATGGGGTCACAGAGAGTAAGATATGACTGGAAAACAACTTAATGAGCACCTTCTATGTGCCAGGCACTGTGCTTGCATCTCATTTCATCCACCAGTAGGTGCTCCTTATAACAATAAACTAGCAGGCCCTAAAAAAAAAAAATTCTGTATTAAAGGGGCAGCTAGACTGCTCCATGAATTGAGAGCTAGGCCTGGAGATGGGAGGGCCTGGGTTCAGATTTGGCCTCAGACACTTCCTACCTGTGAGACCCTGGATGAGTCACTTAACCCCCTTTGCCTAGGCTTTAGAGGTCTTTTGTCTTGGAACCGATACATAGTGCTGATTTTAAGACAGAAGGAAAGAGTTATAAAAACAAAATTAAAAAAAATTCTGTATTAATAATCTGGATGGTTCTCTGGGAGGGGAGAAATGAAGGTGATATAAAAGCAGAAAAGACCCCCTTCAGTTTTTTTAAAGCTAGAAAAGGAGTAGAAGGAGGAGTTATGAAATGTGGGCAGGGAGCAGGCCCCATTACTGCCTTCGGCTATTCTTCTCAGAAGAGCAATGCCCCTCCCACAAAGGCCTCAGGACTTTAGACCAGAACAAGGTGAAACAAAAAGATGGCACAGGAAACGGAATCTGTTTGGTTCCGTTGACTTTCACATCCCGTCCTAGAATCAATACTGTATATTGGTTCTGAGGCAGAGGGGTGCTAAGAACTAGTCAGTGGGGGTTAAGTGACTTGCTCAGAAAGTTCCTGAGGCCACATTTGAACCCAGGACCTCCCATGTCTAGGCCTGGCTCTCAATCCACTAAGCTACCTAGCTGCCCTCCAATTTACTTTTTAATGTCTTAAATTTTCTGTGGTTGTCCCAGCCCTGCCCTGCTTACATGGGTCATTTTCTTGTTGGGTCAGATGGATTTCCATCCCTAGCTGTGTAGGCAAGTGTCCAGTTCGGATGTGGGTGAGGGCCAAGTGCCGTCTGCTCCCCACGACCCCCCCAGCACTGGCCCCTCTTTGTTGTATAAACTCCCCTTTTCACGTCGTGTTTCTGTGAGATACCTTTCCCCATTTATCTCCCCTTTTCCTCCTCCCACTTTATCCCTCTTTCTCACCCTTCCGTTCTTCCTTTGAGATTATCCCTGCACCAGAGTCACACCCAGGCTCTCTGACTAATTCGTCTCCCTCTAAGACCCCTGGAGTGGAGCAGCTTCCGAGGGCTCTTGTGGGCCCCGTCTCCATAGAGAGGTGTCCCCGGGTGACCCAGGCCCTCGCGTTTCCCTTTGCACGCCTCCTTTGGCTCCTGGGTCTTCAGCCAGGCTCATCGACTCTCACGTGCCGTCTCTGGGCTGCTTAAACTGTTGTCCTTCTGGCCCTGCGCCATCATGCGTTGTAGCTGGGAAACCTTCTGGGAGGAGGGGCCGCTCTTATTTTTGTGGGGAGGATGATGATGATGAAGACGACAGTGACGCTGCTGATGCTGGTTTGTCTTCCTGGGCTTTTGGTCCTCTAGTTTAATTGAGTCGCTGAAATTCTGGAGAACGCGCTTCCTGCTGCTCCCAGCATGCGTCACTGCTACCAAACGCATCACAGAAGGGGAGGCGCACTGTGACATCTACGGGGAGAAGCCCCGCTCGGATGAGGAAGAGTGGCAGCTCTTGGATGGCTTCATCCGCTTCATGGAAGGCTTGAATCGCATCCGGCGGCGCCACCGGTCAGACCGCATGATACGGGTGAGTGCCTGACTCAGCTCCCCTTGTGGCAGGAGGAACGTCATCCAGCGAGGCATGGTTGTCTCCTGGAGGTCTCTCCTTTTTTCAACTAAAAAGCTTTTTATTTATATTATTCAACCTTTCCTCTCTGTCCTAGTAGCACCTCTAAGATAGAAGGGCAAGGCCTAGGCAAATTGGGGTCAGGTGACTTTCCCAAGTCACACAGGTAGGAACTGCTTGAGTCTGAATTTGAATCCAGGTCTTCCTGACTCTAGGCCTGGTGCTTTATACATTGTGTCACATAAAAACCCCATGCTTATCCTTTTTAAAAGAATAAATAATATTTTATTTTTCCCCAATTATATGTAAAAACAATTTTTAGCGTTCATTTTTTTAAAGTTTTGAGTTCTAAATTCCCTTCCACTCTTCCCCCTCCCTGAGATAGTAAGCAATCCAGTATGTATTTTATGTGCGCAATCATATAAACCCCTTTTTCATATTCGTCATTTTGTGGAAGAGATCTCAAACAAGGAGTAAAAAAAGAGAAAGAAAGCGAAATATAAAATGTTCCAGGTTGCCTTCAGACTCCATCAGTTCTTTCTCAGAGGACAGATGGCATTTTTCAACACAAGTCTTTTGACCACCCTTCAGGGAGGACCTCTTGTGGGCCTTTCTTTCTCTTGCTCGGATTTTACAATTAGGCAGATTTCCACTGTCGAGGAGATGGAGATGGATGACTCAAGGTTGTGAGCTCAACAGACAGAAAGGAGGAGGCGGGGTATGCAGCTGGGTAGCTCAGTGGATGGAGAGTTAGGCCTAGAGATGGGAGGTCCTGGGTTCTAATGTGACCTTAAATGCTGTGTGACCCTGGGCGAGTCACTTGACCCCCATTGCCTAGCCCTTACCACTCTTCTGCCTTGGAACCAATTCTCAATATTGATTCTAAGATGGAAGTTAAGGGTTTAAAAAAAATAAAGAAAGAAGGAGAGGGAGAGAGATGGGGAGATGGGGAGAGAAGAAAGGAGAGGAGAGACAGAGAGGAACACCCACTCCATCATGGGTGCATGGTTTTACTCATTCAGAATGAAGTACCTGTGTGATGGGTTTTCTCATAAAGCTGTGCTCCCAAGGCATGATCTAAGGGGACTTCATGGAGAGAGTCTGGGTGTAGGAGGGACCCCTCTCTGCTAATGTCATGTCCGCTTCATCTCTTCCTAGAAAGGGGCTGCTATGAAGGGCTTGCAGATGGCTGGCCCACTCTCTGCCCACTCTCTGGAGCCGCCGGGACCACCGGTTGGAAAGAAGGGGACGTCTGTCCTCTCGGCTTTGCTGGAAATGGAAGCCAGTCAGAAGTGAGTGCTGCTGGGATCCTGGGGGTGCAGGTCCAGGGTGGTCTTGGCCAGCTCTTCCCTCTGTAGCAGGCCCTCTCTCAGGTCATCTCGAGGGCGCTGCGGAGGGACCTTTGCCTTTCTTCCAGGCTCCGTCCTTCAAAGTCTCTGGATCATTCCTCTGTCACCCCATACAGTGAGCAAGGACTCATGCCTCCGCCTCAGTGAACTTCCCTCTCTGGGCCCCCGCTCCTCTGGGAGTCTCTTGAGTCCCCCTGAGGACTCTTGGAGACCTTTGCCCACCCACACGCCCCTTGGCCAAGCCTCGGATTCTACTGTCCATCTCTCTGGGTGAGGTGGTGCAGGGGCCGCAGAGAAACTGGTCCATTCTGGCCCGCCTTGCCATCGCGGAGCCTGGGATCGAGGTGGGGGCCGAGGTAGGGCTGCCCATAGATGGTGAACGCTACGAGGCAACTTCTTCCTCAGAAGGGATACTTCCTATTGATTCTAAGATGGAGGGGAAGGCTGAACACTGATCAACTACTAAAAGAGATTTTGTTCACTTTAAAATAATAACATGCCCATTACAAGTTAACATCCCATTTTTATGAAAAAGAACTATTTTCCAGCTCCAAAATAATGAGAAGTGGGCTTGTTTTATCTCTTTTTTGCCAGTTTCTTTAATGTCTGCCTTTATGGAAGACAGCTGGATTCTCCCACCAGTTTCTGCATTCAGTCTGTTGCACTAATGTTTTGGTCGAAGTATTTGAAGGAAGTCTCGCCTCGCACAGATGTGCGCTTGGCTAAGGAAGAGCATTGGAACAGACACATAATGTCACAGTATTCTTTTTATTAAATTAAAAAAAAAAACCCTTTCCTTCCTGACTCAATACTGTGAATTGGCCCCAAGGTAGAAGGGAGTAAGGGCTAGGCAATGGGATTAAGTGACTTATCCAGGGCCACACAGCTAGAAAGTGTCTGAGGCTTGATTGGAATCCAGGACCTCCAGTCTCTAGGCCTGGCTCTCACACCACTGAACCACCTAGGTGCCCCGTGTCATCATATTATTATGAAACTACTTTGGACCTCCAGGACATCCTGAGAGTGTCTCAAGGACTCCCAAGGGCCACCCTTTGAAAACCCCTGATGTAGGGACTTAGTAGAAGCTTGCTGAGAGGATCCTAAGGGCAAGGGTCTGGTGGATGGGGAGACTGAGGAAATAGTGAACAGGAGCCAAATTAGAAGTCATGAGAAAGTGGTGGCTCAGTGGCTTCCTGGGTTCTGATCTGACCTCTGACACTTCCTGACTGAGTGACCCTGGGCCAGTCACTTAACCCCCATTGCCCAGCCCTTCCTGTAAGTTCTTCTGTCTTGGAACCAGCACTTTGTATTGGCCCCTTGAAGTCTCAGGCTTTCATGGAAGATCAGGCAGCCCTTCTGCTGAGAGCCTTGAGTACCCCGCTGGGAAATTGGGGTGTTGGGAAGAGACTGATCTGGAGAGTGAGGGCCCAGTTACGGCCTCTGTGCCATCTGGCAAGTGGACTGTGGAGCCCTTCGAAGCCCCGGTGTGGACTTTATAGCTGAGTGGCTATGTCAAGAGAGTCTGGAAGCTCCTTCCTGCCCTTGCTGTTCCATCCTCTCTAATGCTCCTGGAGCTCCCAGCCTGTAGGAGATGTTGGTGAACCAGGGGAGCCTGCTGGTCGACCTCTCAGGAAGGCAGCTGGGGCCTGGCTGTGTAGGAGAGGCCTGAGCCTGGTTCTGAGATTCTTATGGTCCTGAGAGGAAGTGGGAGGGTAAAGGGTGGGCTACAGTGGAAATGGAAAGAAAGGGCTCCCAAAGAAGATCACGGCTCAGGAAGACCCAATTAGGTGCCCCCAAGCTCTGATAGAACATCTTGGAAGGACCCTGAGAACCAACTAACCCTGTCAGGATCAGAAAGGGAGCCCCATGGGGTCAGCTTCTGCCCAGAGCCCCCATCTCCCTGGGCAACCCATTCCCTTGGAGATGGCTCTGACCATCAGGGAGCCTCCCCTGCCCCTCTGACTCCTAGTTCTGCCCTTTGGAACCAAATCCAACTAGACCCATGTCAGTACCTATAGAAAAGTCCATTGAAAGAAAGGAGATCCCAGAGCAGCTTTGGGGTTATCAATGATAACAACAACAGTGATCGTAATGGCAGCTCGCATTAGAGAATTTTTTAATTCAGGTTTTCAACCTGCTTTTCATTTCTATTTTTTAAACCTTTTTTTCTGTCTTAGAATCAATACTAAATACTGGTTCCAAGGCAGAAGTCCACCTGGGGGGCAGCTGGGTAGCTCAGTGAATGGAGAGCCAGGCCTAGAGACGGGAGGTCCTAGGTTCAAATCTGACTTCAGACACTTCCCAGCTGTGTGACCCTGGGCAAGTCACTTGGCCCCCATTGCCTAGCCCTTACCACTCTTCTGCCTTGGAACCAATACACAGTACTGATTCCAAGACGGAAGGTAAGGGTTTCAAATTTAAAAAAAAGAAAGAAGAGAGAGAGAGAGAGAGAGAGAGAGAGAGAGAGAGAGAGAGAGAGAGAGAGAGAGAGAGAGAGAGAGAGAGAGAGAGAGAGAGAGAGATTATCTCAGTTCTCTCAACAACCCTGGAAGGTAGATGTCCAATTTATAGGTTATATATCCCCAATTTACCAATGAAGAAACTGTGAGGGCAGACAATGGTACAATGACTTGCCCAAGGTCACAGAACTAGGAAGGTCTAAGATAGCATTTGAACTTGGGTATTCCTGACTCAAGAGTCCAGGAGTCCTTCCATGGGGCCACTTGGTTGCTCCCCTCAGGGGAGCTGGCCCTCAGCTTGGTGGGTTCCCATTGTTGCTGCATGCAGCCCTGGTTCCCCTGGAAAAAAAGAATGAGAAACGTGGAGATAGAAGGGGTGTGACGCTCCTGGGGGTGGGAAGGAGGTTTATTTTTATTTTCTAATGACTCAGACCTTGGAATGTTCCAAGAAGCCTCTTCCTGAGAAATCTGGAAAAGGCATTTGGAAGAACATTTCCCAGATTGAAAATGTTAGCTTGTGGGCCGCCCCATTGAAGGGGTACTGGAGGGCATGGAGGGGGCAAGCCTCGTCCTTCTGCCCAGATGGCTACACCCTGGCTGGAGAGAGGGAGGTTTTTGATGCCAGGCTAGCCAGTGCAGCCTGGCCTCCTGGAGGGATCGGGGAGCCAACCTGGGTTCCTACGACCAGCTCCGGCCTTTCAGGGCTTTGTGGGCAGCTTCCATCTCCTTGCTGGAGTGTCCCGGATAAGAGATATCTGGGTCCCATGGGATAGGCATGCTTCGGGTGAGCCCCTGGTGTGAGAGGATAGAGCCTGATGAGACCCCTGCAGAAATGTTTGTTAAGTGCTGCCTATATATGAAGAAGGGACCTCCAGGGGCCCATCTCCACAGGAGTCACTGTCTAAGGGAGGAGATAGGAGGCAGATAGAGAGGAAGGGATGGATGGATTGGAGACCCACCATTAAGTTCCACTGTGTGCCAGGTTCCAGGCTGTGTGCCACTGAGGCACAGACCCATGAGGGAAGATGGCTCAGCCAGGACTGCAGAGGGAGCGAGGGGCCAGGCAGAAACAAGGGGCTCCGGCCCGGCTCCTTCCTTTAGGGCACATGTGGAGGTCATCCCCCAGGTTTGCTTCTGTGGAGTCAGTTGGCCTCCATCCTTCTTTCCCTCTCCTCCCATGTTGGCTGCTCTTCATCCATAGCACCTCCCAAGTCATCCTAGGCCTTGGTTCTGGATCAAGGCCTCATCTTTAATCTGGCCCAGTATGTCAGCATCCATTTGTCACCAGCCTCTAGACTCCCCTGTCTGTACATCCCTGTAGTCTTCCTAAAGTACATTCCTCTCCTAGATCCCAACTTCTCCTAGGACAGTGATGGCAAATCTTTGAGAGACAAGTGCCGGGCACCTCCCCCACACCAGGTGTTTGGTCCCCCCCCCATACACACACACAGGGGTGGGAGAAAGAGCTCCCATTGGGCTGTGGGCAGAGGAAGTAAGGAATGTCCTCAGCAAGTGTATAGAGGGTGAGGGGAGTGGCCTCAGTGCTCTGCTCCCCTCCAGCTCTGCGTCCTGTGAGCTACCCACCTTCCCCACTGTGTACTTCCATTGGTTTCTGGGCAGAGGAGTGGGGGAAAAGGGGAGGGGAGCAGCTGCACTTGAGACCCTCTGCCTTTCTAGTAACAAACTCTGGGGGGTTGGGGAGGGAGGGAGGATGGCTGAGTTCCCACAGAGAGCGCTCTGTGTACCATCTGTACCTGTGCAGTAGGTTTACCATCATTGTCCTAAGAGGAAAGATACCCTTTTGGGTATCACACCCTGGCCCTAGGCCTTCCTCCAACCCTGGGCCTCCCTGCAATGACTGTGTGCCCTGGATGGGGAGGGCTGGATGACTGCCCCCTGAGGGCCTGAGGATGATGCCTACTTCTCCCCTCTGCTTGCTCTGCACAGGAGCCCTTCCCTCGCCCTGAGGAAGCGTTCTCTGCTCTGAAAATGCCAGCTTGTTGGCCAGAGCCCTCAGCAGAAGTGTGGGGGTGCCCCAGATTCTGCTTCTACCCATGCAGAGCCTTTTTCTCTTCTGTTAGGTAATGCCGTCACCGCCACAACCTCGAGTTCCCTCCCCCATGGGCGATGGGCATTTCCACGGTGGGAGAGATGTTCCATCCTGGGGTGGAATCATTTGTTCTGGGGCTCCCAAAGCTGGGCAGGTGGACTCACCAAACACCTTGTTTATGGAGGTCCCCTGCCTTGGAGGAGCAAAAAGAAGCAAGGAGAGCATAGCCTTTTTAATTTTATTTAGGCCAGCGGGGTGACGAGACCTGCCTAGGAAGGGACAAGACTGCATTTGAATTTGGGTCTTCTTGACTAAGCCCAGCTCTCTCCCCACACTCCATGTTAGACCTGGAGTTACTCTTGAGATCCCCTTGTCCAACCCTGGCAACTCATGCTCAGGAAACTGAGGCTCAGAGACGGGGAAAGGTGTTTCGGTGCTGGACATCATTTCCCAGGCTCCCTCTGAGTCCAGTGCTGGGAGAGTGCTGTGGAGGGTCCAGTCCCAGTAAGCAGCTGGTATCTGAGGGGAGGAGAAGGGATGGGAAGAACTTTCAGACCTAGGAATGGGTGATCCAGAGTGCTCATATGGGCAAAGCCGCCTGGGTTCCATCTCTTCCTGGCTTTGGGCCTGATAGCAGTCTCATGAGGCCAAGTTGTTTTAGTTGTGTCTGACTCTCCGTGACCTCATTTGGGGTTTTCCTGGTAAAGATTCTGGAGCGGTTCACCATTTCCTTCTCCAGTTTATTTGACAGATGAGGAAATGGAGGCCAACAAGGTGAAGTGACTTGCCCAGGGTCACACAGCTAGGATGTACCTGAGGCTAGTTTTGACCACAGGTCGGCCTGAAGTCAGGCCCAGGACTCTTTACTGTTTTACACATGAGAAAACTAAGGCTCGGAGGGCCCTGGTCATTTGTTCTTGACTCCCAAGCCCACCATGGTCAGGAGTCAGATTGGATCCCAGGTTTCTCCTGCCTCCGCTCCTGAGCCTGAGAGAGAATCAGGGTTGTGATGTTCGTATCCTCAGCATTTGAGAAGTTGTTGTGCTGGCAAACACGGGCTCAGAGATTGTTCTTTACCTTCTTCTAGGTGTTTGGGAGAGCAGCAGGCCAGCCTGCATGCCTGCAAGGGCCCTGCCCATCCAGCAGAGAATAGTGGTGTGGCCCTCACACCGACCTACCTGGACAGCCCCCGAAAGGTGAGCAGGAGCGGGACGTGGGGGAACAAGCGAATGGCCTCTCCGACTTCCTGGGGGCCTCTCTTTTCACAATGCTTCTGATCTCTTTCCAGGCCTGGCTGGAGCTCGAGGAGGGGTGGGGAGTGGGGTGGGGGCAGGCTTTCCCTTAGTCACAGACTGCTTTTCTGGATGAGATAGTGAGGCTAGCCGAGCCCTTGCTGTTGTTGAGGTTGTATGACCAAAACTTTACTGGATTTGGGAAACTCATTTGGCCACAACCATGGGAAGTGGCAGATCCAGGCACTCTTGAGAGGGGGTGTTACTTTCATGAACATGTCATTAATGGACTAGACTTGCTTGGCACATTTCACCAGGGACTGCTCCTGGAGTTTTATTTTTTTAACTTTTAAAATACAAGCATTTATTGACTCCTCAGTCCTAGAGGATACTATTTTTATTCATTTTGAAGAAAATGGTAACTCACATAACTGACTTTTTCAAAATTAGCAACTAAATATTATTTTAAAAGAAAAACTTGAAAATGAGACCAGAAATACCAAATTGTTTTGGGGAGATTCTAGTGCACCTGGGTCCACTCTGTATGAGGGTCTTTGTCAACAGCCTCGGGCACCTTCAGCTGTTGGCCCCTCTGCTTTGGGGCCTCTTCTCAGCCAAATAGGGGAGGAATTTGTTGGTAGTGTAAACCTTAAAATTTCTTAGACTTATAAATGTTGGAAATTTCACCATTGGGAAATTTCATACTTGAAAAATTTCCTACTGATAGTCTATTGGAATGTTAACCCCCTTGGCATGGGAGGGTCTTTCTCCTCCCTACTTAAGATTACTTTAGGACAGAAACCTTTTGCTGAACAATGGAAAGGGCTTTGACCTATGCTTAAGCATAGAACAGGAAGTTCTTTGAGTCATGATTGATTTTAGAATTGATACAATAGAGATACTTGGAATGACAGAACCAGGTCTTGGAACTTCCAATCTCCACCCTACTCAGGGTAACAGGATTTAGGAAGGGCTGCAGCAAAGGATCAAGATTTAATTATTTGAGAATATGACCTTCAACAGACATGTGCAAAGCCACAGACCTCTGGGCGGTCCTGGGTTAAGCTAGAGCCACCATTGGCATAGGGAAGACATGGACAGTGATTGGTAGATGTGAGAACTGAGGGGAGGGAACTTGGATGGTTTCCTTAAAGATAGCAGGGGGTCTGAGGACTGGGTTGGTTGGAGAGGTTTTGCTCTGAGAGGTTGTGCTCTGAGAAGCTTGCTCTGAAGGAAGCTGGAGGTGGAGGCCCCTGAGACTGTTTCTCCATTTTGATCACGTGAGTGATAGGGACTGATCTCTTTTCTTTGCCTCAGCTATCTAAGGGCTTGGGCCTTTTGGCCCAGCCTAAACAGAGGGGGTATTTAAGCCCTATTCCCTTCTCTCTCTCTCTCTCTCTCTCTCTCTCTCTCTCTCTCTCTCTCTCTCTCTCTCTCTCTCTCTCTCTAATACCTTTCTTCCTCCTGTTTGTAATTAAACTCCATAAAAGGTTGACTGCTGACTTGAGTTTTCTTTAAGGAATTACATAGCTGAATTCCTTGGCGACCTTAAATTAATATATATTAGTCTTTTAAAGTGATTTCCTTGTCACATTGTGGCGACCACGAAGGGACAAGGAAATCACTTTAAAATGAAGAAGGAAGTGGGAATCTGGAGCTTTAGGCCTTTAGAAGAGACCTTTGTTATTTGTTATTCTGCTTGGGAAATTGGGAGTTCCTGAAATCAGAGGCATCCACAGTCAGCTATTCTCAGAGGCCCCTGCTAGAACTGGAGTCTCCTTGGTGTGGGGGTTCCGAGATAAATTCTTCTTAGCCTGTCCTGTATGACCCTTATCCTTGACCCATTCCAATACAATTACAGGCTCCTTCATAGGACTTTGCTTCAGTCTTGTCTTTATTGTGATATCTCATGGAGAGTTGACTGTGCCTGAGCTTGGCCTGCTGAGAGCTGCAGGGAGAAGCCAGGAGTGCCCATTTATCCTGGGATGAACCACACCTTTGCAAGGGGCACTTGAGCACAATGAGGCAGACCATGAGCATTTTTGATTCAAACCTTCGTGTTACCAGAGGGCACCATGGTTCCCTGATGGGACTTTGGCTACTTTAGCTTCTTTTGTTTTGTTTTTTAAACTCTTACTTTCCATCTTAGAAGAGTGGTGAGGGCTAGGCAATTTGGGTCACCCAGCTAGGAAGTATCTGTGGCCAGATAGGAACCCAGGATGTCCTGTCTCTAGACCTGGCTCTCCATGTACTGATTCAACTAGCTGAGCCTGTTACCAGTCCATGTACCCATGCCAAGCCTGGAAGTGTTCTGAGGAGGATGGAGCTGGCCCCAGCATGGTGGGCAACTTCTTGGGAGTTAGAGAAGGCAGTTGGGAAGGACAAGAGTATTGATATTCTCAGGAGATGGTGGAGGTAGGGGAGCCACTGTATGGGCAGGAGGCAGCCTCTTGTTCCAAGCTCAGTAGCTGGGCTCCTTGGTCATGATTGATTCTCCTTATGATTCTAAGAATTCAGTCTGCTGTACACAGCAAGGCCTAGCTCCTTGGGGAGTCAGAGCCAAAGATTTGGTGATTGCTACCACCCAGACCACGGCTCATACACTGAAGAACAGAGACGGGCCTCAGCATGTTGGAACAAGAGGCTGAATCTGGCCAGTAAGACTTGAAATGAATGATGGCAGTGAGGCTGTTCAAGGAGGAAGTGGCTGGACAGAAGATTGTGAGAAAGAGAAAATAGGAATGCTGGGAAGATTCTGAGCTCTACCTGGCTTCGCAGAGATAGACATGTGTGAAAAGGGAATTCTTTGTTCCCTTTGCCTATTCTGAGTTCACACTTGTGAAAAGGAATCCTTTATTCCCTTTGCCTATTTTGAATTAACACACCTTTTGATTGGATCAACAAAAGCTTGAACTAGGTGGAGGAGCTCACAAACCACTTAGAGAATTCACACTCTTAGAAATTCAATCAATCAGGAAACTGAACCTTTTGATGAAAAATTGACCTCCAGAGGCCTTTGATAAGAGTTGACACCTTCAGAGGATGAGAGGTGTGAATCCCACAGACGTGGCCCTCTGGGTAGTGCTGGACAATTTGGTAACTGTGATTAGCCCCTGTGAAAGAGAAACTACAAGGAGCCACTATAAAAGGCCCTGAATTTCTGGGGCTAGGGAAGTCGACTCCAAGAAGGAAATCAGCTTCAAGAAGGTCTGCTTAAGGAAGAAAGTGGGCCTCAGGAGTCACCTTCAGCTTGTGTCATTCATTGTCTTGACCTGCCTCTTGGAGGAAACTTGGGTAAGTGAATAGCTGGCTTTTCCTTTACTGACCTTTGGAGAGAGTTTAATTCCGGATGAGGGTCAACAAGTCCTGGCCAAGTCAAGCACTGGAGTAATATTTAGTTAGATAGGCTAAATATTTTCTCTACTTTTTATATTTCTCTACTTCCACCCTTTCTACCTTTTTTGTAAATAAAAGCTATTAAAGTCATTTTGATTTTTAGCAGTAATACTTTGAATCAGCGAGCACCATTATTATTTATAATTTTCATATATTTAGCTAAACCATTAATTTTAATCCCTACACATGATGGCCAAAGAGTGTGTTTTTTTAAAAATTAGTTTCCTGGGAACTTCATTTCCCAGCATTCTTTACTCTTAACTGGGGTTTCCTTGTCTTGTATCCCTGTATTGCACCCTGGTGTGGGTTTGTTTAGAAATTTGCTGAATCCCACACTGTGGGGGTATTTTTTTTCTTTGGCTTGAGCGCGGCAGGCTTCTGGGTCTCTGGCTTTTTGCTCTGCTCACTTGGCTGAAGGAACCCCTTTCTCTCTTTGTTGTTATTAAATCCTATAAATTTTAATACTTGGAGTATTCATTTTAGGCTTACAAGAGCACATTCAGCCCACAGCGGCACTTGTAGCAGGAGAGGCTTCTCCGTCTACAACTCTGACCCGCGTGGGGTGCCATGTTTGTAAGGAGCATTGGGTGAGGGGAATTAGTTAAAGGCCTTGGAAGTGGGTGACCAGCAGACCAGCCAGTGCCTTAATGGGAGCTGACGGTCAGAATAACTGAGGAGATAGTAAGAGCACCTTGTCACCACTGACAGATTCAAGTCACCAGCCCCAGAGTAACAAAAGCTCATCCTCAGGTACCCAGAAGAGCTGGTGGTACTCAGTGTTACTTGGAAGACCCCTGAGAATGGACACAGTGTGGCAGGACTGGAGACCCCTGCCCCTGATTTTCCAAAAAGAAAAAGGAAGAGAAGTTCTCTGCAAAAGGAAGGCCTGGCAGTCAGGCTTTGAGACAGTCGCACAACAGAGTATCACAGAGAAAGTCCTTCTGATTCCTGAGAAGCATCTTGGCCATCCTGCCAGACCCACCTTTCCTTTTCTGCCAGGGTTCTACAGGGTCCGTGAGAGAAATGCTGTGGATGGAACATTCCTCGGTGTTGGCACAGCCTTTGGTCAGGTGTCTCCTGGAGAAGATGGAGAGGTGTAGTCAGAGGACTGCCTTTGAGGGCTGCTCGTGGGAATGGGGCCTTCCCTGTCCTCTGAACCTGCCCCTGGGGTGGATGCCACATAGCCCAGAGCAGTCGTGTGTGGTAATGAGGCTCTGATTGTGGAGTCTGAACACGACCTGGAGGGTGAGAACGTGGTGGCCTTCATCACTCTGACGTGGTGCCTCTCTGGATAAAACTGCCTGGCCTGAGAAGAAGGGGTTTGGGGCCAGAGGGCCCAGCTTCCATCTCTGCTCCACTGACCCTGGGCCAGCCACATTTGTCGCTGTGGGCTTTGGTTTACTCAGCTGTATTCAGGGGTTGGTCCTCATGACTCCCAAGATCCCTCTGGGCATCGCTGACTGTGCGGCTGCCTCCTGTGAAGTAGCCTGTGAAGCAGCCATGACATAAGGGATAGTTTCAGGAATCCCATCGCCAGAATCCGCAATCCCATTGGCCTTGGCGGGTCAGAAAGGTGACCCATGGTGCCAGGCTGGCAGGACTCCAGGATCAGGGCATCGATCCGTAGGCATCTATGAAGCACCTGTTCTGTGTTGGGTGCTGGGAGGAAAGAAGAGAAAAGTGAGGTCTCCTGACTCAGCAGGCACACATTTTATTGGGGGGTCACAGGCATGGTCAGGGTGTCCCCCAAGGCTTTGGGCCACATTTACCTGACAGCCTGTTAAGCTTTGGAAGCTCAAATCTTCACTAGGACTTTTGGGACACACTGTTATCTAAGTTTATGCAAAACAATGCCAAATAAATACGAAGTGATTTCTAGGTGTGGGAGACCCTAGCAGTAAAGAAGCGCCTCCTGGAGGAGGTGGCACTCAGGCTCACTTGGAAAGAAACTAGGGATTCTGGGAAATGGAAGTGAGCAGGGAGTATTTTGTGGGACTGGGAGCTGGCCTGTACAGAGGCCCAGAGAGGCCAGTCAGGCCAGGCCCCTCGAGTTGGAGCAGGAGGAAGGTCTGACCAGGCTCCAGGGCAGTTTGGGGCCAAATGGAAAGAGCATTTATCGAGCAGGGCATGTTTAACGTGATCAGGCTGAAGTTTGAGGAAAAGCTGGGCCATCTGTGTGGAGGATGGGCCTGAGGAGAAGTGCAGGGTCAGCTGGGAGCCCAGGGGACAGGCCCAGGCCCAGGGAGAGCTGTGGGAGATGAGGGAGGCATTGAAGGAGCCTGGATGGAGGTGTCACCCTAGGGAGCCTGGAGGGAGGACTGGAGGGGGTGACCCTAGGGAGTCTGGAGAGGGGACTGGAGGGGGTGACCCTAGGGGGCTGGAGGGGATGACAAGGGGGGCCTGGAGAGTGTGATGGGGGCCTGGAGGGGGGTGACTCTGGCAGGCCCCAAAGGGCACCCTTTCAGGATGGCAGTACAGAGTTGATGATGGGGCCTGGAGCCCAGCAGGGGGACCAGGTCTCGACTGTGGCTTTAGAGCCAGAAGGACGTTTTGAGAAACATCTCATGGAGCCCCTTTGTGTTACAGATGAGGAAGTGGAGGCCAAGAGCAGCCAGTCAGGGGCCAGGCCAGGTCTGAGCCAGGGTCCTTTGATGGCAGCTCTGGGGTTCTCTAGATGAAGATCTAGAGATATTGATTCACAAAGGCCGAAGAAGGGGAGACCTAGAGGATCCCTTCTGGCATTCCTGCCTCTACCACACACTGATCCCAGAGAGGGGAGATGGGTTCCCTGGAGAAGTGAGATGAGGTCTCCAGGTACGGGCAGTGTGGTGATTGACTGGACTGACCTATTAGAAGGGAAGAAGGCAGAGTGGACGAGAGTCCTGGCTGTGGAGTCAGAGGACCTGGGTTCGAGTCTCCCCATGGGACCTTGGACAACTTATTTCATGTTGCCGGGCCTCGGTTTCTCCTTTTGTAAAATGAATGGGTTGGCTCAATGGTCTTTGAGCTCTTCTGACTGGTTCTGTGAGAAGACTCGAGTGGGAGAAGCTGAGGAGCCCAGGAGGGCCCTGAGGACGTGCCCCTGGACGCTCGCCCTCGGGCTGGTGGTGATGGAATGGAGCAGGGGAAGGCGTGCCCTTCGGGGCCTGGGTGCAGAGCCCAGTGCTGCAGCCCTGGGTGGCCACGTCGTCCTTCTGAGCCTCAGTTTTCCCATCTCTGAATTTTAATGTAAATGCTCCCAGGTCCTCAGATTCATCTCGGGTCTGTGCCCCCCACTCCCCATCTAGGCCCTGCCCGGAGTTCCTTCTTTCTGCCTCTTGGGTCTTCCTTGGCATCCCCTCGGCTGAGCACAATGCCTGGCTCAGAGTAGGTGCTTCTTGAATGCTTCCTGCCTGGCGCTGTGCCTGCTCCCTGCCCCTGGGCAGCAGGGCAGGCCCCCTGGGCCCCCTGAGTCTGGAAAACTGGGCCTTCAGGGCAGGCCGGCTCTGCTGCCTCCGGGCTTTGGCCTCCTCCTTCCCTGCCTCCCTCCCTGCAGAGAAGGCTTTGGTTTTTTCATTTCCTCTTGTTCTCCCCTCCGTTTTTTTTCTCCTCTGCCTTGCCCACTGCCCCTGGTGATTGCCTGCCGGTGCCTGTTTCTGTTCCCTCACCTCCTCGTTCCGGTGTGTCTGCCTCTTCCTCCACCGCCTCCAGGAGGGGGCCTTCTTTACGGAGTCTGTCCGCAGCCCACGTACAGCGCCATCTGCCTTCTACCCCCAGGTCAGTCGAACCCCCCCACCGCCTCCTCTGCCCACTCAGACCTGTCCAGAGGTGGCCACAGTCTCCAAATGGAGCCCAAAGCAGGCCCCCGAGAGCAGGAGATGAGGGCGGACATCCCCCAGGAGCCGGAGCTGTCTGACCGGGTGGCCCCCACCTCCTGAAGACGGCCTCTGGCCTCCCGGGCCATGGCGGCCCGACAGCAGCGGTTGCTTGGAATGAGTGCCGGCTCCTCACTCCTGCCTCTCAGGCAGATCCCAGGGTTCAAGGATCGAGAAGTTGTGTTGTGAGTGTGTGTGGCACATGGCCAGCGATGGTCAGAAGGGCCCCCCGAGGCACCACGGCCATACAGGCATGGGGCCTGGCCCACAGTCAGTGCTTTTAAAGTGCGCCAGCCAGTGTCGATGGTACAAAACGCCTTCATCACTTCCTTTCTGGGCAGCTGGCGGAAGCAGCCTGGTGCCTTGGCTGTCGTGATCCTCTCCCCCTTATCCTGGCATGCAGCCCCCCTTCTGCCAGGGGGCACAAGGTCAGGGTTCACACCCCAGCTCTGTGGCCTGAGCGAGCGAGCCCCCGTTTCCTCCTCTGTCTAGTGGGTCCAAGGCCACGTGCCCTGCCTCCCTCCCAAGGCCTGGGGAGGAAACTTTCTTGGCAAAACGCCCCGAGTGTTAGTTCTTATTAAGATCTGGGCCATCTGGTGCCTGGAACAGTCCCTGTAGAGAGAGACAGAGAGGGCTGCCCATGCCCGCTGCCTGGCATGGAGAGAGAAACTGAAGAACAGGGCCCTGGGAGCCCCCAGCGCCCCTTTGGCCAGGCCTGACGTAGCTGGGACAGGGAGGAAGGGACTGGTGCTGATCGTGGTGCTGAAAAGCAGCCACTTCACCGAGGTCGGGAGAGAGGCAGAGGAGGAAGAGGGTGGTGTGCTCGGGGGAGATGGGGACCCCGCATTCCCCAAATATCCATGAAATGTACCACGGCCTGGGGAAGAGCCGAGGTGTCAGTGAGGTGATCCCCACCCCCAGGTGTGTCTAAAAGGGGATGAGACACTGAACACGGGACCCAGAAATGCAGTGCCGGGAGGCAAGGGAGTCAGAAAAGGCTTCAGAGAGAGGGCAGCTTCCCAGGTGGGCTTCAGTAGCCCATGGGGGTGCAGAGAGGCATTCTGGGTACAAGCCAGCAGGAGCAAAGGCTCCTCCAGTGACCCAGCCTCTCTGAAGTGCTGAGGGCCTCTGGGACTTCAAATGGCAGAACCAAGAGGGCCCATAGAGCCCATTTCACAGATGAGGACACACAGCCAGAGAGAAGGGTCCTGGGACCATAGATGTCAAATTGTTGGAGACTTCTGAGGCCATCTAGTCCAAAATGTCATCTTACCAAAGAGGAAACTGATGCAAAGGGATCTGGTGTGCTTCACTGGATAAAGACGCTGGACCTGGAATTAGGAAGACCTGAGCTCAGTTTGGCCTCAGACACTTAGAAGCTTTGTGACCCTGAGTGAGTCACTTCATTTCTGTGCCTCAGTTTCTTCATCTATAAAATGGTGATCGTTAATAGCACCTGCCTCCTAGAGTTGTTGTGAGTATCTAGCAAGTTGGTATTTATAAAGTGCTTTGGAAGCCTTGAAATGGTCTATACATGCTAGCTGCTATTATTGATTATTGTTGTTGGTCAGAGGCGGAATTTGAACTTCAGACCCCCAACTCCAAGGCCAGGTTCCCAGGCAGTGACTTGCCCAGGGCCATGTAGCTAGCTCCTCAGCAGCTATGCCCCGACTCCTGGGAAATGCTGTGAAGACAGCTGAGCAAGTTAGAACAGGGCAGCAACAGAACAGATCGGGCTGTTGTTTTCTACCCATTAAAACGCCAGCACCAGCCTTGGGGAGCAGCTCTGCACCCAGAACCAGGCCGGGAGCACAAATCAAACCCAGCCTCCTTTTCTGGGAGAGCCTGGAAGCTGGGTGGCTTTCGTCTTCCCCAGTCTGTAGGGCTTGGAAAGAGCCCTGACCTTGTGAGGAGAAGCCCTCGGGCTCCGAGCCCTCCTGGACAGCCGGGGGACCCCAGTTCAGCCCGTGGGGCCTCAGTGGCTCCTCTGTGAAATGAGGGGACAGGACAGCGAGGTGACCTCTGAAGGCCCCTCCAGCTTGGAGTCCTGTGACTGTAGACTGCCGATGCAGCTGTGCTAGGAATGAAGCCACGTCTCTGGTGGGGCCATCCAGCCTCTGCTTGGGCATTCTGAGGGCGGGTGGCCAGAGAGGCCTGCTGGGCCTCCACCTTGTTGGAAGGGGCAGAGTTGGCAGCTCCCATCTTCTCTAGGCAGGAGGAATAGTCAAACTACTTGAGTAGGTCTGGGAAGGGGGACAGTGGACAAAGGCCGGGTCCCCTTCCTGGAAATGATTCTTTCCTTAAAAGAATAGTCACCGGGGCCAGCAGAGTGGCTCAGTGGATGGTAGTGGGGGGTCTCTGCTGTGGCCCAGCTTCAGAGGCCAGAGAAGCAGGCAGGCCTCTGGCCATTGTGGTCAGCCACGTGGGAACCAAGTGCCCACAGGTCTGAAGGTCAGGTGTCCGACTTGGTAACAGGCCTGGGGAGGAGCAGTGGGCAGCACTTAGGGAATGGGCACTCCATTGACTAATAGAAAGGGAGCCGAGGCCTCGTGGGGGAAGGGGAACGCTAGTGCCAACTCCCCTCACTCCAAATCTCATGGATTTCCCCGCGAGTCTGTTCCAGCTGTGAGGAGAGGGGAGAGGGAGCCCGTCAGGCCTGCTCTCTGCCTAGGTTTGGGGGGTCCTTGCCTCCCCCTCTCCCAGCCATGCCCTGGCACGGCCCTGCTTATACATGGGCAGGTGGTAGGTGGGAATTTCAGGCCAAATCTCTGAGTAGTCGCCAACAGCCTTTGGGCCTTGTTGGGGTTTTTGTTCTTCTCCCCCGGATCCTTGGGGTGACCGTGACTTGGGTATTAGAAAGCACCTGTGAGTCTGTCGGTCTGGGCCCTTCTCCCTGGGCACTCGATCACCACCTACGGGAGTCTGGGCCCATCCCCAGGCCTTCGTGGCATCTGCCAGCCTGTGCTGGGCAGGTAGAGTAACCCCTTCCCTGCTGCCAGGAAGCACCCAGCCTGCCAGCGAGAGGTCCTCGGGTTTTCTGGGCCCGATGAGGCCCGTCACCCCGGCCTTCTCACAGCCAGGGAACAGAGGATAAGAACCTTCCCCAGGCTCGCTCGGCTCTGCTGCTTCGCGTTCAGCCCGTGCTTCCGAGAAGGGAGGCTAGACAGAGACGACCTCTGCCCATCAGGAGCCCTGCAGGCTGAGAGGAAGCTGGGGGGCTGCCTCACCTCTGACCCTCTATGAACCGTCCCTCTTGTGTCTCCTCATCTGTAAAATGGGCAGAATTCCTCTTGCCCTGCCTGTTTTAGGAAAGTGGCCTTAGGGTGCTATTACAGTGTCAGTTGTCGTTCCGGGGCCTCTGTGACAGTTAGACCCCAGAGCCTTCACCGGAGGCTTCCTGGTGCAGGTCATATTGGTATTTAAATGTGAGGCCTAGGGGCAGTGAAGTGGCACAATAGATAGAATGCCAGGCCTGGAATTGCAAGTCATTTAACCCTGTTTGTCTCCAAAGAAGAGAGAAAGAAGCGATTGCCCTACTGGCAATCTGGAATCTCAGGATGGAATGAGGATCTGGGCTTTCCTCAGTGTGCCCAGAAGGCTTCTCCAGGACAGGAAAGAAAGGTTGTTCCTGGGGAATTCCACTTTGATTTCACCAAGTCTCTGCTCTGTGCTTTTCCACTCCTGCCTTATTCATTCCAGGACTGGTCTCTGGGTTCCTTCCTCCCCGGGGTCACCAAAGGTTAGGACCGTGCTTGGCACGACCAAGTGCATCTCGGTTTGGAGCCACTGACCAATATTAGAAAGAGGGGGCAGAATGGTCAGCGCCTCCCCAGATTTCAAGAGGCAAGAGCACAGAATTGCAGGCTCTTGGCCAGTGAGCCTGACTTAGCTGCCTGGATCATTAAAGGGGTGGCTGGTGGCCATTTCTAAGGGAATTGGGGAGCCCAGCGAGGCAGCTCGGCTTCACCTCTGCTGACCTTTCCCTGTCTGGCAGGATTGCCGAAGTTTCAGACGAGGCGAATGGCCCGGCTTTGGTTGACTTACCTGATACAGTGAGGCTTTTGACTGAGGATTGCATGGCCACTGAGGTCCCCCCTTTGACTCTTAAATCCTCAGGTCTGTGACCGTAGAGGTAGAGAGGCCCCCGGGATTGCCTCGACCAGTCCTCTGCTCATTAGAGGAGCCTGAGCCTCATGACTGCAAGCCCCGTGCCCCTTGGGGAAGTGCCACACTGGGCAGGGCCCCGGGTGTAGTTGGAAGCGCTTGCCAGCTCCCTCCAGGCGAGGTTGGAGCCTGAACTCCTCGAGGGGCGTTGGAGGAGAAGAGGGAGCCATTCTGACAAGAACAGGCTAGAACCTCGCCTACTTTCACATCCTTGCAGGTCTCGGTGGATCAGAGTGCCACTCCAGCCTTAGATGGCACCAGCCTGGGCATCAGCGTGGGCCAGCCCATGGACAGAGGCAGCACGCAAGCCTTTGGGAATGCCCAGGCTGCCGGAGAGCAGGGGTACCCCCTGGCAAACCCTAGCGATGGCAGGTGAGACACTCTGGCCACAGGACTGCCACCCCAGCTTTGGACCCCTCTTTTGTCCTTCAGTGCTTAAAGGCTCCTGCTTTTATTTGTGCGTGCTCTGTGAAGGCTTCCTGAAGAAAGTGGCATGAGTTGGGTTTTAAGGAATTGACCCAAGGGAAGAAGAGACAAGTCCTTTGGGGAAGGAGGTTTTGGGAGAAGTGGGATCCCACCCAAGATGGCAGGAGGAACCCTGTTGGCGTGGGCTCCCCTGGCCTGTCCTGACTTAACCCACTATCTTCCCCATGTTCCAGCTCTCAGCAGTTCCCAACCAGCTCCCTGAATACCTCCTCCACCCTGCTGGAGATCCTGGAGGCCATGAAACATCCCTCGTAAGTAGTGAGGCCCAGGACCACTGCAGAATAAGGCTCCAGACATGGCTTACACAGTGGAATGTTCTGGGCCCAGAGCCAGTCTTGGATTCTAATCCTGGCTCCATTTTAACCTTGTCCAGTTTCTTCCCCTCCCTGGGCCTCGGTTTCCTCTGGTTGGCATGGTGATCGCTAAGCTACCTTCTGTGTTCAGTCTCAGCATCCTTCCATGCGCCCTGCCAGAACACACTCACTGTCTCATTCTGTCTCTCTCTCTCCCTCCCTCCCTCTCTCTTTCCTCATCCTCCTCCTTCTCTCTCTTCCCCCCTCTGTGTCTCTCTATCTCTCTGTCTCTGTGTCTCTGTCTCTGTCTCTGTGTGTGTGTGTGTGTGTCTCTCTCTCGCACTCACACTCACACTCACACTCACACTCACACACACCCCACCATCTCTGTTCCCCTTCTTCAATCTTGGCCAAGACCCTTCCTCCCCGGGCCTCAGAGTCCTCACCATTGAAAGGAGGAGAATGGGCTGGATGCTGCTCTCTGGAGTCCCTCAGGGCAGTCCCCCAGGCCCTGACTCTCTTCTTGGTGCCCTTCGCCACGGCATCCTCCCTAATGGCCTCTGTCTCTATGTGCCCGGGGCCCCGGGGCTCCAGGACAGGAGTCCAGCTGCTCTCGGAGCAGAAGGGCCTGTCGGCGTCGTGCTTCATCAGTGCGGAGGTGGTGCACTGGCTGGTGAACAGTGTGGAGGGCGTCCAGACCCAGGCCATGGCCAGTGACATCATGCAGGTGAGGCCTGAGCCAGTGTCGGGGAGGTCCCATTTTGGGCCCAGAATTCTCTCTGGTGGCCAGACGGGGTGTGGGGCTGGGAAGGAAAATGGCCTTTGAGACCGATGAGCAGCCTCCCCGTCCCAGGAGCCCCGCTTAGATCCCCGGGAGGGCAGCTGGCAATAGTGTGTGTGTGTGTGTGTGTGTGTGTGTGTGTGTGTGTGCGTGTGTGCGTGCGTGTGTGAGTGTGCACATGTGTGTGCATGTGTGTGCGCGCGTGCGTGTGTGAGTGCGCGCGTGTGTGAGTGCACCTGTCTGTGTATGTTTGTGTCTGTGGGTGGGTGTATGTGTCTGTGTCTGCCTGTGTGTGTGTATGTCTTGGTGTGTATATTTCTGTGTCTGTATGTGAGTCTGTCTGTGTGTCTGTATGTCCATGTGTATGTCTCTGTCTGTGTGTGTCTATATACGTGTGTCTGCCTGTGTGTGTGTGTGTGTGTGTGTGTGTGCACACATCTGTGCATAGGGACCCTCGGATCTCCCTGGGCCTCAGTTTCCTCATCTCTAAAGGGAGGGGGAGGGTCAGTGAGGTGGCCTGGAGCCGGGAGGTCTTGGGTTCCAGTCTGGCTTCAAACCTGGCTTCCTGACCATGTGACCCCCTTTGCCTCAGCCTTGCTGGCCTGGTGCTTGGAGCCGGTCCCCAGTGTGAGTTGCTATAAGGGGGGACAAGAGTGGCCCCCCGACGGAGGCCAGGCTCCAAGATCAGGCCCCCGTGGACACGCTCCCCAGGCCTGTGGGGCTCTGGAGACATCCGGCCTCATTGCCGCCCCCTGGTTCTGCTTCCTCCCTTGGGAGCCCAGAGGAGGGTCTCCTTCCTCTTCGCAGGGATGGCCAGGGCCGAGCCGGGGTGCTGGGGGTGCTGCAGGGCGACGGCCAAGAACCCCTTCGGGCTGCCCTGTGGAGTCTGCGGGTGGAGGCTGTGGGCCCAGGGAGCCGGGGTCGAGGGGGCCTTGCTGGCCGGAGATTGCCCCCCTTCTGTGGCCCGACCCCTCCGCTCTTCTCTTAGAAAATGCTGGAGGAGCAGCTCATTACCCACGCCTCGGGGGAGGCCCTGCGCACCTTCATCTACGGCTTCTACTTCTATAAGATCGTGGCCGAACGCGAGCCCGAGCGAGGTCAGCGGGGACGGCGCCTGGGCATTCTCCCTGCCCCCACCCAGGGGGTGCCCCTTCCCCTGCCCAGCCCCACCCCAGGGGGTGTCCTTTTCCCACCCAGCCCCCAACCCAAGGGGGCACCCCTTCCCCTCAGGCAGCCCTTTCTCTCTCAGGGGAGAGTCCTGGGTTGGGGGCCAGGGCCCAGCCTTGCCTCTGAGGGGGGCCCTTTTACAACTGCCCCCCGGTCAGTGAGGACTGCAATGGTCTAAGCCATTGACCCCATCCTGGGAGGGAGAAGCCATTGGGCCCAGGGACTGGCGTCTCTACTCCCCACACTGGCTGGTGGAGACGGGTCTCCTGGGGCGTCTGGAGGCTGTCTGGGCTCTGCCCAGCTCCACACTGACCAGGGTTGGGCAGCCTGGGCCCAGACTGTCCCCAGCCCTCACTGGGCATCGGCTTGCTCCTCCTTAGAATGGGAGGCTAGCCTGGACAGCCGCTGGGCTCCTTGTGGCTGGCGCCCGGCTCCCCGGCTCCCGAGCAGGCGGCCGTTTTGTCTGCACCCCTCTGCCTTTCCCTGGGCCTCCTCGGCTCGGGCCGTGCGCACGGCCCACCTCTCCCTCGTGTGTCCGCAGGGGGCCTGCAGCAGCCCGCGGCCTGGCACTCGGCGGCCATGGAGGACTTCACGGCCTTCCAGCGGAAGTGGTTCGAGGTGGCCTTCGTGGCCGAGGAGCTGCTGCACTCGGAGATCCCGGCCTTCCTGCTGCCCTGGCTGCCCAGCCGCCCCGCGTCCTACGCCAGCCGCCACAGCTCCTTCAGCCGCAGCTTCGGCGGGAGGAGCCAGGCGGCCGCACTCCTAGGTACCGTCGGCGGGGGGCCTACGGCGGGGGGCCCGGAGGTGGGAGGAGGCCCAGGCTTTCACGGAGGAGGGGGTTCAGCCCCCAGACTCAAGGCGGAACGGAAGGTGATGAGCTCCCTGTCCCCGACAAAGGCGGGGGTCAGGGATGCGTCCTAGGGTAGGTCGGAGCAGGCTGCCAGGGCACAGCCTGGACTGGAGTCTCGAGCCTTCCCTTGCTCAGACGAGCCGGCCGGGGGTGAGGGTTCCGCCTCTTCCCATAGCCGTCGGGCAGTGGCTTCCCCTCGCCCTGATGCCCATCCGCTTGTCCCGGGCCTCCGGCTGCTCGAGCCATCGAGAGGGACTGACCTTGGAAGGCCCTCCTCGCCTTCGCTCCCAGGGAGCTCCTGGATGCTGCTTCCTTGGGCCAGCGCTGGTGCCTTCGGATGACCTCGGGGGGGCCTTTTGGCGGGGTGCCCTCGGGAGGGGTGGGGCGGGTCTCCCTCCTCGTCCTGGTGGCCCTGCTGCTGTGCCCTGTGCTTGGCATGAGCCGAGGCCCTTCACGGAGCCTTTGGGAGTGCCCGCCTGCCGGGCAGCCTAGGGCTGCCCTCCCCATGCCCACGGGCTCTGGGCCCCTCGCTTCCTGTCTGGGCAGCCTTGGGAGAGCCCTTGCCTTCCGCAGGCCTCCATTTCCTCCCATGGAGAAGGCAGGCTCTGCGTCATGGATTCTGGCCCCGGGTATTCCCAGATCCCACCAACAATCCTGCTGGGAAAAAAGCAGGGGATGGGAAGGCACGAGCCCCAGGTTCGAATCCAGCCTTGGGTGCTCTGTCCATCCACATGTTGGCTCCCTCCCCCACAGAATGAAGGACCCCTTCTGCCCCGACAGCTGCCTCCTTCGTGTCCCCGTTCTTTGTTCCCTCCTTGATTTCATTTCATCCCAAGAGGCCAACTATCGAGTCTAGACCTCCTTCCTTCCGAGCCATGTGACTCGGCCTCAGTTTACTTCTCCATACAGTCGGGGCTCGACTCTTGTTCCAGAGTCTGTCCTGCCAGCCCTTCGGGTGCCATTGGCCCAGACTGTGCCCGTGCTTTGGGCACAGGGTGCTGGGCAGAGGGTGCCCCTGAGGAAGGACGGATGGACCCTCCAAGGCCCACTGGCTGACAGGCCCACAAGTACTCGCCCATGGGGGGGACTCGGTCCTCCTCTTCCCCTCCGAGCCTCACTTTGTGCCCCAAAGGCTGGTTCTTGGGCGACGGGGCCCCCCTCCCTGTCATTGTGTCTGGACCCAGAGTCCTGGGAGCCAGGAGGCCTCCCACCCGCCCGTCCGCCAGCACCGTGCTGCCCCCAGCAGGGGAGAGGTCAGCCGAGGAGGGCCGCCGTGCCTCCGGGCAACTGCAGTCAGCTGGCGCAGAGGAAGAATGAGTGGAAGTTGGGGTTTGGGGGGGCCCGTGGAGGGGCTCCCCCAAGCGCTGCTTCAGCCCTGCCCCTGCCCACTCACATCCTCCCGTCCCGCCGCAGCAGCCACTGTGCCCGAGCAGAGAACGGTGACCCTGGACGTGGACGTGAACAACCGCACCGACCGGCTGGAGTGGTGCAGCTGCTACTACCACGGGAACTTCTCCCTCAACGCCGCCTTCGAGATCAAGCTGCACTGGATGGCCGTGACGGCCGCCGTGCTCTCCGAGATGGTGAGCGGCCCCAGCAAGGGGGGGAGGGTGGGCCTCGGCGAGCTGGGGACGCCTGGGGCTTGGGGGTCCTTGAGGGGTCTCGGAGCGCCCCCTCCGTTTTCTCGAGGGGCCCCCGTGCCTTTTCCTAGCCACCCTGGCCAGGCCCTGGGATTCTCGGTGGGCTTCATTCAAGGTCTCCTCGCCCTAAGGCATGGATGTCCCTGTTCGGAGCCCTGCGGCCTTCCTCTAAGGAGAGCCGAGCTCTCCAGGGGGCGCGGCGGCCCGCCTTCCTAAAGCGCCTAGGGGCGGAGCCAGGCCTTCTTCATGGCAGCCCTGGGAGGCTGGCTGTGCAAGCAGCAGCGTCCCCATTCTACAGAGGAGCATCGAGGCTCAGGGAAATGAATGGACCTGCCCCAAGTCAGCCTGCTGCTGGGCTTAGCAGAGCTTATCAGAGCCAGGCCTGGAAGCCTGGGAGCCTCAGACTTTGGCTCGGATCTTCCAGTGTCGAGCCCAGAGTCAGGCCCCGGCCGTGGGTGGCCGTTCTCTGGCCCGGATGTCTGATGTCCAGAGCCAGACCCCGTGCCCTTTCTCGGCCCCAGGGAACGCAGTGAACTCTCGGGAGGTTCATCTTCCCGCGACGCCCCCTCTGCCCGAGAGGGCACAAACGCCCCTATGGAATCTGGCGCCCTTAGGGACGTGCGAGTCGGCCCGTCGGCCTTAGCTGCCCCCAGCCTCCGGGAAGGGCCTGCTTTTCCTTGTCGGGCTCCATTCGTCGGGCGCTCTCAAAGCGCGCGGGTAGTCCCGGCTCCGAGGATTCTGCCTTTGAGCCGTCGCTGCCAGCCTCGGAGGCTCCCCGAGCACAGAGGCAGCTTGTGTGTGTTTCTCACAGGTTCAGGGTTGGCACCGGAAGGCCACGTCCTGTGGCTTTTTGTTAGTGCCAGTTCTGGAAGGCCCGTTTGCCCTGCCCAGCTACCTGTATGGAGACCCGCTGCGAGCCCAGCTGTTTATCCCACTGAACATCAGCTGCCTGCTGAAGGAGGGCAGCGAGCACCTGTTTGACAGTAAGACCTGCTCTGCTTTGCCCTTTGTGCCCCCAGGGCTGGCGAACAAGAGCCTTCGACCCTTGGGGCTTTACAGCCTAGAGGGGCAGAGCTGGAAGGGCCCGGGGTGCGGAGTGTCCTTCGGGGTCCTCTCACCCTGGCCCCCTAAGGAGTCCGGGCCTACCGAAGGCGAGGACCGGAAGGACCAGGATCCAGACTCTGGGCCTCCACTCCGCAGGCCTGCCGAGGGGACCTCGGTGGCTCTCATTTTCTCCCTAATTCACGCCCCTGGTTCCCAGTTCTGGAGCGCGGTCCTCCCTGATGGTGTTGCCCCGGGTTAGTGGGATATTCCATGCTAGGACAGCGCCTCCTCCTCCTCCCTCCTGCCCTATAAAGCATTCAGGGCCATTTTCAGGAAGGTTGCTCCCTCGTAGGAGACCCTGGCAGGTGCCACCCCAGGGGCCTGGCTACTCTTCTGCATTTTGCCCTGCCATACCTGACCAAGGAGGGGGCTGTGCTGGAAGGGCCGGAGGAGGGCACGCTCCAAATCAGGCTGCTGCCAAAAGGAGGAAAGCAGGGGATCAGTGGTGGAATCCATAGCCCTGAGCTCCAGCCCTCCTAGCTGGGTAAAGCCAGGACAAACCTGGGCCAGCCCTTTCCCATCTGGTAAATGGGGGGAGGTGCTAACACTGCCCCCCCCACTCCCAAGGGCCCTGGAAGGAAGGCCCTTAGGATGGGAGAATTCCCATCCCTGAGGGCAAAGGGAGCTTCGTGTATCCCTTCCCAGGATGTTGTGGGCAGCTCAGAAGGGGCAAGTTTAAGGCGGATGCCTACACTAGCCAGAAGGGTGACTGCAGAACCCCAGGATGTCCAGGCTGGAAGGGGTCACCCCAGCTCTTCTTTGCCCTTTGTACAGCTCTCTTGCTGCTTGGGCCAGGATGTTTCCTACCCTCTGGCCCCCTCTGCCCCTTCCAGATGGAAGCTGTGGGGGGAGCCGGAGGATGAGCTCAGGCTCGGGCAGCAGCTTCGTGGTTGTGTCCACAGCACTCAGCAGCTCTGTTTCTTCCAGCCCTAAATAGAGCCGCTTAACAGCGCATCCCCTCAGTTGCTATGGTTACCACCAGGGACAGAAGCCCTGGTTTCCGTGATGGAGGACCGGCCTCTGAAGCCCTTTCTCCCTGCTGACGGCCTCCTTCTGTCTCATGGGAACATGCTCTAGATTTTTCTGAAACACAAAAGCCTGATAGAGCCTAAAAAAAGGATGACGCCCTTTGGTTGTTCCGGCAACCTCCAGTTTGCCCTGACTAGAAAATTGCAGATACAGAGTGGGCTGGCTGGGGTGCCGCAGGCTCTGCGTGTACTTCTGGGGACGGCTCCACGAGCACCAGCTCCCGAAGCCTGGGGTGGCGTGGGGACCACTGATGCCATCCGTGACAGGTTTGGGGTTTTTTTAACCCGTGTCTTCCATCTTAGAATCAGTCCTGCATGTTGGTTCCAAGGCAGAAGAGTAGTAAGGACTCAGCAATGGGGGTCAAGTGACTTGCCCAGGGTCACCCAGCTGGGAAGTGCCTGAGGCCAGATCTTAACCCAAGACCTTCCGTCTCTGGGCCTGGCTCTCCATCCACTGAGCCACCCAGCTTCCCCTCCTCACTGGTTTTTTGAAATAAGTTTTTATTGCTGCTTCTTATTTTCCTATCACCAATGTTTTCCCATGTATCCATCCCCCTTCCCACTTCCAGAAAGCCATTCCTTATTACCAAGCATCAAAAAGATTAAAAAGAATTAAGCCACCAGTTCAGCAACACCAATGGACACATGGGACCAGTCTGGTATTTGAACAGCGATCCGCACCTGTCGTCCCCCACCCCTACAGAGAAGGAGGCAGAAGGAAGGCGCCTTCTCTGTCTGCTGTGGGGCCAGGCTTGGCCATCCATGGCTGATTTTAGATGCTCTGGGGACTCCTTTGAAGGGAGATGCAGCCCCTTCTTCCTGTCCCCATTATATAGACAAGGAAACCAGGGCAGAGTGACCTGGAGAGACTTGGCCAACATGGGGAGGCCACGTGACTGGGCAATAAATAGTGCTGGGGTCGGGTTTGGAATCTGGGTCTTTAGATTCCTCATCCATTGCTCTTGTGAGAGTGGAAAGAGAAAAAGAAACAGGGAATTGTGGAATTGGAGGCACTATTGAGTCCATTCCCTCGTTTTATAGAGGAAGAAACTCACATCCAAGAGGAAGGATCATTGGCCAAAATGGCCCCCAGACTCTTCATGAGTGAAAAAGATCCTCCAAGTTCATCTTGGCCAGCCCTGCTTCCCCCCTGAACAAGGCGTTTCCCTCTCAGATTCCAACAAGTTCTCACTTGGCCTTTGCTTTGAGTACCCCAATGGCAGAGAATCTAGTCCCAAGTATGGCAGCCTGTTCCAGTTTGGACAGCCCTTCTGACAGATGGGCACATTTGCCCGGAGAATTGAAAGCTGCCTCCCCCACTCCCTGGGATCCTCTGCCATCTCTTCCCTGCTTCTGCTGGTGGGGCCAAGCAGAACCAGTCCGATGGTCCTTCTGCTGCCCAGGTCACCTAGGACTCCCTGGCTCGTAGACCCAGAACCAAGAGGGACCTCTTGGCTGGCTCTTCATGGCGGTCACTTTCTCCCCTAGGCTTTGAACCAGAGACTTACTGGGATCGGATGCACCTCTTCCAAGAAGCTGTGGCTCACAGGTATGTGGCTTGGTAAAACAGATGTGTGTGGGCCTCTGGTGCCCAGGGCACACTCAAATCTGGTGGCAGGCTTGCCCTCCCCCAGTTTGCTCTTATGTCTGAGAGAGATTATGACACAGTGTCAGCACGGAAACCCATGACAGCAGCAGGAGGAGGGAACTCGGGGATCAAGGGTTTTCCCTCCTCTTCCCCCAGGGCCCCCCAATAGCCTATAAGCATTGAGCCTTTTTAGGCCAAGTTGGGCTAGGGGCAGCTAGGTAGCTCAGTGGATAGAGCCAGGCCTCGAGATAGGGATTCAAATTGGGTTCAAATATGGTCTCAGACACTGCCTAGCTGTGTGACCCTGAGAAAGTCACTTAACCCCCATTGCGCAACTCTTATTGGGACTGATACACCGAGTCCAAGACAGAAGGAAAGGGTCTTACATAAAGGAGTAGGCTGGTCCTTGGACAACAGAACCCCTGAGCCCACTCTATCACTGGGTCTGGCCTTGATGACTTTGCAGCACTCTAGGCCTTTGGGGGTCCAGAGGCTCCCCTGTGCCCCGGTAAATGCTCAGGGGAGTGAGGAAAGGATCTGGTGGGCTGGGGGCCTTGTGGCCTCCTCCTCCTCACAGAGGCACCCGTGGCCCCCTTGGCCCACTCTTGGCCGCCTTGGCTCCAGAGCCCTCGGACCACTCAGGGTTCGCTTTCTTTCCTCAGATTCGGATTTGTACAAGACAAATATTCTGCCTCCGCCTTCAACTTCCCTTCTGAGAACAAGCCCCAGTACATCCACGTCACAGGTGAGCAGGCGGAGCAGCGGCTCTGGGGATGGTGGCCCGGCGGCCAGAGATGCAGCAGGCTGTGGTCCTAGCCTGGGGGCTGGTCCAGGGGGGCCTCTGGCCTGTTTCCCAGGAGAGGGGCTTCCCGCCTGGGCTCTTGAGCACAGCCAGAGGTGGGTGCAGGAGCCCAAGGGGCCTCTAATCTCAGAATCTGGGGTGGGCAGGCAGTGGCTGACCCCAGGCCCCCCCTCTGTCCGCCCCTGGGCTGAGGAAGAGGAGGCCTGGCCCAGCAGTGGGCACCTGACTTGGGTTCCCCTTGACTGACCTTGACTGGGTTCAGGGCCCATCTGAAAGTGGGCCCTTCTCCCTCTCCTGTGCCAACCCGCAGGAAGTGGCAGGAGGGATGAGGCCACGTGTTAGCTGTGTGGCTCCAGTGCCCAGTTCATCCTTCCTGAGGCACAGGGAGGGCCTTCTGACCCCTCATCAGCCCATCGGGTGGGTCTGACGGCTCCTCTCTCCACAGGGACTGTCTTCCTGCAGCTGCCCTACTCCAAGCGCAAGTTCTCGGGCCAGCAGCGGCGCAGGCGCAACTCGACCAGCTCCACCGGCCAGAACATGTTCTGCGAGGAGCGCGTGGGCTACAACTGGGCCTACAACACCATGCTGACCAAGACGTGGCGCTCCAGCGCCACCGGGGACGAGAAGTTTGCCGACCGGCTGCTCAAGGACTTCACCGACTTCTGCGTCAACCGCGACAACCGCCTCGTGGCGTTCTGGGCCAGCTGTGTGGACAAGATGCACGCCAGCGCGCCCTGAGCACCGGGGCCGGGCAAGGGGCCTGGCCCTCCGGGAGAAAGGGCTGGGCGCAAGCAGAGGCCCAGAACTGCTGGGGGGCTGCAAACGACCTGCAGCCTGGGGTGGTGGCCCCCCCGGACGGAGCAGAGACCAAGCAGGGCAGCCACGGAGTGGGCCAGCCGGAGCTGGAGCTGCCGGGGCCGCCCTGGCCGAGGGCAGAGAAAATTCTGTGAAATAGTGTATCATACGCCAGCGTGAGTGTACAGAGTGTAAATACGGAAGAGGAATAAAAACCTGATGTAGCCTCGGCGTCCCGGCCTCATCTCTGCTGGGGGAGGAGGCGCCGCGGCCACCCAGTCCCCAGAGCCCGGCAGCAGCTGGCCTGTGCCCACACTCAGTGTGGGAGGGAAGGGAGCTGGGGGGAGTCTAGACCCTACAGAGCTGGTGGGGGCCTTGGGGCAGGGAGTGTCCAGGCTGAGAGGGGCCTAGAACAGGGCGTGTCCAGACTGGGAAGAGCCTAGAATAGGGGGTGTCCGGACTGGGAAGAGTCTGGAACAGGGTGTGTCCAGGCTGGGGAGCCTAGAACAGGGAGTGTCTGTGCTAGGAGGGACCTAGAACATACAGAGCGGATAGGGGCCTTAGGACAGAGAGTGTCAGGGCTTAGAGGGGCCTAGAACAGGGCGTGTCCAGACTGGGAAGAGTCTAGAACAGGGGAGTGTCTAGTCAGTGGCGCCTAGAACAGGGCGTGTCCGGACTGGGAAGAGTCTAGAACAGGGGAGTGTCTGGTCAGTGGCGCCTAGAACAGGGCGTGTCAGGACCCGAAGAGTCTAGAACAGGGCGTGCCCCATCTGGGAAGAGCCTAGAACAGGGGCATGTCCCGACTGGGGAGAGTCTAGAACAGGGTGTGTCCAGGCTGGGGAGCCTAGAACAGGGAGTGTCTGTGCTAGGAGGGACCTAGAACATACAGAGCGGATAGGGGCCTTAGGACAGGGAGTGTCAGGGCTGAGAGGGGCCTAGAACAGGGAGTGTCCAGGCTGGGAAGGATCTAGAGTAAGGAGTATCAGCTGGAAGGGGCCTAGAACTAGGGGGTGTCAGACCTTGGGGAGTGGCTTGCACCTTGCAGTGTCAGTCAGAAGGGACCAGAGAACCAGTTGTCAGGCAAGATGAAGGCTAGAACAGGATGTCACCATGGGGAGGCAGCTGAGAGCCGGATATCAGAGCCAGGAGTTTCTTTAAAGGAGGACTAGAGCTGGGCGGGGCCTAGGACAGGGAGGCATGTCTAGGTTGTGGCAGTCTTAGAACAGGGAGTTCTGACCTGGGGGAGGGCCCTACACCTTGGAGTGTCCGTGGGGAGGGACCAAAGAACAGGTTGGGAGGGCTGATAAGGTTAGGACAATCTGTGCTTAGAGGGGTCAGAGCAGAGGAGGCTTAGAACCCAGATCAGGGTATCTAGGGAAGGCTCTAGAACAAGAGATTACAGAGAACCAGGAGGAGCCTTAGAACACTAAGTGAACACTTACAACACTGATGGCTCCCAGCAAAGAGGGAGGAGTTTAGAATAGGGGGCCAGAAGGGGGAGGGGCTTAGAGCAGGGGTTCCAGAAGAGGAGGGGCTTAGAACAAGGGGTACCAGGAGGGGGAGGGGCTTAGAACAAGCGGTACCAGAAGGGGGCGGGGCTCAGAACAAGGGTTGTCGGAGGGGGCGGGGCTTAGAACAAGAGGTACCAGAAGGGGAGGGGCTTAGATCAAGGGGTGCCAGAGGGGGGAGGTGCTGGGAGGGCCGTAGAACAGGGGATGTCCTGGCTCTGAGGAATGCTGGCAGCTCGGAATCTTGAATCCTCCCCAGGCCATCTCCTGGCCCCGAGCTGAGGGGACTTGTCCTCGGTCACACCCCGCTCCCTGCAGCCCCGCCCCCACCGGGCCAGCAGAGGCTCTGACCTGGCGCTGACCCCGTGGGGGCGGGACACGCCTGTCACCTTCGGCAGCAACAAAGTGGCCCCCCCCTGCAAGACCCCCCAGCCTGGCGCCGCCTGCCCCACCCTCCCCCTCCCTAGGCGCCACCTTGGGCTGCTCGACGCCACTAGCCTGGCCTGGGTCCGAGGGTCCCAGCGTCTGTACAGCCACCTCTGCAGCCCCGGCCTAGGGGGGCGGTCCCGGGACCCCCAGCCCTGACCCCGCCCAGCCCCCACCGCCCGGAGCAGCGTGAGTCCGTGGTCTGGCCCCTCCCCCCGGGACCCTTCAACTCAAGGACCAGGGGGTGGGGCGCTCCCTCCTCGGTCCAGCCTCAGGCCGCGGGTGGGGGGGACGGGCATCCTGTGCCTGACACGGGGTTCTAGCCTGGGGATTGGGTTCTAGGTTGGGCCCCTCGGGGCCTCTAGGTTCTGCGCCTTTCTGATATGCCTGGTCCTCCGACTCCTGACGGCCCATTCTAGTGCCCCTCCCCCCATACCTGGAATGCCCTTGTTCTAGGTCCCTCCCCACCCCCATCCCTGCCATGTCTCTGGCCCCACATGCCCTGGTCTAGGGGCTCCCCAGCCATGGTCTGCGCCCCCTGCTGTGAATGTCCCTGTTCTAGATCCCTCCCAGCCCCCACCCTGCTCCCTGTTCTAGGTCCCCCCAGCCCTTGCCATCCCTCCTTCTAGGACCCTCCATCCCACCCTTCCAGCTCCAGAGCCTCTGAGTGGCTCCCTCCTGCCCTGACTCCTCTCTCTCCTCCCCCCAGGCTCTTCCATGGAGACCCCTGAGAGCTCCCAGCCAACGCTCTCCCCAGAGCAGGGTGAGTCATCCCTGAGGAGGACACCGGGGAGGGCTGCCTGCCCCCCCTTCCGCTGAGGACACTGGCGGGGCCCAGATGGGCCCTCTGGCTCAGCTAGGACCCTCGTCCTCTGTCGGGGGAGAGAGCCACGCCCCAGGTCCTGGGTTCAGATTTGGCCTCAGATACTACCTGGCTGTGCAGCGGGGGCAGGTTCCTTCACCTCCACACCTCTCGCAGTGGCCTTGGAACCAATGTATAGTACTGATTCTAAGACCAAAGGGCAGGGGCACAGAAAAGCTCTGTGTTCAAGTTCTCTCCACAGTCAGAGCTTCTCCCAGCCCTCCCAGACAGCCCCTGTTCTAGGCCCCCAGCCCCTCTGACACCCCCACTCTAGGCCCCCAGCCCCTCTGACACCCCCATTCTAGGCCCCCAGCCCCTCTGACACCCCTATTCTAGGCTCCCCAGCTCCTCTGACACCCCTATTCTAGGCTCCCTAGTCCCTCTGACACCCCTGTTCTAGGCTCCCCAGCCCCTCTGATACCCCAACTCTAGGCCCCCAGCCCCTCTGACACCCCCATTCTAGGCTCCCCAGTCCCTCTGACACCCCCATTCTAGGCCCCCAGCCCCTCTGACACCCCTGTTCTAGGCTCCCCAGCCCCTCTGATACCCCTGTTCTAGGCTCCCCAGCCCCTCTGATACCCCAACTTTAGGCCCCCAGCCCCTCTGACACCCCTGTTCTAGGCTCCCCAGCCCCTCTGACACCCCCACTCTAGGCCCCCAGCCCCTCTGACACCCCCATTCTAGGCCCCCAGCCCCTCTGACACCCCCACTCTAGGCTCCCCAGCCCCTCTGACACCCCTATTCTAGGCTCCCTAGTCCCTCTGACACCCCTGTTCTAGGCTCCCCAGCCCCTCTGATACCCCAACTCTAGGCCCCCAGCCCCTCTGACACCCCCACTCTAGGCCCCCAGTCCCTCTGACACTCCCACTCTAGGCCCCCAGCCACTCTGACACTCCCACTCTAGGCCCCCAGCCCCTCTGACACCCCCACTCTAGGCCCCCAGTCCCTCTGACACCCCCACTCTAGGCCCCCAGTCCCTCTGACACTCCCACTCTAGGCCCCCAGCCCCTCTGACACCTCTATTCTAGGCCCCCAGCCCCTCTGACACACCCATTCTAGGCTCCCTCAGCCCCTCTGACACCCCCTTTCTAGGGTCCCTCAGCCCCTCTGACACCCCCATTCTAGGCCCCCAGCCCCTCTAACACCCCTATTCTAGGCTCCCTAGTCCCTCTGACACCCCTGTTCTAGGCTCCCCAGCCACTCTGATACCCCAACTCTAGGCCCCCAGCCCCTCTGACACTCCCACTCTAGGCCCCCAGCCACTCTGACACCTCTATTCTAGGCCCTCAGCCCCTCTGACACCCCTGTTCTAGGGTCCCTCAGCCCCTCTGACACCCCCACTCTAGGCCCCCAGCCCCTCTGACACCCCCACTCTAGGCCCCCAGCCCCTCTGAGACCCCCATTCTAGGCTCCCCAGCCCCTCTGACACCCCCATTCTAGGCTCCCCAGTCCCTCTGACACCCCCATTCTAGGCCCCCAGCCCCTCTGACACCCCTGTTCTAGGCTCCCCAGCCCGTCTGATACCCCAACTCTAGGCCCCCAGCCCCTCTGACATCCCCATTCTAGGCTCCCCAGTCCCTCTGACACCCCCATTCTAGGCCCCCAGCCCCTCTGACACCCCTGTTCTAGGCTCCCCAGCCCCTCTGATACCCCAACTCTAGGCCCCCAGCCCCTCTGACACCCCCATTCTAGGCCCCCAGCCCCTCTGACACCCCTGTTCTAGGCTCCCCAGCCCCTCTGATACCCCAACTTTAGGCCCCCAGCCCCTCTGAGACCCCCACTCTAGGCCCCCAGCCCCTCTGACACCCCCGTTCTAGGCTCCCTCAGCCCCTCTGACACCCCCGTTCTAGGCTCCCTCAGCCCCTCTGACACCCCTATTCTAGGCTCCCTAGTCCCTCTGACACCCCTATTCTAGGCCCCCAGCCCCTCTGACACCCCTGTTCTAGGCCCCCAGCCCCTCTGACACCCCCGTTCTAGGCTCCCTCAGCCCCTCTGACACCCCCGTTCTAGGTTCCCTCAGCCCCTCTGACACCCCCGTTCTAGGCTCCCTCAGCCCTTCTGACACCCCTGTTCTAGGCCCCCAGCCCGTCTGACACCCCCATTCTAGGCCCTCAGCCCCTCTGACACCCCCGTTCTAGGCTCCCAGCCCCTCTGACACCCCCGTTCTAGGCTCCCAGCCCCTCTGACACCCCCGTTCTAGGCTCCCCAGCCCCTCTGACACCCCTGTTCTAGGCTCTCCTCAGCTTCTCTTCTCCGGGTCTAGATGTCAAGATGAAGCATTTCCTGGCCGTCCTGGAGGAGACTCGGGCATCCCCAGCGCCCGCCCTGGAGCTGGTGCACCTGGCGGCACGGCTGTGCCACGAGCTGCAGAACGGGCCTCCGCTGGGGCTGGAGCCGCTGGCCGAGGCGGTGCTGGGCAGCCCGCACTGGCAGTACTTCCTGGCCCGCATGGACGTGGTCAGGGCGTGCGTGCTGGTCCTCACCTGTCGGGGCCAGCACCAGGCGGCCTGCCGGCTCCTCGAGGTAGGGGGGGGCTGGGCCGGGGGGGCCGCTCACGCCGGGCCCTCGGATCAGCGGCCACAAAGCCCATGCACTGGCGCTCCCCTAGTCTAGGACTGAGGCGAGCCAGCGCTACCTGTTGGTTCCAGGGTGGTCAGGGCTGGGCCATGGGGTCAGGTGACTCCCGGAGTCACCCAGCTAAGAGGAGTCTGAGGTCACATTAGAACCCAGGACCGCCCGTCTCTGGGCCGGCTGGGCATCCACTGAGCCGCCCTGCTCCCCTGACACTAGTTGTGTGGCCCAAGCCCGGGGGAGGGGCGCCCCCAGAGGCAGAACTTGAAGCCGGTGCCCGCGACCCCCCACAAGAGCCTTCCTGTGCTCTCCCCAGCACTGCAGGGAGGCGGGCGAGAGGGAGCAGCTGATCCAGCTCTGGAACGAGATCCACTACCGCAAGCTCATGGAGAAGTGCCACGTGGACTCCCTCACCCCCGTGCAGAAGTTCCGCTGCAGGAAGAGGTACGGGGAGCCTCGGCCGGGGTGCTGGGCGGGGGAGGGGGGAGGCTCACGCTGGCTCTCGCACCCCAGGAACCCCCCTCCTCCCTCCCTGTGCCCCGAGGGCGTGAAGAGCCGCAACTTCTCCAAGGACGTGAGGCAGAGACTTCTGGCCTTTGCTGCAGGGGTGACCATGAACCCCAACAGGGAGCAGCGGGTAGGTGTCCGGGGGCCGGAGGGTGCCCCCTCCCAGGCGGGCTGACGGGTCCGCTAACAGGAGACAGCGGTCAGTGCTCAGCCTGGGCCGCTCGGGGGCTCCAGGGCGCAGGGCAGGGGTCCTCTGCCCGAGCCCTGCGGCGACGGCGGCTGGGAAGGACCCCGGAAGAACTTTGGGGCGCAGGGTCGGCCCGGAGCTCCTCCCGGCAGGCAGGCGTCCCCCGTCCTCAGGACCGTCCTGAGGCCATCCTAAGCCACCAGGCGGCATCGAGGGGCTCATCCTGCGGGGCAGCCGAGGCGGCAGCGTCGGGCCTGAAGGGAGGGAGCTGGCGCTGGCCGGCCCCACTTCTGAGGCCTCTGGTTTCTCTCTGCCTCCTTGGGGGCTGCAGGGGAGGCTGGCCTTGGAGACGGGCCTGCAGGCCCACCAGATCTACAACTGGTTTGCCAATTACCGCCGGCGTCAGCGGTCGTCCCTGCAGAGGCAGGGGGGGTGTCAGGCCCTTCCCCCAGGCAGGGAATCCGCCCCAGAAGCCCAAGCCTGGCTGGACCCCGGACCGTGCAACCTCCAGGCCCAAGGTAGGACGGGGGGCAGATCGCGCCCCTTCTGGGCCCCTTCCTCGCCCCGAGCTCAGTCCTGCTGGTTATTGTTAGCCCCATTTCACAGAAAGGGAAACTGAGGCTCCTTCCACACCTCGTGGGGAGGGGGGACCGGCACCCCCGAGAAATGAAGGCAGGTAGGCTGGACAGTTTGCTGAAGAGCCCTCGAACCCCGTCATCTGCTGGATTTCTTCTCTGCTTCCAGCTGGATTCCAGGGAGACGTTCACCTGGGCCCACCAGAGGCCCCGCTGGGTCCTTGTGAGCTGGCATGGGAGCCACCCATGCTCGGCCTGAGGTGCCCCCCGGAGGAGGGGCTGACCAAGCTGTTGGATGCCAGGTAAGGCCCTTTCAGAACAAAACAAACCCCTTTATTTTCTGTTTTAGAATCAATACTGTGTATTGGTTCCAAGGCAGAAGAGCAGTGAGGGCTAAGCAACAGGGGTGAAGTGACTTGCCATCTGGAACCATCTAAGGGCACATTTGAACCCAGAACCTCCCGTCTCTGGGCCTGACTTTCCATCCTCTGAGCCACCCAGCTGCCCCCCCAAATCACAGTATTTTAGAGCTGGAGGAATCCCCCCAGGCCTGCTAGTCCAACCCCCTGATTTTATAAAGAAGGAAATTTAGGCCCAGAAAGGGGAAAGCACTTGTCTAAAGTCACACAGCTACTCAAAGGGGACTCCAGATCAAACTCAGGTTTTCTAACCTCAGATTCAGTCTTTCCTTTGTGCCAAATATTTCTTTCTTTCTTTTTTTAACACTTACCTTCTGTCTTGGAATCAATATTGTGTGTCGGTTCCAAGGCAGAAGAGCGGTAGGGGTCAGGCAATGGGGGGAAAGTGACTTGCCCAGGGTCACTTGTCCAGGATACTAGGAAGTATCCCAGGCTGGATTTGAACTTGGGAAGACGAGTCTTCCTGACTCCAGACTGGATGCTTTTCCTAATTATCCTTGTCATTCAAAATCCAGTCCAAGGCCCACCCCTTCCTCCCTGCTTGTCACAGCCTAACTTGATCACAGCATCTGCCCAGTCTTGTTATTCCGATGTCTCCTGTTTCTCTGACCTCCCCTTCTCAGTCTTTGCTGCGGTCTCCATCCAGCAGGAACTAGCAAAAGAGGGAATGAATGAGGAAACCAAAGGTTCACTGTGTGGGGCGAAGGTTTATTAAACGACGCATGCCCATGTGTTAACAAATCGGGACCAGGCCCCTTCCTCAGCTGAGGGCTGGACCCCAGAGACGGGGCCTCGGATACTGTCGACATTGAAAATGATCAAGTAAGGCCAGTTAGTGAAAAGGAAACAGTCCAGCATTAGGCCATCTGGTTTCTAATTGGAGGAAAGATGAGGGACTTTCCACGTTGGAGAGGGGGAGAATGAATAGACGCAGCTCCCTGATTCCAGGAAAAGAGGTGCCCCCCCCAAGGATCTGGGAGCAATCCAAGGAGCCTGGAGCCGGGGCCCTGTTTTTCAGACAAGACATTTGGGTTGCTTGAGCTGTACACCTGGGAGAAACTCTTGACCTCCATCCTAGGATCTGCCAGTGTTTCTGGTCAGCATAACCTGGGGCCTTGGTTAAGAGTCTGTGAACAAGGGGGCAGCTGGGTAGCTCAGTGGATTGAGAGCCAGGCCTAGAGACAGGAGGTCCTAGGTTCAAATCTGGCCTCAGACACTTCCCTGCTGTGTGACCCTGGGCAAGTCACTTCACCCCCATTGCCTAGCCCTTACCGCTTTTCTGCCTTGGAGCCAATACACTGTATTGATTCCAAGACGGAAGGTCAGGGTTTAATAAAAATAAAAAAGAGTCTGTGAACAGCAGGTCCGGGGTTTCAGATTCCCAGATCGAATAAGCCTTCCTTCCCCGTCAGACTTTGGACAAGGCCCATCACTGAAGAGCTGGCTCCAGAACTGGGTCACAAGATGGGGTGAGCGGGATTCGCTTCATTGCCATGATGAACCACTTGCTGTCCTCATCCCCTCAGTTCCTTCCTGGGGCACCGACGAATCGGGGCGGTCTCCCAAGGCCCTGTCCTGGGCCCTTTTCTCTTTCCCCTCTCTGCTATCTTACTTGGTTATCTTGTCATTCCCAAGAGTTCAATGATCACCTCTAAGCAGATGATTCTCTGACCACTTTATCCAGCCTTAACCTCTGTAGAAAATCACTCATTGCTTATTTAATTTAATTTAAATTGAAAATTTGTATTTACTTAATTGAGAATATTTTTCCATGGTTCCATGATTCATGTTCTTTTCCCTCCCCTCTTCCTCCCCCCTCCCTCGTAGCTGGCACACAATTCCTCTGGGTTTTACATGTGTCATTGATCAAGACCCATTTCTATGTCATTAATATTTGCATTAGGGTGATCACTTAAGAGTCTACATCCCCAGTCATATCCCCTTGACCCATGTGATCGAGCAGTTGTTTTTCTTCTGTGTTTCCGCTCCCACAGTTCTTCCTCTGGATGTGGATAGTGTTCTCATAAGTCCCTCAGAACTGGACATTTTTTTAAACCCTCACCTTCTGCCTTAGAATCACTTCTGGGTATCAGTTCCAAGGCAGAAGAGCAGTAAGGGCTAGGCAATGGGGTTAAGTGACTTGCCCAGGGTCACACAGCTGGGAAATGTCTGGGACCAGATTGGAACCCAGGACCTCCCTGGTTCCTGGCTTGGTTCTCTATTCACCATGTCACCTAGCTGCCCATCTTCTGGACTATTTCTATAACTTCTGAAGGGTTGACCTACTCCATGTCTCTCCCTCATCCTGCTCATGCTCCATTCATCCACCAAAGGGAATTTTCGAACCCACCTTCCTCCTCTATAGGCATCCCACATATACATAGTTACTTCCCTGTTGTCTCCTCCATTCGATGCACTGCTCCAGGGGCTGATGGATGTTTTTGCCCTCCTTGGTGTGCTCTGGAACACAGGCCCTTGCTAAATGCTTCTTGACTGGCCCTCAGAGCTCAAAGGGCCTCTGGCTACCTCGAGACCACTTCCTACTGACCAAGAATCCCCTTCTGACATCCCAAAGAGCAGATGTCCAGTCTCTGGTTGGAAACCTCCTCCAGAGGCCGCCCACTCCTCCCTGGGCTCTTTGTGAATGGCAGAGAGATTTTCCTGACCTCGAGCCTTTGCCCACCATTTCTGCCCCTGCCTCTGGTTAGGAGAACTGGGCTGTCCTGTGGAAGGAGGAGCATCCTTGTGCTGCTTGGCCTCAGGGAGGACAACCAGGACCCGGGTGGGCGGGACGGGAAGCAGTGGAGAGGCTAACTGAGGCCTAATGCCAGGGTGAATCTCTTAACAATGAGAGCTGGCCCAAGGGAGGTCAGGCAGCTTAGGGAAGGGGTGGCATCTCCGTCCTTCCATTTCTTCAGTCAGAGGCTAGATGACCCACTGCCCCTCTCTGGGCCTCAGTTTCCTTCTCTCTAAAAAATGTGGGGGTTGGGCCAGAGGCCTCCCAAGTCCCTTCAGATTCTAAAGTTCTATGGTTCTAGCATCGCTTAAGAGCCTCTGCCCTGGGTCGTGGCTCATTTGGAATTCGCACACTGAACCCTGGGCTGCCTTCTGCACTGCACTTCCCTCTTCTTGGCCGTGCTCACAGGTTTGTGAGAAGCAACGAGATGCCGGTGGAGAAGCTGGGCCAGGACCCCCGGACCCTCCTGCTGACCTCAGGACCGAGCTACCCCTTGGAAGGCCCAAGCAACGCCATCTGCCCTCCTGCCTCCGCCGCCAGGCCAGGCCCCGTGATCCCTGCCCTGGCGCCCTGGCCCGACAACTTCCTGCTGGGCCCCTGTGAGCCCCTGCCGGGCCAGGTCCAGGAAGCAGCCTACGGCCAAGCACTGGAGCTCCTGCCACCCGTGCCAGGAATGTCGCACGAGCCGGCCTCCACAGGGGCGCTCTCCCCTGGACCCCTCTCTGCCTTCTGGGATCCCAGGTCCTCAGGTCAGGCTCCAGGCTCTGCCCTTCCCTATTTCAGTGCATCACTCACTTAGAATGCCCTGCTTGGTAGGGTTTTTAACCCTGATTTTCAGGGCTCACAAACTGGGTCAAGGGACTTGTCTAGGGTCACCCAGCTGGGACGTGGAGTCAGATTTGAACCCAGGACCCCCCAGCTCCAGGCCAGGTGCTCTATCCACTGTGCCACCTAGCTGCCCCTAAAAGAAATTATTTCTAAGGGAGTTACCAACACTTTTAAGTTCGTGCATCCCAGGTTAAAAACCTCCCATCTAGACGAACTCTTATTTTTTTCAGATAGGGAAACTGAGTCTTGGGGAGAGGATGGGATTCCGCCTCAGGCTACTCTGATGGCCAGCCCCAGGCTAGCCTTTAATAACCTCTGGCCTTTGCCTGCTCTTCCTTCCCAAGCCTCAACTGCATGTATTCCTTGAAAATCAGGGCCTGCTTGTAGTGTGGCAGGCAGGGGACCCCCAGGGGACCACGAAGGAAGGGGGAGCCCAAGTCTCGGGCATCGGGACCCCCGTGTGAGCTGCCCAGGGTCCCAGAGGCAGGAAGTGGTACAGACAGGATTTGAAACCAGGACTTGGTGTTTCCAAGGCTGGCTCTTAAGGAATGTGAGCGGATTGGCTCCTTTTTGGAAGGGCTCTTAGAACAGGGGGTGTCGGGGTTGGGAGGGACCCTGGAATGTTGGTGGAGTCGAGGAAGGCGTCCGAAGTCCCGGGCTTAAACAGCAGCTCTTTGGCTCTCTACTTGTGTGAACCTGGGCCGATCACGCGTCTCCCCGAGCCTCAGTTTCCATCCCAGGAGCTTGCTGGATTATGCAGTCGTCCCGGAGAGCCCGTGGCTGAGCCCTGGCTTGTGTCCTGCTCTTTGACGGGGGTCTCGGCCCGGCACGAATCCCAGCATCCCCGAGCTGGAAGGGCCTTTTTCTGGGGGAACGCGCAGGCACGCAGCACTCGAGGGGCCTGGTCAGGAGAGGCTTCATTCTAGTTCCTCTGCCCCAGGTTTCCAAGCTCCAGCGGGCAGGATTGCCCCCAGGGTGGGCATGGACCCCCGCCCTGAAGTGGTCCTCGGCCAGCCGGGCTTAGAGGTGGGCAGCTTCATGCTTCGAGAACAGCAGCTCAGACCCCTCGAATGCGTCCTTCCACAAAGGTAGGAGAGCAAGTCGGGCTCCTCAGACTTTGGGGCCTTCCACCCCGTGAAGAAGGTCCGAGTCCGGCCCCTCTCGATCCCCCCAGAGCCCCCCCCTGCCCTTACAAATAGGGGTGCAGCCAGCCGGGCCCAGGGAGAGGCCTCGTCCCCGGTGGGCAGACCAGCCAGGGCTCAGCCAGCCGCCCCTCAGCCCGGGTTTCTTAATTAAATGGAGGAGGCCCGACATGTGGACACCCCAGAGAGGCGGTAGAGGCCCCTGGGCCCTTGCACTGCCGCTGCTCTGCCCTGGAGGGGGAGCCTGAGCCCACAGAGCTTGCCGCCTTGGGCAGGGGGACCAAGGCGATGAGACCGGAACCCAGGACTACCCCGAGGGGCTCGTCCTTCCTAGGCCTGGTGCCTTGCACGAGACCCTTCTCTTCTATGCCACAGATCCCTCGGCTACAAACAGAGGAGTTGAATTAGATCATCTCCGAGACCCAGCCCTGACACCCCCTGTTCCAGGACTCCCCCAGCTCTGACAGCCCCTGTTCTAGGCTCTCCCCCAGCTCTGACAGCCCCTGTTCTAGGCTCTTTCCCAGCCCTGACAGCCCCTGTTCTAGGCTCCCTCACAGCCCTGACAGCCCCTGTTCTAGGCTCCCTCACAGCCCTGACAGCCCTGGTTCTAGACTATCTCGCTCAGCCATGACACCCCCGTTCTAGGCTCCCTCTCAGCCCTGACACCCCCATTCTAGGCTCTCTTCCAGCCCTGACAGCCCCTGTTCTAGGCTCCCTCTCAGCCCTGACAGCCCCTGTTCTAGGCCCCCCTCTCAGCCCTGACAGCCCCTGTTCTAGGCTCCCTCCCAGCCCTGACACCCTGTTCTAGGCTCTCTCCCAGCCCTGACACCCTGTTCTAGGCTCTCCCAGCCCTGACAGCCCAGTTCTAGGCTCTCTCTCAGCCCTGACACCCCCATTCTAGGCTCTCTCCCCAGCTCTGACAGCCCCTGTTCTAGGCTCCCTCTCAGCCCTGACACCCCCGTTCTAGGCTCTCTCCCAGCCCCCTCTCAGCTCTGACACCCCCGTTCTAGGCTCTCTCCCAGCCCCCTCTCAGCCCTGACACCCCCGTTCTAGGCTCCCTCTCAGCCCTGACACCCCCGTTCTAGGCTCCCTCTCAGCCCTGACAGCCCCGTTCTAGGCTCTCTCCCAGCCCTGACAGCCCTGGTTCTAGACTCTCTCTCTCTTAGCCATGACACCCCCGTTCTAGGCTCCCTCTCAGCCCTGACACCCCTGTTCTAGGCTCCCTCCCAGCCCTGACAGCCCCCGTTCTAGGCTCCCTCTCAGCCCCCGTTCTAGGCTCCCTCCCAGCCCTGACAGCCCCGTTCTAGGCTCCCTCTCAGCCCTGACACCCCCGTTCTAGGCTCCCTCTCAGCCCTGACAGCCCCGTTCTAGGCTCTCTCCCAGCCCCCTCTCAGCCCTGACAGCCCCGTTCTAGGCTCCCTCACAGCCCTGACACCTGTTCTAAGGCCCCCTTTCTCTGATTCCTGGCTCTAAGGCCCTCACAAGAGCTCACACCAGCAGCCCAGCCCCACGGGCTGCTTCCAGTGAGATGCCGCTTGTGAGGCGCTCTGCACGCTCGGGGCGTGAGAGGGGATGGCGGCCCGGCCGCTCCCGTGGAGAGCAGGCTCGGGGTCCTTCGCCCTGCGGGTGGCAGCCTCTCCCTGCTGGTCCCCCCTCCCTCCCGGGAGGAGCCGGCTGCTCCCTTCACAGCCGGGCTCCGTCCGAGGCCTTTCCAGCGGCTGCTCCAGCATCGTCTTGGAGGGAGCTCGCGGACGCCGGAGCACCACCGAGGCTCGGAGGACGAGCCGGGGGGGAGGGGCGCCTTGTGGGGTGGCGCACGCGAGCGGCGGCTGTTGTGTTCTAGTTCCTCAGAGATGGGGATGGAGAAGCCGCCGAGCCCGCGCCAGATTTCCAGCCTGGATGAGCCCCGGGACATGGAGTACGGCCAGGTGAGGGTCCCCGCGGCTGCCGCAGTCTCCCTCGCTATCGGGGCTCAGGGCTCTCCTTGGGCTTCTCCCCGGGAACCCCCGTCTCTCCCCCTGAAGTCCTCTCCTTCCCTTTAGAATCAGTCCTGGGCACGGGCTCCAGGGCAGGGCAATAAGGGCTAGACGATGGGGGGAGGGGACTCGGCCAGATTGGAACCCAGGACCTCCCGGCTCTGGGCCTGCCCTCCCTGCACTGAGTCCCCCGGCTGCCCCCATTTAGTCTTATTCTTAACACACTGATGGAACCCGCCAGGTAGAAGAGCGCCCCCGGCCCCCGTGCCTCCCCTTTTTCCTCCCTCCCGGGCCCCCTTGGGTCGGGGCTCCCGGCTGGTGGAGCTGGAACGAGCCTCAGGGGTGATCCAGGTGGGAATCCCGGCTCTGCCCCCCCAGCCTCGGCCTGGAGCCCCCCACGGAGGGCGGGAGACGCTCGAGGCTGCCCCGCGGCTGGCGCTCCTTGGGCGGCTCCCGGCCCGCGGGCTGCGCTCCCCCAGGACAGGGCCCGGGTCGTGGCTGTCTTTGTAGGCCTGGCACCAGCTCGGTGCCCGGGCAGCGCTTGGCGACTGACTGAATGATCGCTTCCCCTTTGGTCTGTGGGCCTGCAGAATAGCTCCTTCCCTCGCCGACTCCGGGCCGACCCTCCTTCGCCTCTGCGGGAGGCTCCTCCAGAGGAGGGGGGTGACGTCGCCCGCTTCTCGCCCCCCAGATCCACCTGGCCCCTGCGGGGAGCGCCGGCGCAGCCTTGGAGGATCTGGATGTGAGCAAAGAGGAGGCGGAAGCAGTGACTTCTGTGCGGGTGAGTGGGCGGCCTCGCGGGAGGGTCTCCTTCCCTGGGCGCCCCCAGGCCTGCCGGCTTCCAGGGGCTGGCCCTGTGCGGCCGCCCCCTGCCCCGCTGCTGCCTGGGCCGTGCTGGGCCTGGGAAACGAAGCCGGGGCAGCTCCCCTGCTGCCAGGGTGCCTCAGCGTCCCCGCTGGGTGACCCCGGCTGCCTAGCGCCACTGGGATGGATCGGAAGGGAGTAAAAAAGCAAAGGGTGCTTCTTCAGGCCTGCGGGCAGCCTGAGGCCCGGGAGGGGAAGGAACATGGCCCGAGTCTCCTCACTAGCGAAGGCTAAGCAGGGCTTGTTCCCATTGTGGTCTGACAGGGCCAGGCATGCAGCTGGGGCTTAGTCAGTGCTGGGTTCGGGGCCCTCCTTTGACCCATGCTGGATGTGTGACCTCGGGCGAGTCATTTTCCGTCTCGCCGGTCTAGGCAGCGGAGATTCCAGGGTACCGAGTGCTTTGCGCCAAGCCCGCGCTGGCTCGTTCATGAATTCACAGACTGTAGCGGAGGGAATTTCCTCCTCTGGGAGTCGCCGATATCAGTGTCAGGGAAATCACAGGTCCGGGGCCCCCTCTTCCCAGCTGCCCTCCATCCACCCCGAGCTTCCTTCTTTTCTGGGTAGCCGTCTCAGAGCCTGGATCTCGGGAGAATGAAGCCGGCTTGCCCCAAAGTGGGAGCGAGCTCCCCATCACAGAGGAGTTCTTTGGACTCCTCATTAGGGATTCTGCAGAAGGAGGGGAGGCTTTAAAGGGAGGAAGGTGCCTCCGGGCGTTCAGACGCTCCCCCTCATTGTACAGGGGAGGAAACCAAGGCCAAGAAAGTCAGAACGGCGTCTTGTGGCCGTGCGGCTAGTCGGTGTCGGGCAGCCCGTAGGAGGTCCAGCCTTTGGGGACTTCCGTCCCACCCCCGGGGTTTCACAGAGGAGGAGAGAGTTCTGGGAAGCGACGGCTCGCCCGCACCGCTCCCCCAGGCGGAGCTCTGACTGTGTGTCTCATGTTCCAGGTTCCGGGGGAGTCCCTGAACGAGCAGAACTCCAGCGACACTTTCTGGGCCGCTCTGCTGCTCTTCGAGTTTTCTGGGGGCAACCGCGTGTGAGGCGCTCCTGCTTGGCTCAGCTTTCCTCCATGTTGGAGAGGAATGCCAAAGCCACCCTCGCGGCTCCCCGGGGCCAGGTTTCTGTTCCGATGGTGAATCTGGGGGGCCTGTTGGCCCCTCCAGCTTGGTTTGTTACGGTGTTTCCAGGGAGGGCAGTTTGGCTCTCCCGATTTGTCAGCTTCTCGTTCACAAGGATGCTGTGTCCAGGCAGACCCTCGGAGGTGGGCCTCCCGTGGGGCCCAGTTTGGTCCTGGCTAATTTTTTCCTACGTGCCTAAGGTTAGAGGGAGGCTCCGTCCTTGCCTCCAGGGTTCTGGGTCCTCCTTGTTTCCGTCTTTACTGCAAGCTTCCAAGAGAGCGAAGGAAGCCCAAGGCTCTCGAACCCTAGGATCAGCCGCCCTCCAGGTTGGCTCTTGCCGTCCTTCTCAGGGAAAACCACCAGCCGGGCTGTTGGTCCTCTTCGGGGCATCAAGACCAGGATTGTCGAGGCTCCTGCAGGGGGCCCCCTTTTGTGGCAATCCTGGTTTGGGGGGTCAGGAAGAAGGGGGAGATGTTGACTTCCATTTCTGATGAAGTACGTTTGCCAAATAAAGGTTGTTGAAAGCACATGCTTGGGGCTGGTGACTGACAGTGGGGACCACAGCCGGGCTTGCCAGAGGTGGGGGAGATCGTCCAGAACACTGTAGAAGGGGGCGCCCAACCTGGCCAAGGTTAGACCCTTCTCTGCTCCACGCTCCTCCTCTTCTCTCTTTTCTACAGAGGAGAGATTGCTGGATGTGGATGCCAAGAGATCTGGGTTCTAATCCCACCAGGGACATTTATTAGCTGTGTGACCCCGAGAAATCCAATCCACATAAACATAAGTGACTTCTTTTGGAATCCCATTTTTTTTATCCTTTTAGAAACATGATCTAAGAAGGGGTCCCTAGGGGTCCCCAGACAGCCCATGGAAGCCCTGACTGGCATGGAAAGGGTTACAAGTCGCTGGTGTGGCCCAGGTGAGAACCTGAAGCTCTGGGTGCTGGTGACTGCCCTCCAGACACAGGATCTTAGAGGTGGGGGCACAGGGGGCCCATGGATCATGGGAGGGGCCCCAGCAGACATCTAGCCCAGCCACGCACAGGAAGCATCATCTAAATTCAACCCTCATTGGACAGAAAAGGAAACAGACCAAGAGGGGTCAGTCCAAGGACTTGCCTGGGGCCCCACAGGTAGTGAGCAACAAAACTGGGCCTGGAGCCCAAGTGTCCCATGGCCAGTAAATGAAAGAAGCTGCTCGAGCCTCAGTGTTCTCATCTGTAAGATGGGGTTCTCACTGGGAGGAGAGGGCTGGGCACACTGGTGGGGTATTGGCTGATGTCGTTTTGGGGGGCTGGGATGCTGGGGGTGGGGAAGGGGTGGGGATTGCAGATGGCGGAGTGGCTGGCGCTGAGATCCAGACATATCCAGCCAGATCTGTCTCCACGCAGGGCTCGGTCCCTGCTGCCATGTCTGCCTCTTTTGAACCCATCACGGGCCCTGGTGGCCTTTCTAACAAAGAGAACGGCCAGAACCCCTGCCAGGGAGGCGGCAGGATGGGGAGATGACTGATGTTCCAACAGGAGCCTGACTCCCGCCTCCCCATTGGCTGGCTCCCAGCAGGGCCATGGCAACAGAGATGGATGTGCCTTGCTGGCTGCTGATTGGCCAGCGGGCCTTAGCAACAGAGCCAGACGATGCTGGTCTCCGAGGCAGCCGAGACACCAGCCCCAGCCCCACCTTGCAGGGAGGACCAGGCCTGTGTCCTGCTTGGCGCAGTGCTAGAGCAATGGGGACCCTTGGGGGGTCCTGGGGGGCTGCCTGGTGTTCTGATCTAGAACCAAGAGCCAGGAGGGGCCTCAGAGGCCATCTGGTCCTGTGATCCCAACCCCTTATTTTACATATGGAGAAACTGAGGCTCAGCCCCATGGGGCAGCATTGGGATGGTCTCAGATTTTGCTTTAGGAGAGACAGAAGGAGAAAAAAACGGGGCCCTTCCCCATCTAAGGGTTCGTCCTCGTCCCTGCCCAGCCTTTGAGGAGAATTCTAGACTGTGGGGAAGAGGGTCTCTTCTGCCCCTTTGCAATCATCAGGCTGGGGGTACGGACCGCTGGCCAGCTTCTGCTGGCATCTCTGCCCCTCATTTGCTGGACGAGCCTTTGCCTTTCTCTGGAACAAGAAAGCCTGGCCTAGAAGGGGATGGCCTTGGAACCGAGCCTTAAAGGGCCTGGTGGGAGTAAATGTGGGGAGGGGAGCATTCCAGGCAGGCAGCCCCGTCAGTTCAAAGACGTGGAGGAGGGAGACGAGTGTCTCAGCCAGCATGGCCGGAACAGAGACCCTCGGAGGAGAATAAGTCCGAATCAGCCTGCAAAGGTTGGCTGGAGCCGGACTGGCTTTTGCCCCCCACCAGAGGAGTGTGGGCTAGCTCCGAAAGGTACCAGGGAGCCCCAGAATTCCCTGAGCAAGAGAGCAACGGTCAGAAAGGGGTCGGCCCGGCCTGACTGGGGGCCTTTAGCCGTCGAGACGTGGGCCAGCCCCTCTCCTGCTTGACTCGCTCTGTGGCCTCTCTCTGGGCCTTTGTTCCTCCTTCTGTGCTGGGAAGAAGAGAGGGATGGAGAGGAAAGTGCCCGTCCTGGTTGGCAGCACCCACCAGGCCCACAGAGGTCCCCTGTCAGTTTCTGCCCCACCATGGCGAGCGGGAAGCCCCCTCCCATCGATGTCTGGCCGGAGCTTTCTTCCCTGGCCGCTCAGGCCCTTTGGGATCTCCCCCAGGGCCAGGCCACCTGAGGAGCGGGGGGGGGGGGTTCCTCAGCTCAGCTCTCCGGGGCTCCATTTCTGGGCCCAGTCCTGGCCCCGGCAGATTGGATCGGCAGCTTCCCAAGGGCAGGAACCGCGACTTTCCTGGGGAGAGCAGCGGTACGGCCCGAAGACCCGATTCTAGCCCGAGCCTGGTGACTGTGGCCTAGGAGAATTCTCGGGTGCCTGGGGGATGGGACAGAGGAGATACTCCCCTACGTCCCAGCATCTTCCAGCAGCCTGAGCTCCCCCCGCCCCACCGAGCTCTGGCATCCCCTGTTCTAAGATGATGCAGTGGATCGACTATTGAGGCAAGAAGACCTGAGTTCAAATTCAGCCTCAGCCATGTCCCAGCTGCTTCCGCCTCCGTTTCCTTAGCTGTAAAAAGGGGATGATAATAGCAGTTGCCTCCCTGGGTTGTTGTGAGAGCAAATGAGACGATATTCATGAAGCGCTTCAGCCACAGGAGGGGCTTATTGCCTGGTTATCCTCTTGCCCCCCTCCCCCCAGCCCCCTGGCCCAGGCCTTCGCCTCCTCTTCTCCAGACTCTCAGAGCAATATTCCAAGAGCACCCCAGCACTGGTGGAAGCCCCTCATTCCTGGACTCAAGAAGCTTCTGGAATTCTCCAGGGCCTTTAGATTAAATATAGACTCCTGCCTGGCATAATGCCCTGCTGGCTCTGGCCTGCCTTTCCCTATGGATTTCCCAGGATTCTCTCTCAAGCATGGCATTCAATCTCTCCCCTCCATGCTCTTGCCTAGACTGTCCCCTGTGTCTGGAATGCCTTTCTTCATCCCTGCCTCTTCTTTTTATTGGTTGTATAACTGTGGGCAAGTCACTTCACCTTGTTGGCCTCAGTTTCCTCATCTGTCAAATGAGCTGGAGAAGGAAATGGCAAACTACCCCAGGACCTCTCCCAAGAAAACCCCAAATGGGGTCACAAAGAGTTGGACCTGGACAACCACTGAATCACAACAATAAATGTTTGTTGACTGACTGACTGACTAGTCCTCTTTGAGGGCAGGCACTGAACTCAGTTCCTCTTAGTTTCCCCCTCAGTGCTCACCACAGGCACTGGAGGAGCTTAAGAAGGGAAGGAGGTATCAGGAGAGGACCTGACATTACACTAGTATCATGGATTCCTAAAATTATTGGATGTTCCAGCTGAACTAGCTCTCTTCCTCTTCTCTGAGCTCAGTTTGTAATTTCCTACCTCCATGCCTTTGTCCAGCTTATCTTAGAATCCTTAGAGAGGTTCCATATTTTCTCTTGTAGATGGAGCCCCTTTGGTGGGACAGTCACAGAGCCCTTCTCTGGGCTGCTCGTCCCCCTCTGGTATCCATCTGGCTCCCAGTTCTCATTTGTGGCTCCAAGAAGCTGTAGCACGTGTGGTGGCCATACTGAGAAGATGATCTAGAAGATGGCCTGGACCAGTATGGGAGTAACCAAAGAGCCTCAGGCCCGTTGGGGACTTAGGAGAGTGTCTACAGCAGGTGTAGGAAGACTTCCCCAGGCGGAAGGGGAGGAGGAGAACAATTGGTTTCAGTGTCCATGAAGGGGGCCGAAGCAGGCTCTGGAAAGGGCTTAGAGCTTGGTGAGACACAGACGGACAGCGCCAAGGTCCCCCCTGCCCCCTGGGCCGTCACCAGTGGTCCTGACTTTTGTCCTGCACTGGACTTGGATGGCTGGAAGAGAGAGGGAGGCTGATGGCTTCAGGCAAAGCTGCCTCGCACGTGCAAGTCAAGAATCACCCAGGGTGCCCTTGGTCTTCGAAAGCGAAGGATGCTCAGCAAGGCGGGTGCTTAATAAGTGCTGCTGGCTGATGCCTCCGTGCCGGAAGGCGGCACAGTATGGAGAGCATGTGAAGCAGAAGGGATCGCTTGTGCCTAAGGACAGCAACAGGTCTCCAGAGCATTCGGCTGAACGCCCATTTCCTAATGGACAAGAGACCATTAGTAGGCTCTTTGGGTCTGGCTGCCTAGTCACTGGGAGAGGAGATGTTGGGGCAGCGTCTGGCCGTGGAGTCGGAAGACCTGGGTGTGTGGAACTGAATTTGAATTCTGACTCTGGTACTCAGCTGGTGATCTTGGGGAAGTCATTTGCCCTCTTGGTTCCTCATCTGTAAAATGAGAGGATTGGATGAGAGGGCCTCTGAGGGCCCTTTTAGCTCTAGAGCGAGATCCTCCGTCATAGAGGGAGGGACATCCGAGGGCAGGTCTGAAGGAGGACAAAGCTTGGCAATGAAAGGGGAGCTTGTTCCAGGAAGAGCGGGGGTTCCCTGCTGGAGACGGGGCAGTGGAGACTTGAGAACAGCCCTAGGGTGGAATAAGGCTGGAAAGGTAGTGTGTGGTCAGATGGCAGAGAACAAGGCTAAGGAATTTATTTATTTATTTACTTTGGGTGGTTGGAACTGGGAGCCACTGAATGTTCCTGAGCACAGAAACTTGTGAGAGGCAGCACAGGCTCACAGATCCTATTAGAGTCTATCTAGTATAACCTGTTCAGCTTCTTTCAAACTCTTAGCTTCTGTCGAGAATCAATACTGGGAACAGCTGGGTGGCTCAGTGGATTGAGAACCAGGCCTTGAGATAGGAGGTTCTAGGTTCAAATCCGGACTCATAGACACTTGCTAGCTGTGTGACCCTGCACAAGTCACTTAACCCCCATTGCCTAGCCCTCACCACTGTTCTACCTTGGAAACAATACACAGTATTGACTCTAAGACGGAAGGTAAGAGTTTAAAAAAAAAGAATCAATACTGTATTGGACAGGTAAGGGTTAGGCCATGGGGGTTAAATGACTTGTCCAGGGTCACACAGTTAGAACGTGTTTGATGCCATGCTTGGTACTCTATCCACAGAACAACTTAGTTTCCCCTAATCCATTCATTTTTACAGAAGAAGAAACCGAGGCCCAGGGGAGTAAAATGACTTGCCAGAGGTCACACAGACAGGACCAGAGGAGGGATTTGAACCTGTCAGGACAAGAGCTTCTTCCTATCATATCTTATTGACACTAGCTCTGTGACCCTAGGCAAATCCCTTTAATCTCTCTGAGCTTCTGTAAAATGGGAAGGCTGGAGTATTAGCTTGACAAATAATGACTGCTCTAATAGATCATCCCAGCATCTGAGATTTGGAAGGGCCTTCCTGGGTCAACGGCCGGGCAGCCTCTGCTTGAAGCCCTCCAAGAAGGGAAGCCGGTTGCCTCCAAAGCAGCTCACTCCAGTGCTGGACAGCTCTCACCTTTCTCCCAAGGATATTCTGCTCTGGACCTTTCCCTCTTGTCTTCTGGTTGGGTCCCAGGGTGAGTCTAATCCCTCTTCCAGCTGACTGTCCTTCACACTCTGCCTCCAGCCCGAGTCTTCTCTTCTCCTGTCTAAACATCCCCACCGTCTCCAACTGATCTTCATATGGCATTGACTTAAGGCCCTTCACTGTTCTGCTTGTCCTTATCTCTACTGCCTTGAACTCTTAGCTCTCCCTTAGCCTAGCATGGTTCTGTGCACACAGGACATACTCGGGAATGTTTGTTGCATTGTATGCCTCTATTGCATCAAGGAGGAGGGCATGGGACTGGCCCAAGGTCATCCAGGGGATAAATGGCAGGGATGGACCAGAACTCAGGCATTCTGCCCTTGGGTCTGGGTTCTCTCCTCTAAACCATATGCTGGGACATTGTTGGCAAGCAGATGAGCTCTGGGGAAAGTCTGGCTTTGGCTAGAGGTCTTTGGTGTCGGGGCTGGGAGTAGGCAGGGGGAAGGGAAGAATGGCGCCTGCTTTAACATGACCTCATCAGACTCTTATGAGCCAGGCCAGTTGTTTGCTCAAGGACCTTCCTCTGGGCACCAGTTATTTACTGCCCCTCTGACCAGCCTGCCTACTGTGGTTTGGGAGGCTTCCTCCTGCTGGCCTGGAGGGGAGAGTAGAGAGCTCCTTGGTGCAGGCCAGCTAAGAGAAAGGGGAGTCCAAGGTCGGGCTGTCTTCAGAGGGAGCTAAGAAAGAGAACCTCAGGTCCCAGCCCCTGGCTGCCAGATTCTCTGGACCTCAGTTTCCCTCAAGCTAGATAACTTTCCAGATCTGAAACTCTCTGAGACTTGAAATCTGTGATTTGAACATTCTTTGATTCTTAATTTTTTAATTTTATTTAGTTAATTTAGAACATTATTCCTTGGTTACAATAACTTTATTATTTCCCTCCCCTCACCCTTCCCATAGCCGACACACAATTCCACTGGGTTTTACATGTGTCCTTGATCAGAACCTATTTCCATGTTTGCACTAGGATGATCATTTATAGCCCCTTCGACCCATGTAATCAAGCGGTTGTTTTTCTTCTGTTTTTCTGCTCCCACAATTTCCCCTCTGAATGTGGATAGTGTTCTTTCTCATAGATCCCTCCAGGTTGTTCAGGATCACTGCACTGTAGGATCAAAAAAAAATTACAGATTATATCTACAGAGTGCCATAGAAGCATGAATTTAACCTGAAAAGAGTCAAAAGAGCATACAGGTCAAAAAAGAAACCAATCCATGTGGGATTGATGAACTTACGCCAATATGAAGGGACTTGAACCTAGTGTGAGACTTGAGGTTGAGGCGCTTGACATGTTAAGACGCAGGACTCCTTGAATCACACTCCTTGTAAAATACTTTCTATTGTACCAACCATTTGACTATTCTAGCTCCCCTGTCCTTGAGAAATGATGAAAATTCAGACCAGGAAATGACACTTCCCTTTTTATACAAAAATCTAGGTTTTTTTCTCTCATAAGTTATGGCAACTTCCTGTAATTCTGACTTATAATGGGAAATACAACATTACTGCAATTTTTCCCCCTACAGATTTGTAGGACAGAAATTTACTTTAATTGGACCCTAATAACAAGGGCCTATTATGAATTTATTCTTTTTTAGTTCAGAAATTTTATATACATAGTTTTTGATATTTTGATTCTGATTTTGACTTTTTGATTTCTTTCAAAAGCTTAATTTTTTCTTCTATTTCTTTTCTTTTCTTTTTCTTTTTTTTATAATTGACATATACACCCATAACTCAATCACTTTGAGTTGATCCAGGTGTTGGTGAACATTCTCGTCGAGGGGTAATGGATTGTATTGTTTTTATTTAAAAAATCAAAGATTTAGAATTTTGTTTGAGAAGAATTTCAGGAAAAGAAGTTTGCTAACTCCTTGAATGCAAAGAATGAACTCTTTGATGGGAGGAAAAGCAACTGCTTGACTACAGGGGGGAAGGGGATACGACTGAGGAGATACTCTAAATGAACACTCTAATGCAAATACCAACAACGTGGAAATGGGTTCGAACCAAGAACACATGTGATACCCAGTGGAATCGTGTGTCGGCTATGGGAGAGGTGGTGGGAAGGGGGTGGGGGGGGGAGGAAAAGAAAAGGATATTTGTTTCCAATGAATAATGTTTGGAAATGACCAAATAAAATGTTTAAAGTGAAAAAAAAGAATTAACTCTTTGAAGAAAGATGCTTGCAGAAACCTACACTGCATCAAGAAGATCCAGAATGAATTTTTGGGTGCAATTGGTTGGACAGAAGGGGATTGAACATTTATTGTAAATGTACACTTTTATGCCAAAGGGTACTGCTCCCTAATATGGATTTTTGTCAATGCACCTAGTAAAACATTGGTTTTGCTTTCTCTCTTTTCAATTTACCTCTTATCTCTAACTATTGTAATTTCCTCTTAGAAAGTGAAATGTTATATACATCTGTAGTTAGAAATTTTTAGGAGTACAAGATGATTATGTTAAATGATCAATGGGGAGACTAGT